>NC_079223.1:36260705-36970705 GCF_029633865.1 Lampris incognitus
GTGAAACGCCTTACTGTCAGGTGAAAACAAACGGCTGGCCACTGCAGATGTATCAGAGAAGGCATGTGGTAGTCTGCAGCCCTCCCCGGATCAGCAGAGGGGGTGTAGCAGCAACCGGGATGGCTCGGAAGAGTGGGGGTAATTGGCCGGATACAATTGTGGAGAAAAGGAGGGGAAAACCCCAAAAGAAAAAAACAGGCACATCAGAACTGCTCACTTCATCTGCTTTTTCCCCTTTCATCCCCATTCCCCCTCTTCAGTCTTGACAGCGGTTGTGTTCTCTGTAGTCCTCGCTTGCCGAAGGCGGCCTCAGGCCCAGCCAGGCGGCGACTCAGGGAACACTGTCAGTGAAGAACTGCTCCAATCATTCGTGCATCCATCCATCCCCTCATCTATTCATTTCCATCCCTGACCAAATCATCAGTCTGCCCTGGGCGGGGGGAGAGGCAGGGTGGTGGCGATCCAGAGGCCAAACACAGCTGGCTTGCCAAAGCCTTACATAACCCATGGCTCCAGACTGCAGGCTCTTTCCTCTGCTGGCTGTGTTATTAAAGCGCTAATGTGTTGTGTTTCTGATGCTATCGCCCTGTTTGATCTGAGAGGGTCGGCAGAGTTTGTCCTAGTTACTGTGTCTGGCCCTCGCTGTGTTTTTTTTTACCCCTGAGCCTGACATGCCTTGATGCTGGAAGCAATCATTGCTTGTGGCGGTTGCATCCATGTCTCTGAGGTATGTGAGCTTTATCACAATTTCAGTATTGTACTAAAAAAACAAAAACAAAACATGGGCCTACGGTTCATCTTTGTTGGTTTAATTTAATAAAAAAGGGGCCTTTTCTGCAGGAACACCTCTACTTTATTCATGTGGTGGTTATGTTCATTTTCCGTCAATGACACTCTATTCCTGTCACAGTCAATGCTCTTCTAGACTGTCGGGACAGACTGTAAAGGTATGGGCCAGCAGCTAGTGGCTGGTTATAACGGGGCCCTTTGCTGTACACGAGGCCTGCCCATCTGTGCTTCACGCATGGCCAGATGTGATGACTCATTTCCCCAAGCTCTTTCCATGAAATTCCTCCCAGTTTTCCAGAGCAGCGCTCCTCTCCTCTCCCTGGCAGAGGCCCCACAGGAGAGAAGATGAAGAAGACATTAATCAGTTATTCCTTCCCGCCATTTGCTTTCCATGTCACTCCAGATTCACTCTGCATCATTATGGAAAGTTCCTCAGCTTCTTAAGGTGAAAAAAATGGTGAATGGACTGCATTTATGTAACGCTTTCCTAGTCTACCCACCACTCAAAGCACTTCACAATGTATGCCTCACACCCACCCATTCATGCACACATTCATACACTGATGGCGGAGGCCGTCATGCAAGGCGCCAACCTGTTCATCAGGAGCAGTCAGGGGTTTGTTTGTCTTGCTCAAGGACACTTCAACACGCTCACCCGAGGAGCCGAGAATCAAACCAGAGACCTTCGGATTACTAGACGACCTACTCTACCTCCTAAGCCATGCCGCCCCCACCAAATCTCATTTAAGAATTACAGACGGGAAATGATACCTCCCAATTCGATATTATATTTTAGTGCCGATTCATTATTGTGATTTCTCAAGATACTCTAACAGCGTATGACCACAGATGTGTAGACTCGCTAGCCTGTTAGCTAACGGGTCGGACCCTTTTAGTTGACTGGTTAGCGCAATCGCCCATGGTGCAGGGAACCTAGGTTCGATTCCTGCCTGCCCCCTGAATTCCCACTACAATATCATGACATTATGAATACAGCGATTCAATAGCATGATTTTTTTATAAAGTGAAAACTGTAATAATTCAAAGTAAATGTACAGAAAAATGCATTTACATTAAGCCTCATGCTAAAAAGATGAGTTATGAACTTCCTTCAGTACACATTCAAACAATTCACATCCAAATAATGAACAGATGCGGTGAGAAGGTTTGTCATCATGATTTCTGCACCTCTGCTTGTGCTTCTGACATTGCAATTCAGGGGAAATGCTGCGATATTAAAATCCATCAAAGCTGGGCGTCCGGGTAGCGTAGTGGTCTAGTCCGTTGCTTACCAGCACGGGGATCACATGACATCGACAAACAGGCTAAACAGGTGGTTATCTGACCAACAGAAAATAAAATAATCAACAACTGCATAATTTGTGGAACTTTTAACAAAAACAAATTTACTAAAGCCAACATTGTAACTAGTAAACCTCCACTGGTACTTTCATAGTAAAAAAAAAAAAGAAGAAAAAAATAAAGGAATTTTCTCTGGGTTATGGCTCAGAAACCCAAAACTGTCTATTTCACATGTGAAGTCTCTCTCACGTTTCGTTTCTGCAGCAACTCTGGTGCAGTCTCATTAAAGCTACTCCTCAATGCTCCCTTCTCTCTCTCTCTCTCTCTCTCTCTCTCTCTCTCTCTCTCTCTCTCTCTCTCTCTCTCTCTCTCTCTCTCTCTCTCTCTCTCTCTCTCTCTCTCTCTCTCTCTCTCTCTCTCTCTCTCTCTCTCTCTCTCTCTCTCTCTCTCTCTCTCTCTCTCTCTCTCTCTCTCTCTCTCTCTCTCTCTCTCACACACACACACACACACACACACACACACACACACACACACACACACACATCTAGGCACCCGGCCAAGCTACCAAATATTTAAACTCACAGAAAACCCTTTCTCGAAGACCAAACAGTGACGGGGGGGGGGGGGGGGGATTCAGGTGTGGATCCTTCACTTGCTTGTTAAGTTTCAACACAAAAACCCTCGGGGGCAGAAAAGAACAGCATGATGAAGGGCAGGGTCTCTTACAAAGGCCAGGGTAGGTTTGCTGCGGATTACATTAACATGGAAGTCTATTGTGTGTGTGTGTGTGTGGTCCAAGTTTAGTCAGCTAAGAAGGCTTTGGCTTTTCTAGTGCCGTTTTAATGCACATTACAAATATTACTATATTATAATTATTGTGATTTGATATCAAAATTTCTAAGGCTAAATCTCCTCCTACCTACAACAGAATGCAGTAATACAAAGAAAGTGTTAAAAGAAATGCATTTAGTTTACACACTATATATTATAAAAGCTTAAAATATGAGCATGCTTCCCTGAGCAAACATTCGAAAAATTCAAATGCAAACGTTCAGAGATGTAGAAACAGTTGCATCAAACCTGTCCACAGCATCTGTTTCATTGTGCTTCAACACTGATTCAAGGGAAATGCAGGATAATAGATATATGTCAGTATCACAGTTCCACTCTGAATTGATTTTTTTCCCCCCACCACGTGTATGTGGGAGGCATAGTTATATTACAGGAGGGGAAAAGATGGGGGTTCGAGGGACGGCAGAACCAATCCCAAGTATTACGGAAACCCAATGAAAGTGATAAGATATGGATGTGGCTCTGACGCCCTCTCAGTTCAACTTTTCTGTGAGTTTCTGGACGAAAGGCTTCTGCGTGACTCTCGGCTGAGCGTCTCTTGAGCGTGGGCTGGGCTTACCTGAAAGTTGCCCACCATGATTAGTCCCGCTGCACAGATCCAGCCCGTGGACAGGCCTGCCGTGTTGAGAACACAATTCTGGTGTTTCTCGATGACGTGGGCATAGCGTAGTAGCACAATCACCATCACTATTAGAGACAGAGAGAGAGAGAGAGAGAGAGAGAGAGAGAGAGAGAGAGAGAGAGAGAGAGAGAATTAGACGAACATTTAAGTTCAGTGACTCAATAGCACATTTAAATCATTACAAATGAGAGGTAGGGAGGATGGGGGGAAGATGATTACAGAGACAGTTCAGGCATAGAAGACTGTAGAAAGTTTAACAGTTACTCGAGAAAACCAAAAACGGTCCAGCCTACTCCGACTATTTCAGATGTATGGCCTCGGTTTAACAAACACACCCACAAACCTTAAATCAACAAAAAAGGAGAAAACAGATTTCGCCAGAGTCCAATGAAATTCCCAATTCCTTTTCCCCAATATAGAAGAGGGAATGCGAGAGGCGGGAAATGTAGGGCAAAGCTGAAAAGGGGATGTGGGGGTAGGGAGTAAGGTAAAAACGTGGTGGTGGATGGAGGAGGGAATACAGTAGATGGGGCAGATGACTGCTAATGGGCTGTGACTGGGGGTATTGTTAGTGTTTTGGGGAGCCGACTTGTGAGGTGATCCCTGGTTGGTCGCCTTTTGTTTAGCTAGTAATGGTCGGTGTTTAATAGAGGTTGAGTGGGTTTGGTGAAAGCAAGATACGGGGAGGGGTAGGAGCTGGAAGAACGGGAGGGGAGAGAAACCCCCTTCATGTCTTGACCCGGAGCTCATATATTGTCTTAGAGGCTCAACCGTTGTCTTCAAGCTCCCATGAAACGGGCAGCAGAGCGCTATTTGATTCTGCATATTTACGCGTTTCCTGAAAAAAACGGAAGCTGGGGAGGGATTTGTTGATCAGGATTTACAGCAGCCAATAGTGCTGAATGAGCCACCGACGGAAGGGGGCCCCACAAGACGGTGTCCTAACGCCATGCTGTAAGGCAGGCCGGTGGAAGGGACTGGGTATGGCAGTGTGCGGTGGCTATTCCGGATGTGCGCCAGGCCCTTCTCACGGATCTCCCCATCCGAGGCAACCCACCGGGGGGGTTCCCCGGGAAAAGATTGTGGGAGTTAGCACAACGAAAAACACAGTGACAACCCATAACTGCTAGCTAGCTCGTAGGTCCTGTGCGCCGGTCGGGAACTGGCAGTATTTACAGTCATGGCGGAGGGACATAAAATTTTGAGAAAACATTTAATTGGATGCAAAATTAGTATATGCCCGAATCCAGGATGAGTCGTAAACATTTTTTATCGTTTTCCAGGAAATTACAAATTCTAAAATAGCATTTGGAAGATCTACAAAAAGACTTTTTTGTCATTGTTGGGCCAGATACTGGCGTATAGGGGACGATCAGTGAAAGATGTGATAAAAAAAAAAACGAACTCAAAACAGCTATTTTGATTTCATGGGAACTTTAAGCCTGTCACCACCTCAGAGTAAGACATGGACTTCAAGGATGCCTCTGCTGCCAAAAAAGAATAAAAATGGAAAAACTGGACGCGGAAAGTTCACTGTGGAACAATGAAACCCCTTGTCTCCTAGGACCAGGGTTTAGCTATGGGCTCGGAGCCAGCGTCTCCGCCATCTTTAGCACCTGGACCAACATGGCTGGACCACAGCCGAGTCGGCCATCTTTCCCACCCAGACCAAACAAGAAATGGTCAAATTTAGCCACGCACTCCAACCTAAAGGATAAATGATTGTGTATTCTTGATGCCAGGATAAGTTTTGCAGCGCACTCAGATTTAATAGTCGATATTTTAGCAATTCAATCCCCACCACCACCACCCCACCCCCAATTGGGGGAAGAAGAATAAAAACGTCTACTGTCTTCTGTAGTCCTACACTAGTTCTCAAAATTAAATGCCGATGAAAGGTGTACGAAACGCTTTCATTACTTTCAAATCCCTGCTGGCTGGTGTGCAAACTGGGGACACAATGTATACTCAACCACGATGGTCTGAGACCCATATAGGCAAGACACTTGGTCAACAGAGATAATACAAAGAAACAGCAGAGAGAAAAAAATTTGCATTTCTAAACGAGTATCTGATGCCTGTGTGTGTGTGTGTGTGTGTGTGTGTTCAGAAATATAGGTGAATGTGTAATTGTGTGCGTTTATGTGTCTAACAGCTCTCTTTCCAGAATGCTGAAATAGTTGGGTGAAGTGATTTAAGTTACAAGCATGGAAAAACAAACAGCAGTGTCTCCAGGGTCCGGAAATGACCCTCTCTTGTTTTTTTTCTGCTCTTTTCTAAAACGGAGAACATTGCACTGAGGGGAGAAGAAAGGTAATTGCAGTTTACTGCATTAGATTATAGCATCTCTGTCTCCACACAGCAGACTGGCTGGCTGTGGATCTTCCCCCATTCAATAAAACAGGACTTCTTTTTTTTAATGATCATTACTAATGGCTTTGTTTGGGCATGTTGGCTTTTTTCCCTGTTTCCCTAATATGATAAAACACAAACCTCACCACAGGTTAATGATGATAAAGACCTTTGCACTTCTCTCCGTAGCCAGCTCTACATTTCCTCCACGTTCTACCTGGTCTTTGTGCGCTGTAAAGGGACTCGGCTATTGGCTATAACAGGCCATTTTCTGGCCTTGTTAAGGGTGAATCCCATGCTGAAGGACCAGAGGATCTGACGGTGCAGAGATTTAGCATCTGATGGGTAAACAGCAGCACTTGTCCTCCACCTCAGACCGCCATGATGTCAGGACAGGCTGCAGACAGCTCAACAATGGAGAAAATGTTTTTACGTAAACATCCCTGCTGATGTCCCCGGCCCGAGCCCCCCGCGACAAACATCTTCGCTAGGGCATGCTCTCTCCCTCCGAGTTCAGGAAGCCAAGGGGAAAAGACATGTGGTGGCTCACACCCAGAAATATCAAGAGGGCGTTTTCAAATGCTGTTATCTATTCAGAGAGACGGCACAACTGAATAAAGCAAAAGCGGAACTTATTCTTACTGCCCACACTGAGAAAGAGCACTCTTTACCTTTTTAATTGGGGTTTTGCTGTGAACATTAAGGGAAACAATCACAATTTATGTGGTGGGGGTAACACTCCATTAGCTGCCATAAAACTGAGCAGTGCTGTGTGTTCCTGAAAACGCTGCTGAAATTGTGCCAAACCGTGAACGTTAAAATGTACTTCCTGTTTTGCCAATAGGCTGCATCGTATAAGATAATGTGAATAACAATGCTAAATAAAGTGGATAAAAAAAGTCTACATATCCCCGTTAAAATGGCAGGTTTTTGTAATGTAAAAAAAAAAAAGAAAAAAGATCATGATGTCAATTTTTTCCCACCCTTAATGTGAAATTGCAACCTATACAATTCAAGTGAAAAAGAAACTAAAAACTTTTAGGGGGGGGGGAAGTGTGCACACCCCGAAACTAACACCTTGTAGAAGCACCTTTTGATTTTATTACAGCACTTAGTCTTTTCAGGTAAGAGTCTACCAGCTTGGCACATTTTAACAGGCAATATTTTCACACTCTTCCTTGCAAAAACATTCTAGATCCGTCACATTGCGAGGACATCTCCTGTGCACAGCCCTCTTCAGGTCACCCCACAGATTTTCAATGGGATTCGGGTCTGGGCTCTGGCTGGGCCGTTCCAAAACGATCTTCTTCTGGTGAAGCCGTTCCTTTGTTGATCTGGATGTACGCTTCAGTTCATTGTTGTCCTGAAAGATGGAATTATTCCTCTTCGTCTTTGGCTTTCTAGCAGACACCTGAAGGTTTTGTGCAAAAATTGATTGGTATTTGGAGCTATTCATGATTCCCTCCACCTCAACTAAAGCCCTAGTTCTGGCTGAAGAAAAGCAGTCCCAAAGCATGATGCTGCCACCACCATGCTTCATCGTGGGTATGGTGTTCTTTTGGTGATGTGCTGTGTTGTTTTTGTGCCAAACCTACCTTGTGGAATTATGGCCAGAAAATTGAACCTTGGTCTCATCAGATCATAACGCATGTTTCCCACATGGTTTTGGGAGACTGGATGTATGTTTTTGCAGAATTTAGCTGCGTTTTTTTTCCACCCCCCCCCCTTTTCTCCCCAACTGTATCAATTACCCTACTCTTCTGAGCTGTCCAGGTCGCTGCTCCACCCCCTCTGCTGATCCGGGGAGGGCTGCAGACTACCACATGCCTCCTCTGATACATGCCAGCCGCTTCTTTTCACGCCAGCCGCTTCTTTTCACCTGACAGTGAGGAGTTTCCCCAGGGGGATGTAGCGCGTGGGAGGATCACGCTATTCCACCCAGTTCCCCCTCCCCCCCGAACATCCGCCCCGACTGACCAGAGGAGGCGCTTGTGCAGCGACTGAGACACATACCCAAATCTGGCTTCCGACCCACAGACACGGCCAATTGTGTCTGTAGCGACGCCCGACCAAGCCGGAGGTAACACGGGGATTCAAATCGGCGATTTCCATGTTGGTAGGCAACAGAATAGACCGCTGCGATACCCGGACACCCGTATTTATACACTTATGAGTCAAAACATTATCACCACCTGCCTAATATGCTATTGGTCCTCCGTGTTCCGCCAAAACAGCACTGACCCGCCGAGACATGGCCTCTCCAAGACCCCTGAAGGTGTCCTGTGGTATCTGGTACCAAACATTACCAGCAGATCTTTCAAGTCCTGTAAGTTGTGAGGTGGAGCTGCCATAGATCAGAGCTGTCAGCCCAGCACATCCCACAGATGCTCCATCAGATTGGGATCTGGAGAATCTGGACTCCGGAGGCCAGGGAAACACCTTGGAAGGGCACATTATGCTGCTGAAAGAGGCCATTGCCATCAGGGTATACCATTGTCATGAAGGGGTTTGCCTAATCTGCAACAATGTTTAGGTGGGTGGCACGTGTCAAACTGACATCCATATGAATGGCTGGACCCAGGGTTTCCTAGCAGAACATTGCCCAGAGCATCACTCCTGCCACCAGCTTATCTTCCCACAGTGCATCCAGGTACCATCACTTCCCCAGGTAAATGGTGCACATGTACATGGCCATCCAGGTGATCTAAAAGAAAATGGGACTCATCGGACCAGGTGACCTTTTCCCACTGCTCCAAGGACCAGTTCCAGTGCTCACGTGCCCATTGTAGATGCTTTTGATGGCGGACAGGGGTCATCATGCGCACTCTGACTGGTCTGCAGCTATACAACCCCATACACAGCAGGGCGTGATGCACTGTGAATTGTGACAGATTCCTCCCATAGCAATCATTAAAATTTTCTGTGACTTGTGCCACAGTAGACCCTCTGTCGGTTCGGACCAGATGGGATAGCCTTTGTTATCCTCGCGCATTGATGAGTCTTGGGCGCCTAACACCCTGTCGATGGTTTGTGGTTTGTCCCTCGGACCACTGTCGGTAGGTACTCACCACTGCTGACTGGGAGCACCCCACAAGCCTTGCCGTTTCAGAGACGCTCTGACCCAGTTTTCTGGCCATAATAATTTGGCCCTAGTAAAGGCACTCGGGTCTTTACTCTTGCCCATTTCTCCTGCATCCAATACGTTGACTATGAGAACTGATTATTCGCTTACCATCTAACATACCCAAATCTTGACATGGGCCCTTGTTTGGAGATGATCAATGTTATTCAGTTCACCTGTGGGTGGTCATAATGTTTTGGCTCATCTGTGCATGATCATAATGCATGTGGAAATTATCTGGCCATTTCGCAATCTCTCCATGATGTTTTGGTGGTGAAATGCCAATGATCTTTTCCTTCCCTCCCTCTGACACACAAGTAGAGACACGCATTGCTGTGTGCTTGACTGGCATCTCGGCGTGGATGGCGACACACCAACTGAAGCTCAATCTGGACAAGACAGAGCTGATGTTCCTCCCAGGGAAAGGTTGCCTGCACCGAAACCTGGCCATCACCATTGACAACACCGTGGTGATGCCAACTCGGACTGCGAGGAATCTGAGTGTGATCCTGGACGACCAACTGTTGTTTGCTGCAAACCTTGCATCAGTTGCTAGCTCCTGCAGATTTCTCCTCTATAACATCAGGAGGATTCACTCATTCCTCACCGACAAGGTGGCACAGGTGCTCATCCAGGCTCTAGTCATCTCCCGGCTGGACTACAGCAACTCCCTCCTTGCTGGTGCCCCGGTGTCGGCCATCAGACCTCTGGAGCTTGTTCAGAAAGCTGCAGCTCGTCTGGTGTTCAACCGCCCTAAGTTCTCCCACACAACTCCCCTTCTCATGCCCCTACACTGGCTCCCAGTAGCTGCTCACATCCAGTTTAAGACTCTGGTGCTAGCCTACAGGGCAGTGAAAGGAACAGCTCCTTTCTAACTCCAGGCCATGGTCAAGCCCTACACCCCCGCCTGACCACTTCGCTCTGCTGCCTCGGGATGCCTGGTTGCCCCGTCACTCAGAGGCCCCTGCTGCCGATCGACCCGGTCACGGCTCTTTTCTGTCCTGGCCCCACAGTGGTGGAATGAACTCCCCATTGATGTCAGGACAGCGGAGTCTCTGCCCATCTTTCGGCACAGGTTGAAAACTTGCCTCTTCAAGAACTACTACCCTGTTACTTGCTCGTAGCACTTATTGTATTCACTCAGTAAAAAAAAAATAAAAAAAAATCTCTTTCTCACGCTTTTACTTTAACACTGGTTTTGCTCTTAGATGCTTGTTTAGAGAGAGACGATGCACTTATGACCTCTGATGACTAGTAGTTCTCCTGATTTCCTACGTTAAATGCACTTATTGTAAGTCACTTTGGATAAAAGCGTCAGCTAAATGATTGACTGACTGACTGAAATAGCGTAATTAAAGCAGACTGGTAGCCAAACCCATATGACATACTACAGTCAATGATATTGGATAATCAGTGTCACCTCTACAAGTTGAGAAAGACACCCTCATGTCTGCAGCAACATAAATGCATTATGCGAAAAGTGTGATGATATCGTTGGCTGTCTTATACTTGGCTTCTTTAACGATTAAAGCAGGCAACCATGAGCCTAACCGATGATAATGAGGAATACCAAGAAGAGTGGAGCAGTCGGCACCTGTTCTTATTAGCTTTCTCAGAAGCGGGGCCAAAAAAAAAAAACCATCAAAGCAAGTCTTTTAGAAGCTGTGATGAGAAAATGTAGCTCCCCACTGCACAAACTGCTTATTGACTGACGCATCTGGGTCACAGGATGACGCCGTTCTCGTAGCCGTTCTCATGTAAACGCAGATCCCTGTCGAGAAAAACGTGAAACCCGAAGTGTGCGCGGTAACAAATACTCACAGAGCAACTGTCCGTGGTTACTTGGACAGTTAGATACACACAACGTGTGTTAAAGAGTAGTTACTGGCATGAGGTGAAGACTTTATTCATAACCAGAGGTGCGGTTTTTAAGGAGCCTGTTAAACCTGCCTGTCAAACCTGCCTGACACAGTGACTCCTCCATCTTTTCCAGAGAGGAGAGGATGGATAGGAGGCACAAAGTTTACTTTGTGGGTTTCTGTGGCTGGAATGGGAGGGAAAAAAAACCAATAAAAACTTGATATCATATGAACTAAGCAAGACGTGAGCTGCCGTCACACGTACGAGTGTGTGTTGTATAGAGTATCTTTTTCAAAACCTGCTTTCAACACAGGGGAGCTAAAAATGCGATTGTTTTGGCTTAGCCTCAACCTTGGGATGCAACACTGCTGAGATTACATTGTGTAACAAGTCACAAGGCTTTTTCAAAATCCGCTTGACAGTTACAGTGAGCCAAATCTTTTTAATATCTCCATTTTACTGCCACTCCGTCTTTCACAGACGTCTTTCACACGTATACACACACACACACACCCTGATGAGTTCAGGGGTCAGGGCTGCCATACTGTTGGGCAAAAAGGCTTTCACTGCTCTCTGCTGTGCCGAGTTCACACTGAACTGCAACAGTCTGGATCCCAGTCTGGCTCTCTCAACACACCCCATGCACACAGCTGCACACAAACACGCACAAACACACACACACACACACACACACACACACACACACACACACACACACACACACATATATATAACTCTCCAACCCTCTTCAGTAGCTTAACTTCATACTCGATCTGAAATAATTTCTTGTGCAAGGACCTTATTCACACAGCACATCCCTGGCCTTGACGATGGAGACTAAGCTGGCTTTAACGCTACACTAAGGGTTTAGTTGAGTTGTTTTCTGCTTAATACAGATATCTATTGGAACGGCGGTCTTATCACGAATCTGTTCCTGTCTGCCCAGTCAGCCAAACAGAGTAGCCTTAAGTAGATACCAGAGGGTATGCAGGCATGGAGCCTCTCCCTGAATGCTGACTGACACAGAACAGACTGCACAGCAACAACAGCAAACTGGTTATTTAATTATGGCCATCTATATTATATTAATACTTAAAAGCACTGCCTCTGACGTATATTCTGTCCTCGAGTCCTCTGCCTCAAAGGCGAGTTTTATTTTCTCACAGACCTATCAGGCCTGCCATTGTGTGTGTGTGTGTGTGTGTGTGTGTGTGTGGCATGTGTGCGTGTACACATTACAGGTGATATGCATGTCAGATTTTTTTTCAGTTTGAAGAGAGAAAGCATCACCAGGGGTGGGCAATCAGGGTAGCGTGGCAGTCTATTCCGTTGACTACCAACATGGGGGATGGCTGATTCGACTCCCCATGTTACCTCTGTCTTGGTCAGGGCGTTCCCTAAAGATACAATTGGCTGTGTCTGTAGGGTGGGAAGCCAGATGTGGTCACTGCCCTAGTGCTCTTGGTCAGTCGGGGGAAGCTGTCTCCCGACGGGTGCGATATTCCCCCGTGCTATCCCTGGAGAAGAACTCCTCACATGTCAGGGTGAAAAGAAGCGGCTGGCGACTCCACATGTATCAGAGGAGGCATGTGGTATGGCTAGTCTGCAGCCCTCCCCGGATCGGCAGAGGGGGAGGAGCAGTGACTGGGATAGCTCAGAAGAGTGAGGTAATCCCCCCCCCCTTTCTCCCCAATTGTACTTGGCCCCAATTGTACTTGGCCCCAAAAAAAGAAAAGAAAAAGCATCATCAGAGGAGATATATATATATATATATATATATATATATATATATATATATATATATATATATATATATATATATATATAGTATGTCCAGTCAGGTTGTAGAGTTTGTATGACGATAAAGTATAAAAGCTTCTGGGGGCATTTGAAGGGCAAAAGTGAAACCATTCTGAAGTCCTAAAATAAGACAAAGGAAGGTTGATGCAAAATATTCTGAATGGCATCTTAAGTATTTACGGTCTCCTTAAGATGGTCGGAACAAAAATCTAGGCAGGCTGCAAAACACTTTACCTTGCAGGGAACCCCTCTCTAAAGCTGGGACCACACTAGATGGTTTTAAAGTGGATTATAGTCCCGATTTGGCCATGATGACCCATTTCCACGATCGTGGTGAGTCCGCACCTGCCTGTACAAAACAGGGCAGCACTATCAGGACACTTGGTCTCGTAGTGCATGGAGGTTTAGGATTCAAACTGCTCGCCTCCCGATCAAGCCTTCACACAGTCAAGAACTACCACAACTCCATCAAACATGTTTGACTTTTACAACTAGAATCTGGACAAGCCTGAGCTTGTCGGAAAGTGTGAGCCCCTCCATGACTACAGCCGGAATAAGTGTTCTTGTCTACGACTGTAATCCAGGAAAGTCACGTCATTAAATGTGTGATGACAAGTCTTTTCCAAATTTATCAGGACTCATATTCCCTGCTTAAAGCGTAACTAGCTGTCTGAAAACCAAGTGTGTGTGTGTGTTTGTGTGTGTGTGCGCATCTCCAGGCTGTAGTGTCCAAGTGTCAATTTTATGTATCAGTAATCGTGACAGAGTTATGGATCAGTTCTTTGTGCATGTGTGCGTCTTACCCATGAAGGATCCGGTGCTGCAGATGAGGCTAAAGAAGCAGCTTTCAGGAGGAAGAGTCCCACACTTACTATAGGGGAGATGGAAGAGAAACAGAATTAAAACAGAACTACCCCGCTCTACACAGCAACCGGGGGCATCTTTTGTTTTCTCACCTGCTCAAGTGAGCACATGTGAGCCATTTAATTTCATCAAAAGCTGTGGCCGGTGTGTGCTCAAGCAGTGGAATTGCAGAGTTTTACTCTTTGACTCCTTCTGTCCCATCATCTAGTGTTTGACCTTTCACCTACTACGGGCTGCCGCTGGCCAAGCAGTGGGAAATGTATGTAGGAGGGGAGGGCGCTCAGCCAAAACCGGCTGACAGCCTGAGCCTTAGTTCCTACTGCCACAAAGCCAAAGCATTCTCAGCTGACTAAACCTAGACCTTACACACACACACACACACACACACACACACACACACAATGCAAAATCTGTTTTCAGATGTATAGGTCATTTTGTCATGGTCTTGGCTATCGGACAAAGCGTCATTTACATTTTTGTTCCATTCTAATAATGTCAGTCTGATGTTCACGGAACTGAAGCCCATCTTCATCGTAAATAGTATGATGACATGTTGCAAGAGATTCAGGTGTGCATGCAATGCAAGAATACAGTGCTCAAACCCCTCATGAGCAACCACTACTTGTTAAGAGACAGGAGCCGGCTATCTGGCAGGTTGCTCCTACGCCCTGTATCGGCATTCCCAGACTCTGTCACATAAACCACAGTATTTACACTGTCTGACGACCTCTGATGTTCAATGCTAAATAGGCCAAAATAGAGTAAACAAAGAAGGTGGAGGCTTTCGATTTCCTCCCATGTGTAAGATGACTCCTCTTTACTGGGGAAATCCTGTCTGTGTGCGCGTGCTTGTGTATGTTTACGTGTTTTGAGTATTTCAGTCTACTGGGTAAGTGCAGAGCATTGCTTTGCTTTTTCGACCCGATGCCACGGTGGCAGACAGGAAATTTCAGCTCAAAGTTATTTTGAGAACACATATATACACACACACGCTCACAGGAACTGCCTCTTCCCAGCTCGCTCACTTTCTGCCACCAAGGTGGTGACGACGGCCATGAAAAATGACTGCACAGTGTTCCTGTTTTTATCCCGGCAGAGACACACATAAAGACGGAGAGCGATTGAGAGAGAGAGAGAGAGGCTGGGGGTGGGGTGCTGGGATGGGGTGAGGCTCTCACTGACCTGATGAGAGGTATATTATCTAGGGTGCAGCACAAAGTTGGCCCGCTCTGCAAATAAAGCTCCTCTTCACACGACTGGTTGTACAACCTGGGAATAACACACACACACACACACACATGTAAAAAAAGAGATGGAAATTTAGATTAAAAAACAACATAAAGGAAGATTTTGCCACAAACAACGGCTGCAAAATGTTTAATGTGCGTTTTATGTTTTTGGTGTGTTGCGTTTATGTTCATTTTCACTTATGTAATGGCATCTTTGAGTACTCTGAGAAGCACTATATAAATAAAATGTATTAATATCATTATTATTAAAATGGTTTGTTGGAGAACGAAATGACTGGCGTTAGAGTGGATGTGTGGGTGGCAGTAGGTCCAGTTGGTTCGTAGGTCCAGTTGGTTCTTTTTTTTTTATCTGAAATATCTTCTTATGTATCGACAGAAAATATGGGGAGAAATGTTCTCTCCATCTTTGAACTGATGTGCATTTGCAGTTTCAAGGCAACCTCCGAATACAAGGCAAGTCACAGTGTTTGTAAATGGGGAAACAATAATCATGTAAGTGTTTATGTATCCAAACTAATGCTGAGGCAATGGGTCAGGACTAGCCATCCTAGTGGGGTTTTTTTTGGGGGGGGGTGGCAAAGTCACTGACAGCTGCTGTTGCAGTCAAACAGTAGCTTTGCTGGTACAAATACAACCCTGGGCAGTCCGAATCCAGGGGGACTGGTCAGTCATTAAGTGAGAGATCTGTCAACTGAAAAGAACAGCAAGCGTACTGCACAGCTCAGGTTTGTTTTGGATGAACAGGGTCTCTACCACTTTATAATAGCTCTGCTGGTAAATGTGTAGCCCTCTGACGTGCGTCTCTCTAAATGTACACCAGAGCTAATGACATTCTGTAGACTGATACAGGTGACGTTACATACCAGTTATCCACGGGGCAGACATGCTGGTTGTACAGGGCCATAGCATACCTGTAACAGGAAAAAGGTTTGATTAGGCAGCTGTCATTAACTTAGTCCATCGACTGTTGAACATTCACTTTTTTTGGGGGGGAGGGGGAAATTTCCCCCCTCATTTTCTCTCCAATTGTACTTGGCCAATTACCCCACTCTTCCGAGCTGTCCCGGTCGCTGCTCCCCGATCCCGGGAGGGCTTCAGACTACCACATGCCTCCTCCAATACATGTGGAGTCGCCAGCCGCTTCTTTTCACCTGACTGACAGTGAGGCGTTTCACCAGGGGGACGTAGCGCGTGGGAGGATCACGCTATTCCCCCCAGTCCCCCCCCCCTGAACGGGCGCACCGACCAACCAGAGGAGGCGCTAGTGTATCGACCAGGACACATACGCATACCTGGCTTCCCACCCGCAGACACGGCCAACTGTGTCTGGAGAGATGCCCAACGAGGTCAGAGGCAACACAGGGATTCGAACCGGCAAACCCTGTGTTGGTAGGCAACGGAACAGACTGTCACACCACCCAGACGCCCATGAACACTAACATTTTAGGCACTCAGCTGGCGTACTTATCCCTGAGCAACTTACATATTAGTAAAAATAAGCTCAACTTTCTGGATCACCAAAATTAGAAGCAACTGCTAGTTAAAAAGGTGTCCGGCCTATTGTGTGCCTGCAGCAGAAAATAACAAAATGAAGAAGAAGAACTGAGAGGAGAGATAGGAGACCTTTTAAAACTTTCCGAAAAAGAGGACATTTAAGTAAACACAGGAAAAACCTTTCTGAAGGGAGAGGGGAAACAGATACTTTTTCCAGGGCTGAACAAGTAAATTACATCTACCTTTAGGTTTGGCCCTCATGATGGGCACATCATATTCTTTCCAGCCTTGTTCTAGTTATTCTGACTTGTACCACCCAGAGTGTGTAGGCTTAGGTCAGTGTTTCCTATATTTTCACACGCAAATAAGCCCTGGGAGGATGTGCCAAGACCCAAATTTCTTTTTGGCAGGGATTGAATCTTTTATAAGGAGACTGTTAATGTTGAGATGTGATTTCATACAAAGATCATTTGGAAGGTAGATACCAGTGAGTTTAATTAGGCCACTGAGTAGATTAGTCATGTTTGTCAATAGTTATTCAACAATCATTTGCTCTGCTTACTCTGATAGTGAACTCCTAACAAGCTGACCTGTCACCAAAATGCACCTATTTGCTTCTCATTGTAGAACAAGGTCACCCCTCCGTTCCTGATCACTCAAGAGGATCAGAAAGAGAGAAAGACTGGTTAGGGCCAGCCTTTCTGATAAAATTAATGCCTTTACCCAAATGCAGTGTATTCAGTCAGGCTACTGACCAGCCAGATTCACATTCAAGTCAACAACCGCAGGAGCAGCAGATAACAGCTGCATCCTGCATCTTCTGATCTGACTTTGCTCTTTTAGATGAAGACCTCAATGCCCCATTGAACCTGAAAGTCAACATGCTCTTTTGCCTGCACCATTTTGAACCCACAGTCGAATAAACGTAAAGACCGCTAGACTACTGTCTCAGAAGAACGACAGGAAGCTTAGCTGGGGCAGATAACTGTAATAACATCATCAGGCTGGCTCCAACCCCCCTCCACACTGATGAATGAACATACCGATCAGTTTCGGTTTTCAGAGGAAGAGAAAGAAAGAAAAAGAGAAAGAGAAACAGAGAGCAAGAGAGAGATGGTTCGTCCTGATATGTGACAGCACTCCTGGGTCAGTGACAGGCTAAACAGCAATTAAGAACGTTTCCATGGCTAGTAGCATCCTTTGCATACATCCATTATCCAAACCGCTTATCCTGCTCTCAGGGTCGCGGGGATGCTGGAGCCTATCCCAGCAGTCATTGAGCAGCAGGCGGGGAGACACCCTGGACAGGCCACCAGGCCATCACACACATTCACACGTAGTAGTAGTAGTACGGCCAATTCATCTGACCTGCGTGTCTTTGGACTGTGGGAGGAAACCGGAGCACCCGGAGGAAACCCACGCAGACACGGGGAGAACATGCAAACTCCACACAGAGGACGACCCGGGATGACCCCCAAGGTTGAATTACCCTGGGGCTCAAACCCAGGACCTTCTTGCTGTGAGGCGACCGCGCTAACCACTGCACCACAAAAAAAAAAAAAATTCACGTGCACTCACACACAGTAGGTTACAACCAAACGCCAAGATGCCCCTGAAAATGCATGCATACATAAAGCACACACTCAGACACTCACCCACCCCTTGAAGGAAAAGAAACACACCTGCAACAATAACGACACATGGACCTGCCACCCTCAAGAAATACACACACACAACACACACACGCACACACACAAGCTCAGCCCTCACTTTTATTTCCTGTGGTAGGCAAACAGTCCACCATCTGCCTCAGACACCACAGATACCATAATGAATCATTCCACAGGCAAACAGAGAAAAGACAGACACAGACACACAGAGCGAGAGAGAGAGAGAGAGAGAAGATAGGTTCATACAGATGATGGGATATTAAAACATACTGTCCAGCAAGGCAATTTTGGCCAGTAAAGAACAATAAAATGCCCATTTCATTTTCCGAGTACGCATTTTAATCTATAGCGCAAATCCAAAACCGAGCCTAACATTTTTCACAGATGGTTTGATTGCGTGCGACCTGCGACGCAACTCACAAAACGCACAAAGTGTTTTAACTGAAGTCGGCAAATGTAACAGCCTTAATCATTAGGCCTAATAGTCAATAACATGATATGTGGAGCGTCAAGAGAGAGAAGCCTCACTTTTTCGACCTCTCTCTCTCTCTCTCTCTCTCTCTCTCTGCATAAATGTTAAATTTCATAGAGAAAAAACAAAATAATAAAGATATTGCATAACATCTATTAGAAATATCACATCTATTTGGAACTTTTTTCCAGTGCACCCGATGTAAATCAGTACCAGATAGCAGGCTGGTTTTAACCAACACATCTCACTAGTTTTGGTGCTTGCATAAATTGTGTCAGAACACATTGGTCGAGTTTGAATTTTTAATGTCCCAACTCTGAACATACACTGCTATATATAAACTGGCTATGCCTGCTTTCACTCTGTGTGTGCCCTATTAAATTTTAGGCTAATCAAATAAAACACATCATCACTTGCAAATCAGGATAACGAAAAAAACTACTTGTCTCTCATATGACGCTGTCGCTGTGTTATATCTCAAAGGGAGTGGGAGGGATAAAACTTTACTGTGCTCTAATTAGATTAGCGGTTGATGCATTTGTCTAAATGCGACTTCTGCACCACAACATGAGACAAGAATAGGTGCGCCATTAATAGAGGCGTACCACTGTAATAGGAGAACTCTGCACGGGCATTTTTTTTTTTTACTGTTGTCTTTCTGACACACAACTGGCTGGGTCTTCAAGCCAATTACGGTGTGGAACCCATGCAAAACAGATGGCAGACATGCTGCTGGTGTGCAGGGCTCCTCTTGCATAATGGAGAGTGGAAACCCTCTGGTGCAAATGGGAGATGGCTGTTCTCTATAACGAGACCTATGGATGTTGGCTCAAAGAAAGCGCTACCATCAGACAGTCGACCAAAGACAAAAAGAGTCCACAAGGATTAGAGGGACACCCAAATGAGTCACAAATCTGTCATATTTCATTGGGGGCTTAACTTTTTCAGGGACACATTCTGTGTCTTTGGTCAGTTCTGTTATATTAGCACCGGCATGGCTCCAGCACATTTCTTACAAAAAAAAAGTCTTTCTCTGCTATATGTGGATCTAAATAGGCATACTCTTTGCTTGAACAAAACTAAATAATAGGTCTGTTTACATTATTGGGCCTCTGCCAAAGCTGAACTGTGGTGAGCTGTAATTGCATGCCTGGGAGCAGAATAAAGGAGAAACAGACCACATTTTCCCGATTAAGACAGAACAGCCATGAGCTTTAAAAAAAACACTACTCTGGAAAGTTTTAGTATATGCACATTTCCAAAACCCACAAAAAAACAAACAAAAACAAAACACACACACACAATGTGTCTTCAGAAACCACAGTGGATTGTGTGATATACACTTTACTAGAAATCAATCCGGGCAGTATAGTTCAGACTCCAGCAAGTGACCTATGTGCAACCTGTTCTGCTGTTTATACACTATTGAGCACATACTGAAAACCAAAGGCAATATGTCTTATTCAAATAGCGCGGCAAAATGACTAGAAAAAAACATTACTTATGGGTATGCTGGAATTTATGTTCAGCTTACACATCACTGACTACATTATTGGCACACCAACGTCCAAAAGTCAAGTTCTCTTACTATATTTTCATTCACAAAACAACAACAAAAAAACCCAACAGCGTTTCCTTGAGCAGGCTAACCGTGAACACTGTTCTCACTAACAGAATTCCTTGAACTCGGGAAAGACAGGAGGGATCTTGTGCGACTCTTGGGTGGACACAGACCTACGCCTTCCTCTGGTTCAGCATGGCCCTTTCATACAATGGGCAGGGCTGTCAGATGCCATGTGAAAGTACTGAGTAAGCATTCTGGCTACCCCTGCCCAGTATTTACCCAACTCCCACCCAGTCACTCACGCAGGAGACAGGGGGGAGGGAGGTTACGCAACAAATCATCTCCCTTAGCATTCCCCTGCCCTGGAAAGAGACCCTTGACTGCACTTAAAAAACAAAACCCTCACGCTATGGTAGTAGGAAGGAAATAGGTGTGAGCGATCTAACAGTGACTTGTCACATCCTTACTTTGGATCAGCTTTCAATCTCAACACCACAAACGAAGTTTCAGAAGAAATGCATCACTTCCCACAGAGTTTAAACCCAATATTCACCTAACCAACTCAGCAAAGGCGTACTCCAAAATCAACATCTCATTGGGCCCGTCTCACCTTCAACATCTCATATGTCTGAACCTGGCCTGAATGCGCCCTCTGGCTTACAAAACTACTAATCCAGGAAGACAGTCTCTGTCTTGTCTTCTTACACCCAAACAATTCATCATAAAAGTGTAGCTAGCGCAAAGCCTACAAACAGAATACACCCAAGTCAGTATCTTTGGGATACAGCCATCCGGTCTCTCCCCCTCAAGGTTTGTATTCCTCTCTGCAGAGAACTCACAACGCGGGCAAAAGAGCCGTCAGTTCCTATTTTACCAATTAGGATTTTTTCTCTCACTTAGATCTAATTAGGAACTGTATTTCTGATGATAAGCCTACACTGTGGACCACCTAAGTGAGGGGCGATTATCACACAGCCTTCCTGGAGATAGCTAATCCTTATTCCCTCTTGCCACGGCTCTCAGGAATGCAGAGTGAATATGCAGCATGACCCTCGAGTAAGCATTTTGTCCAAAAATAAAAAAATCCTTTACTTTGACAGTCTTAAAATATCAAGTGAGCAAGTCAGTTCATGACAAATTTAGGAATATTTCTGTTGACATATCACTTTAAAAGTAGTTTTGTTATTACCAGCCCAAACACACTTCCATATCAACAGTTGGGAGTGGATCAACTGACATGCTGCTACATGATTTTCTTGTGTTGAAACGTATTTGAGTAATGGTAATCTTGCACAGCTGCCACACCACAGAGAAGCAACTTTGTCTTTGATTGGAAACCAGCTTGCCAAGAAAGACAGAGAAATATACCCGGAGTGCTGTTAATGAACAAAATAAATCACCTGTCTGTGCCTTGAAGCATTTTCAAAAAGTGCCGAGACACCATGTCTTATGTCTTACAGATGAAGATGCAAGTCCCTGACCATACCAATGCAAACAATTACTAGTCACGCAACAATTTTTAACTTCCAGGGGATGCAATGTGTTGATCTTGAAAACTCAAGATGGATTGCTCCTGTCAATGCACCTGAGTTTTCACGACCAAGTACAGAAGTACAGATTGAATGGTGACACTTACACAACCCATATCCCAGTGATGGTCAAAGCTGGGAGGCTGACAGGCAATATCATCCAAAGAGACATGTCCGGTGATCTCTGCGGTCAACTCCTCCTCTGCAACCTGCACCAGTCCCCTTCTTCTTTCTCCTCGGCCAGCCAAGCACCTTGTGCTCAAGTACTTGCATTTAAATACAGGTGACTGATATCTGCATTTTCACTCTTTCCACCCCGCACATCATTCGAGGGGCGATGAAGGGCAGGCGGACACTGGACAGGACGGATAATGCCCGGCTGTCTGCTAGAGGTGAGAAGGAGACCAGTCAGCATCCAAGTCATCCGCTAGTTTACCCGTTAGTTGATAACCCACATCACCATCATCCCTCCCATGCGACATACATGTTAGCGGTGACAGACCATGCGACCTTTGTCATGTTTTGTAAATCCCTGTTTTTCCCACAGCGGAGCGGCTATCTGGCGAGGCTGTTACAGGTAGCTAGTTTAGAGATGCACACGCGAACCACCAGCATCCGGCATTAACCTCGCGCGAGAAAGGTTAGATTAGACTAGAAACATATGATTAGATTACACTACTGACTTTAGATCAGACTGGTAGCTTTAGAATAGATTAGACTAGTAATCTCGGTGATCTCTTGTTTAGTTAAACCAACCTTTTGTCCACCTCGTCCCACACGACAAGCAGCACCTCCGGCGGTCCAAATGGTCCCCTACCTCCGCACGAGAAGGGACAAGAAATGTTGTGTTGTAAGAAAAAAAAGAAAAACGACGTGTCTAACGCGATGTCAACCCCGGGCTTCTTATATCGGATGCGCCAAATCCCATCGACTCATTATTGCCTTTGATTCGGGGTAGAAACACAAGCTCCGAACACCGCCTGAGCCGAGCCTGCTCCTCTACTACTAACGAGCCAGCTGTTTAATTCAACACCACCTTCCGAGCGTGCCACGACAGAGGGCGCTCGATTTTTGCTATGCCGTTTGCCGAGCGAGAGGGCGGAGCTGAGAGTGTAAAAAAAAAAACAATCACGCGTAACTTCATGCAATCCTAACGCATTGGAACTTGTTTTCTACCAGGCGTGGACGTAGCTAACTAACACAGTATTTCAGATTTCCGGTGAGAATTGTACGTGCAGACGAAGGCGACCACGCCGGTGTTTTTGTGCTCATATTACAGCATGCGTTTTCCCTTTTACTACACATCCCGTAAAGTTAACAAAATCACGCCATGGCGTTTTAAATGTCTTTCAAATGCGTTTTCCCCTCACCCCTTCTTCATTCCAGCAACTAGTGCCCTGAATTTGAAGAAACTTAATAACAGGCAAACCATCACAGTGCACATTTAAGTCGCCCTTGTGGAATAATAAAGTTAAGAATCACGGGAAACTTCATAAATCAATCAACTGCGTTATCTTTCGCCGACCATGCTTGTGCGGGAATGAAAGGAAACCAATGGCCGTGTGGAAAGTTGGGGGGGGGGGGAGTCAAAACATACTACGGTATGCTTTGGGAAATGGTCCACCGCGCTCATGCACCGCACGTGATTTGCAGTAGCCTATGAGGGCAAAGAGAAAGAAATAGAAAAACACCGGTATGACCCTTTAACATAATCAAACAAGCCCTTTGGAGGCGTTTCTTTACAAGCACGCTGCGCTGCGGATCACAGAAGTGCACACAAGGGTTTCCACCTTGGCGGTAAGGGTCAGTGAGGTGTACCACTACAACTGTGACCACTGAGCTCTACTAAGAAAGGAAAACTTAAATCTGTTTGTGCATTATGACTACGAAATTGTACTACTGGTGTAACTTACGGTGGGCATGGGGAAATAAAGGTAGCCCATCAAAAAAACACGTGTTTCTGTGGCCCTCTGCAGGTTTAACAGATCCACTTCTCTTAGGCCCCGAAACGAGAGCTGAAAGAACATCTGAAACACACGTGGATATCTAGATGGATCCGCAATTTACACGTCTATGGACTACACTTTTATACAGCGCTTTTCTAGCCTACCAACCACTCAAAGCGTTTTCTAACTGCATAATCAGGCCATTCCTTGCATTTAAACACATTAAATTTGGAAACGAAAGTGGTGTGCATTGCCTTTCTTCCACCCCAGCCTTTACCAAAGCTTTACAAAGTCAGACTCTGCAAAGGTTTATCCCTCACCCCTTCTTCACTCCTTCATTCTGTAACCGGTTATTTTCTTGCCCGGTGCGGGATTCGATATGGGTGTACTGCACCACCAGGCGACATCACTAACCGCTCGGCTAAAGGGTCAGACCCGTTAACTAGGGGCTAACGTGTCTTATTAGTAGTTTACAATTCCAACGAATGTTATAACGAAGGTTACTTTTGTCGTTTTTTTTGGGGGGGGGGCTATTAATGCCCAGAGTTTTCTGGCCTCGTCTTCAAAACATTAAGTTTTAAGTCCAGACGGGAGTATTTCAAGATGAATTCAACATGTTTTCCATGGCTCACAATGGAAATGTTTTACCTGCACCAGTATCAGAGAAAAAGGTGACAACATCAGAAGAGATATTCACATAAAATCATATTTGTTATTCGGACCAGGGTGTAATACACGTGATTTAACTGAAAGGTTAAAAGATACGTGCATAAGACAGTATTATAGCGAATTCGGGGGACAACGCAACCACAGGAACTGCCGCGGCCGGGAAGCGAACCTGTTTCACCCGCACCGCAGGAGGCATCGCTAACCGATCGACTAAAGGGTCAGACTCGCGAGCCAGCGGCCAGCGTGTCTTCTTATCCATGCACGTTACAGTATTTTGGTTAAAGAACTACTATGCACTTTTCAACAGTCTAACACGGCGCTTTTCAAAATACTAAAACATGTGAATTATATTAGATATGTTACAACATTCCTGTGAGATGATAATGATCAAGAACGCTGCAAAAACCCAGAGGAAACAGGTCAAACATCTGTTCTTGAAATGCAAAATCAGTCCATCATTCAGTTCATAATCAAAGTTTTCAACATTATGACTCAGTTTTATTCCCTGTAAATTTACTGGGAAGCTACATTTTCACCGTGTCAGAGCAAAAGATGGACATACAATTCAAAACAGTTAAAATTGCAAGTTTCATTAAATTTTATCAAGCTGTACTAAACACCCCAAGCCACTCATTTTCCCATACTGCTGAGTGGCTCAATTTGTCAAATGCTGGACTTCAGTAGGCTCAAAATATTTAAATGGACATTTCAAAGTATGTATTTGAAATATTTCAACCCTCATATTTATTCTTTTTCTCAAATTTCCAATTTTCCTAAACAAGAACCAAAACCCCATCTGTGTCTAAACTCTCCTATAGTCTTACACTGGAACCAAAGCCCCACACACTGAATGCTGGGTAGAGGGTCTCTCTGAAGGAAGTCTGGACTTGGTGCAGAAGCTGCATGCTTTCAGAAACACTGTAAAATGCCAGGGTTCCTGCCTTGTGATCCAGGTAAACCCCTATACGAGTGGCACTTGGCACTGCTATGTCAATACTCTTGTTGTTGTGCACGAATGAGTATTTAGACTCAGAGCAGTACAGGCTCCAGGACTTGTCGTTCCAGCCCAGACTACATTCATTTCCATTCCCTTTGCGGCGGATCCCCCTGTAGGTAACAGCCACATCTATTTCTGTTCCCCTCCAGTCCACCTCCCAGTAGCAGCGACGTCCATTCAGGCCCTCCCTGCACAGCACCTGGGATGGAATGAAGTGATGTGTGCATAAAACTTTATCAAACAGGAAGGCCAATGCAAAACTTCATTCAAATACCTTTAACGGATTGTCGACCTGTCATTCTCTATGGTCCCATTTTTAATGACACAACAGGCTTCTATTACATTTAACATGTTGCATTTGTAAAAAGAAACCCCCCCCAAAAGTAAACATATTCCATGATAATCTACCAGCACCCTGTTGGCCAACAGTACCGGTGGCGGTTGTTGGTAAACCGGGCCTCAACCGATCCAGTATGGAAATCTGATTTATGACCCGCATATTTGATTTGGCAAAGGCTTAACGCCAGGTGCCCTTCCTGACATAAACCTCCCCATTTTTCTGGGCTTGGGGCTGGCACTAAGAATGCACTGGCTTGTGCATCCTCAGTGGCTGGGTTCCATGATAGACAGATACATATACATCTATAATTTCTTTGCCTCGTTTTATTCACACTGGTAAAACACTGATGCAGTAAGCTGCGCTCACCTGCTGCCAGTGGTTGAATCTGTCTGGGTGGTCCGGGTAATCCTTGGGTTCACTCAGCATCTTGGCTCTTTTGTTCCCCTCTGAGATGTGAAGATTTGGATGGACGCTATTGAGGTCAAAGGTCAACTGGCAGGAGTCTGAAAAAGTAGGCACAATACACATCGCTAGAAGTAGACAAACCACAAACACTGACAGTCACATTGATATCGACTTTACATCCTACTTGTATTTATTTATTTACTTACCCTTTTTACTCCCCAGTTATACTTGGCCAATTACCCTATTTTCCGAGCCGTCCCAGTCGTTGCTCCACCCCCTCTGCAGACCACCACATGCATCCTCCGATACATGTGGAGTCGCCAGTTGCTTCTTTTCACCTGACAGAGTGAGGAGTGTCGCCAGGGGGACGTAGCACGTGGGAGGATCATGCTATTCTTCCCAGTCCCCCCTCCCCCCAAACAGGTGCCCTGGCTGACCAGAGGAGGCGCTAGTGCAGCAACCAGGACACATACCCACATCCGGCTTCCCATCCACAGACACGGCCAATTGTGTCTGTAGGGGCGCCCAACCAAGCCAGAGGTAACACGGGGATTCAAATCGGCGATCCCCGTGTTGGTAGGCAACGGAATAGACCACTATGCTACTCGGACGCCCCTACTTGTATTTAACAAATACCCAAACACTCTTTGACTCAGCACAAGATGTTTTTATGTATTCTTTCACATGGTTGTTGTTTATGGTCTTTTGTCAGGCTTGTCAGGCTGTGGTCATGTTCTCTCCATCTTTTGTGTTTTTTTATTTGTTTGTTTGCCCCCCCCATTTAACTGTATGCCTTGGTGGTTTGTTGATCGATTAAACCAAACTGTGTTTGTAAACTAGAGAACAAATTGTGCTAGTGTTTTTTTTTACCTAGTTTTTAGCCTAGTTCAAATAACTGAACTAGGCTAACCAAACTAAGTGTCAGTGAGATCGTGAACATGACATATAAATTCTCCTCTTTTTTTTTCTTCAGCAAATGGATCATAAAAAACACTGAAGCATGGCTGAAAGTTGGCCCAATATGTCCATATTGTATCAGCCACACAGATCAGCTTGTTTTACTGCTTCCCACAAGTGGGCGCAACTTAGGCTGGGCCTTTATTTGTTAAGCTGATTGTGGATTGCCAACAGGCTTTAAACATTTCACCAAACCTGTTCTGCAGGCAACATGCCTCTCTCTTCACACTGGTTTCAGTTGTTTTACCACAAGTTTTAGTCATGCTAAAGACTGACAGCTAAGGACACGTATCCAGTCTATGAGCACTATGTCTCAGAGCAGGTTAGAAGAAACCAGGGATAAAATGTGAATTTGGGTTTCTTGATATAGTACGGAGATTTCAGACAAAAGGCCTTTGTGCGATGTTTCTGAAGTTCCCTAGCTCTGCATAAACAGTGAGATAGTGTGACTCACATTTCATGAAATCATCTCTGGTCTGCGGTTCCTCCCTCATCACTGAATCTTCTGTTGTCTTTGTCGTTAATTCTTGTGTGATGTAGACTTCTTTCACTATGGAGACAGTCAAGGAGTGCTGCATCATTGGATGTTCCATATCAGCAGCCACAATACATGACATTTTTGAGGAGGAAATATCATCCATAGAGAGACATGAAAAGCCATTTGACACAAAAAAAACAAGTCAAATTCATTAACCTGTGGCAGAAATCTTGCTGATTTCTGTCTTGCTGACTTCCTCCACCTGCAATTTCAGTGCTGCTATGGCTCTCTTGGTAGCATCAAAGGAATAGTAGGGTGCGACACTGACATTGTTGAGATCCTCATATCCTGAAGGGCCTGATAGAGACTGCCAGCTCTATGAAAAAGATGGGACAGAGATGCAGGTTAATACAAAGCTATCTAAATATCCTAGATAATGATTAAATATGAACAGTCAGGGCAACTTGCAAATAATATGTTCTCAGAACATACGATCTATTTAGCAATCTTCGCATTATGGCCAAGAGTCATTCTTATGGTATAAATGCTATTAAATGTGTAACATTAGGACCCACCAAGGCTATCTCTGTCCAGTTGCTGTTGTCCTCACCTGTAGGAAGTGTATATGATCGTCAGTGTGTGAGAGCTTCTCCAGGTCCATGTGTTTCTTCCTCAGGAGGGTGATCTCTTCCTCCAACCGATCCAGCAATATCTCTGCCCGTGTCACTGTCGTCTTCTCATGGGAACGAACCATCTCCTTCACTTCATTGTACTTCCTCTCTATGGAACGCAGCAGCTCAGTGAAGATCCGTTCATTCTCATCCAGGACCATCTGGGCTGAGTGCTGTTGAGACCGAGAGAGAGAGAGGATGGGGAAAGGGAGAGCGAGTTTGCTGAAAGATTCACTGAAAACATTTCTTTTGCTTTGCTAAAACAGCCATTGTCTAGAGGAAGTGTATGTAACTTAAACAATGATGTACCCACTTTGACTGCTTCCACAGCTTGTCGGAGGTCCTGCCACTTTTTCACCCTCTCATCAATCCTTCGTTGAGATTTTTGCAGAGTTGAACCAAGCTGTTTCTGGAGAAGAGGGAGTGGTGTCAATGCTATCATTACCAATGGATGATAATCAATGAAAAATGTACACTACCGTTCAAAAGTTTGGGATCACCCAAACAATTTCGTGTTTTCCATGAAAAGTCACACTTATTCACCACCATATGTTGTGAAATGAATAGAAAATAGAGTCAAGACATTGACAAGGTTAGAAATAATGATTTGTATTTGAAATAAGATTTTTTTTACATCAAACTTTGCTTTCGTCAAAGAATCCTCCATTTGCAGCAATTACAGCATTGCAGACCTTTGGCATTCTAGCTGTTAATTTGTTGAGGTAATCTGGAGAAATTGCACCCCACGCTTCCAGAAGCAGCTCCCACAAGTTGGATTGGTTGGATGGGCACTTCTTTGAGCAGATTGAGTTTCTGGAGCATCACATTTGTGGGGTCAATTAAACGCTCAAAATGGCCAGAAAAAGAGAACTTTCATCTGAAACTCGACAGTCTATTCTTGTTCTTAGAAATGAAGGCTATTCCATGCGAGAAATTGCTAAGAAATTGAAGATTTCCTACACCGGTGTGTACTACTCCCTTCAGAGGACAGCACAAACAGGCTCTAACAGGTACTATTTAATGAAGATGCCAGTTGGGGACCTGTGAGGCGTCTGTTTCTCAAACTAGAGACTCTAATGTACTTATCTTCTTGCTCAGTTGTGCAACGTGGCCTCCCACTTCTTTTTCTACTCTGGTTAGAGCCTGTTTGTGCTGTCCTCTGAAGGGAGTAGTACACACCGGTGTAGGAAATCTTCAATTTCTTAGCAATTTCTCGCATGGAATAGCCTTCATTTCTAAGAACAAGAATAGACTGTCGAGTTTCAGATGAAAGTTCTCTTTTTCTGGCCATTTTGAGCGTTTAATTGACCCCACAAATGTGATGCTCCAGAAACTCAATCTGCTCAAAGAAGTGCCCATCCAACCAATCCAACTTGTGGGAGCTGCTTCTGGAAGCGTGGGGTGCAATTTCTCCAGATTACCTCAAAAAATTAACAGCTAGAATGCCAAAGGTCTGCAATGCTGTAATTGCTGCAAATGGAGGATTCTTTGATGAAAGCAAAGTTTGATGTAAAAAAAATCTTATTTCAAATACAAATCATTATTTCTAACCTTGTCAATGTCTTGACTCTATTTTCTATTCATTTCACAACATATGGTGGTGAATAAGTGTGACTTTTCATGGAAAACACAAAATTGTTTGGGTGATCCCAAACTTTTGAACGGTAGTGTAAGTACAGCAGAACTACTAACAGCATCTGGTTTAGGCCTGCACAAGAGAGAAAAACTCTTGTGTAAAATTTCAGGCATTTAGCTGAATTTCACACTGAGAGCTATTTACAGTGAATGAGTATGTGGGTATCTAGTGCCTTACTCAAAGATAAGGGCTTTAGAAGGAACTGAACCAAGATCCTCCCAATTATTAGATTTTCTCCTCAGCCACTAATGCCATCCTGTTGCCCTTTTATACACTTCTTTGAACTGGTTGTTCATCTGAAAAAGATTTCCCCTCACTTGTTTCTCGGTCCGCTCTGTTCCAGCAGGGACGGTGTCGTGGTGCTTATGCTCATCCATCATGCAGAGAACACACACTGAGGTCTGATCGGTGCGACAGAACGCCTCCAGCAGCTTGTCATGCTGCGCGCAGACCTTCTCTCTCATCTGGCCTGTGGATTTGACCAGTTTGTGCTTCATCAAAGCAGGGTACTCATAGTGAGACTGAAGGTGGGTCTCACAGTAGGAGGCCAGGCACAACAGGCAAGACTTCACAGCTTTCTGCTTCCGTGTTGTGCAGAAGTCACACAGAACATCCCCAGTTTTGGACTGCAGCCTGGATTGGCTGCGACTGGTCGAGCGACGCGATCTCCCCATGCTGCTATATCTGTCTAAGTCCAGGGTGCTGGGGTGGGACATTTTAAATCTAATACTTTGGCTCGTCAAAGGTACGTCAATTCTGAAGACAAAGATCAATTGTACTCACATGCACAGGTGAAAGAAAGACTCAGCAAAAAGTCAAATAACTAAGTGTGACGATGTGGTATCCACAGAAAAGCAGAGAATATGAGCCCAAGACTTACAGCTTCGCAGAAACTGTGACTGAGGCTGTGTGTGATGTAGACAGTCAGCTATGAGGTTTACACTCTTGGTCAAACCAGTATTCCTGGTTGGCTTTTTAATATGCAGAGCAGGTGTGGCATCTCACCTGCTCTACATTTCACAAGGAGGGACGTTAAGACAAAACAAAGTAATAGAATGTGGAAAAATCAGAAAGCGCTGGTACCAAATTAGTTGCCTTACACTGGTGTCTTGATGTATGCTCAGTAATCCAGGTAAGAAAATCAAAGAAGGTGGAATCAGTTCATCTGGATACAATGTTTACTGACAGATACGTTTCATCACTCAACTAAGTGACATCTTCAGTCTAAACTGACTGCAGGTATCCCCACCCCTTATAATGCAACTGTACTGTTTATAAGGGGTGGGGATACCTGCAGTCAGTTTAAACTGAAGAGGTCACTTTAGTTGAGTGATGAAACGTACCTGTCAATAAACGTTGTATCCAGATGAACTGATTCAACCTTCTTTGATTGGCCTTACACTGGTGTTTGTCACTATGAATTTACTGCTACAAAAATAAAACTCTCAGGGGGTGTCTGGGTGGCATGGTGGTCTTCTGTGCTCGAGTCCTCTGCCCTCAAAGGACGAGTTTTATTTTCTCACACAGACCTATTCAGATGCCATTGTGTGTGTGTGTGTGTGTGTGTGTGTGTGTGTGTGTGTGTGTGTGTGTGTGTGTGTGTGTGTGTGTGTGTGTGTGTGTGTGTGTGTGTGTGTACACATATTAAAGGTGATATGCATGTCAGGTTTTTTCCAGTTTGAAGAGAAAAAGCATCATCAGGAGTGGGCATCCGGGTAGCGTGGTGGTCTATTCCATTGACTACCAACATGGGGATTGGTGCTTCGAATCCTCATGTTACCTCCAGCTTGGTTGGGCGTCCCTACAGACACAATTGGCTGTGTCTCCAGGTGGGAAGACAGATGTGGGTATGTGTCCTGGTCGCTGCACTGGCGCCTCCTCTGGTTGGTTGGGGCGCCTGTTCAGGGGGGAGGGGAAACTTGGGGAAATAGCGTGATCCTCCCCCGCGCTACATCCCCCTGGTGAAACTCCTCACTGTCAGGTGAAAAGAAGTGGCTGGCGACTCCACATGTATGGCAGGATGCATGTGGTAGTCTGCAGTCCTCCTCGGATCAGCAGAGCGGGTGGAGCAGAGATCGGGACGGCTGGGAAGAATGGGGTAATTGGCCAGATACAATGGTGGGAGAAAAAAAAAGGGGGGGGGTCCAAAAAAAGAACAAGAAAATCTTCAGGTGTTGTCCATGAAGTGACATGACACAAACACAACAACAACATGGTTGCTAATGCTACTACTATGACAGAAACTATAATAACAGTGGAATTTTCTTCCTAATACCAAGAGAAGCCTGGCTTACCCTATTTTACCCATGAAAACTATTGGCTCATCAATTCTGTATTAGCGTAGGATAGGGATAACAAATGGGGAAGCTAAAAGACTATTATGAGAAAGAAGGGCCTTTCCTTTGTGATTACTCCTAACCACAGTCAAACAAATCCTGTATAAGATAAACAAAAAATGACAAATAACTTTTACTCTATCCTTTTCACTTATTTCCATGTGCTTACCCAAATCTCAGATTCAGATCCCTGCGTCATGCAACAGGGTACGTCACCTGCTCGCTGGGTTTCTCATTTACATTGGGAATAAAAGAGGCCACTTGTGGGAGAAATATATAATAAATATATAATAATAAAATATATGCTAAATATATAATTACAGGAAAGAAATTTCAGTTTTCATCACCCTCTTCTTCTTCTTCTTCTTCTTCTTCTTCTTTTTTTTTTAAGGAGTTGTTCCTTATCCGATGCAAGGGTCTAAGGACAGGATGTTGTGTTGCTGTAAAGCCCCTTGAGGCAAATTAGTAATTTGTGATATTGGGCTTTACAAATAAAATTGACTTGACTTGACTTCTTCTTCAGCTCACATGGGGGCGGCATGGCTCAGGAGGTAGAGCCAAGGCTGGATTAGTACCCCCTGGGGCACCTGGGCACTGAAACTCATAGCCTCCCCCCCACACACACACACACAAATACACACCACGCCCACCCACGCAGCCATTAAACCCCACCTTAATTATTTTGAGTTTCCAGTCAAGCTGGCATGTGAAATCAACCGCACCATAATCACACACCTATTGGTCAAAGGGTGAATAACCAGTCCAACTGAGCAGGTATGGCTATACAGCTCAATAGGCTATACTGCCATTTCACTCACAAATCACAAGACAAGGAAACAATGGATTAAATCGTCCAAAGGCAGTGTATGACTCTATACACTATGGCAACATTTGTGTTCACTGAAAACCACCGAACAGACAGCGCACCAGTTATTACTGATAAATAATAATGTGACTGACTAGGAAGAGGCTAACAACAATGCCATCCTAAGGTAACCAAACAGCACTGCTGAATGCAGGTTTCAAAATAAGGTTCACTAAGTGAACTAGGCAACTTCACACAAAACGGCAAAAACCAACAAATAATGAACTTGACAACCCAACTCCAACACAACTTAGCAGCGTCACACCACAGTGATGCAATACACGTTATGCAAACCGCATATCAGATGAACTCATCCACCAAAACCACGACAGATACTGCTCAGTGCACAGACAGCACGATCAAATGCTCTTACCTTTAGAAGTTCTTCTTTCTTGACTTTTTCTTTGCAAACTCTGTGATCAAGTCCTCAAAATCCAGCTGTGAATCACTGTAACCGTCGGTAGACACTTCCAGGCCATTGTTACTGCTAGCTAGCTCGACGTCCACCGTCGGGATGCCCTCTTCTTCACTTTGTTTAGCTTTTTTGAAAAAGCTACTTATTATTGGGACATTTTTTATTGTGCCCGCCCCTTTCACTTCCTGTTCCTTTTTCGTTCTTTTGACAGCCCCGCTGGGCTTTTGGTTAACGTTGTCCATTTTCTGCTGCTTAGCAAATTATCCCGCACCCTTCTCACTGACACAACCTAACTGATAGTGGGTCAGGTAAAAATTAATACCACTATTTTTAACCTTGACTTGGTTTAAGAAAATCTGATCTTGAATCTGTGCAGTGCAAGGCCCCTGCTGTATATGCCCACCCACCTAGACCATTAGCCATTAGCACTGCAGCTTGCTCACCACGTGCCCAGCCACCTCACCAGTAAAACAATCAATCATGAGACTTAATGTAACCAGCTATTCGATGCGGCGTGTACTGCACCACAAGGCGACATCACTAACCGCTCGGTTAAAGGGTCAGACCCGTTAGCTAGGGGCTAACGTGTCTTATTAGTAGTTTACAGTAATTTACTTGAAAACAACTTTTATTTCAGTCTGATTGGATAATTGTCAAGAACAAGAGAATGGGTCAAGTTTTGTGTCATATGTCAGTGGAGCTCAAGATTAAAAAAATAAATGCGGGTAGTAACCCACGTTTACTCCGTTACATGTACTTAAGTAAACTTTTCCAATAAATTGTACTTATAGTAGTTTTAATGCATAATATTTTTCACTCTTACTCGAGTGCAGTTCTACTACTACCACTTCTACTACTACCACTACTACTTTCGGCTGCCACAACGGATCATCCGTTTCCATTTCTTCCTGTCTTCCGCATTTTCCTCTGTCACGCCAGTCACCTGCATGTCCTCCCTCACCACATCCATAACCCTCCTCTTTGGCCTTCCTCTTTTCCTCTTCCCTGGCAGCTCCGTATTCAGCACCCTTCTCCGAATATACCCAGCATCTCTCCTCCACACGTGCCCAAGCCATCTCAGCCTTGCCTCTTATTTTACTCTTAATCTTACGCCAGTACAATTACGATTTTAAAAAATATACTTATACTCCGTTACATTAGAATACACACTTCTCGCTACTTTTGTTTAATTTATTACATTATTTTCATTCACGCGCGCACAGCCTCTACGACGTCGACCGCTTCGACACAACTTTAGACGACGGTTCGGTGCGCTTTTAAATAAACCACACTCCTCCACGACTGCGTTTCACAAAATGGCTGAAGAAACGCTCCCGGGTCAGATGCAGCCGTAGATCTACATTGTGGTGGACACGTATTGGGGACAGAATTCAACCCAGGAACTAAGGGTTAAGTCATGGTTGCCCTGGCAGGTTAACGCAGGGTTAAGTTATGGTTGTCCAGCCAGTTTTCTGGTTATTCTTGCCACCTCCGCTCAGTCGAGCTGGGGTTTTGTTTGTCTCGCTGATTTACCGTGGATTAAAGAAAGTTGCCTACACGGCTAAAGTGTGAACCTACGGTCTTCTCCGTTACTTCGGCTCTACACTGGTGACCCCGACGTCGGTTTTCGGATAGGTTTTCTGAAACCACACACATTATGGCTACGAACGCCGTTGCAATTAAACTGCCGGAGTTTTGGGAGTCTTCCGCGGCTACATGGTTCGCGCAGGCTGAGGCACAGTTCGCGCTCAGAGACATAACAGCAGACGAGACCAGGTACTACTACGTATTGGCAGCGCTGGGGTGCGCTACGGCTTCCAGGATAAGCGGTTTCATAACCAACCCACCGGCCGATGGTAAATACGCCGCACTTAAACATCTCCTCCTTGACACTTTTGAACTGTCTGCAACGGAGAGAGCACGTCGCCTCTTCGCAATTCAGGGCTTGGGAGATGGCAAACCATCGGAGCTAATGAGCAGGATGTTAAACCTACTGGGTCAAGAAAAGCCATGTTTCCTGTTTATGGAGCTGTTTCTGCGCAACATGCCGCCCCACGTCCAGACTGCGCTCGCTAACTCCACCATCACTGATCCCCGTGAGCTGGCAAAGGAGGCTGACCGATTCTTCGTCGCTACACAACGTTCCTCCCATGCCGGGGTGCTGGCTCCTACCTTCACTGGCCCCCCGCCGACATCGCGGGCGTGGCCCGACGGTGGCGCCACAGCATCAGACCGCTACAAGCCCTCTGGACTCTGTATGTACCACGCTCGATTTGGTGCGAAAGCTAAACGGTGCCGTTCCCCCTGCAACTACAGGCCGACGGGAAACGAGAGGGCCAACACTCAGTAGTGGCCATGAGTGTTGGCGATACGAGCAGGCTACTCTTCATCCTCGACACCATCTCCGGTCGGCGATTTCTTTGTGACACGGGCGCACAGAGAAGCGTGCTCCCTGCTACTGACGTCGACATCATGGGCGGGGAGCGGGGCCCCCAGTTGGCGACGGCTGACGGCAGCCCTATCCACACCTACGGCGTGCGGTCTGTAGAACTGTGTTTTGGTGGACAACGTTTCACGTGGGAGTTCGTCATGGCCAATGTAATGCTTCCCCTCCTCGGAGCTGATTTTTTGTGCGCTTACGGTTTACTAGTGGACATTCAGAACAGCCGTCTGGTCGATGCCTTAACCTTCTCCTCCTTCGCATGTACGCGGAGGGAAGCGGCCTATGCAGGTCTAGCCAACTCTCTCTCAGAGGCAGACAAGTTCACCCGCCTCCTCGCTGAGTTCCCTGACCTCACCCAGCCTACCTTCTCTGCACCCACCGCTAAGCATGGGGTGGAGCATCACATTGCTACGAAGGGGCCCCCGGTCTACGCCAGAGCCAGGCGTCTCGACCCCGCCAAACTCGCCATTGCCAAGTCTGAGTTCAAGCACCTGGAACGCATGGGGATCATCCGCCGCTCTGACAGCCCGTGGGCGTCCCCACTCCACATCGTCGCTAAGCCTGATGGAGGTTGGCGCCCATGCGGGGACTACCGCCGACTAAATGACGCCACCACGCCTGACCGCTATCCTGTCCCGCATATCCAGGACTTTTCTGCAAACCTGTCTGGCAAATGCGTCTTCTCAAAAGTCGACCTGGTCCGTGGTTATCATCAAGTTCCCGTGCACCCCTCAGACATCCCCAAGACAGCGGTGACAACCCCATTCGGCCTATTTGAATTCCTACGAATGCCATTTGGACTCAAAAACGCGGCCCAGTCCTTTCAGCGGCTGATGGATTCAGTGCTCCGTGGCCTTCCTTTCATCTTCGTCTATTTGGACGACATACTCATCGCCAGCGCCTCCGAGGAAGAACACCTGTCCCATCTTCATGCCCTCTTCACACGCCTCAGCCAGCATGGGCTCATTGTCAACCCGGCGAAGTGCCGGTTCAGGCTGACAGCCATGGATTTCCTCGGGCACCGCATCACTGGGGACGGGGCAGTCCCCCTGCCCTCAAAGGTGGAAGCGGTGGCGGCCTTTCCGCGCCCCCAAACAGCTCGTGCGCTCAGGGAGTTCATCGGGATGGTGACATTCTACCACCGCTTCATTCCTCGAGCCGCCTTTATCATCCGGCCACTGTACGAGGCGCTGAAAGGCATGTCCCCCAACCAGGCGGTCGACTGGACAGCAGAGCGGGACCGTGCGTTCACCGAGACTAAAGCTGCGCTCTCCCAGGCTACCCTGCTAGCGCATCCTTCACCTACAGCGCCTATTTCCATAACCACGGATGCATCGGACTATGCTGTTGGTGCGGTTCACGAACAGTGGGTGGGGGGGGCTTGGCAGCCTTTGGCCTTTTTCAGTCGCCAGCTTACACCCCGAGAGCGCAAGTATAGTACTTTTGACAGGGAACTCCTCGGTCTCTGGCTCGCTGTCCGGCATTTCCGTTTCCTGCTAGAGGGCCGCGAGTTTACTGCGTACGTGGACCACAAGCCCCTCACGTTTGCCATGTCCAAGACGGCCGAGCCATGGTCCGCTCGCCAGCAGCGACAACTCTCCTACATTTCGGAATTCACTACCGACATCCAGCACGTCGCTGGTAAGTCTAACCAGGTAGCTGACTGCCTGTCTAGGGCAGTGATTGGAGCGGTCCACCTAGGCCTTGACTATGCACAGATGGCTGCTGACCAGGCCACGGACCCGAGCATCCTCCGTCTCCGGGCCTCCGACACGGGGCTCCGCCTGCAGGACGTTCCTTTCAGCGACACAGGTGTCACCCTCCTGTGTGACGTCTCCACAGGACAGCCCAGGCCCATCGTCCCGCACAGCTGGAGACGCCCCGTATTTGAAGCTGTGCACGGCCTCTCTCATCCAGGCGGTAAGCCATCCGTGCGCCTGACCTCTGCTAAGTTTGTGTGAGAGGGACTTAAGAGAGACGTGAAAGCGTGGGCCGACTCGTGTGTTGCCTGTCAGCGGGCTAAGATACACCGCCACATTAAGGCGCCCCTGGAACGCTTCGCAGTGCCGGAGAGACGATTTGACCATGTCCACGTCGACCTGGTTGGTCCCCTACCCCCCTCCCATGGGTTCACCTACCTCTTCACTGTGGTGGACAGGACTACGCGCTGGCCTGAAGCTGTTCCCCTGGCATCCACGACGTCTGCTGATGTGGCCCGGGCTTTTATTGGGTCGTGGGTCTCACGTTTCGGTACGCCTTCCGACCTTTCATCTGACCGTGGGCCACAGTTTACCTCAGAGCTATGGAATGCTGTGGGTGAGGCTCTGGGCGTCAAGCTTCATCGCACTACCGCCTACCACCCTCAGGCGAACGGCCTATGTGAGCGCTTCCACCGGTCCATGAAGGCTGCGCTTCGGGCTACTCTCAAGGACTGCAACTGGGTTGACAAGCTCCCATGGGTCATGCTGGGCCTGCGGACCGCCCCGAAGGAAGACCTACAAGCCTCCTCTGCGGAGCTGGTGTACGGCACGCCGCTGCGAGTCCCAGGCGATTTCATGCCCAATGCAACGCGTCCCTGGTCAGCTGTGGACCAACGAGCCTCCTTGCTGGACGGGGTCAGAGCTTTCACACCCGTCCCTACCGCCCAACACGGCGCTCCGGTGTCCCAGGTGCCCCCAGGTCTGCAGTCAGCGGACTACGTGTTCATCCGTCACGACGCACACCGCCCCCCTCTGCAACCCCCTTATGACGGCCCCTTCCGCGTCCTGGAACGGGGAACTAAGCACCTGGTGGTGGATTTTGGGGGCACGGCCGAGCATGTTTCAGTGGACCGAGTTAAACCCGCACACCTGGACTTGACGCAGCCGTTGGAGTTAGCCCAACCTCCTCGTCGCGGTCGTCCCCCGGCTCCGCCTCCTCCCCCCGTGGAGGCCCGAGCTGCCTCGTCTGCTCCTCAGGCCGACCTCCACAGGCCCGCGTCAATGCCTCCCAGAGACACTCCGGCCCCTGTTATCCGGAGCCGCCGCGGACGGCCTGTCGTCCACCCGCGCCTGCCTGACTTCGATTACTAGGGCGAATTCTGGGGGGGCTCATGTGGTGGACACGTATTGGGGACAGAATTCAACCCAGGAACTAAGGGTTAAGTCATGGTTGCCCTGGCAGGTTAACGCAGGGTTAAGTTATGGTTGTCCAGCCAGTTTTCTGGTTATTCTTGCCACCTCCGCTCAGTCGAGCTGGGGTTTTGTTTGTCTCGCTGATTTACCGTGGATTAAAGAAAGTTGCCTACACGGCTAAAGTGTGAACCTACGGTCTTCTCCGTTACTTCGGCTCTACAACATCCCTCGCCTCACATTCAGACGATATCCTCTTTCCAAACTACTACTAATAATAGTTACATCATGCGCTGCCTGCTTTGTCAGCCGAAAAAGGTGGACATTTCAGCGTTCCTGAAACACGTGGCGGTACGTATCTCTGGTGTCATGCTAACTTGTACCTAGCTAGCTAACGTTATCTACGAGTGAGGGCGGATCTCTTTGCTATAGTTATCCCAAAGTCCATAATCTGTTTGTGGTTAACCTTAGACAGCATAATTTATAGGGGTGAGAATCACTGGTATACAGTTACTGACACACATTGTTAACACAGTAGCATTACGAGTCAGGGTTTCCGCGAGGATTTTTTACTTCTTTTTTTTTCTTGTCGGTCCGGTGTCCGGAAAGAATTTATTTTATCGGACACATTTGAAACTTACCGGCCACGTTTCAGAAACAGTCTGTTACAAACGCAAATACAATGTTACTGTTTTCCATCGTTACTGTAACGATGTTACGAGTAGCTCTGCGATGGCTTGGCGGCCTGTCCAGGGCTCCCCGCCTGCCACCAAATGACCGCTGCGATAGGCTGCAGAATCCCCGCGACCCGGCCAGCAGGATAAGCGGTTTGGATAATGGATGGACGGATGGAACAGTGACGACTGAGCAAAAACCCCAACATTAGCCGTTAAAATGTAGGCGATTACGAACCATCTGCTAGATAGCTGCGTGCTATGAATAGGCTAAGGCAACTTATCAGTTGCTTCAAAATGGAAGAGTAGTGGGCCTAGCAGAAAGTATCGCGCAATAAAAGAGCGCACCCCTTTGGGGGAAAAAGTACTGCAGACTGTTAATAGGCTGTTTCGCAGTTAAAACACAAACGTCTTGTAGGGATAGCCTTAGTTATAGTTACGTTTTGTATGAGCATTATTACCGGATATTTTGACGGGCAAGTTAAAAAAAAGTTTTTTTAAATAAATTTTACCAGACAGAAACCGGCAATTACGGCTAACGGAAACCCTGTAAATATGTGCGAGAGAGGGAGCATGGAGCTTGCGTCCGCTGAGCTTCACGAAACAGCAGAGTGTTGCTACAGCGCTCGTTTTAACGACCGAGAAGAGATTTCCGACGTTGCACCAAACTTTCAGTTAGCTCTCTACCTTCGTCCTCTGGTCTCTGTCGCTTGTGACGGAGTAGTAGCAACATAGCTCTCAAGTTTGCAGAATGCCAATGCGTGAAATTTGTTGACGGACGGATAGACAGACAGAGCGATCAAAAAACGAAGAATGCGGTGTTTGTTTGTTTGTTTTATTAACTAAAAGCGAAGAATACAATTATTTATTTATTAACATATACCACACAAACATTTAGACAATTAAAACAGTGCATACATTCAGAAAAAACTGCATCATAGAGCACGCACACAGTACAACCACAATGCGCAGTACCAGCATATGACCGCAAGGTGTCCTTCGTGCTGCACAACATACAATGACCAAATAAATAAGCCATAGCAGCAGAGTAATAAAGCTGAGTTACTTACATGATCTATAAAAAGGAGGGCTGTGTGGACGCCGAAGTGATGCTGTTGCCGTTGTCGAGCTTTTTCTACTACTACTTTTGGCTGCTCCCGTTAGGGGTCGCCACAGCAGATCATCCGTTTCCATCTCCTGCTGTCCTCTGCGTCTTCCTCTGTCACACCAGCCACCTGCATGTCTCCCCTCACCACATCCATAAACCTCCTCTTTGGCCTTCCTCTTTTCCTCTTTCCTGGCAGCTCCATATTCAGTATCCTTCTCCCAATATAACCAGCATCTCTCCTCTACACATGTCCAAGCCATCTCAATCTTGCCTGTCTTGCTTTGTCTCCAAACCGTCCAACCTGAGCGGTCCCTCTAATATAATCGTTCCTAATCCTGTCCTTCTTCGTTACTCCCAGTGAAAATCTTAGCATCTTCAACTCTCCCACCTCCAGCTCCGCCTCCTGTTTTTTCGTCAGTGCCACTGTCTCCAAACCATCTCACATAGCTGGTCTTACAACCATCTTATAAACCTTCCCTTTAACTCTTGCTGGTACCCTTCTGTCGCAAATCACTCCTGACACTCTTCTCCACCCACTCCACTCTGCCTGCACTCTCTTCTTTACCTCTCTACTGCACTCCCCGTTGCTATGGACAGTTAACCCCAAGTATTTAAACTCAAATGCCTTGGTCACCTCCACTCCTTGCATCCTGACCATTCCACTGTCCTCCCTCTCATTCACGCATAGGTATTCCGTCTTGCTCCTACTGACTTTCATTCCTCTTCTCTCCAGTGCATACCTCCACCTCTCCAGGCTCTCCTCAACCTGCACCCTACTCTCGCTACAGATCACAATGTCATCCGCAAACATCATCGTCCATGGAGATTCCTGCCTGATCTTGTCTGTCAATCTGTCCATCACCATTGCAAACAAGAAAGGGCTCAGAGCCGATCCTTGATGTAATCCCACCTCCCCCTTGAACCCATCTGTCATTCCAACTACACACCTCACCATTGTCACACTTCCCTCATACATATCCTGCACCACTCCTACATACTTCTCTGTAACTCCTGACTTCCTCATACAATACCACACCTCCTCTCTCGGCACCCTGTCATAAGCTTTCTCTAAATCTACAAAGACACAATGCAATTCTTTCTGACCTTCTCTATACTTCATCAACATTCAAAGCAAACATCACAACTGTAGTCCTCTTTCATGGCATGAAATCATACTGCTGCTCACTAATCATCACCTCTCCTCTTAACCTAGTAGTTTCCACTACCCTTTCCCAAATCTTCATGTTGTGGCTGATCAACTTTATACCTCTGTAGTTGCTACAGTTCTGCACATCGCCCTTGTTCTTGAAAATTGGTACCAGTATGCTTCTTCTCCACTCCTCAGGCATCCTCTCACTTTCCAAGATTGTGTTAAACAATCTAGTGAAAAACGCCACTGCCATCTCTCCTAAACATCTCCATGTCTCCACAGGTATGTCATCAGGACCAACTGCCTTTCCACTCTTCATCCTCTTCATAGCTGCCCTCACTTCCTCCTTGTTAATCCACTGAACTTCCTGATTCACTATCCCTACATCATCCAACCTTTTCTCTCTCTCATTTTCTTCATTCATCAGCCCTCAAAGTACTCCTTCCACCATCTTAGCACACTCTCCCCGCTTGTCAGCACATTTCCATCTCTGTCCTTGATTGCCCTAACTTGCTGCACATCCTTTGCTGCTCGGTCCCTCTGGCTAGCCAATCGGTACAAGTCCTTTTCTCCTTCCTTAGTGTCTAACCTGTCACACAACTCACCGTACGCCTTTTCCTTTGCCTTTGCCACCTCTGTCTTTGCTTTACGCTGCATCTCCTTGTACTCCTGTCTACTTTCTTCATCTCTCTGACTATTCCACTTCTTCTTTGCCAACCTCTTCCTCTGTATACTTTGCTGTACTTCCTCATTCCACCACCAAGTCTCCTTGTCTTCTTTCCTCTGTCCTGATGACACACCAAGTACCTTCCTAGCTGTCTCCCTCACTATTTCTGCAGTGGTTGCCCAGCCATCTGGCAACTCTTCGCTGCCACCCAGGGCCTGTCTTAACTCCTGCCTGAACTCCACACAACAGTCTTCCTTCTTCAACTTCCACCATTTGATCTTCTGCTGTGTCTTCACTCGCTTCCTCATCTTGGTCTCCAAAGTCATCCTACAGACCACCATCTGATGCTGCCTAGCTACGTTCTCCTCTGTCACCACCATGCAGTCTCCAATCCCTTTTAGATCGCGCCTTCTACATAAGCTATAGTCCACCTGTGTGCACTTTCCTCCACTCTTGTACGTCACCCTGTGTTCCTCCCTCTTCTTGAAATATGTATTCACTACAGCCATTTCCATCCTTTTCGCAAAATCAACCACCATCTGTCCTTCCACATTTCTCTCCTTGACTCCATACCTTCCCATCACCTCCCCATCACCTCTGTTCCCTTCACCAACATGTCCATTGAAGTCCGCTCCAATCACCACTCTCTCCTCCTTGGGTACCCTCTCCACCACGTTGTCCAACTCACTCCAGAATTCTTCTTTTTCGTCCATCTCACACCCAACTTGCGGGACATATGCGCTGATAACATTCAGCAATACACCTTCGATTTCCAGCTTCATAGTCATCACTCTGTCTGACACTCTCTTCACCTCCAGCACGCTCTTGACATACTCTTCCTTCAGAATTACCTCTACCCCATTTCTCCTCCCAGTCGCACCATGGTAGAGGAGTTGGAACCCACCTCCGATACTCCTGGCCTTACTCCCCTTCCACCTGATCTCTTGCACACACAGTATGCCTACCTTTCTTCTTTCCATCATGTCAGCCAGCTCTCCCTTTACCAGTCATAGTGCCAACATTCAAAGTTCCGACTCTCACATCCACACGCCTACCCTTCCTCCTCTCTAGCTGCCTCTGGACATGCCTTCCCCCTCTCCTTCTCCTTCGCCCAACAGTAGCATAGTTTCCACCGGCACCCTGCTGGTTAACAGTACCGGTGGCGGTTGTTGGTAATCCGTGCCTCGACCGATCCAGTATGGAAATCTTATTTATGATCCACATATTTGATTTGGCAAAGATTTTGTGCCGGATGCCCTCCCTGACGCAACCCTCCCCATTTGTCCGGGCTTGGGACCGGCACTAAGAATGCACTGGCTTGTGCATCCTCAGTGGCTGTGGTCAAGCTTTTTGCGTTATTATATTCCCAGGTCACCTTCTTAGCCTTTTTTAGAAGTTCTCGATTGGGTGTGAATTTAAAACAGGGGTCCTTGTTGTTGACCTTGACCGTAATCACTGAGCTGGGTTTTCTTTCTGTCCATGTCACGGCTGGCTCTGAAGTTAATTTAGTTTTTATGGACTAGACTGAAAAGTCTCTCCTCGTCCGCATTGCTGTGAGGAATCACAAGCAACAAGCGTGCTAGTTGCGATAGGTGACCAAAACGATTAATAGTGGATGCTGGCACCTTTACTTGCAATAGAAAAGCCCATACCCCATCCATTCAATGGCACACTGCGGGGGTGCTACCATCTTTAGTCTTCAGCTTGATCTCTGCTTCGTTCCACGTATGCTGTGGAATTTCCTTTTTTTTGCAAACTTTGATAGTCCATAAATTCCTCCCACAGCTAGTCAATGGCGCTGCCATTCCATTGTAGATGCATTTTGAATTTGTGTGTGATGAACTGCACACTGTCAAAAACATGTAAGGCCCAGTGATCAAAGTCAATGAATTCCGCGTGTGACAACAGCTCATTGCCTCATGGAAATTTGGTCTTGAGATATTCCACAGTTGCCACGTAGAAAGAGATCACGGCACTGTAGAACTTACTGACATCTGTCAGTAAGTTCTACACCAACGTCACCATGTTCAATCAGATTTCGCAGCTTGCACTGAGTCGTAAAGCCAGTGAATATCTGCTTGTTTGGCTTGACCTTACTGCAGTCGATGAGCATTACATTGCTATGTTTCTGTAATTCTACAGGATCAATAAATTGCTGCATCAATTTTTTTGAGCATATTTTTCATCTGACTATGCATGACATGAATGCAGGGGTCCTCATGGTGAAAAAAATTAGTTCAATTCAGTGAATGACAGTAATACAGCCTGGTAAAAGAGTAGATACATTTCAGACATATGATTTTGGAAATTGTTACATAGTCTCTTGAATCGTGGGTTTTGCACTGGGCCATTTGTAGAGGCAAAGTAACTTTTCAGGGCAGGAAACTACTCCAGGACCCTTTCAGTCGCAGTTTGCAAACTCAGCCAGCGAGTTGAAACATGTTTGGGAACGGCTCTGTATTCAACATCACTTGTGTGTCTGACATTCTTCTGTAAGAAGTCGGGTTGTTGCGAAGCGTCTCGTGTGTTGGTGTAGTTTGCTGCGCCTGTCATGTCTCACTCTCAACCTTCACCGCTGGCTAGCAGAAATGCGAACAGAAGAGTGGAGTACATAAGTCTCTCCCTGCCAGTACATATCCTCTCCAACAGCCAGCCCTATGTAGTGCCTGCTCGTGGCAACACACGGTAACAGGGTACACCTTTGACCCTGGCTGAACTACAAGGGACTCGGAGGAGGTCTGGCTCCTAGACGTGTGGTACACAGGCACACCACGGTGTGTGTGGATATTCCCTGATGCCCACGAACCAGCCCCCTGCCATGGGTTAAATAGTGCCACGGCCTAGTGGATACCTTGGGGGAGGAATAGGCTACAGGAGTAAACCCCTACAGAAAATCAACATCCACAGTGCTGTTGTTTTTGTTTTTCCTGCCCTTTTGTATCTGTTTAAGTCGGAGAGTACTGCTGGCATCGTGTGTGGCTGCTGCTTCTTCCTCTCGTAGCCCCCCCTTCCCATCTACCCCAGTATGTCTGTTATGTTTATCTGTTGTCTTGTTTCCCTTTGCCTTTGACTCTATGAACCATCAGCCTCTGTGGCTGGTTCTGGCAAAAATTGGCTGCCCAGACAAATACATCCAGATACTGAGACTATTGCATGACAATATGTCAGCCACAGCACTCAGTGGCAGTGGAGATGAAACGGAACCCTTCAGGGTTCACACTGGAGTCAAGTAGGGCTGTGTCATTGCTCCTACCCTGTTCTCCATTTTCATTTTTGCTATCCTCTATCTTATGGGTAAACACCTGCCACAAGGAGTCAGAATTATGTACAGAACCGATGGACAACTCCTGAATATCAACAGATTCAGGGCTAAAAGCAGAACCACCACCATATCCATCATGGAGCTGCAGTATGCCGATGACAATGCCCTTGTGGCCCATTCAGAGGAGGACATACAGTGCATTCTGGATGCTTTTGCCAAGGCATACAAGCAGCTTGGTCTGGCGCTTAACATAAAAAAGACCCAGATCCTCTACCAGCCACCACCCAACACAAATAACCCTGTTCCACCCCAACTATCTATGTTGACAAAACCAGACTGGAAAATGTGGACCACTTTACATACCTCGGAAGCCTCCTATCTTCCAAAGCTAATATTGATGAGGAAATACATCACCGCCTCAGTTGTGCCAGTGGGTTTTTTTCAAGACTGAAGAAAAGGGTCTTTGAAAACCACGACCTCCAGGCCAGAACGAAAATTCTGGTCTACAAAGTGGTAGTGTTGCCCACCCTACTGTATGGATCAGAATCCTGGACCACATACAGCAGGCACCTGAAGGCACTAGAGGCACATCATCAGAGGTGCCGCCGAAAAATCCTCAAGATCACCTGGGAAGATTGACGCACCAACACCAACGTCCTGGAGTAGGCTAACATTCCCACTATCACTGCCACCATTGCCCAACACCAGCTCAGATGGACTGGCCATGTCAGCTGTATGCCTGACCCTCGCCTTCCAAAACAATTCCTATACTCACAGCTTCTCACAGGACAATGTGCCCCGGATGGTCAAAAGAAAAGGAATAAGGATAACATCCAAATGAACATCAAAAAATGTCACATAGACCCTAAGACCTGGGAAGACACAGCAACCAACAGGGTGACCTGGAGAAAACTTGTCCGGGAAGGAGCTGCACTTTATAATAATGATCTCCGACGTGCTGCAGAAGACAAGCGCAGACTTAGAAAGAAGGGAGTTTCCACCAAAAAGGCCCAAACCAATCCCACAATTACCAGCGCCCACCCCTGCCCACACTGCACCAAAATATGCGGCTCCAGGATTGGCCTCTTCGCCCACCTGAAGACCCACAAGGACCAAGAAGGCTCCCACACATTTGATGTCCTTGCTGCAGCATTAGAGGAAATACATTCAGAGTGTCACATCAGGGAAAAGGTGACCAGGACAATAACTGATAGTGGATCAAATTTCCTGAAGGCCTTTAGAGTTTATGGGGAGAGCGCAGAAGAAACCAATGAGGAAATGGAGGAAAATGCTCCAGAAGATGGAAGTCCTTCAGAAGACTTAGAGTATCAAGATGTCTGTGCTATTTTAAATGACAACAGTGGCTTGGGAGTATCAACTTCCAAGGCATCATAAGTGTGCATACCATCTCCCGAATCTTGTGTCAACCACTGATGCCAATGCTGCAGAAGCTGGCTGCGAAACATACAAGAGGCTCTCTCTGTCTGCTTTTACTAAATGTCACACTTTGTGGAACAAAACCAGCAGGTCCACCATGGCATTTGAAACTGTGGAGTGTGAAAGCAGACTACAGTTCCTTCGACCCAATGACACCCATTGGAGCTCCCTCTACCTCTCTGTGGAAAGACTGGTGCATGTCCAGAAGGAGAGAGGAGAAAATGCAATCCGGAATGTATGCACAGCATTAAAGATCAAGATGTAAGTTGTCAGAAATTCACATTATTTGGTAAACATACAGTATGTTAATTTACTTGCTGAAATGTGCTAATAACCATTAACACAGCAACTTGAATTCACAAGTGTTATTTCCCAGTAAGTTGATTGTTACTTTCAAGGCTACTGACATTTCCAGCTTTCAAAATGGCCACAATGGTCTGTCATTTTTGTTTCCTGTGATAATACAATTAAGAGCAGCCTGTTTACCTAATTTGTAAACCTAACCTGTGGTGGTGGTGTAAAAAACATCACATCTAATGATACATCTATTGACCTTACAACTGATGTTAAGAATGGACCAATAGAGGGTGGTAGAATTAAATTAAAAAATACATACATTTACATAATGTGCTTTTAAAGAGTAATTAAGCACACCATTTTAGCCCGTCCTTGCCCACAACAAAATTATTTTATATGGTTGTGTGAAAGTTATGTCTGATATTGCCTATTAATTTTATTTATAGGATCAATCCAGCTGAAATGGGCTTTTTGAATGAATATGCTGCTGTGATGAAGCCAGTTGCCATTGCTCTGAACATTCTTCAAGGGGAATCATCTGTACATATGAGTTTCCTGCAGCCAACACTACCAGCTGCAGGAGAAGCTGAAGAGGCTGGAGCCAACTTGCAAAGTCAGTGGACCACTCCTTGAAGCCCTACAACAGGGGATCCAGAAGTGTTTTGGAGATAGCATGAAGGACCCTGAGCAGATCGCTGCAGCTATTCTTCTACCAAAACTCAGGACATGCTGGACCACAGAGGAGGGCGTCTTAAAAGCTGGTAATGTATCTAATAATTCAAAAGGGAGTCATTTCACTTTGATTTCGAGACCACTAATCTATGTACAGGTTACACTTTGTGGTTTATATTATCAGTTGCAAGTTACAGGAGAATGTCCAGATTAAAATACCGTTTTTATTTTTCAGTTTTTCAATTTATTTATTTTTGCAGAAGGGCTTGACTACATCAAAAGTCACCTCACTTTCGATTTGGGTGAAGCTACCTACTCAAACAACAGTCACTCCGATGAAGATGACTTCGTCGCATCCATGACGTCAGGAAACTCACAGACTGGAGAGCTGGATAAGTACCTTTCATGTCCAACCTCAGGAGGTATGGATCTTTTGCTTTCTTTTCCTCAAATCAAGAGGTTGTCAGTCAAGATCAACTCAAGTCTCCCAACATCTGCAGCATGTGAGAGACTTTTTAGTCATGCAGGTCTTCTGTTCACTGCGAAAAAATCTCGACTTGAATGCAAAAATCTTGAGAGTCTGCTTGTAGGTGCCTAAATGCATAGTGTGTTTAAATAAAAATAATTTAAGTTCATCCTGACAAGGTTCAGACAAGAGACCGTGGCGGTCATGGCCGACGTGGAGGCTATGTTCCACCAGGTTAGAGTCAGTGATGAAGACACAGATCTCTTCAGATTCCTTTGGAGGCCTGAAGGGAACTACGAACAGGAACTTGTTCAACACAAGATGTTGGTCCACATCTTCGGTGCAACATCATCGCCAAGTGTTGCAACGTTTGCACTGCAGAAATGTGCAACAGACCAGGAGGATGAGTTTGGCCATGAAGAAAAACTTCTACGTAGACGACTGTCTTAAGTCGACCGCTGATGAAGAGACAGCAATCGCTCTTTGTGCCAACTTGAGGAAGATGTTGAAGAAAGGTAGATTTCGTTTAACGAAATGGTCGAGCAATAGCCGGAAGTTGCTCAACTCAATCCCCGAAGAGGAAAGAGCCCAAGGGTTTCAAGACCTGGACTTGGATGAAGACAACCTAACGATGGAGAGAGCATTGGGAATCCAGTGGTGCGCCGAATCAGACCAGTTCAGGTTCAAGATCAACCTCAAAGATCGCCCGCACACTAGGAGAGGCCTGCTTTCCCTCGTCAGTTCCATCTTCGACCCGTTGGGGTTTCTCGCTCCAGTGGTGCTGCCCACGAAGATACTCCTACAAGATCTCTGCAGGCAGAAGTATGGCTAGGACGAGGAGCTACCAGGCAACGTCATCCAGACTTGGGAAAAGTGGATCTCAGGACTGCAAAGGCTCGAGAACTTCGGAGTGGACAGATGCATCAAGACAAAGCAGTTTGGAGCTCCAGTCTCCGCACAGCTCCACCACTTCGCCGACGCAAGTCAAGAGGCTTACGGAACTACAAGCTACCTGCTGCTGCGCGACGCGACTGGCGAAGCTCAAACTGCCCTGATGATGGCCAAGGCGAGGGTCGCACCCTTAAAGTCTCAAACCATACTTAGGATGGAGGTGATCGCAGCCACGGTCGCAGTCAAGATGGACAAGTTTCTCAAGAAAGAGCTTGAACTCGAGCTGCACAATTCTATCTTTTGGACAGACAGCACGGCTGTGCTGAAGTACTTGAACAGTGAAAGTACAAGATTCAAGACATAAGTGGTTAATAGAGTCACAGCTATCCTGGAACACTCTCAGACCTCACAGTGGAGGTATGTCAATACTGCTCTGAATCCCGCAGATCTCGTCTCAAGAGGGCAGACTGTCGATGCATTCCTGAAAGAAGAAAGCTGGCTGTCAGGACCAAGTTTCCTGCACTGCTCATAAGACCAGTGGCCCAAGAATCCAGATCCTGGAATGCTGGATGTTGATGATCTGGAGATCAAAAGAGTAGCTCAAGTGCATGTCATCCAGGCGGAAGAGCCGAAAGACGCAACTGGACAGTTGATGAATCACTTCTCATCCTGGACGAAGCTTAAACGCGCCGTTGCCTGGTTTCTGAAGCTTAAGGGATTGCTTAAAGAACTGAAAGAAGAAAGAAAGGCAACAGATGGAGAAAGCAGAGTGAGCCGGTTGAAAGGGGCTTTCCAAGGTACATGTCTCACCTGCGAAAATCTAGCCGTGGCGGAAAAGGAAATTGACAAGTACTACCAGAAACAACCCTTCGATGAAGACCTGACAATGCTGCAGGAACAAGGAAGGGTGAAGAAAGGTAGCTCACTTTTCAAGTTGAATCCAATACTGGAGGATGGAATCATGAATATAGGAGGAAGGTTGAGCCGGGCGGCAATGCCTGATGAAGCCAAGCAGCAAGAAATCTTGCCCAAGGACTCGCACATCACAAGGCTTCTGCTGAGACATATCCACGACACCACAGCTCACGCAGGAAGGAATCACATGTTGGCTCCGCTGCGTCAAAGGTTCTGGATACCTGGAGCAAATGGAGCCATCAGACATTTTTTGCTCAAGTGCATCACTTGCAAAAGACTACACGGAACAACAGGACAACAACTCATGGCAGACCTACCTACCTTCAGGGTCCTGCCAAACGACCCCCCCTTTACTAGAGTTGGCGTCGACTACTTCGGCCCATTCCTGGTGAAAATAGGAAGAGGGGAGGCAAAGAGATATGGAGTCATCTTTACGTGTCTCGCCATACGAGAAGTAGCGTCTTCACTTGACAGAGATGCACGCCTTAATGCAATCAGGAGATTCCTTGCGAGAAGAGGACAAGTAGGAGAGATGTACTCAGATAACTGAACCAACTTCAGGTAGGCTGACACTGAGTTGAAGAAAGCGTTGAAGGCGTGGAATACCAGCAAGATCGAAAAAACCTTGCAGCAGAAAGGTATCCAGTGGCACTTCAACCCGCCATTAGGCTCTCACCACGGAGGGAGCTGGGAAAGGATGATCTATTCTCTACGGAAAGTTCTGAACACCACAGTGAAGGAACAAACTTTGGATGAGGAGGGGCTTCGTACCCTGCTGTGTGAAGCCGAAGCCATTATAAACAGCCGACCCATCACAAAGGCATCGCCAGACCTCAACGACCTGGAGGCTTTAACGCCCAACCACGTGTTGCTACTCAAGGTCAAGCCCGAGCTACCACCTGGAGTGTTCAACAAAGATGATCAGTACGCTAGCCGCAGGTGGCGGCAAGTTCAGTACATCACAGATGTCTTCTGGAAACGCTGGTGGAAGGAGTACCTCACACAGCTCCAAGAACGACAAAGGTGGTCCACACCTAGAAGAAACTTCAGTGAGGGTGATGTGGTGCTGATCGTGGACAACACTTCACCCAGAAATTCATGGCCACTTGGGAGGATTGTTGAGACCTTTCCGGACAAGAAAGGTTTCGTTCGCCAAGTCAGAGTCAAGACCAAGACCAACGAGCTTTGTCGCCCTGTAACAAAGCTTGTCCTTCTTCATGAGTCCGAGGACTGTTGATGAACTGTTTCTGAAGGCAAAGCCTCACCTCGGGTGGGGAGAAGATGATGAACCGAAGTGAAGTCCCTGTCTCGGGCAGGGCGAAGATCAAGAGCTTCACCTCTTAAGTCTAGTGTAATTTAGAGACTTTAGATAGGTGATATTTAAGTTGGATGGCATTTAGACGCCTTAAGTTGATGTTTTAGTAATTGTTTCAAGGCCGTTGATAACAATTAGGGGCCGGTAATGTAGGTGCCTAAATGCATAGTGTGTATAAATAAAAATAATTTAAGTTCATTTACAAGATTTCTTATGAATAAGAAAACAATTTTGTACATTTAGTTCATGGGATTTAAATAAGATAATTCGTGATGATAAATAAATACAGTATAGTATTTACAGGAGATAAAATGTTAAGAAATAATTCATGTTTATTGATTAGACAGTGATTTCATGTGTAGAGTTCGTTTTTAGATGATATTAGTATGACATAGTATAGGGGACCTTTATTTTGAAGATATGACTTTATTGTCGTCAGACGTAAGAATTGCATTCTGGTCAAGTTTAGTTTAGTAAGAAATATCCAGATTAATCCGGTTAGTCGGGCCAAGTATGAGAGTGGAGCCAGACAGTCTTCTGACCTCTCTCTCTCTCTCTCTCTCTCTCTCTCTCTCTCTCTCTCTCTCTCTCTCTCTCTCTCTCTCTCTCTCTCTCTCTCTCTCTCTCTCTCTCTCTCTCTCTCTCTCTCTCTCTCTCTCTCTCTCTATCACTCAGCTTTATTTATCCCTCTCTCTTTAAGTTTAGGAATCGGGAAAATATGTATGAATCATTTTGATTTCGATAATTAAACAGTTAATTTTACTTCGTGGTCCGTGGATTTCTTTGTACGTGGAAATGGAAGACGGGAGATTGAAGTTTAGCATTGGGAGCGTCAGAAGCTAATGGCATCGTTGTTTGGAACCTACACAGCTACTTTTGAAGCTCAACAGTCACCTTACTGGGTGATTCTTATACACTAGAATGACCAAGGTCATTTTGACGGTTTTGGATTTTCAAAGTTCAATAGCTTTGCGGGGGGGGGGATACAGACCTGTCGCTCTGAGTGCTCCTAAAATTGTATATATTTGCATTAAAATGAGTTTTAGATCAATTGCACAAAAACAAGTTATAAGATCTACCTAAAACGACCATGAGCCGTCAAAAAGAGGGCTGGTAATTTGCACGTGATCGTGCGCATCATGTCACTATGTATGACGTGTGTTGATCGCATCATTTCCTTCGCGAAGTTCATTGCTCTGTCCTAGAAACACACTAGCGTTCTCCAGTGCAGAGTAATAGTCTAAACTTAATTTTTGATCACTACCAACTAGAGATGCACCGATTGATCGGCCACCGACCGAAATCGGTAGGTTTTCAGCAGATCGGCCGTGACCGATGACCGGCCCCGATCAGTCTTATATATCCGATTTTTTGCCGATCACGAAAATTTACACACATGTGCCGCACAAAGCCGTACCATGGTTCACGATGCACACACAGCACCACAGAGACATCACAGCCCCCCCCCCACACACACACACACACACACACAGACAACATGTCATCATTATGGAAGTTCTTCAGCGTGAGTGAAGACGACTCAAAGCTCGCAGTTTGTAATACCTGTCAGTCCAAAATAAGCCGTGGAGGAACAATATTGAAAACATTTAGAACAACTAATTTAATCAGACACTCAAAAAACCACCACCCTGGTGAACATGCCCAGTTTGAAGAAGCTAGCAATGGCAAAACAGCTAAAAAAAAGCTAGCGAGAGCGCAGCGCCAGCTACAAGTCAGCAGCCTCTGCTATCTTTCATTGGTATCAGTAATGAAAAGACCAAGGCCATTACGAGGAAAATCATGGAATTCATGGCACTGGATGACCAGCCATTTTCCGTAGTCGAGGACAGAGGTTCAAGAAATTTGATAAATTATCTGAGTCCAAAATACACAATACCAAGTAGGCGATACTTCTCGGATGTCGCGTTACCAGAATTATTTAATGTTGTTTCACGCCACACTCAGTCTGCTAGCTGATTGCAAAGGAGCAATCCAGTTTTACAATGGACATTTGGACATCTAACGTGTCAGGCTCAAAATTGGTGACTGCTCAGTGGGTGGATGACGATTTCCAGCAACACCAAGTCACCAAGCCTCTTGGATGACAGGCGAAACGTCTTCACGGATATATACCAAGTCCAGTTGCACTTGATTCAACTCCTTTGGATAACCATGACCTGGATGAATGAGAACATTCACAGACATGTTGCGGAGCAATTTGGGTCTGACACCCTTAAAATGGTGAGGGAATATGAAAGGATGGCTCGGAAGATTGCAGACTACAGAAACCACTTGCGGTTCAATCTGAGATGCAGACAACACTGGCTCATACCCACTAGCCTGCACCTGTGTACCACAATGAAAGGACATAGAGCAGACAGAATCATAGAGAAGGCACATAATCAACTCCTGAATGAAAGAGTGAGACAGGTCCATTTCACTATTGAAGGGCTGAAGGAAAAATCTGACCAACTACTCCAGCAAATAACATCCCACTTGCCTGGTGCAGTCTTGGAGAGGATCACTAATTTCACCAAGAAAGCCCAACTATCTCAACACCACAAAACCAAAGAAAGGCAAACAAGGAAGTTTCAAAACTTACAGCGACGAACCAACAACACTAGCCAAGCAGATATACTTACCTGGAGACAAAAGACAGAACATCCCACACAAAACGGAACGCAGAACAGATGGATCCAGAATCTGTCGGACAAGGTACTTACCCAATCAGAGAAGGAGGTCTTAGCCAAAGGACTGAACTTCGCCATGACACCCAAACAACTACCTATAGTTGACCTCATCACATCCACAGAATCAGCCATAAGGAAAAACAATCTAACGGAAACCGAGGCGGAACAGCTTAGGTTAAAGGTATCAGCAGCTCTGTCCAGTGCGAAACTCCCTCCTTCCAACCTAACCATGGAGGAGAGGAAAGGAAAGCCGTGACAGCCCTGAGCAAGGATGAAAACATCACTATCCTTCCAGCAGATAAGGGGAGATGCACGGTTATCCTCAACACAACAGACTACCACGCCAAGATCACATCATTACTCAGCAACACCGACACCTATGAACCTCTGAGATACAATCCTACTAGTGGTTACAAGAGGAGAATAATAGAATACCTAAAGAAACTACAGAAAGGAGGAACCATTGATCAGATACAACACCACCGTCTCTACCCACAAGATAACATTCCATGCATATATGGACTCCCTAAGATCCATAAAGATGGAACCCCCCCTCAGGCCCATCGTCAGCAGCATAAACTAGGTCACGTACAACATTGCCAAACATATAGCCAACATCTTGACCCCTTAAGTGGGCGAAACACCTCACCATATCCAAAACTCCATTGATTTCGTGGGCAGGGTCCAAGGTGTAAAACTGGAACCGGATGAAACCATGGTATCCTAAGATGTGACCTCGTTATTCACCTGCACCCCAACCAGGGAGGCTTTGGAAACTGTGAGGCAACGTTTGGTATGGGACGACACCCTCCACAATAGGACCAACCTCAGCCCAGACCAGATTTGCCAACTACTGGCCCTGTGCCTGAACACTACATATTTCCAATTTAGGGGCCAGTTTTACAGACAGAAACATGGCTGTGCAATGGGCTCACCAGTATCGCCCATTGTGGCCAACTTATATATGGAAGAGGTAGAACACAGGGCCCTGAACTCCTTCAGAGGAACACCTCCGAGCCACTGGTTCAGATATGTGGACGACACATGGGTCAAAATCCAAACACAAGAGGTGCAAGCGTCTACCAAACACATCAACTCAGTGGACAAGAACATTAAGTTCACAAGGGAATACGTAAAGAACAACAGTTTGCCTTTCTTGGACTGTGACGTCCACATTGGGGAAGACAGGAGCCTCCACATTGGGGTTTACAGGAAACCTACACACACAGACCAATATCTACTTTTTGACTCACACCACCCTCTGTAACACAAACTGAGCGTCATCAGAACTCTGCAACACAGAGCTGACAATGTGCCCAGCAGCACTCAGGCCCAACGAGAAGAACACAAACACCTGAGGGGAGCTTTAAAAACCTGCGGCTACCCCAGTTGAACCTTTGTGAAAACTGCAACACATTCCAAAAAAGACCAACCAGGTGAGCGACAAGGAGAAAAGCAACAGAAGGAATAGCACAGTCATCCCGTATGTTTCTGGGGTCTCCGAGAAACTCAGGAGAATTTTCAACAAACACCGCATCCCGGTATACTTCAAACCCGGCAACACACTCTGACAAAGACTGGTTCATCCCAAAGACCGTGTACCACACACGCAAAAAAGCAATCTGGTGCATGCTGTACAATTCAATGAGGATTGCACTGACCTTTACATAGGAGAAACCAAACAACCACTACACAAACGGATGGCCCAACACAGAAGGCCAAACTCCTCAGGACAAGACTCAGCAGTCTATCTACACCTAAAGGAGAAGACACACTCCTTCGAGGACAGCAACATACACATTTTGGACAGAGAAGATAGATGGTTTGAAAGAGGGGTGAAGGAAGCCACCTATGCGAAACTGGAAAAACCATCCCTCAACACAGGAGGAGGTCTGCGACACCACCTATCTCCCACTTACAATGCCGTCCTTTCATCTCTACCCAGGAGACTCAAGAAGCTTAGCCTCCAAGAACAACAGTAGGTCACTAACGGCTCCAACCACTCTCATGACCACGGAATAATGAAGTCGAAACTAACACCCCAACGACCGTCGCTGCTAAACAAATACAAATCAATAGCTCCGATGGCGACGGGCGCGACTGGACAACGGAGCACAGGAGACCCACGCATATCAATAGCTCCGATAACGACGGGCGCGGCCAAACATCGGTACACAAAAGAGCCACTCATATCTATGGCTCTGTTAGCCACGGGCGTTGGTAAACATTGGAACACAAAGAGCCATGGACATCTGTAGCTCTGACACGACTCCAAAGAGGATAAATTCTGAGTCTCATCACCAGCCAGTCAGACTAGCTTGGTCTAGTCAGAGAGGCACGAACTGAGGAAGCCTCTTGGATGAGAGGCGAAACGTCTTCACGGATATAGACCAAGTCCAGTTGCACTTAATTCAACTCCTTTGGATAACCATGACCTGGATGAATGAGAACATTCACAGACAACACCAAGTCCTTCTACACAGTGAAGAAATGCCCGGGTCCTACACTGCTGCCAATTTAACAGCCACATTTGACACAATGTTACAACAGTGGGACATAGGCAAGACCAGGGTTCATATAGTAGTGTTGCGAGACAACGCTAGAAATATAACCAAAGCACTTGACGAGGGCAACTTGGCGAGTTTGCCCTGCATGGCACACACACTATACAGTTGGCGGTGAATGAGGGTCTGCTGTCCCAACAAAGCATCATTGACGTCGTGGCAAGTGGAAGGAAGATTGTCGGACATTTTAAACACTCTCCGCTCGCCTAGGCATGACTTCACGACATCCAGAGACAGTTGGGTCAGCGTAAGAAACGATTGCAGCAAGATGTTCCTCCCAGATGAAATAGTACATACTATATGCTGCAGTCGCTGATGGAGCAGAGACGCGCTCTGGGGGCATACGCTGCAGAGCATGAGCTGCTAGCCACACTCAACATGCATCAGTGGGGGCTAATTGATAACGTGTTGAGCCTCCCGGCATTTTTTGAGGAACTCACAAAAGAAATCAGCTTATCGATAGCGACAGCCGCAGACGTCATTCCAGCCATCACTGCGCTGAAACAGCTTTAGGAGATAAGGGTAGACACAGACTGTGGAGTGGGAACTGCAAAAGCCACATTGTTGGAGGCGGTTCACAGACGGTTCAGCAACATCGAAAAGGAGCCGCAGTACACTTTGGCCACTGTTCTTGATCCCAGGCAAGTTATTAGCCTACTGCTATTTTAGTAATATAACTATTATTATTATTATTATTATCATTATTAATATATTACTATACCTATAAAACGAATTTTAATGAACATTGCTATTGTAGCGAATTCGGGAGGCAACCACAAAACTGCCGCGGCCGGGCCGCGAACTCGTATCGCCCGCACCGCTGACCGCTCGACTGAAAGATCAGACCCGTCAGCCAGTGGCCAACATGTCTACTTATCCATGCACGTTACACTACCCCCATCCTCCTTCGGGAAGCGCGTCCCCACGCGTAAGCATATCAGCTCCTTCACGCCTCTGGGCGCATACGCTGCCGATGGCCTTACGGTCTCACCATCCCACTTCTGACACCAATGTAGCGAATTTGGGGGGCTGTCCGGGAACTACCACAGCCGAGATGCGAACCCGTGTCTCCCACTCCGCAAGCGACAACGTTAACCAGTCGACTAAAGGGTCCGACCCGTTAGCCAAGGGCCAAAGTGTCTACTTATCCATGCACGTAACACTACCCACCTCCTTCGGGAAGCCTTAAGCATATCAGCTCCTTCACGTCTCTGGGCGCATACGCTTCCGATGGCCTCACGGTCTCACCATCCCACTTCTGACACCAATGTAGCGAATTCGGGGGGCAACCATAGGAACTGCCGCGGCCGGGACGATCCCCCGTTACCTCCAGCTTGGTCGGGCGTCCCTACAGGCACAATTGGCCGTGTCTGTGGGTGGGAAGCCGGATGTGGGTATGTGTCCTGGTCGCTGCACTAGCGCCTCCTGTGGTCGGTCGGGGCGCCTGTTCAGGGAGGAGGGAACTGGGGGGAATAGCGTGATCCTCCCACGCGGTTCGTTCCCCTGGCGAAACTCCTCACTGTCAGGCGAAAAGAAGCGGCTGGCGACTCCACATGTATCAGAGGAAGCATATGGTAGTCTGCAGCCCTCCCCGGATCGGCAGAGGGGGTGGGAAAGCGACCGGGACAGCTGGGAAGAGTGGGGTGATTGGCCAGATACAACTGGGAAGGAAAATCCACAAAAAAAAGAGAGGCCATCTATGTTACCCCCATGCGCAAACAACAAAATAAGGTAGCCTACATTATAGATTATAAGCCATAATCACTGGACTGTTGTTTTGACGCACCAAACTGCAACATTAATAATATGAAATAGTAAAATACTGGTTTGACCTTTTCTCTCTCTCTCTCTCTCTCTCTCTCTCTCTCTCTCTCTCTCTCTCTCTCTCTCTCTCTCTCTCTCTCTCTCTCTCTCTCTCTCTTCCTCTTTTGCAGCGTACTCTTGTGATCTGGTGTCGCCACCCAACATTGTCACTGGCCGCTGTGTCATGCATGCCATTTACGTGTGTGAGAGTGTTAGTGATCTCGACTCTGGATACGTTGGACTTCCTTGTCACTGGCCGCTGTGCCATGCATTTGCCATTTACGTGTGTGAGTGAGTGTTAGTGATCTCGACTCTCGAATAAGCAACTAATTGTCCTTGATTTTAACATGGCAACTGTTTATTGTTTTGGGTAAAATATTGTTATATATTTTATATGTAATAGGCCTATATAATATTGTTTTGTGTTTGGTAAAATATACCAAAGTTTGGCAAAAAAATACTCGAAGTCCTCCACTACAGTTCAGTAGTAGGCCTAGTAGCTGGTTCTAGGGCATTAGGCTAAACATTTGATTTCCTTGACACGGCGCTCGTGTCAGTGCTTATCCAGTCATACACTGTAATTAAAAAAAAAGTCCCATTGCTGTGTGGGCATGAATTGAGCGCATGCATACGTTTTTCTTGCCCTGTTTTTGGAGACCCCCATGAAGCTGAGTTTATAATTCGAACCCTGGTTAAGAGGGAACGACATCCCTGAACTGGGGATTTTCTGTTGCCATCTTACAATGCTGTGATTGCAAACGTTCCTAAATCCTCTGTGAATAGTACACATGGCCATTGAAACTCTAGTTAATGGTCACACCATATTTGTATATGAAACTGGTCGTTGCTTTCGGTCATTAAGCAACTGTATTGTTTATAAGGGGTGGGGATACCTGCAGTCAGTTTAGACTGAAGAGGTCACTTAGTTGAGCGGTGAAACATATCTGTCAATAAACGTAGTATCCAGATGAACCCTCTTTCATTTTGAAATGGTTAAATGTCTAGTAACTCACAAATTCAACTCCTCTCTCTGTACGTTCTGTTTATCTTTGAACACAACAACCACCATACACACACAACACACAGGAGGCCTTTTGAACTAAACTAAACCAAAATGTCTTAATGCATGTTCAATAATCCGGGGAAGAAAATCAAAGAAGGTTGAATCAATCAATCAATGGTCACACCCATATTTGCATATGAAACTGGTCGTTGGTTTCGCTCATTGTGCAACTGTTTTGTTTGTAAAGGGTGGGGGATACGTGCAGTCAGTTTAGACTGAAGACTTGGACTGCTTTTATTTGTCATTGCCTTATATGCATGTCTCATACATACAAGGGAACGAAATTACGTTTCACAAGGACCTCAGTGCCACATAAAAACAAATAATACAATAAATATTAAAAACAAAAAGTGTATTAAAGAGGTCACTTAGTTGAGTGATGAAAAGTATGTCAAAAAACGTATCCAAGTGAACTGATTGAACCTTTGATAAACTAAACCAAGGTACTTGCTGTTGCCTCCGGGGCTTTAGGGGGCAGTAGTGATTGTAATTCTGGTTTGAAGCCCAACGTTACATTTGTTGAAGAGCGTCGGTGGTCCTACGTTGGCGCCAGACGAGCAGTGGCGCCAGCAACACAGAAAGGGAAGAGAGGAAGACGTACCAGTGAGACGAGGCGCAGTGAAGCTTGGAGCTCTCTTCAAACCACACTTAAAATCATTTAAACGACTTTTTTTTAATCAAAAAAAAATCAAAATCACTTGGACACAAAGGTGGGTACGTGGTATGCATGCATTAATTAGGTAACCGATAATCGACTATCTTTATTCCTCATTAAAAATATTCCATTAGTTCAAGTTACAATAACGTTTAAAGTAACAGCGTTCATTTAAGACCGTTGACATAACTTCATACGATACATTTACAGCCACCGATCTGGCCTAACTAATACGTACGATGATAGTCTTGGTTATGGTCTAATTTACCGTTTCCAAATTTGATAGTAACTTAACTTTGTAGACAGTGATGATGGAAAAATACACGGCCGCGGGCCCATTCTCATTTTGGGAATGCTCTGTTTTGAGTCAGCCAGACACTAAAATGCAGGCAAAAGACAAGATCTCAAGCTGAGACCCTGTGGCAGGCGTTTGATGTTAACAGCTGGGTGTCAAAACGCTCTTATTCTCTCAAAAAGACACATAGTTTGTGCAAAACCATAGTTAACGTGGTCGGATGGGCGGATTTTGAGACAGCATCCGCTCCAGCGTTGAAGCCACGAGCTGATGGACTAGATTTAGCCTAGCTAGCGACCCTGCTGGCTAGCTAGTTAGCTCTGGATTGTGGCTAAGTAGCCAAACACGCTAATACGTTAGCGACGTAGCCGCTAGCCAGAACAAGGCCGCCATTGAGGCTGTTTGCGCTAGCCTACTTGTGGAATGTCGCCGCATTAAGGAGGGCTTTGGATTTGCGGCTACGTTTACCTCGTGTTGCGTGAAAAATCAAGAAGGTAACATCAGAACTGTATGTGTATTATAGGATTCGAGTTTTTTCCCCTTGGATTTATTAACACATGCCGAGTTCTTTGTCTTGTTCGCTTATGTAAGTAAGTTGTTGTCTTTCCCGGGCTTTTCTCCGAGCACACATCGTCTTAACCTTAACGTTAGCCATCTTTGTTGTAGCTAGCGAGCTCCAGTTCTGGATTAACCTAGTGTGTCGATTAGCTTGTACGATACCAAGCCTGGGAAATCTGTCTATTTGTCGCCCTGGGCGTTGCTTTTTAGTGGTGAGTTCAGCTGTGTGTTACGTTCACTTATCCCGACTAAACTTGAAATGTACGAGGTAAATATTTAGGGGCAAGTCAGATTTAATGGGTTCCTGAAGGGCGGAAGCTAAATTGGCTAACGAAGGCTAACGGCAGCCATTTTAGACGAGCATGTCATCTTGGCTAGCTGGAAGTGGTGGTGTGGCACAACAAGATGGCCTTGTAATGCTGCGCACAAGGAGAATTTCCGTGGTGGTGAATTCAACTTTCTTATAATATACCGATTTACGAAAAAGGTATCGTTTATTCTTAAATAAACTGGCAGCTCATTTAATGCTTGCACAGGTTATCATTTTTCGCTAGTCGCTTGGTATGAAGCTAGTTAGCTGGCTATATAAGCAATCATATTAGCTGCTAACACAATACAGTTTAGTTGTTAACCAGTTTTTCGACTGTAGCCAGCTAACTAGCGGCTATGATGGCTATTCGTAGCTGTTATGGTAGGGTAGGCTAACAGTCATTGGTTCAAGGTAAAACCAATAAACCAAACTTAATTGCAGATAAGCATTCTACGTTTCCAATGACGGTTTTCTAACTATCTAATCGGTTAACGCCCTGGCGTGGTAATAAATCGACCAGGTATACGGGTGAGTTTGCAGGTTTTAAATTGGGACTTAATTGATGTATAGTCTACTATGACATGATCAAATGTTAGCTAGTCAAGTGGGCTCGTTTTGAGCATGAACTTGGCTAGCGAAATTATTACCTAGCCTGCTAAGTTGTATAGCCCGTTAGCCAATGAGGAAATCCATAGCTAATGTGGTGGGTATATAGAATATATATCACCATATATAGACCATAAATAGTGTGAGGAGGAACTCTTACCACATGAGCAGAAATCAGCTACATTTTAAAACGTATTCGTTGTGAGTTTTTATATTTTTCACTTTGACCATCATTAGAAAAGGAAGTTTGCTGTCATTCAAATAAGCCATACAAATTGGTTTATGTCTTATAATGGTTCATTTTGAAACATGTGCTTCTGTATTGCTTGGGGGTGTGCATCATGCCAGGACACACACTGGCACTTTGCATGGGGTACTGAGCTCCTTTAAAATATGTAGATATTTATTTACTCAAAGGTTACCTGCCCTTTTGATGTTCTCTTTGTACCTGTTGGAAGCTTTCCTCTCAGAGCTTGTTTATATTCACCAATCTCCATTCTGGCATCAGTCGTGAATTGCCGTTAGCTGATGGGGGTCTCGAATGGCTAATGGTCTAACAAACCTCACAGGTCAGTGTTGAATGGTATGCAAAAAGACATATTGAACTTGTACCAACAATGCTTGGCAGTGACTCACATTTACAACCTGAAGAAAAATAGTCACTTGTTTTTGTCGTTTAGGAGAGGCCACAGAATCTGCCAGCAGGACTCCCAATCGGTTACTCTGCGCAAACGAGACCGATAGACCCCTTATCGCGTGACATAAAAGCGGCATTGTAAACAAGATGTGTACCCAGAACGTGTAGCCAAACATGGCCGAGAAACAACGCATGTACCTATGAAAGAGTATGAAACTTAAAGTTAAACGGAGAAAAGTTAGAAATTTGAGAAAATGGAAATCTCAGAATATGTTGAAGGTCTAAGCAAGGAAGAACGAAAACATTACAAGTCAAAACTTAAGCTAAGCACTGGAGAAAAGCTCGGTGGACAAATGATATCACGAAGTTGACAAACATCGGCTGGAGGGATGTGACTGAATACCTCATAGGCACACCAAGTATATTTAGGAAAGAATCAGTGAAGGCGTACAAGTCTTTAGAAGCATACGATTACTTTGTTGGTGGACATGTCCAAGACTGCTTTTACATTAACAACATTAACATTAGGCATTAACAACTCGAACTTTGGTTTGGCAGTCGCTCTATTAGAACAGTATCACATTTAGAGCTGTTACTTACATACATATGTTCAATCGCAATACTTATTTATGTAAGAAACGGATACATACCAGATGTGAAATGTTCTCCGCAAATCTTCGTGTTTGATATTTGCTCTTCTGACCACGTCTTCCAGCCCTCCTGACAGATCACATGAATCCACGCCTGTCCTCTTTGTTTTTCGATTGGAGTTTTCCCTTTCAGCATGCGATAAAAATGCAGATGTTTGTTTTTACCATCTTTATGATTTGTACAACCGACAGCACAACAAATGAGGCATTACATTTTAAATCAATTTCTCCATGATGATCTCTTCAAAACGAACATAGTAATGTTTACAAACACAAGACTCGTGGCCCCTTTTGCCTCAAGATCTGCGCACGCTTGTTTGCACATGTAAATAAGGGAACGTGTCTATTGACTGTTAATTGTTGTGATATAAGTCCAAAATGCACAAATTACACATAATCACAAATATCAGAGCAAAGTATGCATGTAGCCAAGATGCATTTAAGATAGGGTCTTAGAATATAGACACAATTGTTAATTGAGTTGGTTTTACTTTGCATCTATTGATTTAATTCTAATAGTCAGTTTGGTTTGTATACTTTTTTCTTAGGTCTGCTTACTGACTGAGGCACGAGTGCTTCGGAGGAAAACAGAGTTCTGTACCCCCGTTTCTCTTTTGAGTCACCGCACGGCAAGAAAACGGAGGTCGTTGGGCTGGAGTGTGTTCTCATGGCCGAGTCAGAGACTGAGTGTGACACACCCGGCCTTGACACACTTGGGTCGGAGTGTGTCATAGCCCACAGCCAGGTCGACCTTCATTATGGTGCAGAAACTGAGATTATGACAGAAGAGAAACGTGGGTTAGAGCTGGAAATACATGGCTCAGACCTAGCCAAGATCCAAGGCCTTGGGCCGGAGCTGGGAGCTGTTTCCTGTGTGGATGCCATCGTAGCGGAGACGGACCATGACTACATTAAGGTGGAACATGCAGAGATGCATTGTTTCACAGGAGCAGAGATCAAGACGACCTCAGGTGAGGCCCTGCTTGGAGAGGTTCTGCTAAAGACAGAGTCTGGGCATGTTGTGAAAGTGGAGTCCGACCATGGAGGAGAGCTCACAGTGGAGTCTGAAAATGGTGTGATCATTCATGAGGCTCATGGCCTGCAATGTAACGAGTGTGGGGAGATCTTTGGCAGCATAGCTGATCTCCACCAGCACTTTGAGATCCACAAAGACCTGAACCCTTACATATGTGTCCACTGTGGTGAGAGCTTTGCTGTGGAAGCCAGCCTCAAGCAGCACATGAAGATCCACATGAAAGAAAAGCCCTATGGCCCCACTGGAGTTGAGATGGTGGGTAAAGATGTCATTGATGCCTTCAACCTTAAGTCCCACCAGACAATCCACTTGCAAGAGAAGCCACACAGATGCTCAGAATGTGGCAAGAGTTTTGCAGCTGCCATCACCCTCAGAGAACATATGAAGATGCATTCAATGGACAAGCCCTACAAGTGCACCCAATGCAGGAAGAGTTTTGTTCGCAGAAGGCATCTGAAAAAGCATCAGGAGGTCCATGCACGTGAGAAACCCTATACCTGTGGTCAGTGTGGCAAAGGATTTGCCACAGCTTCCAACCTGAAGCAGCACCAAAAGACCCATGCTGCGGCGATGGGTGACAAACCTCATCGGTGCACACAGTGTGGAAAGTGCTTTGCGGCTGCTGCCACTCTTCGGGAGCACCAGCGGATTCACTCTGGTGAGAAGCCATACAAATGCAACCAGTGCAGGAAGAGTTTTGTCAGAAAGCGCCACCTGAAGAAGCACCAGCAGGTTCATGCTGGTGGAAAGCCTTACACCTGCTCACAGTGCGGTAAGGGCTTCAACCACTCCTCTTCCCTTTCTCGACACCACAAGACCCATCTGCAAAACCCCATGTATCCCTCTGCTCAGTCTGGAAAGGCATTCTTTGGCGCACCCATGAGGCAGAGGTCCCACCAGCAGGGAGACAAGCCCTACATGTGCAACCACTGTGACAAGGGCTTTAATCATTCCTCTTCACTGTCCCGGCACCAAAGAGTCCACTCCGAGGGGAAGAGTTATACTTGTGGTCACTGTGGGAAGCGATTCAACCACTCATCTTCCCTCTCGAGGCATCAGAGGGTCCATCTGGAGGAGAAGCAGCAGCAGCAGCAGCAGCAGCAACAGTACAGCACCATGCCCTCAGGGAAGGGTTACCCTCACAGCACCAGCAAACAGCACATTGCTGCTGGTGAAAAGCCGTACAGGTGCTCTCAGTGTGGAAAAGGCTTTAACCATTCATCCTCCCTCTCCAGGCATCATAGGATCCATGTAGACCAGTGAGCTCCATCCCACACATGCCTGCACCCCCCCGTTTCTGTTATACCAATGGTCCCATCCTTGATTATAGCCACTGCAAATATCAGGCCAACTTCCATAGATAATAGTGGACAGGTCAGCACATTGCTTTGTAGTGAAGTGGTTAAAATGAACGGACAGTGGTGCACAAGCCTTCAAAGGGAAAAGGCTTGGCCTAAAAATATTTAGCCTGCTCGTCAGTTGGGCAGGTTAGTTTTTTAACAAGTACCCAGGACCATCTGCTTGGTTTGAAGAGTTTGTGACAACAGGAGTGAATGAGCCCTTCATTTATGATTGTGCTTGCCCCAGGACCTTTATTTGAAAGCTTTTAAAAAAGAATTGTGATTTGATAATCTAGATGTTAAACATGTTACCTGGATAGTTATTTCCCCTTCTGGCCTAGTCATTTTGATAGATTTCAGTCAGTGTCTCTTCAGGCTAGCACATGTCGAACTTTATTCATATGGTGTAGCACCTTGGGCTACTGATACATTGGTGATCAAAGAGTTATTTTATCTTGATGATGAAATTAGCCATGTCTTTATACCCCCATAATCCATGTGAAGCAAAAGAAATCCTATGTAAATACTTAATTTTCTTTTATATATATGTATGGGTGACTAGTGTGTCGTTATGTTCCAGAAGAGACATTTTGATAGTAAGATCCACTTTGTCTCCACCATTTTCTTTTCATTTGACTTTTACTTGTTTATTTCAATTGTTGGAGCTACCAGGAATTGTCGGAAGGTGCTCGTACAGACTGGCAAACTAGATTGTTGGCTTAAGCAGACATGATCCATCCTATATTTTCTGGCTGGTTTTGATAGGTCTACAAGGGTTGACATTGCTGAACAGAAATGTAGAGATCAATACTAACAAGAGACCCTGATTATTTTTTTTATTTTTTTTTTTATTGGATGCAATTTAGTTATAACCAAATGCATAAGAGTAAATAAACATACTGGTTAGCATTTTGGAGAGAAAAAATACTTCTATCCTGATTATTTACTGTCTTCTCTGTACTTCATTAAATGTATATAACAAAACATTGTATTTCTTTGCTTCAGAGACTAATTCAATTACGTGTATAGAAAATAGTTAACTTACTCTTAATGTCATGCTACCACAATTTGGTCAAACTGATCAGTTATGTCTGAAATATGACTACAGGAAAAAAGGTTGCTTTTACAAGACTCGTAAGGTTGTTATGAATTCCGTGGGATTGCGCTCTACTTGCCGCTCTGTGTAAAATATCTTTTACAAACTGATGTATTTTTTTAGATATGGTTTGGGTCATATGAAAGGGAACGAGAGACGTTTTTATGGGATTGAATATTATGGTGGGCAATATTTTCTTTTCATTTTCTTTGGATAAAAATTGTGCTTCAGATTGTAGCATAGGTTTTCTTCCTTGTGTTAGATAGGTGCCTTATTGCATGCTATGTAGAGATGTATGCCAAGCTGTTATTTGAAAAAGTAAAAAAAAAAGTTAGGGTTTTCAGGAGTCTTTTGTCCCTTTTCATACTAACTTGCCCCACGTTTTAATTTGAAGTCAACTATACCCCCCCCCTTGATATATGGTACCATGTGTTTACACTGTTACAACCATTCTTTGATTTATTTTCCATCTTTGTCGAAGACCTGAAAGTAGAGGGGTCAAAACACAATGTAATTGATCCATATAAGCTTCTCTGTTAAGGGCAACCCTGTAATATCACTTCCCAATATCCGAGTGGCACATATATGGATAAATAAAGGTTGTTGGCTCTTCGGGGTGTGTTCTGATTTACTTAAATGGTTCAAATGTCCGCAAAATGCATGAGCGGTGTGGAATGGGCCAAAGCAGCCGTTATAAGTCAGCCCTACAGCTAGATGGCAGCCTTTCTCAGAATCCAAAATGAGAATAATTATAAATAAACGTCGCTCACAGAATGGCCAGTGACTGGTTTTGGGCTGAAACGGCATCCGGTTTTGACAGTGTATGACATTTGATGACTGCACAACTTAATTTTCCTTCACTATGATTTAAGAGCCTTGTTAGAAACGGCCAACATGAGGAATGTGAGACTAAGGCGTTAAATAACGAGTGCATGGATTCAGACCGAAGTTTTTTCTCGGGGTGACCACATGATGTCACCCTTTTCTCGTTAGTTTTAAAAGCGCGACTGCAAAATAACTCACAGCGAGACTGGACGAGTGAGTTTAACACATCAGCGAACTGTCTGTGAATGTTCTCATTCATCCAGGTCATGGTTATCCAAAGGAGTTGAATCAAGTGCAACTTGCAGCTTTGCACTCAGTTACTTCGCCGCTTCCTATGTTCCCTGTTGGATGAGGCTGTAGTAGTCTGGGCAGGGTTCTTGAATGGTGGACAGTCGAAAAGTAGATATTGGTCTGTGTGTGTAGGTTTACAGGAAACCTACACACAGAGACTCCTACACACACAGACCAATATCTACTTTTCGACTCACACCACCCTCTGGAACACAAACAGCGTCATCAGAACTCTGCAACACAGAGCTGACAATGTGCCCAGCAGCACTCAGGCCCAACGAGAAGAGCACAAACACCTGAGGGGAGCTTTAAAAACCTGCGGCTACCCCAGCTGGACCTTTGTGAAAACTGCAACACATTCCAAAAAGACCAACCAGGTGAGCGACAAGGAGAAAAGCAACAGAAGGAATAGCACAGTCATCCCGTATGTTTCTGGGGTCTCCGAGAAACTCAGGAGAATTTTCAACAAACACCGCATCCTGGTATACTTCAAACCCAGCAACACACTCCGGCAAAGACTGGTTCATCCCAAAGACCGTGTACCACACACCCAGAAAAGCAATCTGGTGTATGCTGTACAATGCAATGAGGATTGCACTGACCTATACATAGGAGAAACCAAACAACCACTACACAAAGGGATGGCCCAACACAGAAGGCCAAACTCCTCAGGACAAGACTCAGCAGTCTATCTACACCTAAAGGAGAAGACACACTCCTTCGAGGACAGCAACATACACATCTTGGACAGAGAAGATAGATGGTTTGAAAGAGGGGTGAAGGAAGCCATCTATGTGAAACTGGAAAAACCATCCCTCAACAGAGGAGGAGGTCTGCGACACCACCTATCTCCCACTTACAATGCCGTCCTTTCGTCTCTACCCAGGAGACTCAAGAAGCCTAGCCTCCAAGAACAACAGTCGGTCACTAACGGCTCCAACCACTCTCATGACCACTGAATAATGAAGTCGAAACTAACACCCCAACGACCGTCGCTGCTAAACAAATACAAATCAATAGCTCCGATGGCGACGGGCGCGGCTGGACATCGGAGCACAGAGAGCCACGCATATCAATAGCTCCGATAACGACGGGCGCGGCCAAACATCGGTACACAAAAGAGCCACTCATGACGGGCGTTGGTAAACATCTGAACACAAAGAGCCATGGACATCTATACCTCCAAAGAGGATACATTCTGAGTCTCATCACCAGCCAGTCAGACTAGCGTGGTCTAGTCAGAAAGGTACGAACTGAAGACGCCTCTTGGATGAGAGGCGAAACGTCTTCACGGATATATACCAAGTCCAGTTGCACTTGATTCAACTCATTTGGATACACATCAGCGAACGGTTAGGATTTAAGGTCGTCTAACACGTTGATTAAAACTGGAGTGATTGGCTCTGTTGCTGCAGTACCAAAAAAAAAGAAAAAAAAAGTGAGACCAGCCTATTGTTAGTTCAAGCCATCTAAAGTTCAAGGTGTAATTCTAGCCATGGGAAAGGGCTCTTGGGAGTGGCCTGGGCTCTGTGTAAAACATGTCAGAGAGGTTATTCCCTTACACCATCTCACATTCCTCCAATGCTGGAGTTCTGACCCCGGTTCCCTGCACGGGTTGGTATTCCAAGTTTGCGTCTCCGGCTGCCATCTAAAACCCTGTCATAGTAACCTCCAGGAACACCAGGTCTTATCTACCCCCCCCCCCCCCCCACCGGGTGCAAGAGCAATGTCTGGTTTGCATCACCAATGTATTCACTGAATGAACCGTGCGGGCACCGGCCAGGGAGCACTGAATTCTCCGTTTGAGACTCTTTGATAAGGAATTAATTCCAAACAGCAAGACGGGACATTACACATTGGTTCGACATGTTTATTTATGGCAAATTGCTACATGAGAACAGGTAAAGAAGAAGAAGAAGAAAACAAGGTTGGGAAGAATCTCGTTAATGTGAAATGTAAAGTGAAGTCTTTACTCTATGTCACTCTCTTCCCGGCTCCACAACACTAGCCGTCAATAAACCACGGCTGTGTGGTCCGTGAATGGATATATCATCAAATATGTCACCTCAAAACCTATGTACAAAAAAGAAAAATTACACATCTGTACACAGACCTCAAGTACAACAGGTCTAGACATAAGCACCCAAGTACAGCACATCCCCCGCTGGATATGTTTTACGACCCAGTTCATTAAAAGGAGTCAAGTCAGGATTGGAGGTTGTAACATGTTTTTTTTGGCCGCTTGTTTTGAGTTGCGTCAGGAAACGTGTGGACTCTGATGCAATGCTTCTGCAGGAGGGACTCAAGGGCCCACTATACGTTCATGACGGGGGTGAGCTGTAGCAGTGAGCTCTGTGGTCTTATGGCACTACTCTTGGAATGCAGTTTCTCCAAGTTCTGTAAGAAACCCCTCCTCTTCAGACCCTCCAGAATCACAGTGTTGTTGGAGGCCAGACTGACACGAGTCCTGGAGCGAGACAAGGAGGACAAGCGGTTGGTGCATTTTGTAAAATTGCCTTTTCAAACAAGATGAGACCCTGGCCCACTTCATCTATCCACCAATGTAACAGGGAAAACGAGTTCAGGGCAACAAAAAAAAACAACAAAAAAACTGTTCTTCGTCTTTTATCATAATATGGGGAAAATTAGTGCTGCAGAGTAATTATACTCATTACCCTGATCACTCCCTTCTGTCCAAATACTGAATGCTGTAATTGGCTGCAAGGTGTTTATTCAGCTTTATCGCCGTTTACATTAAGAGGAAAAACTCAGAATCTGGCATGGGATCAATGACAGACGTCTAACCCATGGGTTAACTAACCTCTGTATGGTGCTTATTAAGCCTCTGCAGCGTATTGTTATAAAGTCCATCTCATGACTCAGTGGGCTGGCCTATAGCTGCAGTGATAAGGCACGAGCCCATGATGTGAGGACGAGCACAAAACTGACATGCAATGTCATGTGCATCTGCGCACGAGGATAAGTTGAGTCTTTTCCTGGAGTTTGATTTTCCCTTTGCAAAATCCTCAGTTCACTGTGCTTAAATGTTGATCAATTAAACAAGTCTCGACAGATGTATATTAAAGAAATAGTTGTGAATTTTTCAAGTCTCCTTATTTTATGCTCACCACTCATGTAGTACATAGGTAGTTTTCATTTTCGCTGTCATTAATCCTTTTCCTCATACTGGACACGCAGCTCTAGCTTGCCATCTAAAGTTCAATTCAGTTGATGGTGGACAAATCCACAATCCTCCTGTAAATCCTCATGTAAAAAAGCACTCCATATGGTTCAGCCAAAACTAATGTGATGCTACAGCAGTTTATAATAGCAAATCTGAGTGGTAATTTTCCAAATTTACAGCTGTTTTTTATTTCTAAATTTCCTCTTAGTGTTTGCTTTGCTGTGCAGCAATGAAGTGACTCCTGCAGGTAAACAATCACTTGTAGGCCATGTTGCAGGAAGTTGCATGGTAGGAAACACCTGTAAGTGGCTGTTTTTAAAAAAAACATAAATTTTGCCATGATAGACTGCTGTGGCATCATATTAGTTTTGGCTTGACTGTGGAGTGTTTTTTTTGTTTGTTTTTTTTTTTTGCACTGAACGGGGATTGTGGATTTGTCCCCCATTAATTGCATTAAACTCTAGATGGCCAGCTTGATTTACGTGTCCAGTACGAAGGAAAGGAGGGATGACTGAAAATGAAATAATCTACTACATGAGCAGTGACTATGAAATAGGTATGGACTTAAAAATTCTGAACCACTTTTTTAAAAAGCTAACATTTTTATGTTAACACTAAAAAAAGAAAAAGAAAAAAAAGAAAGAGTTGCTCACCTCGGGGAGTCTATACCACTGTCTCCTGTGATACTCTGGCTTTCTCCCATTTCCGTTGTCTCTCCACTCTCTCCTCTTCTGGCTTCACTGGGCATGCTCGGACTGGCTCCATGGCTCTGAGGGACTCCCCTATCCCCACTAGTCCCAAATCTTTCCATCGCCACATCCTCTACCTCACACCCCCATAGGATGGATTCACCATCTCCCTCGTCGACAGACTTACGGAGGGTCTCTGCATCTGATTCCACTTCACTAGTCTGGCAGTAGTCAAAGATGCTGCTGTCTGCAGCCTCAGAGGGGTCCAGGCACTCCGAGTTGAAGCTAGCCTCCTTTGGTTTTTCCCCATGGAACGATGTTCCTCGTCTGGGGCTGACCTCGGTTTGGACCTCTGGCAATCTATTATGCTGATGGCAATGGTGGTGTCTCCAACCGGTCTCACCAAGTCTGGCGGGGCTAACAGACACTTCTTTCTGGGTTGCTACAGTAATGCTTTCTTTGTAAGTGCTGTCCCAGTCATCTTTGATAGTGGAGTGGGCTTGTGTGCGGTGAGGCTGCAAATTATGATAGTGATTGTTGCATTCGTGGGATTGTAAATTGTTGTCATGGACATGGTTAAGCAGCTGGGGGTCATGGTAATGAGCTAGGCCTGTTTGGTAGGCTATTGTAGTGTCTACGAGCTCCTCTTCATTCAGATACAAGGAGCTGCAGGCATCCTCGTCTTCTTCATCTGCTTTCTCGTAGAGCCTGTCATCATCTTCGATGAAGCCATCGGCGTCTGTCATTGACAAGATGCTGTCAGTTGTCACTTTCTGTCTGTCACTCTGGCCCACATTTCTTTGCTCTCTCCCATCTACATTCGATCCTATCCCCTGCTGTCCTTGACTCTGTGCAGAACTACTCGCCTGCAGGTGTGAAGATAGCAGACCAGGCATGCCGGTGTCAGCTCTTTGTGTTTCAGTATGTCTGAGGGAGTGCTTGCGCTGCAGAGAGGGCTTAGGCCAGGCCAGGGCTGAGTCATATGAGAGATTTGTGACTGGATCAGTAAGGTGGGTAGGCAGGCTGACACCAGTGTCAGAGTATGGTTGGCTTTTGGCAAGGCTTTCCTCTGGAGTCTGGCCTATTTGTTGTTTGTAGTTTGTTACACCTCTACACAGTGCCTCCTCTTGCCTGTGGTTTCTCTCTCTCTCCCAGCTGTCCACGCTCTTTCCCTCCCTCTGATATCTGACCTTGTCATCTATCCTCAAAGTGCTGCTTTGCGGGTAGGCTGAGCTGTAGTCTGATGGCAGTTCTCGGCTGTGCTTTGTGTCTGGTCGGAGAAACTGGTCAGCTGTAAAGCCCCTATCATGGATACAGTCATACCTGTCCTCAGCTGTGCAGGATTTCCCCGTATGCTCCCCACCTACAGTGACCGCTTTGGTCCGATGTGGATCCCATGATTTGGAGCGGTTCCCTCCTCGCTCCCTCCTTCCTGCCCCTAAAGCTTTGCACTCCTTTACTTCTCGCCTCCTATGCTCCCTGTTGGATGAGGCTGTAATAGTCTGGGCAGGGTCCTTGAATGGTGGACAATGGAAAGGGTTGTCAATGCGCTTTTTGTAGAGACACTTCCCATCTGCAGCTCCTCTGCCATCTCCAGCCTCCTCTGGGCGCTCTGGCTCATCCACAGGGATCTCTGGCCTGAGTCGAGAGGGGACCAGGTCTTCTGCCTCAGGGTAGAGATCCCCACATTTGGAGACCTTATTTGTAACCCTGTCCCTCTCCTTCTCCCTGTCTCTCTGCTTCTCCCTGGAAGAGTGGGCCCTTCGCTTGCTGCGTGAGGCCTTGGCTGCAGGCCTCCTCCCCACCCTGGTGGAATGGTGGTGCCTAGGTTTGGAGAAAGTCAGGATCTCGGTTGATATTCCCTTGTCTACTCCCCTGTCTCCTCTTTCCAGACCCCTGTCCAGCACCCTATCCATTACTTTCTCCCCTCTCTCCTCCAGCTTCTTCATAAGGACTGTGTGGCGTGTTAGGTTGTCTACAGTGAGTTCAGGGTTAATGCGTTTAATGATGGCATGTTCTAGATCACGTGGTAAGTTATTCAGGTCATCCTCATCTCGTACGGGCCATTCCTCTGGAGGGAATTGGCCTGAAAATGAGGCATACTCCTTCTTTGGCTTCTCTTTTTTTCCTCCATTTCTACGGAACAGGCTGAGGCCAAATTTCCTTCCCGGTTTGCTGTCTTTGTCCTTGCGGCTGGTGGCATTCGTGGTGGTTGTGGTTTTGCTGGCCTCGCTGGCCTGGCAGTCCACCGCTGTGGATGTGGACTGATGCTGCACTGTGGGTTTGTGATCTGATGGTCGGGGCCACTTCAAGCTCTTGCCTGTGCATTCGCTTATGGATACTGAGACAGAATGCTGGTCTTGGACTGTGGAAGGAGGGACAGTGGCTGTTACAGTAGCAGTGGTGATGTTCGAGGATGTTTGAGGAGGTGTGAAGCAGCTGCAAGACTTGCAGTGGGCCACCGAGGGAGTCTGAGCACTCTCTATGCAGGCCTCATTGCTCAGCAGGTAGGTGATGGGAGGAGGTGAGGGAGGTTCGTCCCCTGAACCCGATGCCCACCAGCTCTTCTCTCGGACCATGCTGTTAGTGATGAAGTAGGTCTGCGGCGTGACAATGAAGTACCCCTCTCCTGTGTGGTAAATCTTGCGCTCCTTGATCAGAGCACCTAGGGCATTGTACAGGATGTCCTGGGTGGGTATTGTCATCCCTGGAGATAAGAAAAAGATGATTAAGACAAGAAAGGGTGATAGAAATGGGTGTATCTGCTTAAAGATCAAAATAAGAATAGCACAACTTAATACTATTGGTTATGTAACAGTCTACCTACAGGTGCTTACTTTTGTTCTGCACAGATGAGAAATGTTGCAAACGTTACCTGGATGGGCTTTGCTCATGTGGTTAATGAGTGCTTCCTGGTTGACAGTGATGTTGGAAGAGTTCATATCTGAGATGACACAACACAGTACCTCAGCCAAGGGGATGAACTGAGACTGGGGAACAGGTGACATCTGAACCGGGGACAGATCACCTGAAACACAAACACAAACACCACACATTAGTGGGTGTTCAACAGGTGGACCTGCTATAGTACACACAAACACACCTGGGTAAGAGAGGCCACTCGCTGACTTGTCCTGCCAGCACAAACATTCATATGAACTGAAGTTCACATTTCACTTTTAGCCACCTTCTAAAACATGACTGGGGTGGTCTATTTATGCGAACCATTCCTGACTGCATTTGAAATTCCTTCTATACTGGGACAGACCACAGAATTCCATTACTCCCACAGAAATGACCACAAGTCTGCCCGCCGGGCAGATCAGGTATCCCCCCCCCCTCCAAAAAAATCATAAGGCTCTAGTAGTCTAAGAAGTGCCCTTACACTAACATGCCACAGGAAGCCAGGGAGCGAGAGTAAAACGAGCAAAACAGAAAGAAAGAAAGAGAGAGAGAGAAAGACAGAGATTCTCAAAGACATTTTGTCCTTGAAAAAACAGCATGGCGCTCATTCCACACACAAACACTCTCTACATCAAAATTCTCACAACCCACCAGACTCCAGGGGTTGACAGCATTCCAGTGACACACTCACAAATTCTGGGAGCCCCTCAGACAGAAGTCCCTGAAACAAATCCCTTTTTAAATACACCAGACATTTTGGAGGTGTTTCATCTCAGCACAAAAGAGAAGTGATTGGAACTGGGTCCCTCGTATAAATCAATCAATCAAAAAGAAGCAGACTACAGTGATTTAGCTCCCTTGGGCAAACAGATTTTTATGGGCTAGCTTTAATGTTCTTTTTCATACCGAGTAAAAAGGCGATGGTGTGTGTGTGTGTGTGTGTGTGTGTGTGTGTGTGTGTGTGTGTGTGTGTGTGTGTGTGTGTCTTCTTATAGTTGCAGGGAAAGATAGCAGCGACATTTTCACTGTTCTACTACCCTACAGCTATCTGTCAAAACTGTATGTGGACTTTGAAACAGTGGATTACCTCACTGAGTGATAAGCCAATCACATTCTGCATAGCTACTTATTTTGCCAGCTTGTTGTCTTGGCCAGAGAAAAGGGCACTTATGGATATGTGGTGAACATAGGCTATATTCAATTTAGAAATACTAATACTTGTATATTAAGATGACTTACCATCATAAATTTGACAAATTTCCCAAATGGTTAGACAACAGAAAGGCAATAAATGTGTTGCTCTTTCTCATATCATTGTGTATCCCCAATTTCATTTAGCCAAACTCTTGGCAGCGGGATGCCAAATGGTTGGCCAAAGACAGAAGCATAACTGTGAGGGGCATTATGTAGGGAACATGAGAAATACCCCCCTAACTGCTAGTATCAGATTGTGTTTCTTTTAAGGTTATATATTGGTTAAAATACTGACATTTGCAGTACCTGTGCCGACATATCTTTTTTATGCATGCTCAATAATCCAGGTAAGAAAATCAAATAAAGTTGAATCAGTTCACCTGGATACAACGTTTACTGACGGAAACGTTTCATCACTCAACTAAGTGACCTCTTCAGTCTAAACTGACTGCAGGTATCCCCACCCTTATAAACAATACAGTTGCATAACGATCGAAACCAACGATCGGTTTCATATTCAAAATTAACTAGTTTCGATGGCCATGTGTACTATTCACCGAGGATTTGGAAATGTTTGCATCACAGCATTGTACGATTGCGACAGATATACTATACTCGCGTTTACCCAATTATGCAGTCTTTGTTCACGTCTGCATCTAGGTTTGTGTCATCGTGTGACGTTTTTATTTTGATCGTCGATTTCGCTTGGCTAGGAGAGCTGGCGCTGGATCGGCTGAGAGGGCTTGGTCTGCTGCGTCCTGTGGGCCCGAAGAGGAAACACCGAGGGCGGTCTGACATGACTCGGAAGCGGGGAAGGCTAAGCTAACTGCTAGCCCACGTGGACTGTATTGTTGGCTGTTTGTGTTTTTGTTTTTTTGTTTTGCTTCGTTCTCCCCTGTTTTTGTAAAAAAAAAAAATTGGTGGTGTTGTTTTTGGAGGGTTTTATGTGTTTTGTCCTTTGTGTTGCACTGCTGTGGGCTGGGGGAAGCGGAATTTAATTTCTTTTGTGTACGTAGTACATAAGATGAAAGGACAAATAAATTGTACCTGATTCCTGATTCAACCTAAGCCTAATTTGATTTTCTTATCTGGATTATTGAGCATGCATCAAGACATTTAGACTGAAGAGGTCACTTAGATGAGTGATGAAACCTATCTGTCAATAAACGTTGTGTCCAGATGAACTGATTCAACATTCTGTGAATAGTACACAGGGCCATTATAACTCTAGTTAATGGCACGCATATTTGCATATGAAACTGATCGTTGGTTTTGGTCGTCATGCAACTGTATTGTTAATAAGGGGTGGGGGGTGCCTGCAGTCAGTTTAGACTCAAGAGGTCATTTAGATGAGTGATGAAACTTATCAGTCAATAAACGTATCCAGATGAACTGATTCAACTTTCTGTGACTGTGCCAACATAGTATCCGTGATGGCTGTATTGGGGTGATTCCTATCAAATCAAGTTAGTCTCCAATCCACATGAATGATTAACATAGACCAACTGCCTGGCCTCTTCTTTAGATGTTTCAACTGACTCAAACAACAACTGTAGACACAATGGTAGGAACACGACCTTACTCACAGGACTAGAAAATTGGTTTTAGTTAATCAGCTACACCTCATTATGCACAGGGTGTAGAGGCAGAGATAGTGGGTGAGATAAGATACGGGTGAACACGCTGACCTAAAAGAAGATGTGTTTGCTCAACATATTTCACCTTCTGAATTTTGCCTATCCCAACCCCAACTATTACCCTAAGATGTCATATGCTGTTTGTAGTGATTGTAAAGCCCTGCGGGACTATCTTGTGAATTTGGGCTATACAAAAAAACTCGACTTAACCCAAATCTAATAGCCTGTTGAGTTGTTAAATCACAAAAGGCTGACAGCATTCAGCATCCTCAAGGACAAAACATAAATCAAATCCTGTTCTCTACTCACATATGAATGTAAAAACATTTTTCGTCCAACCTAGAAGCTCTATTTATTATGACCACAAGCATTATGAGAGTTAGTGCAGGTCATTATCCACCAGGCATGTGTGCATTTCTATAACAATGTCAGTAAAATCAAACAAAATTAATGAAACAATCTGGGGTAAAACTATTTATTTTTTTCATGGACCATGACATCAAAACAAAACAAAACAAAACAATGCTTTGTGTACAAATGTGTGAAAGCAGTTTTCAGACCATGGGGCATATGTGACAGTATGAGTGATTCTCCCATCAACCCCAGGGCTTTCTGTAAAAACACAACCAGGCTCACACTCCCTATAAAGTAAACATTTACAACCCTCACACTTGAACCACTTAGGTCCAAGGCAGAGAAAATAAACCACTAATCAAATAGCTGCCAAGGTAAAACATGAAACAGCACGGGCACAAGCACCCATACACACGCACCTATGCGCGCACACGCGCGTCTGCTAATTACATTTTATGAACAAGAAATCCACCCATTTAAATTCAACAATACATGACCATACCACTATAACCCTATGTCCACTGTTGTGTATGAATATATAAATCAGCTTTTTTTAAACTAAAAATAGCCAAGTTTTTTTTAAACATTTGCTTTATTTTGGTTTAAAAAAAAGGTTTGGTCTTTGAGGTGAACACATCTAAATTGAGGAATATCCTTAGTCAAGTTGTTTAGACTGCAAAAACCTCACTTCAGGAAGTTGGGGGGGCGGCTGTACATAGCACTGGCGCTACAGGGGTTGACAGTTTTGTAGCGCAGGCCACAAAGTTTTAGCACAAGTATAAAACGTGTTACCATCTCTAAAAACAACCACAAGTTGTGCAGTTCATCACCTAAACTGGTATGTGACCGGCAGAGGACATAAATATTGCATGCAGGGCACATAAAATACAAACCTCATGTTTATTTGCCCATAACGGTAAATTGCAGGGGCGCGGCTGTATACAAAACACAATATTACGCTTCAAATGAGCAGTGCAAATCTCAGTAAATTCATATCATCATACATATATTTTTGTTAAAATCCACAAATTTCCCCTTTTCTCTCGCCCTCAGTGTCATTTGGCGATGTTTCTCTTCCGTCTCTTCCTCGCGTGCTCGTTCGGGGTTTTGGTTCAGCGTGTTACTGCGGGACAGAGCGCTTGATAACACCGCTTCGTTTTCTTCCGTCATCTAGCTGGCTAGCTAGCGTAACCGGTAATTTTCTTGCCCGGTGCGGGATTCGATACGGCGTGTACTGCACCACAAGGCGACATCGCTAACCGCTCGACTAAAGGGTCAGACCCGTTAGCCAGGGACTAACGTGTCTTATTAGTAGTTTACAGTCGTCACCCTCCTCGGAAGCGCGCCCTCGCGCTTGTTCTTCCCGCGCTCCGAAGAGACTTCTGAGGATCTGCACACTTCCGAATCCCACCGCTGCCACCAGTGTAACCGGTTAATTTCTTGCCCGGTGCGGGATTCGATACGAGTGTACTGCACCACAAGGCGACATCACTAACCGCTCGGCTAAAGGGTCAGACCCGTTAGCTAGGGACTAATGTGTCTTATTAATAGTTTACACTAGCTAGCTCGCCTCGCCGAGGGAGCGGCGCAGAGGCCGTCGCTACCCGATCCGAGTCAACCGTTCTCTAGGAATTGTGGGAGTTGTTGTTGCATGTATGGAGTCTACGCAGCTGGGGAAATGATTTGTAATCGCCCAATGAACTTCAACTACCAAGTAGAATAGCGATGCGCAATGACCTCACACACAGCACAGTCTCGTTTCAACGAGCGTCTCTGTCTCACGCGCGCGCGCAGTAAAAGCCCCTTCCGAGGTTCACAGACAGGGGTCTTCCTTTGTATACCCCATCTTCTGACACAGGGAGCGATTGTAGAAAACATCTGCCATCCCCAGCCCTGACAGAAGAGGCTAATCTGACTTTTTAAACCCCAAAGTGGATGTTTCAATAGTGGTGAATTACTGCTCTTGCCTTTGCTGTCCATTGTTGTGAAACTTCCTATAGGAACGTCTGCCAGGCTTACTGCATAGCAACCACCCCTGACTATTGTCAATGCAACACACAAAAAAGGACCACAAGCACATGATCCAAGTTGGAGAAGGGGAAGAGATAAAGAAAAGAAAAAAAACAATACCAACGTAGTCATTGCCAAGAACCTGGAATGTCTCTAAGAGAAGACATTCCGGACCTCTTTGAATAGAATACAGCTTTGGAGGCTACATCCTCTACCTCCTACAATGTGAAAGGTCAATGTCCTGGTTCTGAGCAGGACATCCTGTCTGAGACCTCTGGTCACTCATATTCTCGATACGCTTTTTACTGCAGGTCTGTGTTAGCAGCACCAACGTTGTGAAGTGAGAACAGATGAGGGACAAGTGAGGCCAACAACACAGGTGTCCGGCAGTGGATAGAGACATTTTTAAAACAAGTTTACTGACGAGCAAACCCAGGTAGGGTAGAAAGAAGTCGGTGCAGTAAAAAGCATGGGCTGGGCAGGGGATTAGAGTTTATTGTACTGGCAATGGGAGGCGTGACCGTGAAGAAGGTTCGCTGTGGTAACCGTCTTCTCTCCAGGGGGAACGAACTCTGTGTTCCTGTAATCCAAGACCAGGCCACGGACATTACACCCTTTGTCATACACTGCATGAATACCCTGCCGGGCACCATGGCAACAAAACCTTCTGTCACGGGGTTGAGGGAGGGAAAGGACAAACAGAAAGTCAATCAGCAGATGAGGCGAGTCTGGCAGAGAAGGTTCTGCATGCAACGATGACGCGTGGTGTATCATTGGAAGTAGGCCTTGTATTAGGTGTGCCATTGGAAGTAGGCCTAGTATTGACTGCACATTTTCAACTGAGTAACTAACGTTACATGCCACATAACATCCTGATTGGACGATTAACTTCAACACTGTAAAGTAGGTTATACCGGTTCTGCAGAGCTAAAGTTAGCTCGTCTTTATCATGTTTTATAGCCAACCAACAACCTGGAAAAGTGAGCTGACACGTCAGAAACACTTAAAAAAACAACAACCAAAATACTGATTTGTTTGGGCATGTTAAAGGTAATAGAGCACATGTGCTGTCTTGCTTGAACCTGTCGATGGCGTTGCTGTGAAATCCTACCTCAAATGAAACTGCATGGGCTATACCAAGTAATAGCGTGCAAAAAAGAGCCTAACAGAGAATAGTGATGGGGGAACAGTGAAAATGTGTTTTTCTTAGCAATGAGGATTATAATGTTAATTTTAAAAAAAAGCAAAATCTTTTGTCTCTTGCAACAACATGTACTTGTAGACACACTCACTAACAAACATATTTTGAGGGGTTGAACCCTCCCATCTAAAAAATATACTACAGGGAGTCTTTATGTCAAGTCATTCATCACATCACCAAGATGTGGAGTTGGTAGTCTACATAGTGGGTAAACCTGTGAATTTTTATTTTTTTAGCTCACTTTAGACTGTAGCTGCTGGCTCCTCCATCTAGAGCCATAAACTTGTCACCAGATGCTTATGATTAAAATGGGGGGGAAAAATGACAAGAATCATACGTCTTACATTCTGGAGAAGATTGACAGGCAGATCCTCTCTGTTATCCCCACAGAGATCTTCTTGGCTCCTCAGATTGATCAATGCCACATGGACACTGCCATGGTTGCTTTGTGAGCAAGCCTCAGTAGGCTGCATCCGTCCCGATTTATCGTTTCAATCCAACAGCAAAGCAATCTGTAAGTAATCTATTCGGGGAAAACAATACAAGCCTCTGCCAGTTATTGTATGGAGTATAGAGTGTAGCAATCTGACTGTGATGAAGTGATGAAAAGGGGCATTCTCAGTCCCGAGGTAACAGAGGGCCCAACACCTTTTCAACACAAATCTAGCTGTTTTGCATCAACTTTTGCAGATGGGAGTAACAATATGTCAGTCTAACACTCAGCAAGAGATGATTGGATGTTTCTGTCATCCTGCAAAACTGACCTTGGTAAAAGCAAACTCAGTGAACCCTTCTCTCTGTGCTCTTTTAGCAATCTGATTTGCAAGGCGAAGTTTGGCTTTGATTATCGACATACAGCCACATGCGCACACAGCTGAGCAATATTCTTATGTTGGTATTCCATTTCACAGTACCTTTGATGGACATTTTATCTCATGCTCTTTAAAAAGGTGATTTATGTATCGTTCAAATGAAGAATAAGCATAATTCTCAAATCATCCAAATTACAAGATAGACCACGTAAGATGACGGAAACATCCAGTATACACTTGCTGAGTGTTAGACTGACATATTGTTACTCCCATCTGCAAAAGTTGATGCAAAACAGCTAGATTTGTGTTGAAAAGGTGTTGGGCCCTCTGTTACCTCGGGACTGAGAATGCTCCTTTTCATCACTGTGGCTGTATGTCGATAATCAAAGCCAAACTTCGCCTTGCGAATCAGATTGCTAAAAGAGCACAGAGAGAGACGAATAATAGGAAAAGGAAAAGTATAGAAGAAAGTGCTTAGTGAGATATTTGGTATGAGTGGCACGGTCACATCTTGACTTTATCATGGAGGTTCACTTTAGGATTTTTGGGGATACTGAGCACACATTCAGTCCATCACATTCAGGAATATAGGACATTAAGTGTGATAGAATCTAGTCCTTGAACCCCCACCTCCATGTTATCACAGGTAAGATCTAATTGAAACATCAGGTTTGTTCCTACAATCCTTTGCTGTGACTGCTCTGAAAGCAAATACACACAACCACTCACTCACACACATACGCCTTTGTGCGCACACACACACACACACACACACACACACACACACACACACACACACACACACACACACACACACACACACACACACACAGACCTGCATGCACATGTACAGCACACTCACATACATACAAAGACATGCTTGCAAAAACACTTGGATGCATGCGCACACACACATACAAATCCTTATCACATCCCCCTCATCTCTCTAATCTTTTAGGCTCCAATGAACAAACAAGCTAATCTTCTCTCTCCCTCATTAAGGACACACTGCATGGCATTCAACATGAACTTGTGGCCTTCTCTAAATGCAAAATAACCCTTCTGTCTTTCGCTGTGACCGAAACCTTGTCAAGGACATGCACCAGTGAATCTGCAGGCTATAAGTAAAAATATCTTTGTTAAATCTCCGTTGAGACAATGTCACTCATTCACACAGTGTTACATTGGTCTCATGAATGGGAGAGATGTCTGCAGTAAATGTCACCACACCCTTCCTAGTTCCACTACTGTTTTGTCTTGGTCCTCTCATTTTTTGGACTCGCAGGCCTCCATAACTAACAGCACCTCCCCTTTGTGCGTGTGTGTGTATGTGTATGTATGTATTTGTCTACGTGCACTTGTGTGGGTGTGTGTGTGTCACACTTTCAAAGGTCTTTAAACCTGCTTCTTTGACTACCGTAGAACCCACAGATGTGGACCCTGCAGTAAAATGGCCCAATAAACCATTTGAAAAGGTCCCTTCACAGAGTAATCACAGTCCTAGACCATTAGTCCCAACAGCCGAACCGAGAACCATCTAACAAAACTGGCCGACAAAACTCAGATATGTCCTGCCTTCTTTTCCTTCCCTTACAAATCACTTGGACTTAAGTTGCTTTCATCTAGCAGTACTACCATTACATAAAATTTTTTCGATAAAAACCTTTTTTTTGGGGGGGGGTGTGCTGTCAATTACATTTTAAACTAGAGGAGTGCACTCAGTAGAGTGCAGATCTCTGCCAGGCATACGTATCTCCTCTTCTCTGGTGTTCCAACTTGGCAACAAACCCTTTTTTCGCCTACTGGGAGAAGAGAAATACACGCACACATGGACAGAAAAATTTTTTTCTTGCCAGTATAAGACTTTTGTGCAGCGCTCAAGTCGGTTGAACAAGGAATATGGAAAAAAATTTTTTAATATGGAGCGTTAACTAAAAAAAAGAAATCTATCTAGTAAAAACGGGGTCAGCCCTATGTTTCCTCAGCCCTGTAGGTTAGCTATCAGTTAGGGTCAGAAGAGGTTGAGGTTAAGTCCGGTTAAGGTAGGTTGGGTTAAGTTTAGGCAATGAAATAGGGTTGAGGGAACACAGACACGCTGCCATATAAACGTTTCGCCCGTCAGTCTGGGGATGTGCAGCTCCTAGGCGGACCCTTTGACAAAAGCGACCAAGCCTGACATGAAATAACAGAGATCAGGCCATCATAATTTCAAAGCCCTTATTAAAGGACGTCATGTGTTTAATCGTCGTGGTTTTCATGATATAAGATGAATGAAGGCGGCTGGTTGCTCCGCTGATTGACTTTCATTCATAAAACAACGGTAAGAAAACATAGCTCAGCCATGGAAACTGTATTATTGTAGCTACTGGGGTGATCTCCAGCTGTGACTGTGATTAATCCTACTATTTAAATTGTATTTTTATAGCAGAGATTTAACATTGGAGTCTATGACACTTCCCATCTAATCCTCCTCATGATGTCAGTTAAACAAACATGGCAGCAAGGTGAATAAGGTGAATTATTTTTGGTTACACCACTTCTCCTGTGCTGAGATCAGCAGTGACGGATTTGCTGGCTTGCGAAATAGGATCAACTTCTCGTTTACTTTCAAGACTCATACCCGAAATACATAAAATTTTGGTTTTGACGCAATCACTGCCCGATCTGACGCAGCCGTAGATGTGAGTTGCGCATGCGCACGGTTGACTCAGCTCGGGCAAGCGAGCTAGAGAGTGAATGAGGATTGAGGAGAGGGAGCGGCGACATACAACTGCCATGTCTGCGGGTGGGAAGCCGGATGTGAAGAGTAGGTCAAGTACAACTGGGGAGAAGAGGGGGGGGGGCATGAGAGGTTCTTCATCATACACGCGTAACTGTGCGCAACCCTTTTTTAGGCTGATAGGTCCAGTAGTTTGCAAGATTAGCCGCCGACAGACAGACAGACAGACAGACAGACAGACACACACACACACACACACACACACACACACACACGTGCACGCGCACAACCACATGGCGGAGATAACAAACGGCCTGACTATGTAACGTCTTTATTGATTTGCTGCACTAAAACTAGTGTCTGCTCCGTGTTGGAAACATACGATAAATATCTAATCTGAAAAATCACTATTTCAGGGAATGTGTGTTTAAACATTAAGAGAAATGTTTCACTCACTGCTCTCATTGTAATCGTAGGTTGAGGAAATGGGTTTGTGGGCAAAGTCACGCAACTGTGCCAACTCAGGACCTGGATTAATAAAAGGGCATTTATTTCAGGGGCTGAATGGGTTATGCTCCAGTTCATTTTGCTGAAGTTTGCGGGATTTGAATTTGACATTTTAACAATAAATTTGAAATAACAGTGCAGCAAAAAAAAACCAAAAAAGAAACAAACCCCTCCTCAAATCAGGGGGGAAGGAAAAAAGCACAGAAAGGATGCTAATAACATTTTAGGGGGGAGGGGGCGTTTTAAAACGTCCATGTGTGACTTTTGTTATGGCATTAATCAGGGATTGTGTACTACAGGCAAACTGTGAGTAGATACACTGGCAGGCTTTGTGTTTACTTACATCGCCACAGAAACCTTTATTGTGGGGGACTGTTGCATGTCACCACCAAAGCAAGAGGAGGAACTGTGCAAGAAAAGGCTCATACTGCAGCCAGGCTACTAACTTGTTTGCAGTGCGTTGTTGTCTACAGTGTGCCAAACATACACTTCAGAAGTCGACACCAGTGGGATGGCAAGCGACAGCTAAAATACTTAAAAAATATTAACAACAGCTGAGTTCGATCACAACATGTTTGATTTGGTCACTTGTAATGTTCACACGGCCGAGGACAGAATGACTGAGAGCCTAAGGTAAATAACCCTGCTATCCAGGTCCCAGGCAGGGCGTTTTATACAGAGATCTGGTTCAGATGGCTGGGTAAGGATAAAATAACCCCACTCTAAACTGTTATCGTGCTTATGGGGAATAGGAAACACAGCTGACCAGGTGTTGGAAAGAAGACTGATGATGATGATAAACTAGAGGAGGACAGGCCAGTATTTTCTATGTCAGTCGTCTGTGTAACATGATCTCAATACTACCAATGTGGTGCCAGCATCGCTGTGTCGGTGCAGGAACTACAAGGCAGGATTAAGCTACAAAGCAAAATTTCATAATTCTAGTTTACTTTATTAGAGTCTTTTACATTTGCAGTATACAACTACAAATGTAAAAGATATTAATAAAAAAAATTTTTTTAAGCTTTTCTTACAGTGCTATCTTTTGTCGATATGGGGTCCATAGGGTTGGAAGAAATTATTCAGTGGTTAAGCCATTTGTTCTTATATTTATTGTCAGCCATGGGGAAGGCAGGAGGTTTTGGTTTCATAAGCTTCCTTTCTTGATAAAGTTTAGAAGTTCCAGGTGTTTTTATGCACACTATATCCAAGTGGCTTTACCCCGGTGATACCCCACCAGCAAAAACACACACACACACACACACACACACACACACACACACACACACACACACACACACACACACACACACACACACACACACACACACACACACACACACACACACAATCCCAGAGAGAGTGCATGCTTTTCAGCAGCTCCACACCCCTTAATCAAGAATGATGGCAGTCATTGGGCACAGATGAAACCCATTTCCTCCTGTTTCACCCAGCTCCAGCTCCACTAGATTCCTGTGTTTGTTTTCCCAGCCCCTCGTATAGAGCTCCCATCCGTGTCCGTCTTATGATTCACAGCTTTCTGATGTCTTATAACAACTGAGGTTGGCGCGCTGCTCCGTCCATGGCAAGAGAGGTTACTTTTCTTTCTCGTAATGCAATAACACGGCACAGTGTTATTACTGAACCGGCATATCACTGCTATTATCAGCGCCAGGACGAGTAATGAAAACATCCTGTCAGAAAGATGGAGAGTAATAGCGATACCACATATAATGTTATATTGCCCCCCCCCCCCGTCTCAACTCCCACAACTAGACGGAAAGTGAATATATATCTAAATCCCAGGAGTAAATTTCGAGTTGATGCTGACAGGGTGTATAAGCGGGGGGACCCCTGCATATCTTCTCTTTGGCATCAATCCCCTGCTATGGGTGAGCTCAGTACGAGGGTCACTGAATGGACCGGTTGGTCTGATTTACATTGGACATGAACTTCCTGCTCATTGGGAAGGGATGTGGGGAAACAAATCATGTGCTGAGAGGGATTGTGTGCACACACGCACATTCACACAAACACAGGACACACACACACACACAAACACAGGACACACACACACAAACACAGGACACACACACACAAGCAGTGTGAAAGGTCATGTTAGAGAATAGAGGGCAAAGTTTCTTCATATCTCTGCCTAACAATAACTAATCTGTTAGCAGCATACAATGACCAGGAAAGAGCACGAAAGGCACAACAATTACCAGGCTTACACTTGGCCCACTGACATTTACATGCAAAATGAGGATTAAGACTCCAGTTTAAGCACTAAGATCTAAGGCTTGATCACTCTATATCAAGGTCTTATCACAAGACAACAGATTTGTGAGTAAATACAAATGTATGTGCTGTTTCGTAGTTTCCTTCTCCTGCAGATAAACCACAAATGTATCTCAAAAATCCAGTGAGCACGATTTTTATTTATTTAACATTACAACAGAATTCTCATTTGGTCCCCTGTTTATTTAGGGTGAATCAAATACGGAGTCTGGTCCAGTAATCTGTTATGAGGTCAGTCAGACAGACAGACAGACAGACAGACAGACAGGTATAGACAGACAGACACAGGCAGACAGTTAGACAGACAGGTAGAGAGACAGACAGGCAGATAGAGAGACAGATAGGTAGAGAGACAGGCAGATAGATAGACAGATGGACACAGACAGACAGACAGGCAGGCAGGCAGATAGACAGACAGACAGATTGGGCTATACAAATAAAATTGACTTGACTTGACAGACAGGCAGATAGACAGACAGACAAACAGACAGACAGACAGGCCAATAGACAGACAGACAGGTAGAGAGACAAAGAGACAGACAGACAGACAGATGGGTAGAGAGACAAAGGGACAGACAGACAGATAAAGAGACAAGCGGACAAGCAGGCAGGCAGGCACGCAGACAGGCAGGCGGGCAAGCAGGCAGACAGACAGACAGAGAGTCAACACCCTGCTGAGAACTGGCAGATTAGCTGTATATTTTTCTCAAAAACATTCCTGCAGGGTTTCTGTGAGAAGTAAAAACCTTGGACCAAGCAGTTCTTAGTAGCTTTGACTTTGATGGACCACAGTGTATATTTTGCATAGCACTTTAATATTGTAAAACGAGTGCCCAGGTAGACGGAGGGCAATATCTTCATCCTACATCACTGTGAGGCAGCGGCTGCATCTGAGAACTATGCAGCAGCACTAAGAAGAGCAAAGCAGTGCCCAGACAAACAGGGCTTGTAAAAACACAGTGCTTCACCTCATTAAACAATCTCTGACCATAATTACAGCCTCTCTCCTCTTCAGATGAGCAGGTAAGTGACTTAATATGACTAGGTGTGTGCTTTTTAGCAAAGAGCCAGGGCTCCTCTCTCAGTTTCCTGTGCAAGGGGCTTATTCAGTGGCAGGGTCGGCGCCAGATCATAAGGAACAAACAGCTTTGACGGGGGCATTTTGTTCACCTCACATAGCCTTTGTTAAGTGTATAATCAACATCACTACGTTTCATGGAAGAAATGAACGGTGACAGAGAGGCGTACATACATATTTGGCATTTAATACAGTACTGCAAGAAGCAATTCTAATAACGAATAAACCTATACATTGAACCACCACCTTCACAGGTTATGCAACAAATTAAAGGATAGACAACATCCTTTAGGCCACATCAAGGACCGGTATGCATAATGATACCACCATATGCACGCTCATCCAGAAACGTAGCTACAATTACAAAGGTGCAAACAACATCACTTTTAGATAGTATGGTGTGCAAAGCGGGGGGCGGGTTCCCAACATGCATAAGTGCATTTATGAACTTACCACTAGAACAGCTCACTAAATTTGAGCTTTGTTTACCACCAAGAAAATGTCCACATTAGTGCCACCCACCTAACATCTCTATGTAACAATAAGCTCAACCTGATTGGCTGGTCATACAATGCGGATATGTTGGTTGTTTTTAATTGGCTAAGAAATGGTTTCCTAAATGCAAACTGTTTTGTGCCTTATTTTGCATTTATTACAGTGTTAAGTCTTCCATTAACAAATCACGTGACTTAATTTTACTTATAGCTGTAAAAGTACTTCAGTTTTATTTTCTTGTCAGGGAGAAGGGCGTCTGGGTAGCGAAGCAGTCTATTCCATTGCCTACCAACACGGGGATTGCTGGTTCGAATCCCCGTGTTACCTCCGGCTTGGTCGGGCGTCCCTACAGACAACATTGGCCGTATCTGCGGGTGGGAAGCTGGATGTGGGTATGTGTCCTGGTCGCTGCACTAGCACCTCTTCTGGTTGGTTGGGGCACCTGTTCGGGGGAGAGGGGGAGCTGGAGGGAATAGCGTGATCCTCCCACGCGCTACATCCCCCTGGCAAAACTCCCTGTCAGGTGAAAAGAAGCGGCTGGCGACTGACTCCGCATGTATCGGAGGAGGCAGGTGGTAGTCTGCAGCCCTCCCGGCTCGGCAGAGGGGGTGGAGCAGTGACCGGGATGGTGCGGGAAAGTGGAGTAATTGGCCAGATACAGTTGGGGAGAAAAAGGGGGAAAATTTCCACAACAAAAAAAGGGAGAGAATTCAGCTGAGGGGGCACAGTGACCTTATTGGACGGGCCTGTATACCCAAGGCCCAAGACCTTATTAGACGGGCCTGGACCCCCAAGGCCCAAGACCTTATTGGACGGGTCTGGACCCCAAAGGCCCAAGACCTTATTGGATGGGTCTGGACCTCCAAGGCCCACCTATAACGCTGATGCTGCTCCGTGGATCTGTATACTAGTAAAGAATATGCCAGCCTGTGAGGGAAAACACCTGGAGAGCAGCAGGATTAAGGCTGGCTGCTCTTGCTTGCCTTGCCAAAAAAACCCTCTGAAGCTTAGTGACCCCAAGGGGGCTTGTTAGCAAAGAGGTTGCAACCTTTGACCTTTTGTGCTTAGTCAGGACAGGGTGGGCCATTTAACCCCAGTAGGACTCGGTGAGGGGGTGCCATGGCTAATAACCTAACATCTGGAAGAGTTATGACCATTAGCAGAGCGCTTTGAGACTCTGACAAAACACCCTCATGAAAGGAGACACCCTAGTGTAAAAATATGACACTTTTAAGCAAAAAGCAAAGGGCAAATGAAAGGCTCTCTGCGCCCAAGCTCAGGAAATGATCTCAAGAGTAAATGAAGCATTTCAGGAATGCCTCGCGACCTTATGGTATGGTGAGTTAAATGAAACATGCTATTCAAAGAGGAAACTTGGTTTAAAATGTGCGACACAGAGGTGCATTAATTGCTCCAGAATAAAGCGGGCCTTACACTGGCCGGAGGAGAGTTTACATGGAGAAAGCAAGAGGCCCATCCGAGGGGAGGTCATTCATGTCCACGTTCAAAACTATACCCAGCCCATATATAGATACGGCAGGTCGGGAGGACGGAGGTGGATTGTACGAGGATACAGGACACCTCATTACTCCATCAGCTGACTTGGTATAAATGTTTTAGTTCGCGGGTCCCTGCCTGCTCAGCCGCCAACAGAAACGATACCAGCCTTTAATTATGCAGGACTGGCTGAGGGTCTGTATGGGTGAAGCTTCTGGTGTTTCAGCAGGAGGGCAGAACAACTACCTGGATAGCCCTTCAATGAGAAGATCTATTAAGCCTCTTCTAAAGGAGGGATGATGAGGCATTGTCGCCGATCTCGGCTCCAATTAGTGCTGGTCGATATGGAAAATATCATCACAATAACTATAGGGAATTTTACACAATATGGATATCGCAATATCTGCGTACATAGGCAAAAACAGCGTGTTTAAGAATTTAACTGCGCTTCATCACGTTTGAACTGTTTGCTTATGTAAAGTATAATATAAAAGCAAAACTAGTTTTCAAATATTTCAGTCCTCGTTTTTGAGAAATTTTAGGTAGTAGATCCTTATCATTAATTTCGACAGCAAAACTGTGTATCACGATGTAACATCTGAATTTCATCCCGCTTTCTTTGAAAGATGATAAATGGTAGTATTGTGTTATTGCCCAGCCCTAGTGACAATGGCGCTTGCTCAACCCACTACTACTCCTCTGTGTGTAAATAACCTCTTATTGTGTTAAATAACTGCGAGAGAGAGAGAGACAGCGAGCGAGAGAGAGAGAGAGAGAGAGGTGAGGATATTTGATTATTCAGGACAACGGGAATGAGGGAACAAGAATGAAAAACACCCGAAAGACATCCGTGACATCGAGCGGAGAGGTCAACCCAAGTGCCGGCAGGGTCCATTCCCACAAGGATAACAACGAAGCCTGTTCATTCTGACTCCTTGCCCCTGTCTCTGTTTGCCTCTCCCCTAACCTCGCCACAATCCCCTTCCTCCGTCAACCCCCACCACCCGCATGCCTCCTCCTCCTCCTCCTCTCCACCCTCCTCCTCATATCGGGCCCAGAGGCGGCTGGCAGGCCCACAGAGCGCTCTGTCTTCGCTCAGCCCATTAGCGCAGATAACCAGACAGGAAGAATGAGGATTCACCATGATGAATCACCATAACCCACTCTATTAGCCCTCACCTTTTGTTTTACCACCTCTCTCCTTGTCGTTCTCCTTCTCTGTCGCTCTCTCTCTCTCTCCATATGAGCAAACACAAACCACACCTGGGTACTTTTAGCAAAAATCCCCCACTGTATATCCTTTTACACAAAACATTTTTTAAAGCGGGAGAGTTGCCTTCCAACCTCAGCCCGACCTATGGAAGGAAACCGGCCCACTCTAAACTCAAGACGGGACCGTAACTCATAACATCTCCATTTTCCCGGGCGGCTCATTCATATCAGGACAATGTCAAGGTCTTTTTGTCCGTGCCTGAGATCCAGCGGTGGGCTCGACTTCCACAGTCCTTCACTGGCCATGACTTACAGGCACATTAATCCAGAAGTATTAACGGGCGACTTTGGTCAGCAGGCAGTTGAGCGGTGATTCACTGCCGACCGGCCGACTCTCAGGGAGAAGGCGATAAAACAAGCTGACAACACAGCGGGACTCATTTCCATACAAATCGCCGTAGAGCGCAGAGACAAATTCGATAGGTTGGGAGAGGAAGTGACTTGACCACAGATGCGTTTGCTTAACTAATCCTCGTTTTGAGTGTGCACACGTTTGCCCTGCAAGAGAATGTGTGTAATGAGTCAGCCTTTAACTCCACTACCAGTCTGTGCATTGATGTGTTGTGTGTGTGTGTGTGTGTGTGTGTGTGTGTGTGTGTGTGTGTGTGTGTGTGTGTGTGTGCATGCACGCATGTGTGTGAGTGCATATGTGTGCATACATTTGTGCCGATGCTGTAATGGGTTAACCCTCTCCTTTGCCCCGTATAGTTTTTTGTCTGTGTGCGGGTGAGCATTTGTGCTGAGACGTAGCTTAGGGCCAGAAACATACTGTCTCACAGCAGGATGGCATGTCAGTCTCCACCTCCCCTCACTTCGCCCCCTCCCACATCTCCCCCTGTGTGGTCTTTTCCTCTCCCTCACATTCCTCTGTGGCACGTTTCTTCTCCGTGCACCGCTCAATCTAGTGGGGCTGGCAGACGGACGGCAAGTCAACAGGTAGACAGTGGCGAGGCATGCAGCCAGGCCAAATAACACGCACACTGAGAGGGATGAATAGATTTAAAGAAAGATCAAGCAACAAACAGTTGCACCAGACAGTAGTAACTCAGAACTTAAGTGTGCAGCCAAGAGAACGTATGAATCAGCAATGACAAAAATGAACCAGCGCACGTGTGTGCTAATATGTGTTAAGATGCACAGACACTATCCAACACTGTTGCATCATACGATTTGACTATCTCGTCATGCATTTTAAGGAGTAGGGTAGTTGGGTGTCTTTTAATGAAACATTATAGTTTATGGGAGAAGCGTGGTGTGATTTTAACGCTTGCCACACCAATATTTACCCCGGCTTGCTGTTTATTGTCTTTCTTCTAAGTGGGCAAAAAATGTGAGTGGCCCCGTTGTATCACTTTAAAAACTGTTATTACGGCTGCAATACACACGAGCCTGTCATTTTGTCAAACAGCTGGTTTTGCCAAGCATCGACAGCCCATGAGATCATACGATAGGATGCGATAGAAAGCTTTCATTCTATTGTTTCCCTACAGCGCTATCCTAGGTCCAAATATGAAGCCTTCATCTAAGACAGAGGGGGGGTTTGTAAAGACAGAAAGAAAGTTTAGACAGCAAGAGAAAGGCGGAGAGAGAATTTAGAAGGACAGGACCATTTGGAGCAATTACATGGCGTACCAAGGTTTGTAAACCAACTCTAGCAAACAACACATCATATGTCACCAATTGTGGAGAGCCTGATTGGCCACCAGGCGATGTTTGGAGGGAAGCCAGCCAAACTGACTTTCATTTCCCAGGCTCGTTGTCAAGGAGCCACTCAATCAAACGTTTTGACTGTAACAAACACTAGCAACAACCTTGGGATGGGCGGCCACTATGAAGAATTTCAACTCGTATCTTATTTCTGGCCAGTGTCAGCTCGCTGCACCAGGCCTACCGCAGCCAGCCGAGGAGCCATAATGTAAAGGGAGTAAGATGACGATCCAGAAAGAATCACTTTGTAGTATGATGACGTCTCTTTGCATAACAGAATGTGACGCAAAATATGTCACACGTGTTTGACATCACACACAAGCATCTAGTTTGGGTGACGACAGAAGAAAACGCACCGGTGTCCAATTTTGCAAACCTTAAGTCGGAGAGAAAGAAGAACCGGGGAGTTAGTGCAGGTTACCCAAAAGGCGAAGCTTAAATCCACTGTCAGCCCTGATGTCATGCTTTCCAGGTTTATTGTAGCCTACCACTCTCATACACTTCTCTGCATGGGATTGAAAGCAGCCTAAGTAAAAGCTCTTGTGAATGCCCCATACATACAACTTCTGTACACAGTTCACGTTATTTATGTCAACCCTAATTTAAAACCATGCAGACTTACAGACACTGCCCATTAACTGGGGGGTCTCGTGTTACATACCCACTGCCCTGATGACAAACCCCTTAGGTGACCTCAGAGCCCTGCGCATCCATGCCTCGCGCAACACCTCCAAGTGGTTCACGTTGCCTTGGACAAAAAGAACCGAGTTCTCCAGCCACCCTTGGAAGTGAACCTCGGCCACCGCTTTGACGAGTCGCTTATTCCAGAAGCTGCGGAGGTTTCGCTCTTTGAAGTCGGCAAAAATCTCCCGGCCACTTGCCGCGGCGTCGGCGTCAGGTCTCTCGCCGCGGACGCGGTCCCCGTCCCTCCCGAAGACCAGGACGAGCGAGGCGGCGGAGAGCTGGACGAGCCGCTGCTGCTGAGACATCGCTACCTCCGGGTAATATCTGTCATGCAAACCTCTCTGTCTGGGGAAAACAAGTGAAATTTAGTCTTCGCCACACATTCCCACAGTGTCCGACTGTCTTGACTGTCAGCCACCCGGCGGAGGAGCGGAGGGGGTCTGAGTGGTTTCTCTTGACTCCCAAGGTAACCGGTGACGATGGCAGAGAGGAGGAGGAGGGCTGTGTTGCCAAATTCTGCATCCCTCAAAGAATATGTAGGCCATCCCCAAAACAATGTCTCCCATGTCAGCCATAAATAAATAAATAAACAACAAATTAGATAGATAGATAGATAGATAGATAGATAGATAGATAGATAGATAGATAGATAGATAGATAGATAGATAGATAGATAGATAGATAGATAGATAGATAGATAGATAGATAGATAGATAGATAGATAACCAAAACAAAACACGACACTACGAACATGTGGGAAGCATTTTTTTTTACAATTCTCAGAGTGTCTTTTACTTTTAGATTATCAACACGGTTTACAAACAAAGAAGCACGGATTACGAAACAGACGAATGGGAACTGGAAAAACGCTTGTGGTAAATTCGTGTTGATATTGTAGCAATAGTAAAAAAAAAATCAACCACTTGATGTGCATGTTGCCATTTTTCATTTCCTCACTTGAGATGGAAAAGCAATAAGGGCCACTTAAGCGAATATACGTGCGTTCCCGCAACGCCACGGTCATGTGGCATACCACATATTCTGAGGGATGCAAAATGGCGCGCCACAGGGCTCCTCGGCCGCCCGGAGAGAGAGGCTCTGTCGGCTTTCACGGAGGGGTGTTGCCAAACAGGTGCCACTGTAATGCATTTATTCACTTAAAGTTAGGGTAGGACTGCTAGCATGAGCACGAAAGCTAAACTCAGTATTTAAGTCATGGCTAATTCTAAGAGTCTTACTTTCAAACTTTTTTTTTTCCCAAGACGAGAACCATCTGCATTTTGGTACTGATATGTTTGTTTGTTTGTTTGTCTGTCTGTCTGTTTGTTTGTTTGTTTGTTTGTTTGTTTGTTTGTGGTGTCATATGAAAGGAATTGGAATGCTAACGTGTCTGTCATTCAGTCGACTCTATAAAATACATATGAGTCAGAATATATTTTATCATTATAGCAGCGTGCAATACAAACAATCTGTTCAATCTTCTGAAGCATTTAAGGAGGGGGTCTGGAATTCACTCAGTGACATGGATGCCTTGTAAAACACTTGGTTGCTATTCAGGGTTTTTATATAAATTACATGCCATCAGAAGAGACCTTACTTGATGGAGATGCCAGCAAAGCTTGAGAGCAACTTTTGTTGAGAGATTTACGAACTATCCATATAAGAACAGCTTATTTCCATTATGGGGCTCTACATGGCAAGTTGATTCCGAAGCTAAGTCATTTAACACAAAGATGCCTTAGGGACAAATGTTTTGTGTGGTAAACTCTGGCGTCTCTAGCAGGAATAAGTGTATTCAGTTGGACTATGTTAGCACATGAGGACCTTGAAATGTTACATTTCAGAGCAATGACAAAGGGAAAGTAAATGTTGATTTAATGAAAGTTTGGGAGCCCTTGCAACGGGGAACATATTGCGCTAAAATGAAAACCACCCCCTGGCCTGCGCTCTCAGAAGAGACACCCCATTAGGACATGCTTTTACTGACTCTTTAAAAGTCAGACTCAGAAGCACAGATAGACAGACACCTCATATATCATAGTCTCAAAGAGCCCCGTGGCTTTGGTTTCAGGAGCAGCCCAGGCCCCTGGGGAGGGGGGCACATGGGGTAGGGGGGCACCCAGAGGGTGGATGAGGGGAGGGGGGGCACCCGGGTGGGGGGGCACCCGGCCTCAGGGCTGTATTAGAGCCGGTGCTGGAACAGGATATTGTGCTTCCTCTGTACATGAGTGGCATACATCACTTCAGTCCACACAGGGTGAATTATGCCCAGCCTGTCCCGGGGAGACAGAGTGGACCGGAGCGGGGTAACATTTCAAGGCCAAAGCGGGGGTTCGAGTTGCAGAGGTTTCGTGCAGTGTTAGTTTTTACAGCTTCTCGTTAAAAACAAAACAAAAAAATTGTTTGTTATTCGGAGCTTATTTTGACTGGGCATAGATTATTACATCCATTTACAAAACAATTTACCTGTCATAAAAGTCTGTGCTTTGGCTTATATCATTTGACAAACTTGAATCTGGGCATTGTACCAGAAGAAAAATGTCTGTTTGCATTTTAATGAATTTTATGTAGAGCTGACCATTGTTGGATGATTTTAGCTCCTCTTAGATGACGGTATTTTTCCCAGAATTTATAACGTCTCAGAGGGCAATGAGACTTGAGCCCCCCCCCCCAATTTACATTTGAAATCCAAGCTGTCTTTTTACCAAGTGTTTAGTCTAGCAGGGAAACTGATTATCATGAAGTTATGTTCACCATGTTACTACAATTACATGAAATAGTGCACTCCAGCTCCATGATTTTCATGTCTGTGCCCCCCCCCACCCGCCCTTCATGCTTGTAAGTAATTTCAAGGTAGTATCGGGTATCTTTCAAGGATGAATGATAACGATTTCATTACAACATATATTTTACATAAAATCATGTCAGTGAACCATGATGTTGGACTGAAGGTCTGAATTTCTACATACTTGCCAGTACATGTGTTAGTGCTACAAGATCTTGGCTCAAGGGACGCATTATTCTGACGGCAATTCTCCTTGAATATTTCCCCTATACCACCCCTAAGAATATTATTACCCATGTAATCCCTGAACCCCAACGGAATTTCAAAATACATCTTATAACAAAAGGCTCTGATTAACAATGTAAAAAAAAAAGAAAAAAATTCAAAAGTCATTCAAACTTTGCAGTGTTTGAGTGTGTGAGCTTGTCGCCATCACAGACAAGCGATTACATGTAGAAATCTGGATGTCCTGGGAATTTTACCTGTAGAGGAGAACAAAAAACCTTTAGGGCTGCGTTATATTCCTCATTTCAGGGTCAGGTACTACCTATCTAAATTAATGACTTGGTGATATCCTTCATACAGAAAGGACATTCGTTTTCAGGGTTTTGTAGTGTATAGCTACACAGTTTAAGCAGTATAGTGCATAAGTCAGCTTGACTGACATTTTGCTGTGGTAATTACAGTCATTGTGATGTAAATACACTTGATTGGTTCATGGAAAGTGTATAGGTATAAGTACCAAAAGGTGCATGTAACCTGTTGCTCAGCTAATGGCCGACAGTCAGGGTAAGCTGTGCCACATTTAACAAGGTACGCCGATGCCATACTTGCTGTTATAAACATGCTTGAATAAGTAAGAACATCATTTTGCAGGTTTCTTATTATTTTGTATGAGAATACACGACAAATGGTGATGAGGATGGGATCTCTGTTTATTTAGCACCTGTGGGTAGCACCTATGGTTAACAAAAGCAAGTCACTAGCTAACAATCTAACGACAGAAATCAAAAATGGTGCTGTATAGCAGTGAAACAGGCCTAGTTTTTGATGAACGGTAGAATATTTCGAAACCTATGAGGGCAGGCTCAAACAATTTTTAGAAGTAAATGGCATTAAAGAAAAAAAAAAGTTCTTCTTTTTTACATGGTCAGACCAAAGACCTTTGCTTTATTAAAAGACTTGGTAGCGCCTGTTAAGCCAGGCGAGGCAGGCTTGGGAGACTTGTTAAAAGTGCTGAGAGACTTTTATTCTACAAAAAAGAATGCACTGGCCGAAAGATATGCATTTTGAAACTGTAAGCAGCTAGTGGACAAAATGCTTAGAGAGTACATTGCTGCATTAAAAGGGTTAGCCGCTGTGTACAGTTTTGGCAACACACTGGAAGAACACTACCTGACCAGTTCATATGCGGCATTAGTAGTAAAGAGTTGCGCAGCAAACTTTTACAAACGGCCTGTGAGGGAATTTTAACTTGGGTGAAAATGCTCAAGGTCACCAACAACTTCGAGTGCGCCGGGGTCAGCATGCAGAGGTTCCAGCAACCACCACAGCTATGAGCTGATCAAGTGGGTTTGCAGAGAGCAACACAGTGGGGAGCCCAAGGGCTGTGACCTCAACAAACTAATGCTGGAGGAGCCCAAGAAGGGGGACCCCAGCTCAGTAGAATGTCATCAATGTAAAGGAGGCATGGTGGCCCAATGGTTAGCACTGTTGCCTCATAGCAAGAAGGTCCTGGGTTCGAACCTCAGGCCATCCCAGGTCATCCTCTGTTGCTCCAGTTTCCTTCCACCATCAGAAAGACATGCATGTTAGGGTTAATACTCTTATTCTTGTCTGTGCCCCTGACCAAGGCAATGGAAAGAAGAACTGAAGTTGGTCACCGGGTGCTATAGCTGCCCACTGCTCCTATACAATAGGATGGGTTAAATGCAGGGAACAAATTTCATTGTAACCTACAATTTCATTGTAACCAACAATGAAATAATAAAGTGGTTTTCTTTTGTTCTAAATGAAAAGGACATTTGGCAAGTGATATTTGAATTACAGAATTCCAGTGCCGTTTTGTAAGAAAACAGGACATTTGGAGAGAGGATGCAGGAAAAAGACTTCCAGTGTTCAACCAGAGAATCGATAGCAGGGCAGCAGCAAGGCAACGACCCAAGCTGTGCACTCAAGAACTGGGAAAGAACTGAACTCAGTCGACAGTGGAGGAGAGTTGTTGCAAGGAACCGTGTCCTCGCTGAAAAGTGCAGCAGAGGATAAGACTGATTTGGGACTTTATTCGGTAAAAGCGGACAGTGAGTATGTAACACCTGATGGTTAGGTTTGATAGGGTGAAATTATGCATGGAGGTAGATATGCTGCCATGTCAGTGATTCCTGAGAGTCTGTATCATTCAAAGTTTAGCAAGGTGAAGCTAAAACCATTTAACGTTGTGCTGAAGACGTACACAGACCAGCCATTAGAGTTAATGGGCAAAATGGATGTCAGTGTTGAATGTGGTAGGCTACAGCTAACGTTTCTAGTTTCCTGAGGTAAAGGCCAGGATCTAATGGGTCCTAACTGGATCCAAAGGATTAAACTAGATTGGTCAAAAGTAAACCGGAGCAATGATCCTGTCGAGAAATTGTGTTTTGACTTTCAGGAAGTGTTCAGCACAGATTTGAAGCACATTAAGGGAGTGATAGCTAAATTGTATGTACCCCTGGAAGCAACACCAACATTTTGTAAAACTTGGCCCGTACCTTACGTGTTGCAGGAAGCCGTAGATGGACAATTGAATGATCTACAGCAGCAAGAAGTCATTTCACCAGTTCAACATAGTAAGTGGGCCGCACCTATAGTGTGCATATCAAGGAAGGACAGATTAGTTCACAGTTGCAGTGATTATAAAAATCAGTCCATGGTTGGACGTGGACCAGTATCCACTACCCAAAACACAGGATTTGTTTTCAAAGCTAGCAGGAGGTAGGGCCAGAAATGCAAGGGTATTAGCAGCTCCAACTAGATGAACATAGTAAGTCGTATCTGACAATTAACACACCTAAAGGGTTGTTTTAAACAAGCAGTTTGCCTTAAGGTGTTGCCAGCACGCCTGCCTTTTTTCAGCGCACAATGGATCAACTTCTACAGGGATTAGAGGACGTTGTGTGCTACCTTGATGATATATTTATAATGGGAACAGACACGAACGAGCACTTGTGAAATTTGGAAAAAATGTTTCAAAGGTTGAAAACTATAAAGTAAGGGTAAACAAAGAAAAATTTGCATTCTTTCAGAACGGATTGTGTTGCCTGGGTTACATGATTGATGCAGACAGGTTACATCCTCTTAAGGAGAAAACAGAGGCAATAGAGAAGGCACCAGTGCCTAAGAATAGGACAGAGCTGAGGGCATTTTTAGCACTGCTAAATTATTACAGTGAATTTATTTCTAATCTGTCGAGTAAAATCAAGCCAATGACGATGGTATTGCAAAAAGACAAAGATTTTGTCTGGATGGAGGAATGTCAAAGTGCTTTTGAGAGCACCAAAGCACAACTGTCTTCAGTGCCTGTGTTGGCACGTTATGATCCAAAACTGACAGTTTTTTTTAGCATGTGATGCTTCTCCTTAACGGAGTAGGAGCAGTTACTGCACATCAATTACCAGACGGCAGAGAAAAGCCAATAGTTTATGCCTCAGGTACATTGTCCGAAACTGAAGTCAATTATACACAGATAGAAAGTTTTACACGCTGTACTGATCGTAAGCCCTTAGCTAAGATACTAGGACTGGAGACAGGGGTTTCTACATTAGCTGCAACTAGATTAGATGGGCACTTATTCTAGCAGCCTATCTATATCAAATTGAGTACAAGGGTTCTCTTGAGAATGGAAATGCTGACGCCTTGTCTAGATTACCTATTCGGACAAAATCACCGAGGTGTAATCCAAATTTCAAAGTGTCTTTTCCAGATGTGATTCCAATCTCAGCAGAAGAGATAGCAAATAAAACAAGGTGTGATGCAGTTTTTAAAAGGGTTAAATACTACACTCTTCACGGATGGCCAAAACATATCCCTGGAAATGGACTGAAGCCTTACTGTATGCAAAATACTGAGCTAACCGTAGCAAGTGACTGTGTCATGTAGGGATTCAGAGTGGTTATAACGCCTGGGCTTAGACCTCAAATGTTGAAAGAACTGCATGAACATCATCTAGGTGTGGCAAAAATGAAAGCCAATGCTCGTTGCCATTTTTTGGTGGCCTAATCTTGATAAGGACATTGAGAATCTTGTGAGAACATATGTCAGTTTAACAGAGACAAACCAGACACTGCTCTGGTGCATCCATGGAGATGGGCAGAGGGACCGTGGCAGCGAGTTCATGTGGATTTCGCAGAGAAAGGAAAACACAAATTTCTTACGTTAAATGACAGCTATTCCAAATGTCTGGAACTGGCTTTAATGACAAACACTGCTGTTGGAAAAGAATATAGAGGTATTGAGGGGTTCTTTGCTTCTTATGGACGTGTACAGGAACTTGTAATGGACAATGGTCCACCTTTTCAGTCAAAAATGTTCAGGAGTTTCTGAAAAACAATGGGGTAAAACACATTCGATCAGATCCATACCACCCAGCTTCAAATGGAGCTGCAGAACATTTGATACAAACCCTAAAAAATGCACCTGAGAAAGGAAAAGGACAACACATAAGTCTTCAGCATTGTATTCAGAATTTTCTGTTTTGTTACCAGACCACTTCCCATAGAATGACAGGCAATAGGGTAACGTAGCGGTCTATTCTGTTGCCTACCAACATGGGGATCGTCGGTTCGAATCCCTCTGTTACCTCTTGCTTGGTCGGGCATCCCTACAGACACAATTGGCCGTGTCTGTGGGTGGGAAGCCGGATGTGGGTATGTGTCCTGGTCGCGGCACTAGCACCTCCTCTGGTCGGTTAGGGCGCCTGTTCGGGGGGAAGGGGGAACGGGGGGGAATAGCATGATCCTCCCATGTGCCTACGTCCCCCTGGTGAAACTCCTCACTGTCAGGTGAAAAGAAGCGGCTGGTGACTGCACATGTATTGGAGCAGGCATGTGGTAGTCTGCAGCCCTCCCCGGATCGGCAGAGGGAGTGGAGCAGCGACCGGGATGGCTCGGAAAATTGGGGTAATTGGCCGAATACAATTGGGGAGAAAAAAGAATGACGGGCAAAACCCTTGCTTACTACTACTACTACTTTTGGCTGCTCCCGTTAGGAGTCGCCACAGCAGATCATCCATTTCCATCACTTCCTGTCCTCTGCATCTTCCTCTCTCACACCAGCCATCTGCATGTCCTCCTTCACCACAACCATAAACCTCCTCTTTGGCCTTCCTCTTTTCCTCTTCCCTGGCAGCTCCATATTCAGCATCCTTCTCCCAATATACCCAGCATCTCTCCTCCACACATGTCCAAGCCATCTCAATCTTGCCTGTCTTGCTTTGTCTCCAAACTGTCCAACCTGAGCTGTCCCTCTAATATACTCGTTCCTAATCCTGTCCTTCTTTGTCACTGCCAATGAAAATCTTAGCATCTTCAACTCTGCCACCTCCAGCTCCATCTCTTGTCTTTTCAATGCCACTGTCTCCAAACCATTTAACAAAGCTGGTCTCACTACCATCTTGTAAACCTTCCCTTCAACTCTTGCTGGTACCCTTTTGTCGCAAATCACTCCTGACACTCTCCTCCACCCACTCCACCCTGCCTGCACTCTCTTCTTCACCTCCCTTCTGCACTCCCCTTTACTTTGGACAGTTGACCCCAAGTAATTAAGTAATTAAGTAATTAAGTAATTAATGTTGACCCCAACACCCTTGCTTAATTGTTCTTAAAGCAAGCGATGAGAACACAGTTGCCTCTGATTAAGCCTAATTTTACAGAGACCATGCAAGTAAAACAAGACACACAATGCAACTAGCTGTTAGATGGGCAAAGGTGAGAGCCTTCAAGCCTAAACAGAAAGTATTGGTTCAACACCACAGGGGAGGGGAAGATGAAAATGGCTACCATGTACAATTGTCAGGGTACTAGGTCCTATCACTTACTTGGTTGATATTGTAACGCACACGAATAAGTAGACACGTTAGCCCTTGGTTAATGGGTCTGAGCCTTTAGTCGACTGGTTAACGTTGTCGCCCGCGGTGCAAGAGATACGGGTTCGCGTCGCGTCTCGGCTTTGGCGGTTCCCGGGCTGCCCCTGCCCCCCACCCTCAATTTGCTGCATTGGTGTCAGAAGTGGGATGGTGAGACCGTGAGGTCATCGGAAGTGCGTGCGCCCAGAGCCATAAGGGAGCTGATATGCTGAAGCGCGGGTGTGCGCTTCCCTAAAGAGGGCGGGGTAGTGTAACGTACATGAATAAGTAGATACGTTATCCCTTGTCTAACGGGCCGGACCCTTTAGTTGACTGGTTAACGTTGTCACTTGTGGAGTGGGAGACACAGGTTCGCATCCCGGCTGTGGCGTCGGTTCCCGGGCTGCCCCCCTGAGTTCGCTGCAATATTAATGGAAAGGTGTGTAAGGGATATGTAAATCAATTGATGAAAACTGAAAATCAGTCTGTGGTTACAGAAGAGGATATGCTAGATTTTCATTTTTCTGACGATGAGTCAAACATACCAAATGATGGGAGTGTACAGGGACCTCAGGAGAGTGGGACTGCTTCAGAGACCTTCCAGAATCAGCCACGGCCTTACTGTAGGCCAAAACCTAATGTAAGACCTCCTGATAGATTAAAACTGTAAAAGAAGATTTTAAATGAAAAGGGGTTTACAGATTTCAGGGGAAGAGTGTTGTGTATAGTTTAAGCAGTATAGTGCTTTTTTTAAATTTCTTTCTTTTCTTTTCTCTTTTTTTTTGTTGGCGGTCCACTTGACTGACATTTTGTTGTTGCAATTACAGTCATTGTGATGCAAACGCGCTTGACTGGTTCGTGGAAAGTCCCAAAGGGTGCGTGTAACCTGTTGCTCAGCTAATGGCCGACAGTCAGGGTAAGCTGTGCCACGTTTAACAAGGTACATTGATGCCATACTTGCTGTTAAACGTGCTTGAATAAATTAGAATAACTTCATTCTGCAGGTTTCTTATTCCTTTGGATGAGGATGCACAACAGGTTTAAACCCCAGTGAGAGAGCAAGTTTCAGCACTAGCGTCGGTCCGCTCTTCCTGCAGTTTGATTGTTTCAGCACTCTGCCGATGGAGCCAAGATCAAAGGGGGAACAGGCTGGTGTGTACTGACATTTAAGACAGTAAAAGACGCATGCTCGAGTGCTTTAGAGCACAAATCAATGTGCTCCCGAGCGCTAACCTGCAGCAGACGCTCATTTCGCGGAGCCAAGAGCAGCCAGAGAAGCTTAATGAGAGTGGTTTTGCTGTAAAACTTGATTGCTTCAGTCAGAACCATAATTGGGTCATCTTGTTTTAATAATTCAAGGGCAGAAAGGGTATCCAACAGAGCACTTAGATCCCTGATAGATAGTATTGCTTATACCATTTCAGAATTTTAAAAATAAATCCCTGCCTTGTTTTGAGTGTGGGATAAACAGAGACAGGGAGACGGAGAGTTAATCTGCATGCCATGTAACTACATGTCTGCACACACATGGAGTGTTCAATGAGCTGCAAGTTGGCGAAAACCTACATTTGTGCATCAAACACACACACAGACTCTCCGGACATGTTGAAGCTCACAGCTATGTGAGAGATATCTACAGCTGCACTTTGAGGCTGTGTGAGAGAGCAAGGGGTTCGTGAATTCAGTCTTGCCTTTTCCCCAACCAGAACCATCCACATGTGTCCTACTGAGCCTGCACCCACCTCCATGAAGCCATAACACCCACTTTCTGTTATCTTTGTCAGCCTTGCATGGTGTTTATCGGCGCCCAGCAAGTAGACGGGGACTACTTGAATAAAATAACCAAAAAGGAGGGCACATCCAGTGTCGTGACGACTACCACATCATATCACTCTTCAACCAAACTACAATTTGATCAATATTATTTATAGAGATTTTTTATTTTCACGGGAAGGTTTTGGGGTGGATGTACGATTCAGATCGAGGGGACAGAATCACGACAGACGCCCATGGAATTCCTGCACAGCTGATCCAGGAGACGACACTGGCGCACATTCTGTGAGAGCCACAGCACCTTGTTTTCGAGGATGACGGACATAAAGGGGATCCAGTGAAGCGGACTTTCCTCCTGTTTTTCCTCTCAGTGCGTCTCAGATCAGATTTCGCTAACCGATGGGTCCGCTTTCACAGGGATGAGGGCTCGTTCTGGTCTGGGGCATGTCACCTGTCACCAAATTAACATCCGGGCTGCCATACGGGGCAGATTAAAGCGAGTCTCTAAATGGCCAGAGCTTTGAACTGAAGAAGCAGAGCCTGAAAGCTGCTATGGCGGTGTGACATCAAAGGCTGCGTGCAGCATTTCAGCTTCATTAGTGGAGAAACAATACCACGGGAGGGAAAAACAGGCTTTACTCACTGCCCTGGAGGCAAAAGAGGGTCCACTAATTAATACATAACCTTGTCATAAAACATACAGACAGGTGTTGATATACAAAGGGTCTATGCCCACATACACACATACACATTGCTTCCCCCCCCCCCAACCCTAAACATGCAAACACAAACACGAAAAAGAGACAGGACACTCTTGTTACCAGGAGGACCCCACACAAACGCGCACACTGTTCTCAGCGACCCCTAATGCAAGGTGACCCGAGGCATGCAGGAAATGCCTCGCCGTGACTTCCTGGCCTGTTTTAGGACCTTGACACTCATAAGAGGAAGAACGGCAGGAAGAGGAGCTGAAGGACGGGGCGGGAGGAGGGAGAGAAGGTTTGTCAGGCGGACCACGCATTGACCAGGCTGCAAACTTTGAGTGAAGCTACAAGCAAAACTTTGAGAACCAATTAAGCTTTTCGTCAGGCAAGAAGAGAGGATGTTGCCAAAATCATCTCAAATCTGAAGAAAATCAAAATACAATTATTAGCAAAATGCATTAAGGGGTATATTCAATTTTTGTTTGTAGTCATATCATAGCATGCCTGACATAGACAGCAAAACTGCAAGCTACCGGTTTATCAAGTTACCAGACAATACTGCATACATATCACTTTTGAAGAGGCCCGGATGACTGGGATTTACTGTACCAACTGTGCTGAATGCAATATGATTCGGCATCAAACCCCATCAACACCCCATGTTTTTTACCCATCATTGTTTTGACTTAAGCTTGCATACACTGTGCCAAAGCTAGATATGCAATTTCATTGTGGAAATGTTTGTTTTTCCAAATTGCACGCTTGTCCTGGCAATTATCGGTTCCCGCTGTATGATTATCTTACTGAGTGACATGCTTTCCTTCAGGGCACCATGCGGTGTCGATTAGAGAAAATCCACTTTTGCCCCAAAAGTGTAAGCTGGTAAAGCTGCAATGCTTTGCAAAACTGTTGTCAGCCAATGAAACACGAAACATGCTTCAAGAAAACGTGGTGTATGGTTGCAGCTAATAGCGGGAGAAACACAACCACCTGACTCTGCAAGTCTAAGATAGAAGGTCTAAAAGTCAAAACCTGACTCTGTGCTCTAGTGGGTGGGTAGCTGATAGCGAGACAGTATTGATGTTCCTCTGGTGTTCCTGCTCTTGGGGAGGGTTTTCCAGATGGCACAGAAGCGAGGCGTTCCCGCTTCCCAAATGGGAGTCGCCCCAGGGGCCTTTTGTTGAAAACAACTGTGGAACTTTCTCACACTGTAACCCAGTATTCCCAGGGAAAGGCCTGGGGAGAGGATCATTTCCTCAACAACTACACCACTTTGCTGTCCCGGTCCCGAGGAAGCGGGGCTCCCGGGAGCAGGCTCCTCCGGCTGAACAGGGCCGCCACTCTTCCAGCAGGGGCTCGGGGCTTTGGGGAGACAAGGAGAGGCTGAACAGAGCCGCTCAATGAAGTCTCTCATGTCTCAATTACCTAAAGTATCAAACAGCACGTAAGAGGGCGGTTGGCCCTGTTTGTTTGTCTTCAGCGGGTAGGCGTCTTCTGGTAAAACTCAGAGGAGACGAGCTACAGGAGCGGGGAAGGCAGAGAGACGAGCTGAGAGGAGAAACCTCATTTACCCCAGAGGACACTACAAAAGCCAAATCATTTGTTTGTGTGAATAAATTATCTTGATTCGAGGCAAATCTCTGTCGCCCTGTGCAACGAGACTGCTCATGATGAGAGAGGAATAAGGACCCCCCCCCTTTTTCTCCCCATTTGTATCTGGCCAATTACCCCACTCTTCCGAGACATCCCAGTCGCTGCTCCACCCCCTCTGCTCTGCCGATCCGGGGGGGGGGGGGGCTGCAGACTACCAAATGCCTCCTCCGATGCATGTGGAGTTGCCAGCCGCTTCTTTTCACCTGACAGTGAGGAGTTTCACCAGGGGGACGTAGTGTGTGTGGGAGGATCACGCTATTCCCCCCAGCCCCCCTCCCCCCCGAACTGGTGCCCCGACCCACCAGAGGAGGCGCTAGTGCAGCGACCAGGACACATACCCACATCCACCTTCCCACCCACAGACACGGCCAATGGCTTCAGTGCATAACTGTAGTCCACTGGCTTCCGGTTTCTACTGCAGCGGTTCCCGTTTGTTGGCGTGTGCTATTAACAGAAACAGGTTTGCTAATAGTGAAAAAAAGAGACTTTAAAGCTTCACACCTTTGGCAGTGACATTCCAGTACCAATGGAACGTGACGATGGGAAATTAGTCCTGCAAAATATTGGCAACAAGGAGCAAAATCTTGAGATTGAAGCCGGTGAAAGGCCACAAGTGAGCTCTGCCATCATGCAAGTTCCTGGAGAACCAATCCAGCAGCAGCTAGAGAAAAGCAGGCTACGTCAAGTTACGTGGATGTAACCTGATATGTACAACTTGAAACTCTTCACCCGTTTGCTGGTAGGTGTAGGTGAAAGTTTGTCGACAATTCTGTGCATGTCGTTGACATTTATCCATGGTAAATCTTGCAGGCATCATTGTGAAAAATATGCCATTGTCAATAGCACACGCCAACAAACAGGAAACTGGTATGAGCGCTGCAGTACAAACTGGAAGTCAATGGACTACAGTTATGCGCAGAGTCCATTGTGTCTGTAGGGATGCCCGACCACGCCGGAGGTAACACGGGGATTTGAACCAGCAATCCCTGTGTTGGTAGGCAATGGAACAGACTGCCACGCCACCCGGACACCTAAGAATAAGATTTTATATGGTCTCTAAGGTAAAACAAAAGATGGAGCACTTGTACCACCGTGACCACACCATAGGCCGCCGCTGGGGGCGAGTGAGAGTTCAGTCAACTTTATTTGATTTCCAAGGTTTATAGAGAACTCTCCTTCTATAGGTTATATGTGACCTCATTTGGTTTGGCTACCTGTTAGTTGAGTCCATCAGTGGCAGGAAAGCCGAGAAACAACATAGAGAGCAAACACCGTCGCCTAGCAGGGTATGAAAAGCTGAGCCATCAGACCTCCGAAGGTATTTGTGTGGGGCTGGGGGATCGAGGTTTGCCGTGATAATTAAAGCCTCTGAACTTTTGACATGCACATAAGATGGTAGGGAGGTTCGTGGTGAAAAGAGTTATTTGTGGAAGGGCCGAGTGTTCGATAATATGTGGCGACAAGGTGGAGGAGAGAGCAGGACAGGGCCGGGTCAGACTCACAGACTATAAGAAGAAGGAAGACAGATCTCATAACCCACGAAGCAAGCCGGTCGAAATCAAACTCAAACAGCCCAGCCAGAGATCAACAGTGAGGACACAAAAGGGAAGAAGCAATAAAAGGCAACACCCTCAACATGAGAAATCAATCACATGTGTGTGTGTACACACACACACACACACACGTGCAATGCTGTACTGTAAAGTATGAGCTGTGTATCTAAATGTCACCTTTTTGTGTTAATACATAATGGAAAAAAAGGGATGTGAGCAAGATCGTTTTTCTGTCCATCTTGAACTAACAATGAGACTAGTGTAATGTCATACTACATCTGCACATGCCTTCTAACCTCCATAACCCCACCCGAAGACTGCTGAAGCCTTATTTACATGTAAAGTGAGCATCAAGGGATGGGGACGGGGGGGTGTAAAATGGTAACATGATGGGTTTACCAAACCAAGCTCGCTCTTTACTAACCCCTCTCTGCCCCTGCCCCCCGAAAACATCCAGCCCACATTGCAATGGGCTGATTGTCCACAGACCAGGCTGTGGGTGCAACTCTCTCTCCCGAGCTCTTTGAAAGCAAAGGGTTAAAGAGGAGTGGTAGAGAGGGGCCACAAAGGCCCTCTGTTGCAGCATGGGAGTGGGGTTACCTGCTCTGCCCCTCTGAGACAGGCTCCAATTTCACACATCACATGAGCATGCAAAGGCACGAGCATGCAAATGGACATGCATGCACACACATGTTCGTGCACGTGCGCGCGCGTGCACACACACACACACACACACACACACACACACACACACACACACACACACACACCGCCACTGCCACTACTGCTGGAGATTGAAAGGTCTGTGTGCACGTTGATCCTCAGGGAGAAATGAGGTTTGCATGTCACCCATTCAGGGAGGGATGTTGAGACAAGAGCCCTGACCACCAGTCACATAACATGTCCACGAACTGGCTGATAGTTAGTCATTGTTCAGCCGATCGCTCCCTGGGAAATGACATGGATGGCTTGTTGAAAGCTGGACAGAGATGTTTTCCTGCTAAGTCAGAGCTTCCTCCTTATCTGGTTCTTTATTGTGACACAATGAAAACAAAATCGCTGTTGGGCACAATCTGTCCCTGCATTCAGTTGTGTCTCGAAAAGAATTCACAGCTGCCCTGGGAAGGAAGTCACTTTTTCAGTCTGGAAGTGGGACAATGGGTTGAGAAATGAGAAGGTTTTAGAAGAGAAAAACCAAAAGCAGTGAAATTTTCATTTTGTATTTATTAAGTGCAATCAGTGGATTGCACGCTCAGTTGCATGATCTCACTTCATGCTTTGTATTAGTTTGTTTCAGAGATCGCCAAGTAGTTTTCTGTCTTCCCTCTCTGCAACCTGTTATGTTTGACAAATAAATAACGTGTGGGAACGCTCATCTCTTATGTCTCTGTCTCGAAATGACCTTACCACAGCAGCACAGGGCAGCAGAATCCAATACCCCACGTCCCACTCTCCCCGCTCAATCATATCCCATCTATGCTTACTTTAATTAGTCTCAACTAATCCCACTGTCTCTCCTTGGCTCCTATGCTATTTCTTTTTCCAGCACTGCGCCCTGACACAACCCTTATCATCAACAGAAATACTGGACCGGTGAATTTTCTGACTCCGGCAGAATCAGATTCCCCTTGGTGTGAACAGGTTATGATTAGGGTTAGGTGGTTAGGGTTGGGAGGGAGTGGGGGTGCTAGGGCAACCTAGCCTCAAGCCAAGGGGAGTCAGATTCTGTGGGGGAGCTGGACATTTCTTTCACAACGGAACTGAGGCTCTGACCTTTTCACTCTTTGCAACTAGTTTCTGAATTTTAAGATTATTCTTCCGTAGCTCACCCACGCTGTGTGTCATGGCGAATAAGACCGTCTCCCAAATGCCTCAAATAAAAGGATAAATGTCAACACGCCTCAATAGCCATGGATGGAGACTGAAAGACAGGCTTCGGCTTTGAGCCGTGAGAGCACCCAGGCATGTTCAGAAATATCACACCAGCTTCCCACTGACGTCACAGGCTGGACTGTCTGAAATCCATCCGGATAGCCTATATATAACATGCTGACTCACCACACTCGAAAATGGGTACATGTCTATAAATCTCTCAAGTGATAAACCAATTGTGCCAAAAAGGAGATTCAAGTTCTATCTTTATGCATGCTCAATAATCCAGATCAGTTCATCTGGACACAGCGTTTAGTGGGAGAAACGTTTCATCATCATCTAAGTGACCTCTTCAGTCTCAACTGACTGCAGGCATCCCCACCCTTATGAACAACACGGTGGCATAACGACCGAAAGCAACGGCCGGTTTCATATGCAGATTGCCGTGACCATTAACTAGAGTTACTATTTCGGATCAGTTGAGACGCGTGTTTTCCAAACATCACGTCTCAGTTACTTTCAAACCCCAAAACACGCCGCGCCGGAAGTTGCTCCACCCCAAGGAGCGGGTCGCCGTGCATGAGGGGTGGAAGTAACAAAAATTACTTGATAAAAATGGAGACGATGAAAATGCACGTGAATTGAAAAATGGAGCGGTAATTTTTGTTACTTCCGGCCCTCATACTCGCACTACATTTGTACATTGAACTTGTACAATGGGGAAACTGAACAGACGCTGGCCAAGAGGATGGTACAACACAGTTACACGGCCATTGTAACTCTAGTTAATGGTCACAGCAATTTGCATATGAAACCGATGGTTGCTTTCGGTTATTGTGCAGCTGTGTTGTTTATAAGGGTGGGGACACCTGCAGCCAGCTGAGGCTGAAGAGGCCACTCACATGAGTGATGAACGTTTCTCTCAACTTTCTGTGATTCAAATTCCACTTTCTCACGTTTCCTTTAGGCATACGGAAATTAAAAAATACAAAAAGACTTTCCTTCCCAGCACATAAGTTCTCTCGCTCTCTCTCTCTGTGCGTGCGCGCGTGCGTGCGTATCTTCATGTCTGAGGGGAGTGATGAGAGAGAAAACAAAGGACAGCCCTCCCCCCCAATCACTCAACCATTAAGGCCTATAAACATTTCACAGCGGTGTCTCAGACAACAATGGCTTCAAAGGTAAAAGATTTACAAGTGCCTGAGGGGTGAGAACCTCTAACAGTCCAAGAGTTCAGTCTGCCACCTATAGCCGGTCTGCCCTATACACTGAACACGCAATTGCATTGGACCCTGCGAATACTTTAGACATTGTTTTTTAATAAAGTTGCTGGGAGACATAAAGCCAATCGATGGCTCTGACCCAGTACAAGGAACCCCCTCCTCAATGGATAGATCATGTGGATGGATTTGATTGGCGCAGGTGCTGCAGCAACTGTCCAATCTCTACTACGACTACTACTACCTACTACTACTTTCGGCTGCTCCCGTTAGGGGTCGCCACGGCGGATCACCCGTTTCCATCTCTTTTTGTTAATATAGCGCTTTTCTAGACACCCAAAACGCTTCACATTGAAGGGGGAAACTCACTTCAACCACCACCAATGTAGCACCCACCTGGGTGATGCACGGCAGCCATTTTGTGCCAGAACACTCACCACAGATCATCTTGAGGTGGAGAAGGAGGAATCATTGAGCCAGTTACATGGAGAATGATTAGGTGGCCAGAAGGAGAAGAGCCAGGGTGGGAATTTTTCCAGGACACTGGGGAACCGTCTACTCTTTGCAATAAGTGCCATGGGATCTTTAATGACCACAGGGAGTCAGGACCTCAGTTGATGGGACCTGTCCTCTGCATCTTCATCTGTCACACCAGCCACCTGCTTGTCCTCCCTCCCCAGTGGCGCCCCCAGAAATTTTTCATAGGGGTGGCCAAATGGGGCCACTGAAAATCTTGGGGTGGCACACCAAAACCAAAAGCCATGACTGAATTTCAGGAATTCTATGATGCTGTTGTAGTGTACTGTATAGGCTAGTTGAAAACTGTCAATATGAGAGTTAAGAAAATATACATTATTCATTTAAATGAACAGCACCTAATGTAAAATATCAGATAGAAGCATATTATGCATAATCAGAAGCATATTCTGCATATGCGACTCGTGGCTGGGGGGGCCAGCGGGGGGCCAGGGATAGTATCAGGGTGGCCGTGGCCACCCCTTGGGGGCGCCACTGTCCCTCCCCACGTCCATAAACCTCCTCTTTGTCCTTACTCTTTTCTTCTTCCCTGGCAGCTCCATCTTCAGCATTCTTCTCCCAATATACCCAGCATCTCTCCTCCACATATGTCAAAACCAACTCAGTCTTGCCTCTCTTGCTTTGTCTCCAAACCGTCCAACCTGGGTTGTCCTTCTAATATAGTCATTCCTAATCCTGTCCATCTTCGTCACTCCCAATGAAAATCTTAGCATCTTCAACTCTGCCACCTCCAGCTCCACCTCCTGTCATTTCGTCAGTGCCACTGTCTCCAAACTATATAACATAGCTGGTCTCACAACCATCTTGTAAACCTTCCCTTGGTAAAAACAAGCAAACGGACAACAAGTACGACATGGTGTTTCCTCCAAAACGCAAGTATTTTTCCGGTGGTGCCAAAATGAAGAAAACGAAGACAGAGAGCAGAAGTCGAGATTTAGGTATGTCATGGAGTCATTCATTGCAAATTAAGGAATTGTTACAGATACTCTTTAGCAGTTCACACGTGAATATGAACCAATTCTCTTCAGAAGTGCTGCTGACAGATCTTAAGCTAACTGGCTGTTGTGACTTCTCTTATGTACACTATTGTAGTGTTACTATTCGTGGGTTACTAACTTAATCACTATTATATATAAGTACACGGAGACGAGGATGCGGCACAAGTCTGATCTTTACTGACGGAGACATCACACACTACTAGGCTCGACCAGTGTATTACAGAACTCAGTAGTGGTGACAGTCCAACACAATCGAGCACCGAGTGCTCGATCCAATACACCACACTGGCCTTTAGCATGCATGAGGTCGGTCAGGGTAGCTAGCTTAACTAGTCTAGTGCATTTGTTTAGCAGAAGTTGGGATTCAGGAGGTATGTGTCATGGAGTCATTAATTGCAAATGAAGGAATTGATACAGATATTCTCCAAAGGAGTTGAATCGAGTGAAACTGGACTTGGTATATATCCGTGAAGACGTTTCGCCTCTCATCCAAGAGGCTTCCTCAGTTCGTGCCTTTCTGACTAGACCAAGCTAGTCTGACTGGCTGCTGATGCGACTCAGAATTTATCCTCTTTGGAGTCGTTGTCCGAGCTATAGATTGTTATGTATGCACACATCGACAGTGCTGCATTTGATTTGGTGCTGTTCTATTGTGCTGGGATCGATTGGTGATGCCTGCGGGCTCTGGGTTGTTTGATCGGGTCTGCCTTTGATGCTGTGTCAGTCTAAATAAAGAATGCCACGGAGAGGTTGTGTCGAGCGACAGCGCTGTGTCCTGACGTGATTTCTAAATACAATATTGGCGACGAGGATGGCTGATATCTCTCTCCCACCACCTGCCCCCTTCCTGGCATTACCTGGCGAGCCTCCGGTACCATGGACTCGCTGGCTACATAGTTTTGAAAATTACATCATCGCCTCAGGGCTCGACGACGTGAGCCAGGCTAGGAAGACGGCTCTGTTGCTTCACTGCTTGGGAGCAGAGGGTCATCGTGTGCTCGGGACTCTGGGGAACGTCACAAGCTTTTCCGATGCTGTGGGACTTATGAGCACCCATTTCGCTGCTCCACAGAGTGCCCTCCTTCGGCGATTTATATTCCGTCAGCGACACCAACTGCCTGGTGAGTCTGTGCGGCAGTACGTAGCTAATTTGCGAGGGCTAGCTAGCTCATGCAAGTTTGGCGCGCTTCAGGACGAGATGGTTCGCGACCAGCTAATCGAACACACCAACAACGCAAAGGTGCGTGAGACTCTCCTGCTGGAAAAAGACGATCTGCTGCTGTCCAGAGCAATTACCATCGCACTACAGGTTGAGGGAGCAGCTGAGTATGCTGCTATGCTAAATACACAGCAAGTGGCTACCTCCAGTCAAGCTGCCAACGACTCCTCCCTCTACTCACGGCTGCCCCTCGGGACGCAACCCAGCCAGAGCGAGGCGGGCGCCGACTCCACTGGGGACGTCTTGCAACTGCAACGACGGCGTTCTCGGCCCCGCCCTCAACAGTCCTGTGGTAACTGTGGGTCTCGGTCTCATGTTTCAAGGGCTCAGAACTGCCCTGCCCGTGGCCAGACATGCCGTAGCTGCGGTAAGCACAATCACTTTGCCAACGTCTGTCGATCTTCCCCGGCTGGGTCAGAGGGCCACACCCCCCAGTCTTCAACCGCCGTCATTCACAAGGTGAGCTCTGGGCCAGTGTCATTCAAATCATGCACAGTCAACATTAATGATGTGTGCATCCCCCTGCTGTTGGACACCGGTGCAAGTGTGTCTCTCCTGAATGTTGATACCTACAGTCAATTTTTCGGTTCACTGCCACTGTCCGCACCCTCAGCTGTCCTCTGTGGGTATGGTGACTCCAAAATCGATCTGGTTGGCTCTCTCCAACTGACTGTCCGCTATGGAACCAAGCTGGTGCCCAATGCAGTTTTTCATGTGGCACGCCGTGGGGCCAACCTGATGGGCCTGGACCTGTTCTCCGCTCTGGGGTTTTCCCTCTTAGACACAAGGGGGGCAGCAATCCTGACTGTCGCCACACCTTGGCAGCAGAAGTGGCCATCGCTGTTTATGGGGCTGGGCTGCCTCTCTGCCTTCACCCATCAACCTCTACTCAACCCTGCTGTGAAATCTGTCATCCAACCACTGCGCCGCATCCCGTTGGCTCTCCGTGATGGGGTCTCCGCCGAGCTGCAACAACTACTGGAAGCTGGCATCATTGAACTGGTGGACGCGTCACCTTGGGTCTCAAACCTCGTGGTGGCTAAGAAGAAGTCGGGGGGCCTGCGTGTCTGCGTCGATCTACGTGCAGTAAATAAGGCAGTGGTCCCTGGTAAGTATCCACTGCCCACCTCAGAAGAACTCACTGCTCAGTTCTATGGCTCTGAGGTGTTCTCCAAGCTCGACCTCAGACAGGGGTACTTACAGGTGCCCCTCCACCCCAGCAGCCGAAACCTCACAGCCTTTGTGACACATGCAGGAGTGTTTCGCTACACCAGGATGCCTTTCGGTCTCAGCTCCGCCCCTAGCTGCTTCCAGAAAATCATGGTCTCCGTGCTGGCTGGCATACTGGGCGTGGCCATTTATCTGGACGATATAGTGGTACACGGGCCCACCAGTGAAATCCACGACAAGCGCCTTAACATGGTCTTCGCAGCCCTGTCCAAGCACAAGCTAACTCTCAGTGCTGAGAAATGTGTCCTCTCTGTACCAGCCATCGACTTCGTTGGGTTCCGGCTGTCAGCGAGCGGTGTAACTCCACTACAATCCAACGTGGACGCCATTCAGGCCATCCCTGAGCCCAGCTCGGCCGCCCAGGTCGCCTCCTTCCTGGGTATGACAAGTTACTACCTGAGGTTTCTTCCCCAGTACTCTGCGACCACAGCCCCCCTGCGCCAGCTGCTGCGTAAGGACGAGCCATGGGTGTGGTCAAAGGCATGCAGTGACGCTGTGCGTGATCTTAAGACTCAACTGACTTCACCACCAGTGTTGGCTCACTTCGACATCTCCAGCTCCACCTTTGTGACCTGTGACGCATCAGCCACAGCGATAGGGGTCGTGCTGTCTCAAACCCAGAACGGTGTGGAGAAGCCCATTGCCTTCGCCTCCCGTGCCCTCAACCTGACCGAGCACCGGTACTCCGTGGGTGAGCGTGAGGCGTTAGCCTGTATCTGGGCTTGTGAAAGGTGGCACCTCTACCTCTATGGCCGCTCCTTCACCCTCAGGACAGATCACCAGGCCCTGACAGCGCTGCTGTCCACATCTGGGACAGGCCACAAACCCCTGAGGCTGCACCGCTGGTCTGACCGCCTCCGCCAGTACAACTTCAGCCTGCAGTTCACCCCAGGCAGAGACAATGTTGTCGCCGACCTGCTCTCTCGCTCTGTCTCCACCCCAGCTCCACAGACGGACACTGACTGTGTGGAAAAGGACATTGTCCAAATGCTACACACACCCCTCCAGGCCACTGTCTCTCTGCAGGAGCTGAGGGCAGCCTCCGAACAGGACCCTGTCCTCTCCCAGCTCCGCACCTACATCCAGAACGGCTGGCCTCACAAGGTCCCAGAGGAGCTGGCTGCGTTCGCCCGAGTCAGACAGGAGCTCTCCTGCTGGAACGACACCTGCGTGGCACGTGGGTTTTGCACAGTGGTCCCAGCTGCTCTCCGTGCACGTGTTTTGAATACGGCGCATGAAGGCCACCTGGGCATTGTGAAACTGAAACAGCGCTGCCGAGACCTGGTGTGGTGGCCGGGGATAGACAGAGATATTGAGGCTCTGGTGAAGGACTGTTCTGCCTGCCTTGTGAGTGGCAAGACTGGCCACCAGGCTCCCCCACCCCTGCAACCTCTCGCCTGGCCCTCTCAGCCCTGGGAACACCTGCAGTTGGACATTTGTGGTGAGATCCATGGAGTTCCCCACCACCAACGCTTCATGGTGGTCGCCTACGATCTACACTCAAAATGGCCTGAACTCACCACTTCCGGCACTGTGACCTCACAGATCATCATCGACTTCCTGGACTCTCTTTTCTCTCGCTGGGGCCTCCCAAAGGCCATCACCACTGACAACGGCCCTCAGCTGGTCTCTGCTGAGTTCACTGCTTATCTCGACAGCAAGGGCATCCGTCATATACGCACTGCGTACTACCACCCCCAGGCCAATGGCGGCGTTGAACGTTTTCACCAGTCACTGAAGAACGGCCTCAGAGCACACATGGCCCAAGGGTGCTCTTTCACGCAGGCCATCCGTCACACTCTGCTGCACTATCGGGCCACACAGCACTCGACCACAGGCGTCTCCCCAGCCTCTCTCATGCTAGGCCGGGAACTGTGCATGCCCCTTGACAGGCTCCGCCCCTCCACACCTCAGGCACCTCCCTCTGGGGTCAGAGCCTCAGTCACTCGTCAGCAGACGCGGATGAAGCAACGGTTTGACCAGTCAAAACGAACCAGGGTGCCAGACATCAATGTGTCAGACTGGGTCAGGGTCCGCAGGCCCCACAGGGACAATAAAATGGCTTCATACTGGTCCTCTCCTCTCCAAGTCACCCGTCAGCTGGGCCCAGCCACTTACCTCCTCAGCGATGGCACTCGGTGGCACTCCAGTCGTCTACGGAAGGTGTCAGCTCCGCCACACACAGCTGGTGACACAACCATAGCCATTCCCTCAGCATGGCGAGACGCCCCGGGGCTTCATGCAGCTCCTACACGGGCCCCAGACATTTCTGGGCCTCAGCTTCCCCTGCCATCTCCCTCCCCACCTCGGCCTGACCAGCCTCAGGCCGCCCCGCGACCTGTTCGCACACGTTTACGCCCTGGCCACCTAGAGGACTTTGTGTCAACCTTTCATGTTTGAAATCCTGCCGGGGGGGGGGGGAAATGTTATGTATGCACACATCGACAGTGCTGCATTTGATTTGGTGCTGTTCTATTGTGCTGGGATCGATTGGTGATGCCTGCGGGCTCTGGGTTGTTTGATCGGGTCTGCCTTTGATGCTGTGTCAGTCTAAATAAAGAATGCCACGGAGAGGTTGTGTCGAGCGACAGCGCTGTGTCCTGACGTGATTTCTAAATACAATATAGATGTCCATGGCTCTTTGTGTTCCGATGTTTACCAACGCCCGTCGCTAACAGAGCCATAGATATGAGTGGCTCTTTTGTGTACCGATGCTTGGCCGCGCCCGTCGTTATCGGAGCTATTGATATGCGTGGCTCTCTGTGCTCCGATGTCCATCCGCGCCCGTTGCCATCGGAGTTATTGATTTGCATTTGTTTAGCAGCGACGGTCGTTGGGGTGTTAGTTTCGACTTCATTATTCAGTGGTCATGAGAGTGGTTGGAGCCGTTAGTGACCGACTGTTGTTCTTGGAGGCTAGGCTTCTTGAGTCTCCTGGGTAGAGACGAAAGGACGGCATTGTAAGTGGGAGATAGGTGGTGTCGCAGACCTCCTCCTCTGTTGAGGGATGGTTTTTCCAGTTTCACATAGATGGCTTCCTTCACCCCTCTTTCAAACCATCTATCTTCTCTGTCCAAGATGTGTATGTTGCTGTCCTCGAAGGAGTGTGTCTTCTCCTTTAGGTGTAGATAGACTGCTGAGTCTTGTCCTGAGGAGTTTGGCCTTCTGTGTTGGGCCATCCGTTTGTGTAGTGGTTGTTTGGTTTCTCCTATGTATAGGTCAGTGCAATCCTCATTGCATTGTACAGCATACACCAGATTGCTTTTTTGCGTGTGTGGTACACGGTCTTTGGGATGAACCAGTCTTTGCCGGAGTGTGTTGCTGGGTTTGAAGTATACCAGGGTGCGGTGTTTGTTGAAAATTCTCCTGAGTTTCTCGGAGACCCCAGAAACATACAGGATGACTATGTTAGTCCTTCTGTTGCTTTTCTCCTTGTCGCTCACCTGGTTGGTCTTTTTGGAATGTGTTGCAGTTTTCACAAAGGTCCAACTGGGGTAGCCGCAGGTTTTTAAAGCTCCCCTCAGGTGTTTGTGTTCTTCTCGTTGGGCCTGAGTGCTGCTGGGCACATTTTCAGCTCTGTGTTGCAAAGTTCTGATGACGCTCAGTTTATGTTCCAGAGGGTGGTGTGAGTCGAAAAGTAGATATTGGTCTGTGTGTGTAGGTTTCCTGTAAACCCCAATGTGGAGGCTCCTGTTTTCCCCAATGTGGACGTCACAGTCCAAGAAGGGCAAACTGTTGTTCTTTACATCTTCCCTTGTGAACTTAATGTTCTTGTCTCCCGAGTTGATGTGTTTGGTAGACGCTTGCACCTCTTGTGTTTGGATTTTGACCCATGTGTCATCCACATATCTGAACCAGTGGCTCGGAGGTGTTCCTCTGAAGTAGTTCAGGGCCCTGTGTTCTACCTCTTCCATATATAAGTTGGCCACAATGGGTGATACTGGTGAGCCCATTGCACAGCCGTGTTTCTGTCTGTAAAACTGGCCCCTGAATTGGAAATATGTAGTGTTCAGGCAAAGGTCCAGTAGTTGGCAAATCTGGTCTGGGTTGAGGTTGGTCCTATTGTGGAGGGTGTCGTCCCGTACCAAACGTTGCCTCACAGTTTCCAAAGCCTCTTGGATGAGAGGCGAAATGTCTTCACGGAAATATACGAAGTCCAGTTGCACTTGATTCAACTCCTTTGGATAACCATGACCTGGATGAATGAGAACATTCACAGACAAGATACAGATATTCTTTCGCAATTCACAGGTGAATATTCTTCCTTTCTCTCTCTTTTTCTCTCTCACAAACACAAACAGTCAAACAGAAAAAGCTTTACAGCTTTAGGGAAACCACAGATTGCCAAGTTTTTAAAGATGCATGTTTCCACCATTTTATTTTTTAAACATGTTTTGAAACGTTTTATTTTCCTTGTCTTGTCTTTTGCCCCGTTTTATTTTTGTCCATAAAAGTTGAAAATTGTGTTTTGGATTTAATTTTGTCACTATAGATATCTGATGTTTGTCATCAGACAGTCACAGTGATGGTGATTGGTGAAGGGAACAAAGGTGATTGGGAGGTATGGTGCCAAGGAGAGGAATGTGGAGAGACAGATGGTGGTGGATTTTGCAAAAAGGATGGAAATGGATGTGGTGAATACATATTTCAAGAAGAAGGAGGAACACAGAGTGATGTATAAGAGTGGAGGAACGTGCACACAAGTGGATGACATCTTATGCAGGAGGAAGGATCTGAAAGGGATTGGAGACTGCAAGGTGGTGAACGTAGCTAGGCAGCATTAAGCGGTGGTCTGTAGGATGACTTTGGAGATCAAGAAGAGGAAGAGAGTGAAGGCAGAGACACTGAGCAAATGGTGGAAGTTGAAGAAGGAAGACTGTTGTGTGGAGTTAGAAAGCCACTTTATTTTGTCCTTGTATTCTTCCAACGAATTTGTTCTCTGCATATAACCCATCCCATTGTATAGGAGCAGTGGGCAGCTGCAGCACCCAGGGACCAACTCCAGTTCTTCTTTCTATTACCTTGGTCAGGGGCACAGGCGGTGGGAGCATTAACCCTAACATGCATGTCTTTTTGATAGTGGGAGGAAACTGCAGCACCCAGAGGAAACCCACGTAGACATGGGGAGAACATGCAAACTCCACACAGAAAGGACCTGGGACAGCCTGGGGTTCGAACCCAGGTCCTTCTTGCTGTGAGGCAACAGTACTAACCACTGGGCCACTGTGCTGCCCTGAGTACAGGGAGGAGTTAAAACAGGCACAGGGTGGTAGTGAAGAGTTGCCAGATGGGCAACCACTGCAGAAATAGTGAGGGAGACAGCTAGGAAGGTACTTGATGTGTTATCTGGACAGAGGACGGAAGACAAAGAGACTTGGGTGTACAGGAAAGTATACAGAGGAAGAGGTTGGCAAAGAAGTGGGATAGTCGGAGAGATGATGAAAGTAGACTGGAGTACAAGGAGATCCGGCGTAAAGCGAAGAGAGAGGTGGCAAATGAAAAGGCATATGGTGAGTTGTATAAGAGGTTAGAAACCAAGGAAGGAGAAAAGGACTTGTACCGATTGGCTAGACAGAGGGATCGAGCTGGGAAGGATGTGCGGCAGGCTAGGGCAGTGAAGGATTGAGAAGGAAATGTGCTGACAAGCGAGGAGAATGTGTTGAGAAGGTGGAAGGAGTACATCGAGAGGCTGATGAATGACGAAAATGAGAGAGAGAGAGAAGGTTGGATGATGTGGGGATAGTGAGATGTTTAGGAGAGATGGCAGTGGAGTTTTTAACTAGATTGTTTAACACAATCTTGAAAAGAGAGAAGGATGCCTGAAGAGTGGAGAAGAATTTCAGTGGTACCGATTTTCAAGAATAAAGTTGATGTGCAGAGCTGTAGCAACTACAGAGGTATTGATCAGCCACAGCATGAAGATATGGGAAAGGGTAGTGGAAACTAGGTTAAGAGGAGAGGTGATGATTAGTGAGCAGCGGTATGATTTCATGCCATGAAAGAGGACTACAATTGTGATGTTTGCTTTGAATGTTGATGAAGTATAGAGAAGGTCAGAAGGAGTTACATTGTGTCTTTGTAGATTTAGAGAAAGCATATGACAATATCCCGAGAGAGGAGGTGTGGTATTGTATGAGGAAGTCGGGAGTTGCAGAGAAGTATGTCGGAATGGTGCAGGATATCTACGAGGGCAGTGTGACAATTGCGAGGTGTGCAGTAGGAATGATGAATGAGTTAAAGGTGGAGGTGGGATTACATCAAGGATCGGCTCTTAGCCCTTTCTTAGTTTGCAATGGTGATGGACAGGTTGAAGGACGAGATCAGGCAGGAGTCTCAGTGGAGTATGGTGTTAACAGATGACACTGTGATCTGTAGTGAGAATAGGGTGCAGTTTGATGAGAGTCTAGAGGGGTGGAGGTATGCGCTGGAGAGAAGAGGAATGAAAGTCAGTAGCAAGACCGAATCCATATTCGTGAACGAGAGGAAGGACAGCGGCATGGTGAGGATGCAAGGAGTAGAGGTGACGAAGGTGGATTAGTTTAAATGCTTGGGGTCAGCTGTTCAAAGTAACGGGGAGTGCGGAAGAGGGGAAGAAGAGAGTGCAGGTCAGAGATCTTTCTATTTGGTGTCTTTAGCAGCACACAGTCCTCACAGGGCCAAGTTGACATAATTGTTTGGTTAGCTTAGCCACATGCTAGAAACAAGCCTAATACAGCTACAGAATCTGAGGCTTCAGTGTGATCAAGTCAGTGCAAGAGCCGATGATCGAATAAAATAATAATAGAGATAAACCATAAAATCAATTAAACTAATAATAAAGTCATTAGTAATTAAAGTTAAAAGCAAGCAGTGCAACAAACAAACCGTCAGCTGGGAACTGTATGTGAAATGAGATACATGTTCTCATGTTTTGGGGTGAACTGTCCCTTTAAGTTCTCTAATTCTTTGGGGAAGGATGCTGAATATGGAGCTGCCAGGCCAGAGGAAAAGAGGAAGGCCAAAGAGGAGGTTTATGGATGTGGTGAGGGAGGACTTGCAGGTGGCTGGTGTGACGGAGGAAGATGCCGAGGACAGGAAGAGATGGAAACGGACGATCCGCTGTGGCGACCCCTAACGGGAGCAGTTGGAAGTAAGCAGCAGCAGCAGTACTATTACTACTACTACTACTACTACTACTGAGATACCTGACGTTTGGTAAATCATCCTATTGGAGGAATTACAGATAACATCTATGTAGAATAGAATGTCAGTTTCTTTCATATTGTTGGTGTATCAAGAGTATTAATTTTTTCTATGCGTTGAGTGAGCTTTGTTATTTTAGATTATTTTGAATTGTATGATTGTATGTTGTTGAGTGTTGGCTGGGTTATATTGTTTTTCTGCCAAAATGCCTGTCGTCAAGAGTTGTATCACCCTCATTTTTTGGTGATAGTTTAGAAAGACTGTGCCTTGAGGATGTTGCGGAAGACCTCTGATTTAAGGTCTGAGGGCGTAACTTTCAATGAACATCTACTGAATGAATGCGTGTTTACTGCAAAGGTGTGTTGTATATTTTAATTTCATGCAAGGATTATGCCCAATTTATAGATTGCAGTAATGTTATTGCCACATTGTGAAATTAATGTGATATTGGGCTATACAAATAAAATTGACTTGACTTTGTGGTAATATAATATCAAAGGTTTGTCATGTTATCCTCATATAACAAATTATATATATATATATATATAGTATATAGTTTCATTTCATAGGTCTGGGCTCCGGCCAAAGTAAGGAGGGCCCCCAGAGAAAATCTTGTCGAGGGCCCCCTGTTGTCTAGAGTCAGGTCTGCTGTCACTAGTGCTAGTCTAGCAAGACAGTAGGGCTTATTATCAATATTTATTGTCCATTACATCTTTGTCACGCCCATACCTTCCACCTCCCAACCAGAGGAATCCTGTATCTGATTAATGGCATGACGTGATCCTCGCCGTCTGATCTACCTCATGTTCATGCTACGCCTCATGGTGCTGTTTCAGGTCCGCCATTGGGAGACAGCAGCCTAATTGAAGGACTACTCGTCAGACATCATTGCTTGCTGCACCGTCCTAAGCAAACAAACGTCTGTCGACAGACTGGAACAGGGAAATCCTGTGCAGCAATGTGTACTGACTGTGATACATCAGAAGGACCAGATGGTGTCAAACTTAAACCTTAATGCACCTAACATAATAGTGACATCTACTATATGTTCAGTAGTGTGGGCTGAAGGGGTGATTCTGACTTTCTGCCCCTGTCCCCAGCCCTCTAAATGATCTGCCTCATCGTTCTGTTTGATGTTCTGCGCAATGCCTCCGAAATAACATCTGGCTGAATTTTGTGAAGTCTTGGATGAAGACGTGGATGAAGATGTCTGATTAAAAAGTTTAATTAAGGTTTCTAACTATAGCGTATATCATTCTCTCTTAATAGTTAGCTTGGAGTTTATTAACTTTTTTTGAATAAAAGTTCACCTGCCACGTTTTCTTAATTCAGACACGCTTTTGTTACATTGTTGCCCCCTACTGGTGAATCAGGCAGCACAATCTATGGAGTTGCCTTTTTTTTTAATCACACAAATAGATGGTCACACAAATCAATCATACAAATGCTACAAATGCAAAAAAAGCAAAGTCTGAGATGACACATTTAAGTTTTAAATTGAGCCACTTTAATTTTGCACAAGACATCCAATAAAATCCATTGTCGATAGAAAAATAAAATTGGCTGCTTTGGGTCTCAATTTAATGTTGTCTCTTTCCCAGAACATCCCAAAACAGCTAATGCACAGAATTCAGGAACTGATATCAAACAACTATGTTGTTATTTGCAGTAGAGTCCTTCAGCATTAGAGACATTCATTCAGCTTATCGTTTGGTTCACGTTTCAACAGACAAGAGGACAAATGCTCCCTAATCTAAGAGTAGAATATGGACCACATGACTTGCATCACAGTAGTCATGTTCTAGCAAAGGTCCACATGACGTTGAGGTTCGTCACAGGAAGAATCATGCATAGCCATGTGTCTTCAAGGAGAGTGGAAGCTGGTTAAACAAGCCAAATAGAAGAACTACAAAATTAACAATGTGTTTATTGTACACAGCTGTCGTTTAAAATAAGGGTGTGGATGAGCAACATGCTGACAAAGAAATTAAGTCTGACATTAGACAACCCCTTCCCACCCCGGGTAAAAACAAAAACAAAAAACCCTTAAAAATTAGTTTGGATTTCTTTTAAATATATTTCTTCTGAACTCTCACACATAAATTACATTGTTATTGCTAATTAGAAAAAAAAACCCACTTGTTAATTACAACTCAAATACTGGCATAAATCTACATGTGGTGCTCAATGACCAAACCAATAGGACAACGCAAAGAAAATAAAGTAGTCATTAGCAAGTGAAACCGAAACTATGAAAATAAGCTTTTCAGCACTTCAATTAGAATGTATCCCAATGTAGGAAAAAAAAGTACCACACAAACCAATCTGTGTGCTGAACTGAAATCATGAGGCCAAACAAACTACAGAACTAAAATGGATAAAATCTACACGTTCTTGAGAAAATAACAATAGGTCCAAACAAAAATTCGTCAAATTATACCGCTTAAAGCATATTTACAGGTTTCATCACAGATTTGATTAACTTGTAGTTGTCATTCACTCGTCAGCACCATTCGTTTGGGATGTCTGCGTATGATCGCCACTAACCAAATCAGAGGGTTCCTCTGACACAGGATCCTAAGAAGTAAAGAAAACAAAATTTTATGTGAGTTTGAAGAAACCAAATTGGTAAAGAATACAATGTGAAAGAACAGCAACCTGACTTTTAAAACCACGGCACCTTTTTCAGGACCGCCAGCAGGTCTTTGACAGTGGCACTCAGAGTGTTGGCTGTCTTGTGGAGCTGGTTGTGGTAGCTTGTCTTGTGCTCCTCTGTGGCCTCCAGAGTCACTTGAGTCTGGCTCAGGGTGTTCTTCACCTCCTCCAGCTCTATGGACAGCGTCTTGTTGGCCTGCTCCAACTGGGCAACGATTTTGGCATCGTCCTCTGAAATAAGGTAACAACTCAAATTTAGATGAAGGATGACGGTCAATGAGGCCCAGTGATGCCTCCGTCCCCTCCGTAGCACCATGAACATCAAGAACCAGTCAACAAGTAACAACAACTCCTTTAAAAGGTGCTGTATATAATATTCAGCAGCAGCATCTCAGACCAAAACTAACCGCCCCCCCTCCACATACACACACATACACACGTTCTTGGCTATTTGGCCCTTTCCTGACCTTGGCTATTTCGTTGGTTGGAATATGGATTTTTACAGTATTGACTGATTTTATTAAAATTAGTAACATTTTCAGCTTGGTAAGGAGCTGCTACAAGTGCCAAGTGACATACATCCCTGTAACATAATCATTAGCTTGCTAGTTATTCTGGTAACGCTAGCTACCTCACATTCACTAACATGAACACGCGGCTGGACTGGCTTCCAAAACAAAGACAGAAGCTCTTATTACAACACACACACAGGGAGTGAGACTTCATTTTCTGCTCTGGACGCCATTACTCCACTGTCTCTTTACATAGCAAATAGTTGTTTGCTGCTATATTAATGTTCTAAATCTCATATACAGCACATTTAAAGCCACTCTATTAAACTTAATAATCATTTAGAGTCCTTAAGAGTAATTTTCTAAAAATCTTGTACTATATTTATTGAGCAATATTTACTCGAAGGCTCCATTATTGGGGGGGGGGGGAACAAACAAATCTAAACACATGTTGAAATGAACAAAATTTTAATTCACTGATTTCCTATTTGATGCATTGTCCTTTGAATTAAGCTCAAGCATACTTTTATTGATTTTATAGTTCCTCCCCAGTACCTCAAGTCAGTTTAGCATCAACTACAAATTCCTCAAGAGATGCACATGGTGAAAAATATGGCAGAGGGAAATCAGGTTCTTGCAAAGATTCCACATGTAACACCTACAAGGGATAGCTGCCTATATATATTGGTGGCCCGTATACTGTCATGAAGCAAGACGCGAAACACCAACTACTCACTTGTAGCCTTTATGCTTTTGATGCAAATATATGCTGTCCACTCTAACAGACACTTCCTGTTGACAGCCTTATTTGAAAGAGAAAGATAAAGTGTACCCTTAAGTACACTGCCACCCATAAGGCTATGAAACAAAATCTGGCCACTGTACCATATCCCCTGGGTGATTCCACTTTTGTTTTAAAAACGCTTCCTCATGCTACACCTGCAAGGATGTCAATATCATACAGCAAACCATTAGCAAACACAAATCTTCATGTTAGTCTTTAATTCCCACACATTTTAAACAGTCTTCTGTTCTTTGTCTACTCCTATCAACATTTGAGGAAAAAGATCTTTGTTTGCTTACTAATACTGAAAATGCTTATATGTGACCAAATAAAGGACTTTCTACAGACAACCAGACAATGCTGTCTGACTACAATTACTAACTTAACTTCTGCAATGTATTTTGCTATCTTTAATAGCTAGCTGCAGCTTTCAAGACCTACAAATTAGCCATTGGACTTAACTCTTGCTTTCAGTGTGGCTACTGAATACTAACTTCTAACAATGTACCAGTCCACACTGCAGCAGCAATTCCATGAGAAGGGATGCAAAGTGGAGAGACTGGGCAACTTTCTTGCAAAGCTCAAATTGAGTCAGATCACTGCCCTGACGGGCTACCGACACAGAGTGTAGCTTGCAGTTTGAGCAACCCCTAAAAAAAAAAAAAACAACCCTTGACATAGATTTCACAACATGATTTCAGGTTGCACGTACCCATTTTGGCATCCTGCACCATGAGCTTCTGTTCAATCTCTTCTCTTGCTTTCTCACTCTTGTCCAGCTTCTGCATCATACTACCTATGTCCACCATTGCTCCGTTGTAGACTATCAGATTCCCAGTCTCACTGGCTTCAGACTGAGCACGAGCCTTTGAGGCTGAAAGCAACCCTCTGTTACCTATGAGGGAACAGATTTAGACAGTCTCAAAAAGTTGAATCAGTTCATCTGGACAGGAAGTTTAGTAGGAGAAATGTTTCATCACTCATCTAGGGGGCACTGTCAGTCTCAGCTGACTGCAGGTATCCCTAACCTTATAAACAGCACAATTGCACAATGACTGAAGCTGGCAGTTGCATAACAACCGAAACCAGCCATCGGTTTCATATGCAAATTGCCGTGACCATTAATGGCCATGTGTACTAGATCTAGACAGTCAAGAGATCCAGACAGTCAAGAGTAATCATATAGTCAGTTAGTTTGCTCCAATTTATGTAATATTTAGTGAAGAATTAATGGTGCGCTCAATTGTATGTCTATTTACATTTGGATCATTTAGCGTGTCTCCTTATTCTGGGCAACTCAGAATGAGAGGGCAGATATAACTTTGGTGTCAAAAACACTTCAGCAAGACAGTTTATACTAGGACTGAGCAGAAGAACTCAAATTTACTTGACGGTCTAACTATTAGAAAAGGTTTCAACTTCGTTGAGGAAAACCATGTCAACAAATTTTAACCTTTTTTTCAATAACAATATAAAAATTCACCTTTGATTTCAACCTGTACTTGGAAAAAAGGAAATGGACATCACCAAACTGTTTTTAATTGACATAGTTAAAGGTAGAATGAGTAGGATTTGTTGGTTTGTAAACGGCTTGTAAACACAACACTCAAAAGTTGGCCCCTCCTTCCCGGCTCAAAGACACCAGAAGCACACACCTCCTGACTGTAGTTGCCAGATCATATCCCACTGTATAGGTCAACTCCACATTGCTCTTCATTCCTATCCTCTCCAGTGCTCGCCAGCGGGTGAACGCCAACCCCAGATTCACACTCATTTGGAACAAGCTTTGTCTACTTGGTGTTTCACGTCGCTATATTTGTGTCTTTTTGCCGCTGTGTCCGACACTGTCGTAGCTTCTCTTGGGTACATGCTTATGATCTCGATCTGGCACCTGCTTGCTATGTTCATAAGCTACGTTCGAGTTAAAAAAAAGAAAGAAAAAAAAGTTATAAATAAAGCTCAAGAACAATACTTTCCACTTGGGAAGTTTGATTTGAAAGAGAACTTAATTGTAACTACATCTATTCTAATTATCTGTTAACTCCTCCTCCTCATTAATTTGTTTCTATCTGCAGATGTCTCTCGTTTTTCTAAGACTCACTCTGTATTGACAGGCGAATTCACAAAGAATTGATTACGGCCAATGATAGGACCATGAATTGTGCATCACTTGCAACCGCTATCTGCCCTGTCTCAAGGTCCGGTTCACAAAAGATATTGCATTAATGATATTACAGCACAAATATGCCCATAAAGTTTGGGAGCTGAGTGCAATTAGCCCTTGTTTTGCGTCTGATTACAATTATCCATGTGGAAAAGTATAAATGGTGGCTTTGCGCCAAGAACACAGTAGGCAGGTTCAATGTCATCCTTGATGTCATCAGGTGTAGCAAGAATTGTTAGACCTGGCAACCTGTATCTGCGAATGATTTCAGTCTTAGTTAAATCAAAAAGTGATATTCTCCTTTGAAATATCTGCTCACAAGCACGCCTGCCATGATAATGCCTCACCTGGCTACAATCACTGCTGCCATGATCACTGAAAGTCTGGGTGTGACATAAATGCGCTTCAGTTACAACCAACTCTCTGAAGATGCTAATAATTTCCATTGTAACTGTGTGTGGCCATTAGCGCTGGTGTTTGTGAATATGATTTTTTTTTTTTGCAGTGAGGTTCACTTGCACAGAAAGGGGCCAATTTTGCACCAAATGTTGCCTTATTTAAATACGTGCAAATAGCATTGGTACACCGAGGCGCTATTTGCTTGGCAGAGCAGTTAGTGGCACATTTCACCCTTTACAGGTGCTCTGAAAATTCCATGGTTTCTTTTTGTCTTATTTGTGCAGGTTTAGCAGCTGCAAAAGCTGCACAATCCTTGTGTGATTTCACCAGTGTGTGTTTAGTCAGTGATTGTTATTTGGGGTGCTTTAACTGTGCACTCTCCCTCAAGCCTCTCGGCACTTGGCCGACCAATCGAGTAACTTCAGTGATGATGTCCCAACACTGAGTCCTGGGGCACTCCACAGCTAACCTTCAGTAATTGTGATTTGAAGTTTAGTGTTTGTATTATTTGTAAAGCACTTTGAGTGGCTGTTGCAGCTAGAAAAGCATTATATAAAATGCAGCTTGATTGATTGATTGATTGTCGGTCACCTGATCCAGCAGCCCAATGGTGTCAAACATGAACGCTCAGTCAGTCAGCGACATTTGCGTCAGCCGAAAATACAGGCAGAGAACAGGGTCTCTGCGGAAGGATTGAGAGGGACTATTTTTGAGTCTACACACTGATTTTTAGGAAAATCCAACTCAGTCTACCTGTAACCAGTTTTTTTAACTTTTGTTGACAAGTACTATGATGGAGAATATCCATCAATGACATGATAACCAAATCAAAATTTACCTCTGTAAACAAAAACAATGATGTAATGTTATGGAAAAAGGCGACTGTCAAAAATTCTGTCAGATTTCCTCAACAAAATGAACACTGGTTGGAACTCGCTGTCACCCAGTTCAGTTTACCATTACAGGACATTGCGAATAGACAAAAAGTTGAGAACATTATCTAGGGTGGGCTCACCTAGTAGGTTTTCCAGCTGGGAATCACTGTAGGCAGCAACAGCCTCATCTTTTCCCCTGTCGGTCAGTTTACGATAATAACAAGACTCTCTGACCGCTGGTTTATTCAATAGCTTCTTTACCTGGAATCAAGAGAAAAATACCTGATAGGTGAACTGCATTGTGTGACTTTTATAATGCGCTCTAGCAAGACCTGCATGATACTTTGACTATGGACATTCTCTGATGGCACTAAAAAAAAAAGAAAAAAAGAAAAAAAAAGAAAATTAACTGAAAGCTCCCTAACTAAAATGCACCAACCAAGTCTCACCCATACTGACCAAAAAGCACTGAAAAAAACATATGCTGAACAGCAGGTAGCAGAGAATGCATAAGTTAGTGAATGAATTAAGAGTGTGTGTGTGCATGTGTATGTCTTTACCTGAGCCCGAGACAGGTGCAAGCCTAGCGTGTACATGATCTCCTCCAGGTCTCTCTCCAACAAATAACCACAGTGGCTCTGGTCAAAGTAGATGAAGGCCATCAGCAGCTCCCTGTTGTATGTGACCATCTGCTTCTTCTCCTAACCCAAACAACCAGAGTATTTAAACTTTATCCTGAACCAGTATCAGTCAAATGTTCAATCAGGACAATGAAACAAACCTTGTCCTTGGACGACCTCTCTCTGGAAGATTTTCTGTCATTCTTGCGGTCATCTTTTCTGTCTCTGTCATTGGAGTCGTCATCATCCTTATCTGAGAAACACAGATTGAGAAGACAGAGACAGGGGAGAGGGACAAAGGTTAAAGCAGAATCACAGGGTCAGATGTCAAACAATGAAAGTGCATTTAAGGGAAATAAAAAGGTAATTTTTATTATTTTTGTAATTTTTGATTGGAAGCCTCAGATATTGTGGAAATATTATTCATCACTTGTTCAGTGTGGTGCATGGTTTCTCACAACAGATCACATAATTTAGAAAGAAATTCTCGGATACACCTCGTTTAGGAAACAACAGACGTTATATACACCAGTACCATTGTCATCATCAACATCTGCATCTTCAGCCTCCATTGGGTCATATTCTTCAGCGTTTGTTGTGCTGCCGTCATCCTCATTGTCCTCATCATCATGAGACTCCTCCTTGTTCACAGCCTTTTCATCATCCTGATGAAGGACAATGAATATCAACATCAACATACACACAGAGAGGTTTTAACAGCTCAGAAGCAGTAGGTAGGGCAGCAGGTTTACCTTCTTCTTTTCGTCCTCTTCTTTGGTCTTCTTTGAAGCCGGTTCATCGTAGTCGTCATCCTTTTCTCGCTTTATTTCACGCTTGTCGGTTTCCTTCTTAGCTTTCTTCTCCTTCTTCTCATCCTTGGTAGGAAAAGTAGCAAGGGCTTTATATATGCGATAGCCAAAGTCCCGCTGTAGCATCTCATTAAACAGCTCGGCAAACAAGGAAACCTGGGAAGATGGAAAAGCGGCAAAAGTATTGACAAATCTAATCTAGGCGAAAAAAAGACTTCATTAAATGGGATAGCTATTTACCAAACAAACTCTGTGACAGCAATGTCTCACCTCAAAGGAGTGCTCCTTGTTATCCTCCAGCCTGTAGTCTAGCAGCACACTCAGGGACATGACACTGCAGTCAAACTTGCCATTTTTTGCAGCCCAGTTGGGGTGTACGAGGATAGTGGGCTCTTCTGGAAGAACGTAACGTCTTTCTCTCCGCTGGCGTTCAAGCTCCTCCTGCCTCCTTTTATCCTCCTCCTACCAGGGACAGATATGAACATTTGAGATCAACATCATCATAAATCATAGTTTGGGCAACCCCCAGTGCTTTAAAATGGTTCAGTAATACAGACTAACAAACAGCCAACAAGCAATCAAACTCTTTGACATGCTATAGCAATCGAAAAATCATTAAGTGATTTAATTGAAATACCCCTTCACCTCAATAATCATCTTTACGTATGACCATTTAATTATAAGGCAATTACAATTACAAGGAGTTAAAAAAAAGAAGATTGATAGCAAGAGGAGACGGTTAAATTCAAGGCTGGAAACAAAAATGAACCATACAAAGGCAGATCAAGAAAAAACTGCAAAAGCAAACTGAGTAAGTTGACTTTCAAGGATCATTCTGAAAAAAAATTGGACAGCCCAAGTCATGTCATTCCAAAATCTTATGGATAGGGGCTCAATTGCTTTGTTTGCTTTTTCAACGCCTCTTACATTATTCTGTCCTGAACTCATAAAACAGAAACCCACGTTATTGGAGAACTAAACCTTGCTGTACCTCTCGGTCTTCCTCTATACGAAGTGGCTCCTCCTCCTCAGCAGCTTTACTCTCTGGTTTCTCTGGCTCCTTTGCCTCCTCCACCTGCTCCTCCACCTTCAGCTGCTTGGTAAGACGGGCGATAAGCTGCGACTTTAACCCCTTAGAACTCAAAGAACGACAGTCCAGCTCCTTCCGCAGGTCACTCACCTGGAATATGAAGGAAAAGGAGAGAATTACTTTAAAAGAGCCTCAAATCAAAAACAAAATAAAAAGGTCTTCATAGACCTCTTTTTTCTACCTCTGGTGGGCTACTATCTGTCACCTCCAAAAAAAAAAAAGTGAAAAGCTCTAGGTCCAAACTTTTCTCTTACCTGACCCCACAATGGTGGAGTGAACTCCCAGTCTCCACCAGAACTACATACTTGAATCCTTACTTCCAGAAAGGCCTAAAGACATTCCTTTTGAAGGCCTATCTTAATCCTAATATGGTCTCTGGTGGCATTTTGCTATGAATAGGCACTGGATTTTACTATTGTACCTGTACTTGAAACACCATTACTAATAATGTCTACTCTTGAGCCCTGTTCTACTTGCACTGGACAGCATGACTTGCCTGTTTTCTTTACTTGTGGCAATATACATCTACTTTGTACTTTGGAGCAAGCATGGCTCAGGAGGGAGAGTGGGTTGTCTAGTAATCAGAAGGTTGCTGGTTCGATCCCCAGCTCATGCAGAGAGCGTGTTGAAGTGTCCTTGAGCAAGACACCGAACGCCTTAACTGCTCCTGATAAGCAGGTTGGGGCCTTGCTTGGCAGCCTCCACCATCAGCGTATGAATGGGTGATTGTGAGGCATTCATTGTAAAGCACTTTGAGTGGTCGGTAGATTAGAAAAGCGGTATATAAATGCAGTCCATTTACCATTTATTTACCACTTACTTTGATTCTTCTATTACCCACCTCATCATGCTCTAAGGTGCACTTACATTAAATGCACTCTTGACTATGATGTGATTACTGTGCACCAATGTATAATGCCAGCTGTTAACACTCCAATTTGCCAATTGTTGAATCTTGTAAGTCATTCTGAATAAAAGCATCTGCTAAACATAAATCTAACGTCAGTCCATCACAGATAAATGGAGAATTCCTAGAAAAAATACATTGGGATTGTCCCTGCAATTAATGCCTAAATATCAAAATGCAGAATCAAAATACTCTTATTTACCTTTAACAAATTCCAGAGAAATTATGTTTCAATATTACGTAAGTCTACAAAAACTGCCAACACGTAACAGCTTGGAATAAAATTTATATATATATATATATATATATATATATATATATATATATATATATATAGTGTTTTTTTCCGAAACCGTCAATGGTGTTGTAAGTGCTCAACTAATGAGGAGCGGAATATCAACATGCAACTCTCTGGTTGCATGTTGCAACCAGAATATGCAACTGTTTCGTGCATCATGCACTCATCTGATGAGTGCGCGACGCACGAAACAGGCCTGTACTGCTATGCATTAAAACTTTTTTTTCCTGCATCTGTGTTGATATATATATATATATGTATAAAATCCAGTGATTCAAGTTAATTCTTTATGAGACAGTACAAGCCTGTTTCATGCCATAAGCAATCATCAGCTGTCCAGCAATCATCAGCTGGACAGCTGAAAAATACAAATCACATGACTTCTGTGAGAATTCCTCTAATGCAATACCTCTGGAGGAATCAACTCCATGAACCGTACCTTCATTGACTTTGGATCAAGCTTAGCCCAGTGAGTGGGGGTGGTGACTTCCTTTGATTCATCATCATCCTTCTCCTCTTCATCCTTTAAAAGGAAATTATTCAGATAATAGAGAGAGGAGGAAGAGATAGGAGAGCAAACAATCAGCACACTACAACTGGCCTGGTTCAGATTGTGAAAACAAAGTTGATCCGTGCAAGAAGCAAGGTCACATCTGTCTTTCATAGTCTCGTCCTAGTGAGCTCTCGACTGTGTTTAAGTCCATTGCTACTGAAGGGTACACAGGGAAGCTCTCTAGCCCTTATTAATAAACCCACGGAAATGCCCCCCAGCGGCCAATCAATGCAGTTCTGTGGAACACAAAAAAGATAAAAATCAATGACACGTGTGTCCAAAAGGTGTGTGGGTACATCAGGTGAATTGAAGCTGGTCTCCAAACGGAGTGTGAATAGGGTGGCCCTAGTGTGGTTTACAACTGGGGTACTGGGTCTTGCCATTTATGGTTTTATGGACCTATGTCACATAGAAGACATCTGTCCTTCTGTCCAACCAACTGCCCTGGAAGAACCTACATATTTTCCAAATCAAGAGTATATAATCGAAAAACAAGAACAGACAAGAAACAGGACTTAAGGGAGCTTCTCTTGTCGGAGTCAGCCGATATCAAATTGATGTGAAAGATCATATAAAAAGGACACAGTTCTAGAAGGAACACATTATGAAACAGCAATTGAATCTGCAGATTCCAGCCAAATGTTGAGAATCACCACTGGTTACAAACATAGAATGAAATTATACCATTTAAGCCAATTCTTGAGTCCACATGCAAACAACCCAATTCATAAGTTTGGTTACTGGTGAAATGCCAGGATTAATTCAAATGGTTATTACCCAGATTGACACCCAGTTAAGTTAATTTTAATGAGCTGGAAGCCGTTTCATCAGTTGCGATGGTGTCTTTATAATACAACCTAGTCTCACTCCTTCCACTGTATGTGTCTTCTGGATGTGAGGGAAGATGGAGGGTGCAGATGGAGGGATGTAGGAATTGGAACACAGGAGGAGGGGAAAGGTGGAGGAGTAAACAGAAGAAGCCTGGGGAGGGGTTCTTGTGATACAATTATCTGCCTGTGGTTGTGTTGGTGTGCATGAATGGTGGTGTGTACTTTTGTGTTTAATGTGTGTCTGGGGTTTGTTTTGTAATTCCTGTGCCTTCCTGTGAGAAGCGGAAATGAGAAGAGAGGGATTAGCGGTTCAGTGCCTGTTCTCCATCCGCCTCCTTTCGCTCGGCCGACAGCTTCTCAACCAGCTGCTCCCGCAGTCGCCGCGACAGCCCCTCCCACTCTGAGCGGGTAGGAAGACAATGCCAAACATCCGGGAGAAACAAAACCACTGTCTCCACATGTGCGGGGACTGTCCGCCCCTTGTGAGTCTCCTCCGGCCGATGATAGCGAATCTCTGCAAAACGATACCTGTCGCAAAGGAAGAAGGCGCATTGGAAAGAAACATTCTCGTGAGGACATACAAAGAAAAAAAAAGGGGGGCAAGCCTCCCATCCCCACATACAGCTAGTCCCACCCCTCAGGTTGCTGAATGATACCATATGTCATTAGTGACCTTTCCAAAAACACGGCATAAATTTATGAGGACTCGTCTGCAGCTCTCCAGCAGTTGTCACAGGTTAGGGCAGTCATTTTCAAAACAATGATGGACAATGACATAAATACCTCATATCCCCATGCCTACCCTTATTATTCCCCACCTTCAGCTAAATATCAGTCAGTACTGTTAAAGCAAGGATACAATTACATATCCCACTAGAAAGGGGATGTGAGAGAAGAGACAGAATCAACGGGACTCAGTGAAAGCAAGTTAAATATGCAAGATATTTAACAACAGATCATAGAAAAAAAAAGTCAAACAACAGAGAGTAATGGTGGTGTCTTCTGGTCCAGGCTACTGCTCATCCAGCCACAGAGTCAATGCATTCCTTCTTACAACACAACCGCGTGTGTGTGCATGTGTGTGTGTGTGTTTGTTTGTATACTTAGACAGGACAAAAGCACACAAAGGCAACAAAAAAGACATTGCACAAAAAAAATTCAAGTAGCAAATTAAATCTATACAAAATTATAATCATTTAGAAAGAAATATAAAAAAGCCAATGTGTTTAACATGATAAGATACATTGTCAAGGTAATTAAACCATGCAGCATACTGCAAATTCTGGTTGTGGGCTTTTAGTGTCACAGGCATAACTGGTTTCAACAGAAAAGGGAAAAATATAAGTGATGAGGAGAGGACTGGTACTTACCACTGAGTGCATAGACTAAGGTCTATGCCTGTGAGTGCCTTGCAACAGCGTATGGCTGTCTTTATAAGGACTGAGGGGTCGTTCTCTGGGTCTGCGCCATCCAGAGAGGGAGACCAGTGACCACCGATGGCCATGGCCTCATCTTTACCTCTCATCCCCACCAAAAACTGTAGGACAGAATCAAACAGATGGCAGAGCAGTGGGGTTAGACAGAAATGGCCTGTAATGTTATGACCAAGGGATGAGGACAGAGGGAAAAAAATTAGCAGAATAAGAAAAACAGGCATACATTGGTCAAGAGTGAGCTCAAATAATTCTACCAAATTAAACAAAAAATAAATTGGGAGGGCCAGAATGCTAGATATAGGAGAGCCAACATCAGAAGAATTACTTTCAAACACAGCAAAATGTTCAGCAATGGAATAGGAATTTGACATCACTGTTAGCTCATTAATGGATTGCCTCTTCATTCAAAATATTTTGGTGTATTTTTATGGATTGCATTTGTGTAGTGTACCTTAATGAGTCTAGCAGGGTGTTGGAAGGAGTCCCTGACCTCCTGGGGATCCTCTGCTAGAGCACATGACTTATGATAGAGCTCCTCTATGCTGGGGTTGGCAAGCAGCATCACCTAAAATAAGCACAACAGAAATTGGGATTAAGTGGTTACAGCTAACTTTACATGCGTAAGTTTGGATGGGCAATCGAGGCTTTTCAGATACTAAGTGGTGTGGACAACAATTATCGTGTCGTCAAACTATTGTAAAAGAACAACAGCTAAACAGAGTGTTTCACACCATTTCTTGCAGAATATCTTGTTTGTTCCTGGGGACATTCTATCTCCACTTCCAGGTTTTAGAATGGTTCTTTTTGAGTACTCTATAATTTATCATTGACAGCTGTCATGTACACTCACTGGCCACTTTATTAGGTACACCTTGCTAGTACCGGGTTGGACCCCCTTTTGCCTTCAGAACTGCCTTAATCCTTCGTGGCATAGATTCAACAAGGTACTGGAAACATTCCTCAGAGAATTTGGTCCATATTGACATGATAGCATCACGCAGTTGCTGCAGATTTGTCGGCTGCACATCCATGATGCGAATCTCCCGGTCCACCACATCCCAAAGGTGCTCTATTGGATTGAGATCTGGTGACTGTGGAGGCCATTTGAGTACAGTGAACTCATTGTCATGTTCAAGAAACCAGTCTGAGATGATTCGAGCTTTATGACATGGCGCGTTATCCTGCTGGAAGTAGCCATCAGAAGATGGGAACACTGTGGTCATAAAGGGATGGACATGGACAGCAACAATACTCAGGTAGGCTGTGGCGTTGACACGATGCTCAATTGGTACTAAGGGGCCCAAAGTGTGCCAAGAAAATATCCCCCACACCATTACACCACCACCACCAGCCTGAACCGTTGATACAAGGCAGGATGGATCCATGCTTTCATGTTGTTGACGCCAAATTCTGACCCTACCATCCGAATGTCGCAGCAGAAATCGAGACTCATCAGACCAGGCAATGTTTTTCCAATCTTCTATTGTCTAATTTTGGTGAGCCTGTGCGAATTGTAGCCTCAGTTTCCTGTTCTTAGCTGACAGGAGTGGCACCCGGTGTGGTCTTCTGCTGCTGTAGCCCATCTGCCTCAAGGTTCGACGTGTTGTGGGTTCAGAGATGCTCTTCTGCATACCTCGGTTGTAATGAGTGGTTATTTGAGTTACTGTTGCCTTTCTATCAGCTCGAACCAGTCTGGCCATTCTCCTCTGACCTCTGGCATCAACAAGGCATTTTCGCCCACAGAACTGCCGCTCACTGGATATTTTCTCTTTTTCGGCCCATTCTCTGTAAACCCTAGAGATGGTTGTGCGTGAAAATCCCAGTAGATCAGCAGTTTCTGAAATACTCAGACCAGCCCGTCTGGCACCAACAACCATGCCACGTTCAAGGTCACTTAAATCATCTTTCTTCCCCATTCTGATGCTCGGTTTGAACTGCAGCAGATCGTCTTGACCATGTCTACATGCCTAAATGCATTGAGTTGCTGCCATGTGATTGGCTGATTAGAAATTTGCATTAACGAGCAGTTGGACAGGTGTGCCTAATAAAGTGGCCGGTGAGTGTATATGTTGATGTTAGCAACCATACCAGGATATTTATTTTCATAGTATAATGTTTCTTGCTTGTATTAGACTATTTCAGCTAAATAAATGCCAAGGACATGTATGCCACATGCACATGTGCTTGGGAACCTCTCTCACCTTGGCGCTATAGGTGTGGTTGGCATCAGGTGGGTCCAGCACCGCACAGTTCTTGACCAGGGGATCCACCTCCTTGTGTAAGATGTGGAAATTACAGTAGTTACCGAACTGGAAAGGGCGTGACAGTGGGAAAGCATCAACCCAAGTGAAGACAGCATCAAAGAAGTCGCTGGGGATGTAAAGGCTCTGGTACCGCCTCCTCAACTCCATCATGTCACAGTTGGAACTGGAGAGACAACAGAGCTTCAGGTGAATACTTATATGTAATGTCCATTGACAAACTTAAGTATTACTGACTAACAAACCAGACAGTTCCTGGAAGATAATGCTTAACATTGCATGTGTCTAAAATGATCCAATTGAATACCATGACTAGTCTACCCACCCATCTAGGCTGAACTTGGAGAATTGGACAGTGTAGCGGGGAACCACCCTGCGAGGCCGCCTTGGGGAGCGCTCCCGCCTTGGGGAGCGGTCTCTGGAACGTTTGCGAGTGGGTGAGCGCTCTCTTGATCGCCTGCGCTCACGCTCTCTCTCGCGGCTAGAGAATGTCATTCAAAAGCATAGAAAATTAACTACTGGCAGACACTTACAGCAAAAGAAGCCAAATACACCGCTCATATTTTGGTTCACTTTGCAACACATATTTACAGTAATTTATCCACTTTATCTTGTCTCCTTACCTGCGTTCATCTTTAGTCCTGAGGATCAGCTCAGGGCCTCTGTCACTACGATTTGGGAAGCGAGGAGGGGGTTCAATGCGTCGGACCGGCTGAGGCTGAGGCATCATTCTCACCGGGGGCTGGAGCAGACCCCCAGAAAACACGTCTAAATTCATAGGACATAACACAAAATACCTGCTAAGTCCAGCACTCTTCATACTACAAACTCAGACTATGAAATAATTTTCCAAAAAGAAAAAAAAAATTCCCAAAACAGTTGGAGGGAGACTCAGGTTGGCTCCTGACTATTTGGAATGCCTTGTCATCTCATGACAAGAGTACTGTTTACCTTTGGGTGGAGGCTGTGGCAGCAGGGGCTGAGGAGGATTCTGGAGGAGTGGGGCCAGAGAGGCAGCAGAAAGCTGGGCCTGTAGCAGGGGGGGAGGAGGACCTTGGGCTGGAACGCTGAAGGTGGTGGGGGGAGGCAAGGACTGCAGCATGGTAGGGGCTGGCTTCATCATATTAGGAGCCTGAGGTTGACTCTGGAGAACAACAAAAAAGATACAGACAGAGGGCTACAATAAGCAAACCTTTAAAGAAGCAAAATGACAGATGTGAATCAAATGATTCCTGTGTGTGATGTCTCGACAACAAATACGATAATTAGATTGTGGCTCCATGTGTACCTATAACACTGAACCGTACAACATTTCAGTTTTGTAGTACTGGCTGTATGAAACAAACGAGATAAGAAAACTGTTTGAGTAACTGTTTGAGTGAGCAAATAAGAAAAGTAGCCTGATCAGCAGTATCTCAATATGTTGTCCAATCAAAGAATACCCAGTTCCAAACAGCAAGACTGTCTCCGAGACAAACAAAAACATCAACATAGACAGGAGGTGGTTTAACATGCACTATCTCAGCAGGAAAGAACACAGTCATTATCTTAAAACAGAATAACTACAGGAATAACTAAGAAATCTGCCAAAAGTAACTGTCCTGCTTTTAAACCTGTTTTTGAAGGGGGAAAAAAAAACTTTAGACACATTTTTGAGGTGAGAAGTGTTTGGGTGGAAAAAAGGCAGTTTTTTTTTACCAAGATAAAAAAGGTAAGGATTAAAATGTGTGTGTGTGTGGGGGGTACATTTAAAAAGGTGCATTCCCTAAGGTACCATCCTGTCAACCAACTCCATCTCTGTAAATATCATTTGAAAACTATTAAACAGTTTGCTCATAGAAGAGCATTTCTACACATTAGATGTGCATTGTCTCTTGTATCTGTTAAAATCTGATCAACAGGCCATCTTATGGATAGCACCTTTCTAAATCACCTAAATTCACTGCAATGTCCCCTGTAGAGAAATATACCAATTTCCAAATTATTATGAAGCCAAATGTAAAACAAAACCCTCTGAAACAGAAGGAAAAATATCAGGCAACATTAATTTGTGTTTCAGAGTGAAAAGCTAACAAGCTACAATGTAATTATCCATCACTTCAAAGAAAGAAACCTGAAAGTCGCAACCTAGTCATAAACTACTCAAATTTGCCTCTCTCTGTAACACAAACGAATGTTCCCTATAAATAACATTCTAATGTTACAGCTCCAACAAAATACTACATAAAAAGGTGGCTCTATCTGCGTTGGCTACAACAGCAAACCAAAACTGGAATTAACTGAGAACAGATGTGACTATGGTTAGCGGTAACCAAAACAGAGGGGAGGGGGGGCAAAAAGAAAGAAAGAAGGGAAAATGGGGTAGAACCCCAAATGACAGGTGTGAGGGCCAGGGCAAGGGGGTTACATTTTGTCTGTTGTCCACAGTGGAGTGCATGTCTGAGTAGCGCAGCTGCATCCCGGGCTCATTGTAAAAGCTGCCCAGCTGTGGGGAAGCCTGAGGCTGCTGCTGCTGTTAGGAGGGATTGAGAACACAAAAATCAATAAAAAGACACACAGAGGTACTCAGGGATAACATACAGTGTGATAACACACCCATTATCAAAACACATCAGGACTCCAGAGAGCTAAAGTTTAAGTTTTAATGTCTAATTTTACATTGCAAATCTGTCTTATAGGGGATTTTAAAGGTATTACAGTTGGATTTCATCCCCATTGCCTCTAGCTCAGAGATGGCTTTGGACAAGACAACATTAAATCAGCAACTTTTCCACCATGTTTACAGAATGATTTACTATGACTCAGTTGTAAAACTTGCTATAAATTTAAGGAAAAACAGGATGAAGCAACTACTGGAGTCTCCAAAGGTCAATAGACGTGGTGACGGGACAGCAGTTCCTCTCCATTTTTTAAGGCTAGAAAAGTGAAGACAATTATTAAAATGGGACCACTATCCACATGGGATACCACCTCTTATCTTAAATGGTACCCCTTATTTAGTTGCCTGTACGATAATATATTGGTTAAGCCATAAATACAACCATAAGGATGTTTGTTTTCCTTTATTAGTAGTGTTTAGTATTTTAGCACTCAAAGCTGAGGCTGAATGTTGAGAAATTATTGACATTAGGTGACTGTTGTAAATCTACCCAAAGTAATGGCATTTAAAGTAAGAATAAAAAAAGAGCAGGTTATATTTTGTATACCCCTAAAACCCCTCTCTTGTTCTTAGGTAACTCAAAACACTATTTTGGAGCAGTGTTCTCACCGACTGGTTGGCTAACTGAGGTAAGGTCTGGATGCGCTGTGCATTCCACTTGAAGGGCATGTTGGGGTTGTACACGGCTTCCACTAGGACTCTGTCGCCCACCTGAGGAGTCTTCCCCTTCACAGCACTGACAAGACATGAACAAATATTCACACATTAAAACAGAATGCTAAACCACAACCAAGAAAACATAGAGCTACTCCTTGTTTTGTGCCGATCAGTTTTCATGTGAAAGGTGAATGAATGACAGTGTCGGAATTTAAACTCGCCAAATAAATCCAGTTTATGTCCTGTGAAATTACAAAATGCAGGGACATAAGGCTCCAAAATGATAAGAATTATGCCAGGCTACTATATAAAGTTATTAACATCTCAAATTATTACAACCAGCAACAGATTCTGGGAATTAGATTCACCACATCATATGTTTAATACCTTAACTTGATGCAATTTAGAACAAACTAAGCATGTTGATTCTCAAGATGTTGTCATTTTGACTACAGTGTTGTAACTGACATCCTGCACTTATCAGTTATATAAACACAATGAACTTAAGATCCCTCTCTATTAGGTCTGTGAGATATGACGATATAAATCATACGACGATAGAAAAACATCTATCATATTATGCGCTATTGTTTATTTTGTGATCGCAAATCACACTCTTTACGGCAATATTTTTTGTCATTTGGAGTCTATCCATCTTTTGTGTGGATTAATAAATGTCTTACTGACTTTTTTTACTTCAGGCTTTTATTGCACTTACAATAACATAACTAGTGTAGTTGTCGTCAACTCTCCAACTCCCCACAGCTGTCTGTCTCTCCTCCGCTCTGCTGAGCTCTTCGTGTACAGGGGTTGAGCCCCGCCCGCGGTGAAACATAGCAGAGAAGAGCTGACGAGAAACTGATGTAACCATAAATAACAGCAAAACGCAGTAGAGACTATGTTTATTTATGTTATTTACCTAATTTATGTGCACTTATTTTTCAGCTCAGTGAGAGTTTCTACTGCCTTTTGCTGTCATTTATGGTCACACTACTCTCCTCTGCTGTGTGGTTCAGCAAGGGCGGGGCTGCCCCTCCACACACACAAGCAGCGTGTGCACACGCTGGGGGGGCGCACAGACCAGAAACTATTCATTAATTCAATTTACAGAAAATGTGCTATATCGTGATATGAATCATTATCTGGTTATGAAATTACCTATACTGGGATATAAAATTTTGGTCATATCGCACAGCCCTACTCTTAATGTATGATTATTTAAAGACTACAAAACTATTTGTGACACTAGATCAAAAGTTTTTAAGTATGCAATAAGGGTACCTGAAATGTGCTGGGTCATGTTACTCTTTTACACTAACAAAATTTTAATCAATATCTCATCCCAAAGAAGCAATGTTTTTTTAGAAAAGGATGGTTGGATGGAATCCATCCTTTTCTAAAAACATCAAATACAATAAGCACAGAGATTGAAGGTAATAAATGTTTGTCTTCCTTCTTTCACCTCAACTGAAAAAAGACATCCTCGTCCACAAAGCCAAATGTGTCATGCAGTTTGTTGACAACGCCTGTGAATACTCGCTGCTTCTGAGGCTGCGTCTGCTGCTGGTGGCTGGAGCGTGGTGTCGGGTAGGACACGGTGATCTGGGCAGTCTGCTGAGGGTTGGACAGGCTCAGACTGGTAGGCAAGGCGACAGGGGGCTGAGTAGAGAGGAGAGGGAAGGAACTGACTATTAATGACACAATGATCCACCAGTTAGTACTTAAACCGTCTCTACTTCCTCTTACACACCCTAATAAGAGTAACAGAGCAGCTTTGATGCAAAATACAACAGATCATGCACCATTAGTAAACAGGGAAAGCTAAAAGAAGAGGAAATGGTGAAAATGTGTGGTGGACAATGTAAAACTGACTCAGACTACAGGGTATATGTATTTTTTTATTCCAGTCCTCAAACCCCAATCCAATCTTCTTAAGTGCCTTCATCGGATTAAATTTAGTGGAAGACAACAACTTCAATTTTGTAAAGGAACCATTAACAGCCCAACTTGCATCTGTTCAAAGGCAGGTTAGCTACTGCAATCTTAGTTCATTTACCATGCTTATAAGATAGAGGTTATGATAGTGGCGGTCATCTGAAGTGTATTATTGGGAATGGCAGTAAATATAAGGTGGGACTTAAAAACTTTGAAAGCAGTCATTTGTTTTCAATAACTTGAAAACATTTAGTGATCAACTGATGTGAAGACCAGTGTCTTAACATCATTGTGTTACCGATGCATCATCATCTGGTGTGAAATCAACCTCTCCACACCAACAAACAGAAAATAAGACATTAATTAATGCCTTTGCTTACCTGTGAGATCAATGCCTGCTGAGGCTGCGGAAGCTGAGGGGAGAGAATAACGAGAGCTTAATTAAGCTAATCGTTTGATTCTTGGGTTGAGATTTTTGTAAATGCCCATATCACGTCTCACACTTAGGGATTGCAGTGAATAGAGACATCAAAGAAGTCTGTGCATTTATGATGGAGCTCATAAAAGTTTGCTTTATATGCCCACTATCATTTATGCAGTCAAATGACCATTAAAACACATTGGCTTGGTTTTCTCCACAGAACTGTGGTGAGGGAACCCAGCATTCATCTACAATTTGAAAAAGTGGAGGGGAATTTTACTCTAAGTAAAACACATATGACTCAAGAAGCAGGACATTTTAAAATAGAGTAAGATGAGCAGACCCATTCACAGCACTCCATGAAATTGAGAGGATCTGGAAACATGCCAGGTATTTCAGATATTTTGCTAGCACAACACAATTCTTAAGGAGCTATGGCACAGACTAAAGCTTCAGGACCCAAATAATCATGCAGGTATTTCAGATGTTTCCCAAAATTAGAGCAACACCAATTTTAGGAATAAAGCATTTTGTGCCCATGTACATTGTTTTGTAATTTTTCAGTGGTTTAATAAACAGAAATTCATGTAACTGGTGATTTTTTCCAAAGGGGAAATAATGTCAAATATTGCAAGACATTTATCTGACATCTTATCAAGTTAAGCTACCATACTTAAATAGAAATTTGACACAAAATCTACTTTTTGAAAATAAACTATTTACTCTCTCCTTTTGATTTACTCTCTCCTGTTGAAAAGTACTTTTTTCCATTAATATCTAATGGCATCAGTTACTGAATCTAGACAAATAATTGCTCTGCAGAAAGGCATATCATTTTCAATTGGCGCTACACAATTTCAAGCAAGCAAATTATATATTACAGATGACAAGCTTAAAAAACTATAATTAAATGACTTTACATAATTTCTGTTAAAGGGAGAAATTTTGTAGCACTTTCAAAAATTACCTGTCTAAATATTTTTTTATGTGTTAATGTAAAAGCTGCTAGTGCATGCACTCAACAGAACTATGGGCAAAAAATTTGCTGTGCTCAATATGTATCTACATTTTTGAAAAAATTATCTTGACCTGAGTGAAATTTAATCACAAAATTCTCACCATTCTTTGAATTTAGGTTTTATGGGTCCATTCGTAAAAGCCAATTGATCCATATTTGACCAGAAATTGAGAATTCATCAACTATAAAATATATCAACTACCAACTTAACATAAATCTAAACAAGAGCCTATTTCTGTCATGTTTTGATATAACATTCAGATTGCAAGAGAACTCTTGCTTTACTATGCATGCACTCTACCTTGATAGAGTTAAATCAATTTTTTCTACTGAGTATTTAAGGGGTGTAACGGTACACAATAACTGTTCAATAGATACCTCAGTTTTGAAGTCATGGTCCAGTATGTTTTCAGTATAGCGGGGGGGGGGGGGCAAACCATAAAATTGCTTCTTTTTTTATTTAACAGTGGTTTGTTTACTGAATAAACTATGGCTCTGTCTTTCTTAAACAAATAAAAAAACAGTGTCAATGTTGCAACCTACTAATTTTAAGGTAAATCAAAATAAATATTCTCACAAATATAATAAAATGAACATACATTAAGGTGCAGCATTTAGAAAGTTAACTGTACTTGAATTGTATTGTACTTGTATTCAAATTAGCAGCTTTCAACTTCACATTAGGGCTGTGCAACAAATTCTCTCAAATAAATAAAAAATATAACAAAATAAATATCCATTAAGGTGCAGCATTTAGAAAATTAACTGTACTTGAGCTGTACTGTAATTGTACTCACATTAGCAGCTTTCAGCTTCACATTAGGACTACACAGTCCCAGCTTGTACTGATTTTCATTGTATTTTCATGCCCCCCCCCCCCCCCCGAAAAATTAACTTGCCTATGTTGTATGCAGAAAGGGTAGATCAGCAGGCACTAACAGTTTATCATAACTACAAGGCTGCACTGTGCTAAATTACCTGCAATCTCTCTGTGGCGTGCGCGTGCATGCTTAGTGGGTTGCTGAACATACAACATCCGGCCCTTCGCGAATGTTGCTAGGGGGGAAACTCAGAGTTTTAAATTAAATTCCACACACACAAAAGTTCCGCACGTGCAGTGGTTAAAACAATGCTGCATTCATTTGGTACACGTGTGCTGAACTGAAAGACCCATACTGAATATTTTCGGTACGAATACATGTACCGTTACACCCCTACTGAGTATGAAATCTATTAGAATTACTTCCTTCCTGTTATAAGTATTAGAGATTTGTTTTTAATCTATCCACCATAAATAAGGTCCTTAACCTACAAAAACATGTAGCAGTATTGTACCTAGGCATATCTAGTGGAAATATGTCAGGAAGGACAACATGAGCAGTGTGCACTTTGCCAGTGTTGAAAATGGTGCATATTATTGCAACAGAGAAAAGGTAATTTGTTTCACCTGGTGAGGTACATTGTATAGTTGCTGTTGAGGAGGCTGCTGTGGAGGTTGTTGCTGTTGCTGTTGCTGATACTGCTGGAGGGCTGTGTTGATCTGAGACTGAGTATAAAACACAAGAGATTGTAATTTGGTCAGTTTTAGATGTGACTCAGTGGGAGTGTAGATCTTCAACTGTATTTGGGAGCAAATCAGTCACTGACCTGCTGAAGCGCTGCAGCGGCTGCTGCTGCAGCTTGGTGCTGCAAGGCTGCAGTCTGCTGAGACAGCTGGTAGTTGGCAGCAGACTGGTTGCTGAGAGAGGCTGCAGCCAAGGCAGACTGTTGGGAATACATGGAGGGAGATGCACCCAGGAGAGATGGCTGCTGTACTCCAAGAGCTGTAGAGAGGAGGAACAAGGCACAGGAGGGAGGGAGAGGTGGGAAGCTCATCCCAATGAACTACCATTTCAAAAGTTTCACATTAAAGAGTATAAATAGGGGTCCATAGGAAAAGGACTGCACAGGCAAATATTAATTACACAGTAATCAATGTGCACACAGTGGTTTGTACCTTGCCTAATTCTGATGATTAAAAAAAAGAGAATCTTCTGACCGTATTGCCTTATGAATTTGATTGGACTAAGACATTTTATATATCTTTAAAAATTTGATAGTATGCACGTGTCCAGGACCACGTAGTCACATTTTATTTTTTAACATCATTTGAGATAAACGAATTGTCACAGTCCTTGTGATGTACGATACTTACAGTGAAGACTGCTGAGATCAAGAGACTGCCCTGAGTGGCCTGGCTGGGATACCGCTGTAGCAGCGAACTGTGTTGCCCACGGCGGGTTCTTCTGTCCCCCGAACTGGGCCATGACTCACCCAGGCTAAGTGAGAGGAGTCTCCGCACAGCAGCAGATCGAGGTCTGTCCTTTAGACGAAACAACATCAAGCAGTCCGTTAAAAACTGCTGACAAGGCAACCTCGACTAGCTAAATGGCAGTGCAACATGCTAACTTCACTTCAGTTAACACTGACAAGTCTGCACCAGTAGGCTAATGTCACTAGCATGGATGTCGCTGGCTAGCAAGATAACGGTCGTCCTTTCCATAGACCACACGGTTAATCCTTGGCTAACAAAAGCCAGCTAACCTAGTACCCAGGTATTATCACGTTGACATGGGTAGCTTTAACATTTCGATAAATATATGATATCCTTTACCTCTTGGCAACGCATAATTACCTGACAAGCAAGGTATTGTGTTCCTTTTATCAGACATTACCCGCGGCGGAAAATTAGTAAAAAGCTAACGAGTGGTTTTTGCCAGATGGACGCGCGTTAGCATATAGCTCAATTAGCACGATGATCGCTCGTGCTGGGTTTTGTTATAAACAACGAGGCCCTGGCTAACGTTCACTAGCCAGCTAATCGCCAGTTGATTCTCTACAGCGAATGTTTTGACAGCATAAGAGAAACACTCCAATTCACACTACAAGTTACGCAATTTAATATATGAAATCTACGTAAGTATTTAAGAAAAAAATGTTTAATAAAATTAATGTCCTCGCTCCTTACCACACTGTAAAATTGACTTGACTGTCCTACGGACCGGCGGATTTCTACATCTACTGCGCATGCGTTAACAGCTGTTCCGGTAATACAGTGTCTTGCAAAAGTATTCAACCCCCTTGACATCCATCCATCCATTATCCAAACCGCTTATCCTGCTCTCAGGGTCGCGGGGATGCTGGAGCCTATCCCAGCAGTTCATTGGGCAGGAGGCGGGGAGACACCCTGGACAGGCCACCAGGCCATCACAGGGCACCTTTGTTTCAATGCAACTTTTATCTTTTGGTCACAGAAGACGGCACTAAAAGACGAGTCCGGAAATACAAGTTGTATCTTTAAAAGCAGATATGAAAAGCATCCAGAAACACAGTGTGATCTGAATACTATGTCCTCTGGATGGGATCCAGCCACCATGAGCTGAGAAATCAATTAGAGAGATGGAGGGAGCGAGCGAGAGACAGACAGACAGACAGACAGACAGACAGACAGGCAGTGCGAGAGAGAGAGAGAGAGAGAGAGAGAGAGAGAGAGAGAGAGAGAGAGAGAGAGAGAGAGAGAGAGAGAGAGAGAGAGAGAGAGAGAGAGAGAGAGAGAGAGAGAGGAAAAAGAAAGATAGCAAACAGGGATGAGAGCTCGCGTAAAGAACCAACATGACACAGTCATCACTAATTTCTGGATTATAAAAGATACCTCACACATCTGTTCCTGAACAATATTGTTTTTGTGAACTCAAGCTATAAAAGCATGTTCCCAAAGCCAAAAAAAAGTTATGTATAGCTGAAGTTTTGTAAATAAATTAAAAACTAAAATGTAGTGCTTGCACAAGTATTCAACCCCCACATATCAATACTTGGTAGAGTACCCTTTTGCTGCAATAACAGCCATGATTCGCTTGGGGGTAAGTATGTACAAGCTTTGCACATTCTTCTGGAGTAATTTTTGCCCATTCTTCTCGGCAGAATTTGTACAGGTCTTGCAGGTTGGTGGGTTGGCACCTCTGGACTGTGATTTTCAGTCTGTGCCACAGATTCTCAATGGGGTTGAGGTCCAGACTTTTGACTTTGCCACTCCAATATATTCACCTATTTGTTGCTGAACCATGGCATTGTTGCTTTAGCCTTGTGTTTAGGATCAATGTCTTGCTGGAAGGTGAACCTTCTCTCAAGCTTCAGTTTTATGGCAGACTGCAACAGGTTTTCTTCCAATATTTATTTAGTGCCATCCATTCTTCCCTCAATTTGAACAAGGTTCCCAGTGTCTGCAGATGAAAAGCAACCCCATAGCGTGATGCTGTCACTGCCATGCTTCACTGTAGGGAGGGTGTTTTTTAGGGCATGAGCAGTGTTAGGTTTGTGCTACATGTAACGCTTTGAGTTTTGGCCAAAGAGCTCAACTTTTGTCTCATCTGACCACAAAACCTTTACCCACATCCTAACTGGGTCGCTCTCATGCTTGGTAGCAAACTCCAAGCGTGCTTTTATAAACAGTTTTGAGCAACGGCTTCTTTCTTGCCACCCTCCCCATACAGGGCAGATTTATGCCCTTGATATGGTTGACTCATTCACATTTACTCCAGTTTCAGCCACTGACCTCTGGAGCTCCTTTGAAGTGATGGCAGGATCATCTGTGGCTTTCCTCACCAGCCCATGTCTTGCTCAAACACTTAGCTTTGAGGGACGGCCTGTCCTACAAAGTGTCTGGGTGGTGTGGTACAGCTTCCACTTTCTGACAATTGATCCAACAGTGTTCCATGGGCCATCCAAACACTTGCATATTGTTTTGTATCCCTTTCCTGCCTTCTGCAATTTAATCACTTTGTCTCTTACTTCACTTCAGTATTATGCTCCTTTATCTTCATTTTCTGATGAAGTTCACGTCCAGCTAATGAACTTTACACAGAGTGCTTTTTATACCCATAAATGAGACTGTTACTTTAATCTTACACGAGCACACTAATTATGTCCAGTTGTGTTAAGCTGAGTTTGCTTTAGGAATGTCACTGGAGCTTTCAGAGCACAAGGGGTTGAATACTTATGCAAGCACTATATTTTAGTTTTTTATTTATTAATAAAAGTCAGCTAAACAAAGTATTTTGGCTTTGGGAACATGCTGTTGGCACTTATGGGTTCACAAAAATAATACTGTTCAGGAACAGATATCTGAGTATCTTTTTGTAATCCAGAAATTAGTGATGACTGTCAAGGGGGTTGAATACTTTTTGCAAGGCACTGTATATTTGCAGTAGCATATTAAACATATTGGACTTTCCCTTGCAGAAATCTCCAAAATTAATAAGACTTGATCATTAAAAAGCATGACGTTCGCTTTCACGAGGTGAATCAATGTTTAATGTAACAGAATAAATATATCACAGCCCTAACGCAGAGTCAACATAGATTTTTTGCACATATCTGAACTTTGCACCTACTTCCACTCAATGAATGGCTATAAATACATAATTACCAGGATGATGAATTCACAGGGCACTCACTCACAGTTGTACTATGTCCCACATGACCTGTCATCCTGGACCCAGCAACAGACACACATCATTATCAAGCTCAACAACTGCCATTGTATTTCATTTCAAAATGTACAATATCAATATTAAAAAGAAACAAAATTTACAGAAATCTTTACAGTGGCATATTCTGTCTTGTTGGAAAAAGGACTACTGTGATAAAGCTTTCTTCCTTGGTAATATGTGCATAAAGTATGTGTTTGAATTAATCATAACCTGAAGACTAACAGTGTGCATAGATACAAAGAGAATATTTTTCTCTGAGTGAAATAAATGTGGTATGGTAACTAGTTTAAGCACAGACAGCCTTTGTTTAATAGAGGGAAAGCAATTTTCTACAACTGTTAGAACATGAGCCAAGCACAGTTTTAATCTTGAAGTTTTCTCTCTAAATCTGCAAACACTTTTGCATTAATTTCATCCACCTCATCTTCCACCTGGAGAAAAAAAACACAATCATGGAACAGTCACATCAAATCCAAATAAGGCAAGCATCAATGAGTCTTTATGCATGCTCAATAATCCAGGTAAGAAAATCAAAGAAAGTTGAATCAGTTCATCTGGACACAACTAAGGGTGGGGATACCTGCAGTCAGTTGAGACTGAAGAGGTCACTCAGATGAGTGATGAAATATTTCTCTCTCAATAAATGTTGTGTCCAGATGAACTAATTCAACTTCGATGCTTCAATGAGGTTTAATGCTCATTTATAATTTCAAGAGAACAATCGCATAGTTGAAACGATATTGATGCTAGAGCACTGTAAAGGAACAATAGCACCAGAAAAATATCTTCACTAACTCCTACTTTTACTCCTATACTAACTCCTACCCCATCACTTTATGGATCTGTCTTTTATCTTTACATATTGGTGTTGACATATAACGTGATGTTTCAGTCACACTAATTTAGCTATTCTAAGTAGCCCCCGTAACTGGAAGAATGCATGTGCCATATAAATCCATCATCACTCCTGACCGTCCCCAAAATGAACTACAATTTCTAGCGCAATTACAGAACAAAAGTCCATATAAAATAACAAAACTATCCATATATTCGAACCACTGGAACTGATCACTCAATAGGCTCAGGGGTATTTCTCAGAAATCAGATCACCCCCAACCCCCACATTAATAAAAGATTCTACAGTGCCCACTGAAGTGTAGGATCTTTTAATCACCTGTTCCACATCATCCACCTCTGGGATGTAAAACTGTAGCATGTTCTGAATTCCGTTCCTAAGGGTAACTGTGGAACTGGGACAGCCTGTGCAAGATCCCACCAGCTTCAGCTTGACAGTGCCGTCCTCAAAGCCCTTGAAGATGACATCACCACCATCCTCCTGCACGGTAGGTCTGGGGTTAAGAGAGTGAGTAATGTTATATTTAAGAGAGGATCACAAAGCACAAAGGAAGACTGAAAGCTGTGAGACATTTGGGGGGGGGGGAGCTGGATGAAGCACACTATGTATTTCAGTGTTATGGCAATACCACTGTTCACTAGCTCAATGGGCAGTGGCTTTTTGGACATCCATAAATGCAGATTACAGGCCTTTGACATGAACACATCTACTTTTCAAATGCCTGATCCAACGAGCTCAGACTATCAATATCCATAATGGTTTTTCAAATCACTTTTTAGTCCTATTTATACAGCTATACCATTACACAGTAATATTTCCCCTTCTTCCATTGTTTGTTGTCAAATTAGTTTATTTGAATTTCTTGTGTGCTATGTATACTGTAGGTCTTATAGCTATAACAAATAGCCATATGCTATTTTTTAATGGTATATTTTCTGGTTTATGATGTAAACTTTACAGTATTCAAAGTGAGGGCCATCTCAACACCACCCTTCACTCTTTACTCTAACCATGGTTTGTATTCCAACCCCCCAATGCATCCTGACAACTATTTCTTATGTTATCTAGCTTAGTAAGGAGTTTTCTGCCAATGTAAATTTGACATCTGCATGGCAGTTTTTTGCAAACAAAATAATTTGTGCAAGGGAATTGCCCCTTTGCTCTATTAAATTTGTTTGATTATTCTCTGACCCAATCAGTATCCTTCCCTACTTCCTTGGCATCAGCACACATCTGAACACAAACACAAGTATTACTGGATCTTCTATAACTATTGTGTACCCTGCACTTGACATGATATCCACTCTTGGCTGTCTGTGATAGTGATATGTGACATTGTCCATCAACTTGGTAATTTTAATATCTTATTACGCCCTCTTGACTATCTAAGGCACGTTTACATGAAATGCACTTGATATGACGTGCATTGTTGTCTAAGATATGATTACTATTTAGTGCTCTATGACGCCTGTTGGAGACACAAATGTATCTTCTAATTGCTGACTCTCCTGTAAGTTGCTTTGGATTTAAGTGTCTGAGTAAATGTGTAAATGTAAAATATGTAGCACACAATACTCTGCACTGCAGTGGCATGCAGACTGCTTGTATATCTGTAAAGCAGATTTGGGTTCCATGGTTGCTGCTGACAAAGACTACTTTTGTACCTGATTCTTGTATCCAGCAGTTCCTTTATCATTGATACAACTTCATCATCATCTTCAGAAAAACCTACAACAGAAAAAACAGGCGTTAGGGAAATGCATATGAATATTATACAGTCAAAGGTCTAAAGGCCCAAGTTCATTTAACATGTGCAGACAGATGTATCTGAGAGTATATAGGTGGCTATGTCTTGATGCATGCTAAATCATCCAGGTAAGGCAATCCCAGAAAGTTGAATCAGTTCATCTGGACACGTTTAGTGGGAGAAACGTTTCATTACTCACGAAGTCACTTGGATGAATGATGAAACATTTCTCCCACTAAACTTTTTGTCCAGATGAACTGATTCAACTTTCTGGGGTAGGTGGCTATGTTTCACACTCACTGCTCTCATGGTGCACTTCTCCAGTTGTTATGGAGTCTCCACTCTCAAAGAACTTAGCAATGGCCTCCACAGCATGAAGCTTAATATCTGTCCATTCCACATCATCATCTGCCTGAAATGATAGAACATATAAACGGGCTTGTATAAAATGTTGCATAAAAACCTGACCATAAAGACATGCTGAATCAGCAAAGACAACAAATACCTTAGTCACTGTAATGAAGTCAGGGCCAAAGAATACACTTTTAACTCCTTCAATCTCAAAGAGGTCCCTGTGGGAAACATGGGCTGTTATCATACTGTTCAACAAAATTAAACACAATGATAGCATGAGGTCTGTGTTACTTTTATTTAAAACAGTAACAGATTGTTCTAGCTATCGTCAAGTGTCACTGGTGTGTATCGTTCTTTGAGGCTGCTACTGTTGTAGGGCGCAACTATCAGTGAGAAGAAAACATCTCTACATGGTACAGTCCTGCACTAAGTTATCTTCATTCATGGCTATCATACAAGACGGCATACTTTCATTTACACAAGACACAACATAATTTTACGGGTATGCACTCTTCAATAAACCAACCTCATCGCTGGCAAAAAAAATGTTTAATGCACTGCTTTTTCGTCTCTTAGACTGATCAAAACTGGTGTATGAGACATGCCCTGTCAGACAAAAACATGAGACTCAAATTCACTTTGTTTGGACACATGACACTCGACCTGGCCAAAGATGAGCACTCTGCGGAGCTTGGAGAAGGAAAATCCAGAGTCCCAGATCCTAAGACAGGTTTACCAGGGAGAAACTTCAAGCTCCTGGGGTTTGGAGTATCTTGTGTCTGGATGGACAGGTGTCGCACTGAAACACAATTTGAAGAAAACACTCCCCCTTTATTGACTTTTTAGACAATACGATGAAACTAGTTTCTGCATTAAATGGACAGATGGAGCCTGGACTTTTGTCGTTTCATGCTTTCTCACTTGTGAAACGAGGGACTCCTGCAGCGGGCAGAAGTTGAGCTTTCCTAAGGCTCTGGCCGGTGCATTGTGTGTGGTATGAGCTTCTTGACTTGGCTGGAAACCTTAGAGAGATACAACTATATTATATGTAATCCAGTACAAGACCCAGTCTCTCTAATTTGTCTGGCTAGCTAGCAATACCGTATGAATTATCTTGAGCTAAGTAACATTAGGATGAACAGGTGCGAACACTCAACTATGCAATAATGGATAACCTAGCTTAACTCGATTTGCTGAAGCGCATCCTAACTAGGGTATCTGATTGCTAATCGCTTGGTATGCAAGCAGACAAGTGCACTGCCTAACATATAATAAATAAATATACATATATATTTGTAATACAGAAAATGTCGAACAGCAAAACAGGCAGTTGAACGTCTAATAAAACCAACTGAATGAAATCAGGTAGCATTCGTGTCGCAGTTCGGTAGCTAGCTATTTTGCTCAATCTCCCGTCTGACCAGTAGTTAACCTTGTCGGGTTTTATACCAAACACTTCTATCAAAGTGAGAAACCCGTGTTTAACTGAAATAAACAGCATCGCTGCAATTGTAGAAGTTCAAACCTAAGAGGGAAAGCGTTTCTTGACCGCAACAACTGGTGAAGTCCCCATCGCAGGCGCGCCGCCATTTTATTTGTTTTGAAAGAAAAGATGACCTCATGTGGCGAACGTCCAAATCACTCTATTATTAATTCGTAGAATCTATTTATTGCAGTAGCGGGATTCAACAACGTATGACCCCGCGTTTTTAAAAATTTACAGAAAACGTGCCAAAAAAGAAGAAGAAGAAGTGAATATGACCCACGCAGTTTCCGCAGTCATTTAAGTCCAGAGTGTGTAATAACAGATGTAAGCAAAGGGCTAAAAAAGAAGAAGAAAGGGATGACTTTCACTACAGTCTTGCAGAACAAGCCAGTGCTGTCTTCTTTATTATAATACCCCCTGAACTCAGACTGTTTTACTCAATTCTGCAACCTCCAACTTTTTAGCACTCTGAACTTTTCATCTTAAACATGCAAGCAAATGCCACACTGGATTTAAGAGGCTGCTTGTAAGTAGGTGCTTATCTCAAACAATGAGACAGCGTAAAGGAAGTCAACTGTACGTTCCTCACATATGACAGGACAAGGTGTGCTCTGAGGGAGGGGCAGCGGCAGGAGAAAGAAATGTTACTCCCATAAAAACAGGAATGAGCGGCGGAAGGCTCATATCATAACTATAACTGTAGGAGAACCTGCTTCAAGCAGCTGAGTTTCAGTCAGTGCATAGAGGGACAGCATACTAATTGTTAAACTTCCTTGATGGTAGATATCCAGATGTCAGTACATGTAGACTACAGTAGATGAATCCACCGGGTCCTGAAAAGGCGTTTTAGTGACACGTTTGAATAGACTCCAGGAATCAAGGCATCCCTGATTTTACATTTGCTGCTGCTCTTCCTCACTAAGACAATGGTACTCTGGATTCTCCTCCCTGTCTCCCTCTCCCTGGTGTCCCTCATTGGAACATGGACTGTGTAAGTTTACCGAGAATTTATACTTTTTTAATCTTTTACCGAGGAAAAAAAATAATGAGGAGTCTTACATTGTATCTGCCAAGTTTCGCTCCCACTTCAATGTATTCCTTTTTGTAATACTACTTCCTTTTTCTAAAAAATAAATAAATCTTAATTCATTGAACTCAGTACAGAGTCAGGGGCGTTTCTAGCTATTAAAAAGATCAGGGGCTAAGTCAAATTTGCCTGGAGCTTGTTTTTTTATTTTTTTTTATTTTTAAGGGAGATCAGCATAGGTAGGTTGCAGAGGTTATATCTTCCTTTATAATTATCACACACACACACACACACACACACATTCAAAAGTTATTATGCTACTTGTCTTCTTTACTGTTGATTTGTGTACGGCTCGCCTTTCCTCTTCTTAACTATTGCAGGTCACCTCAGTCTCTGTGCCCTCATGGCCCTGGTGGTGGAACAAGCACCAACAGGGTTACCTTAATCTGCATTCTTACACACGGCAATTGCGCTAACCTTTCTTATACCATGATGGCACCGTTTATTTGCTACAATGTGAGCATGGCTCACCTCTGGATTTCTCCTTTCTCTTTTTCTCCCCCTACATGGATGTTTTCTTTCTTCTCTGTGGCATTGGTCTATCCCGCTCTCTCTCCCTTCTCCTTGCCCTTTATCTTCTGCTCCCATTCTGTGGTCTTTATTTATTTGCCTGTGCTGCTGTCTGTCACCCCTCTTTGCTCCTTTATTATTGTTGTCTTAAAATGTTACCAGATATTTCTACCAGATTTTCCTCCCATTTTCTTTTACATTTTATGTCTCCATATCTTCCTTTTTCTCTCCTTATCTTTTGTTTTGTTACCGTCGTCCTCCTGTCTGTCCTCTGCTTTTCTGTAGTAGAGGACAGACAGGAGGATAGTGACAAATTGTCCTAGTTGTTGCTGTACTTCCTTGTTTCTTTGAGGGTGGGATAGTGAGGGTGTCCCTCCTTGGCTTTAGCTTGGCAAAGTGGTCAGTGACCAACTCAGGATCAATAGTGCCGAGGCAGTCCTTTACTATCGAAAGAAGAGCTAGCCGCACTCGTGCTTGAGAACGTGTCTGATGAAATCAAACACTTAGTAACCACTGCGCATGTCAGGAATTGTGCCCTCTTTATTTTTCTTTGCAACTGTTTTGCCACCATTATCTCCTCAGCATCACCGTCCGCATCAACATACCACTGTATATCAAGTGAAACTTTTATTTATCAAGCCTGGTCCAGTGCACTGTCTCAAGTCAGAAGGAATAAATCCACTAACGCAATTAAGTAAATATTGTAGGGGGATCTGTGTCAAAGGTAATCGCCCCCCCCCGAGTTTACACTTTTTTAATGTGTTCAACAACCCAGTTAAAACGTGAACTATTTATCCGTATTAACATCTTAAACTGAGGTATTAAGCATGCACATTTGCTGTGCATTACAAATGTGACATTTGCAGTCGCTGAGCGATACCAGTGGGATTACTGAAAGAGTAACGTAGTCCAACCTTGGGGGTCGTCCCCGGTCGTCCTCTGTGTGGAGTATGCATGTTCTCCCCGTGTCTGCATGGGTTTCCTCCGGGTTCTTCGGTTTCCTCCCACAGTCCAAAGACATGTAAGTCAGGTGACTCAGCCATACTAAATTGTCCCCGGGTGTGAAAATGTGTGTTTGCGTGTGTGTGCGCGCGCGTGTGTGTGTGTGTGTGTGTTGGCCCTGTGATGGACTGGCGGCCTGCCCAGGGTGTCTCCCCACCTGCCACCCAATGACTGCTAGGGTAGGCTCCAGCACACCCCCATATATGTATATACCGAAACCGTCAGTGGTGTTGTGAGTGCTATATACATGCACTGTGTGTGTGTATATATATATATATATATATATATATATATATATATATATATATATATATATACAGTGCATCTGGAAAGTATTCACACCCCTTCACTTTCCCCACATTTTGTTATGTTACAGCCTTATTCCAAAATGGATTAAATTCCTTTTTTTCTCATCAATCTATATACAATACCTCATAATGACAAAGTGAAAAAGGTTTTGTAGAAATTTTTGCAAATTTATTAAAAAATAAAAAACTGAAATATTTCATGTACATAAGTATTCACACCTTTTACTCAGTACTTGGTTGAGGCCCCCTTGGCAGCGATTACAGCCTCAAGTCTTATTGGGTATGAAGCTACAAGCTTGGCACACCTATATTTGGGGTATTTCTCCCATTCTTCTCTGCAGATCCTCTCGAGCTCTGTAAGGTTAGATGGGGAGCGTCGCTGCACAGCTATTTTCAGGTCTTTCCAGAGATGTTCAATGGGGTTCAAGTCTGGGCTCTGGCTGGGCCACTCAAGGACATCCACAGATTTGTCCCGAAGCCACTCCTTCGTTGTCTTGGCTGTGTGCTTAGGGTCGTTGTCGTGTTGAAAGGTAAACCTTCGCCCCAGTCTGAGGTCCTGAGTGCTCTGGAGCAGGTTTTCATCAAGGATCTCTGTACTTTGCTCCATTCATCTTTCCCTCGATCCTGACTAGTCTCCCAGCTCCTGCTGCTGAAAAACATCCCCACAGCATGATGCTGCCACCACCATGCTTCACTGTAGAGATGGTATTAGCAAGGTGATGAGAGGTGCCTGGTTTCTTCCAGACGTGACGTTTGGCATTCAGGCCAAAGAGTTCAATCTTGGTTTCATCAGACCAAAGAATCTTGTTTCTCATGGTTTGAGAGTCCTTTAGGTGCTTTCTGGCAAACTCCAAGCGGGCTGTCATGTGCCTTTTACTGAGCAGAGGCTTCCGTATGGCCACTCTACCATAAAGGCCTGATTGGTGGAGTGCTGCAGAGATGGTTGTCCTTCTGAAAGGTTCTCCCATCTCCACAGAGGAACGCTGGAGCTCTGTTAGAGTGACCATCGGGTTCTTGGTCACCTCCCTGACCAAGGCCCTTCTCCCCCAATTGCTCAGTTTGGCTGGGCGGCCAGCTCTAGGAAGAGTCCTGGTGGATCCAAACTTCTTCCATTTACGAAAGATGGAGACCACTGTGCTCTTCGGGACCTTCAAAGCTGTAGAAATTTTTTTGTACCCTTCCCCAGATCTGTGCCTCGATACAATCCTGTCTCGGAGGTCCACAGACAATTCCTTTGACTTCATGGCTTGGTTTCTGCTCTGACATGCACTGTCAACAGTGGGACCTTATACTATAAACAGGTGTGTGCCTTTCCAAATCATGTCCAATCAATTGAATTTACTACAGGTGGACTCCAATCTAGATGTAGAAACATCTCAAGGATGATCAGTGGAAACAGGATGAACCTGAGCTCAATTTTGAGTGTCATAGCAAAGGGTGTGAATACTTATGTACATGCAATATTTCAGTTTTTTATTTCCAATAAATTTGCAAAAATTTCTACAAAACCTTTTTCACTTTGTCATTATGGGTTGTTCTGTGTAGATTGATGAGTAAAAAAAGGAATTTAATCCATTTTGGAATAAGGCTGTAACATAACAAAATGTGGGGAAAGTGAAGGGGTGTGAATACTTTCCAAATGCACTGTATACACACACATATACATGCACACACACACACACACACACACACACACACACACACACACACACACACACACACACACACACACACATATATATATATACACATATATATACACACACACTATATATATAGGTCCATAGGGTTAGTGGTTGTGTCATGAAGGGCATCCGATGTAAAATTTTGACAAATCACTACGGATTGACAAGACCATGTCGGATCGGTTGAGCCTCCACGCCAGATCGGTCAAGGCCTGGATTAACAAGGGCTGCCATTGGTGCCATGCCCTCACAGGGTAGCAATGGAAACTACAAAATCCACTGTGGCGACCCTGAGAAACAGAGAATAAGCTGAAAGAAGAAGAAGAAGAAGAAGAAGAAGAAGAAGAAGAAGAAGAAGAAAATATGTAAATGTAAATGGTGTGTCCTTTCCCGAGTAGCTTTATTGACAGCTGACGATTGCTTATGGCATGAAACAGGCTTGTACTGTCTCATAGAGAATTTACTTGACTCACTGGATTGTATGTATGTATGTATGTATGTATGTATGTATGTATGTATGTATGTATGTATGTATGTATGTATGTATGTATGTATGTATGTATGTGTGTATGTATGTATGTGTGTATGTATGTATGTATGTATGTATGTATGTATGTATGTATGTATGTATGTATGTATGTATATGTGTGTGTGTGTGTGTGTGTGTGTGTGTGTGTATACGTGTGTGTGTATGTATGTATGTATGTATGTATGTATATATGTATATATATATACACACATACGCATACACACACACACACACACACACACACACACACACACATATATATATATATATATCAACACAGATACAGGAGATAAAAAAGTTTTAATACATTGCAGTATAGGCCTGATTCGTGCGACGTGCACTCATCAGCTGCTACTATGTGTGTGTATACACACACACACACACACACACACACACACACACACACACACACACACACACACACACACACACACACACACAATGTACATTGGCTGATTCACCTGAGTTACATGTCTTTGGACTGTGGGAGGAAACCCACGCAGACACGGGGAGAACATGCAAACCCCTTACAAAGGACCCTGTGTGTGTGTATGTACGCGCGTGCGTGTGTGTGTGTGCGTGTGTGTGTGTGGGCCCTGTGATGGCCTGGCAGCCTGACCAGGGTGTCTCTCCGCTTGCCGCCCAGAGACATGAGAGCAGGATAAGCGGTTTGGATAATGGATGAATGTACATTGGCACTTTTTTCTTATCTCACAGCTAAAAAAAATGGAGTTTATCAATTGTACAAGATCATTTCCATTTATAGGTATCTGCATTGTACAACTCTGTGTTGCAACACTCACCATAGCATTAGAAATGAAACGTGGAAGCTCATTTTATCTTGTGTGAATGTTTGCTGAAATATGTGCTCAAGCTAGTTTCATCTGTCACAGGGTTTGCTCCTATGGAAAACAACAAAGCAATAAGAAAGAAAATATAGCTCGAAAAAATGTTCCTTCAGTTGGGTCCCGTTCAAAATATTACTGTAAAACATTTTATTTCAGTTTCACAAGTTAATACCAAATAGCTTCTTTTTGGTGGCTACTGATCGTTGTATACTTCCATATTGACGCAGTGTAGGAGTGTCAGTATGCCCTGCCAGCTTGTTACGTGGCCTTTGGTGTCTGTTGATATGTCAGTTGATTAGCCAGTTCCTCCGATTCTCAGCTACCAGATCTGCATACTTGGCTCTCTTCCTTTCTTGCGCCTCCTTCACAAATAGTTTTCACTTGAATGTATATCACAAGTGTGGATTGTAGTTTTGGTGGCACAGTGGCGCAGTGGTTAGCACAGTCGCCACACAGCAAGAAGGTCCTGGGTTTGAGCCCCGGGGTAGTCCAACCTTGGCGGGGGGGTCATCCCAGGTCATCCTCTGTGTGGAATTTGCATGTTCTCCCCATGTCTGCGTGGGTTTCCTCCGGGTGCTCTGGTTTCCTCCCACAGTCCAAAGACATGTAGGTCAGGTGAATTGGCTGTACTAATTTGTCCCTAGGTGTGAATGTGTCGACCCTGTGATGGCCCGGCGGCCTGTCCAGGGTGTCTCCCCACCTGCCGCCCAGTGACTGCTGGGATAGGCTCCAGCATCCCCGCGACTCTGTGTAGGATAAGTAAGCGGTTTGGATAATGGATGGAATGGATGGATCTGCCAGTTGTGTTCAGTTAGTGGTCTCACTGACAACCCTGTGCATTTCTTTTTGTTTATTGTCTGATAATGTTGGGATAACATGTTTTTTTTTTTTTTTTACATTTTTTGTGCCTCGGTGGTCCTTCCCTCTGACCAAAGTCAAACGTCAATTTCCAAGAATGACTGCATGATGATGATGATGATGATTTATTTCGAACATGTAAAAAAGCAGGATATAACATACAGATAAGCCACTGCCAATAATCTGAAGTGATCAACAAACCCACACATCAAGCTCAGCAAACAGATCTCCATATGCATCAGGTTATTTGTTACATGTTGGAAAAGGAGTAGGAGGACGTATACACTTATTTTTTCCTACCCCTTCTCACCTACTCTTAAGTTAATTCAGCTACTGTACATCTAAAACTCAATTCCCACCGTACTGTGTAGCTCACATTCAATGCAAGTTGTGCTGCACAATACAAACTCAACTACTGTGAACAATAAGAGAAAAAAACACAGCAAAACACATGAGAGAAAGAGAAATAAAAAGAAAAACACACCCTAATCATTATATACCAAGAATAAACAGATCTCAATGCTACGTATAACCCAGATATCCACTTGGTGTCATAGAAAGAAAGAAAAAAGTAATATGAAATGTTTAGCGATAAACAGTTAACACAACTCTTCGTTGTCCCTATATCTCTTGATAATCAGTCCTTCGTACTTCTTCTTGAACTAACTGCGTAATGTTTGTACGTTGTTTGAGTTCCATGGTCAGACTGTTCCACAATTTTACCCCACAGACTGAAGTGTCCGTTCTCTTCAAAGCTGTACCAGCACATCATTCCCTGAAGTTTGATTTCCCTCTCAAAATATACTTCCCTTCTCTATCCGAGGATCCATGACGTGTTGGTTACCAATGTTTGGCAATATCATTGCTGCTATTACAGGATTTTAGTGAATCTGAAAGCTGCAAGCTAAAGTAGATGAATATTAATGTCATGTATCACCTGTGGTGTGAAAAGTGTGTCATAGTGCCATACCCAATAATCTTAGTAATAATCAACAGAAAAGAGACGTAATATAAAGTGTGTAACTTTGACTGTTCTTTACATTTGTGTTGTTTTGTTTTGTTCAGATACGCTCTCGCCTTCAACAACAATCACGTGTGCCCCCTTGGCAACTGGTAAGTTGTGTCTTGTGAAAGCCTCGTATACGCTGGTGAAACAGTGATGGGTTGTTATTACCATTCTTTCAATTCCTCACTATTCTGTTTTCAGGGAGATTAAGGACTACTGCCAAACTAATGAAACCGCGAGTTGCTGCAGAGTCCCTACCATAAGGTAGCCGGGTTGTATATAGGCATACATACACCTAAGTATTCACTTTGCTCGGGGTCTGTCCCTGTGACTCCACCACCAAAACTATCTCAACTAACTCCCCGACTTCCTCCTCCATGCAGCTCAAGTGGAATCAGCGCACCGGAAAATTCCCTTTTTACTGCTACGATCAATGCTGGCTCCTTTCTCTGTGAGTTGACCGGCAAAAGAAACAACATATACAGTTTATATATATGTATGTGTGTATGTGTGTATGTATGTATGTATGTATGTGTGTGTGTGTGTGTGTGTATGTATGTATATATATATATACACTATATATATACACTATATATACACTATATATACACTATATATATATATATATATATATATATATATGAGTGATGTGCATTAAACTGATTTTGATTTCTTCCCTCAGTTTTGCTGTTCTCTATAGCCCACCACGCTCATATCATGGAGAAAAATTTCACCTGCTCCATGCTGAGCAAGTTTGCCTTGGTCTTCGGTGTGGTGGCTTCCTTAGGGGCATTTGTTGCTGGAAACTGCAATGTGAGTCCATCTCGTGCTGTCTGTTTGATCAATACCAAAATGTTGTATGTATGTTTCATTTAGTATTATGCAGCATTATAGTCGTGTAGCAAATTCATGTGGACAATTATGCAGCTCCATGGAGAGGGTGTAGGGTATTATAGGTGTAATAAGGCTGGATAATAAGTAATGCAGTCGAACAGCTTCGACTTGCACCTGTGTCTGGAGAGCAAATAAAGGTGGGAAACTGTTTGTTTTATGTCATATAAGAAGGGGCAGAGCACAACCAGAGTCTCCCAATGCTTTGTTCACCAGTCCTGCAAAGTTAAGCATACGTTACTTTGATTTGGAATTGAGATTGTACCTGGTTTATCTGAGTTTAAATGTGTTTACACCAACTAGTCAGAAAGCTGAATAATGCCATCTTCATTATGAAGTGAGACGAACAGGTCTATCTGCATGCTCCCGTGAAAATATGACATTTCCATGTCTCGTATTGTCATTATGCACGTCTCAGTCAGGTTACAGTAGCTGAACTGTTCAAGTGCACGTCAGTGTTTCATTTAACTGAAGCAAAATGGAGCAAAACTATATATTCCACAACATAGGGCATGAAAACAGACAAAAGTAGAGTTTTTTTTCTGTTGTTTATAGTGGTGTCAATGCAAATGTTTTTATGACAAGTAACCATGTAAAAGGCTTTTCAGTGTTCTAGGCGTCACGGTTTGCTAGACTTTGATAGGATATGAGAACATGATGTGAACATAATGGGATCAAGTCAAACATCAGACATCCTTCACATTCTCAAGTCCATTCACAAGTCACAACCAATGTAGCAATGCAATTCGCAGTATCAGCCAAGATGCCAGTAAGATCAGCAAGACGATGATCTTTGGCAGCAAATTAATTGCAGCATCAGTATCAAGCTGCATCACTCTATATTCTGATCAGTTTAGGAGTAATCATCATCTGGGCATATGGTGAATACCCATTGTTGAAGTTAAAAAAAAACAAACATTCTTTCATGATTCTAGTTACATGTTACATGGACGTTACGGTGGCCATAGGGTTTGCTACATGCATCACAAAGATGGGTGATAATGTTTTTTTATTGACTGGTCTCCACAGCCTGGTTACCTGTACCTCCTGCACTACCTCGGTGCTGGTAGTAGTTTTGTGTGTATCTGTTTCTACACGGTGCTGCTCACTTCACTAACCGGGAGGTGTGCACTGACGGGATGTGAGAAGGTACTGTACCCGATGCGCATAATCTCCACTGCCATCCAGATCATCGTCACCATCTTCTGTATCCTTTCATAAGCTTCGATGCAAGATTCAGCCTTGTCTGTTGGTCTGTCCGTCCATCTATCTGTCAGTCAAGTATGCCTCATAACACTTCAGTGTGGGTACACAATGACTTGTTGCCTCAGTTATGCATGATCACACCCAAATGCTCTCACAAACAATGACATACCAATTACCTTATATGTCATACGATGTGTGTTATATACATCCTTGACATTTAACACCCACAGACTGCATATTGTTCGCCCAGGCTGATTACTGGTGCCAGCTGGTCGGGGCCGTATTTGAGTGGACGCTCAGTGTCAACCTGGAGTTGTTCGAGCTCAGCTACGCCGTGGAGTTCTGTTTCTTCTCCTCCTCCATGTTTTCAAATCTGCTGGAAAAGCGAGACGAGGAGAAGCCATTCATGCTGGGGATGTCTTGAGTCTGAGGCTGCCGGGCTCCGGTGGAGGGACACACGTGGAGCAGGTGGACTTTCTCAGGCATCTGCTGGACCACGTGAATGACTCGCAACCACTTCGAAGAAAAAAAAGCGCTTGTCTTATTTATATTTCCCTAACGTCTGCATCGTTGATGACTTTGTTTATGAGGAGGTTATCGTGCTCCAGCTCATCCGGGGACTTTGCAGTGTACATATTGGTTTAATTTATTGTGCGAAACGCATGACCCCGATTCCCTTCAGAAACGCGAGTCACTGTCAAGTGTATGTTAGTTCACGATACGCTGCTGGGGGTAAGCAATTTCCGAGGAAAGAGCGTAAACAAGTAATTCCTGTTATACTTTACATATTATGCGTAATTTTTCATTTTGATAACCTGCCAACAGAACAAACGTCTAAACAGTCTCGAGCACTACATTTTAAGCATCTTAATGTACCATGTAGAATATAAGCTGTTTTCCAGAACCATACACTTTAATTACATTTTCATTACACTCAGGGTTTTTGTGCAATATATATATATATATTTTTTTTTATTTCCCCGGGTATGAACACGATCAACACTGAATGAAAACCATTGAAGTACTTCACAATTAGTAAATAGTGTTCTTGATATTCTTGGTTTGGGTCTCTGTACATGCGCATAGCGGTCAGTTTGATAATAAAATACTCGGCATTAATATGTGTTGAAGTCATGTTGTTGTTGTCTCCATCCACCTGCTATCAAAACACCTTACGGCCACGATGAAAGTCTCTTTCAAAAAGCTTGGTGAGCGTTGCGAGATCACAGCTGAGTGTACAATAATCCCCATAACGTCAGCAGATCCTGTTTGAATGGAAGACAAACGCTGGGAGTGACGTCGCAGGGGGCGTGGTCTAACGAGAACAATGTGCGGCGAGGACGAGCTATGCCGCAGAACCTGAAGAGTGAAATGCAGGGGCCGGTTTGGAAGAGTGTGTGTGTGTTGCCTCAACCATTCCCATTACAGGGTGGTTAGGCGTTGTCGAGCCTCCACGCCTGGAATTTGAAATGGAAGTATTCAGTGATACTTTAGTTTGTGACATAATAACAACAGTGACTTCAGAAAGAACTGGTTTGGCGGTGACTGCTAGCCATTTAGTTAAAGCGAACTTGTCTAAATGTTTGCCAACTCTCATAACCTCAGTGGTGTACTTCACCGAACAAGAGACAATGGAGGCACTCACTAGATTAAATGCTTTCTTCTTGCTGTTCCCTTCCCTTGGCTCAGGGAGGGAATACCTAAATTCCTGTTAGAGTGATATACGGGATTACTTCCCCTCCCTTGTATCCCCTCCCTTTGGCCAAGGTCTCAAAAATGCGAACTTCGAATCCAAGTGCATCCCACAGCTCCCCCCCCCGCCCCCATGTGATCTTAGACAAACACAATCTCCTGGACAATTAGTAGAAATACAATCTTAACTGCTTCATGCTCATTACTACGTTAAAGTTATTGAAGAAGCTTTTCTGGTCTGGGTTGAATTTTATGAAGGCTACTCAAAAGCACAAACTAGTAAGGAATAGATGTAGGCTATATTTCCATCCATCCATTATCCAAACCGCTTATCCTACTCAGGGTCGCAGGGATGCTGGAGCCTATCCCAGCAGTCATTGGGCAACAGGCAGGGAGACACCCTGGACAGGCCGCCAGTCCATCACAGGGCCGACACGCGCACGCACACACACACACCAAGGGACAATTTTAGTATGGCCGATTCACCTGACCTACCAAATTAAAATGTTTGTATAGTGTATAACTGTAGCTATAGGTGTAATCTCAAAAGTGTGCACGTATGAAACAACCAGATTGTAGTTGTTAATAAAGATCAAACACTGCAATGACAAAACTTAAATGGCAGTCTCCATGCTGGCATTAGCGCTTCCGCCCAGTTATGTTGATGACTTGCGGAGGGTAGGAGAGGTTGTGAGGGCCCTTCCAACGATGCATTCCGTTCCCTTCTCTCACTCCAGTATATATATGGGCTGACAAATTCCTACGTCAAATACCATTAATACAGTTAAAAAATAAATAATAAAGTTGTCTGAATCTTAATTAACAGTTCACCCAAAAGACAAGAGAGGAAAAGTGGGAAGTACCAAATGAGAACTGAATGCAGCCGACAGTCGAGTGATACAGCCACAAGAATCCTCAAAAAGGAGCAACACAAAAAGGAGACTGCATGATTCTGGTTTTAATGCAAAGCACTTAACTTTTACTTGAAAGAAGGTAATATACATCCTGGAATTACAGATAATAAAGATACATTATGAGCAAAATCATTTCACAATTAATATCATCTCTCTTTTGCATCAACCCAGAGAGCGGTGTGATATATCTACAGTTTTGTTAGGAAGAAAACAGTGAGACGCACACTTAATTCTGTCCAGGCATCTTTACTGTATACTGTAAAATGTTTTTTTTTCAATATTAAGCAGTAGTCCACATCGTTAACCTCCTCAATAACAAAAGAAAAAAAAGAAAAGAAGAAGAAACAAGAGTCTAAGGGTTGTACTCCATCTAAGTAGTTGATCTGCAATGCATACATTATAAATAAATGTAAGGGGAAGCAAAAAGTAAATCAAGAGTTTAAAATAGTACTACAAGCAGTATTTCAAAATTCCAGCATGGCTGAAACAATATGTGGCCTTTCGTCCAAATATCATACTTTGGAGTGTGACCACAGCTAACCTTTTACAAACCTTTACGAAAATGTATGATCTCCAACAGGTGCATCCGGAAGCCCATCCAATGCTCAACACCTCTAGATGCATCAACTTAAAACTGCCAATAAAAATTCTCTCTGAATAAACTAAGTTACCTACCATCTTGTCCTGTGAGATGAGAAAGCTTTCAGAAGGAGAACTTCGCATGATCAAAAAAAAAAAAAAAAAAAAAAAAATCTTATAGTTAAGAAAGGGTTTTTTGTGGCAACTCTAAGCTTTGAGTAATGGAAACGCTCCTCCTCAGCAAAGCTGGAGTGAGTCACTGGTATTAACGACAGAAATGCCTCAAATCTTTTAAGTAACTCAATTGTGCTCTCTAGCTCACATCCGTCATGTTCTGCTAAATACTGTTCTTACCACGCTCTTCCCCACTTTAACAAAAAGGTACTTGATCAGCCAATTACTCTGGTTGGGGAAGCACCATCTGTGTACACTATAAACAAGTCTCTTTTCAATAAAAAGGAAGGACACTACAATAGTTGACAGCTCAAAAGTATTTTGATAATGCAGGTTGGTAATTGCTTAAACCTACGGCAAGTTGAAATGGAGGATATCTTCAAACAGAGTACATGTTCTTGGTGGTGGAGCCACTCTTGCTGGACGTGTCGTCATGTGACTGGTAGCCAATCATGGCTTTCATGGGGAGGTTCAGTCGCTCTTTATATTGTTGTCTGTGGGCGGAGAGGGAAATAGGTACATTTAATGTGTACTTTGTGAAGCGTAATTGGTCTACACCAAGTCTACTTGGTGTCACCATCTAGTGGTCAACTATGGGTGACAAATCAACTTACAACCATTACTTCTACATACTGCATGACTTATTGTTTCATATAGGCACTCTAATATCACGTATAATGAGACGACAATGCGAACACCATGCATTCTTACCCTATCGTCATGATGGATTCCCTGTTTTGGCAGTTGCTGGTCCAGATGGCTATTTTATCACCCTTAGGTCTGACATTGACCACAGCACCGCACACATCTTCACTGGCTTCATCAAACGACTCTCCAACTAAACACAAAAGCTACAAAACACAGGGCGTGACATATCAGAGGATTATGAGCCATTTATAAAGGGATGGTGTTCAGGTGCATCTGACAGATGGCCTGTTTTATGAAAAGCAACAGAGGCCAAAGGCAGTCTTACCGTCTCCATCCAATATCGGTCGAGGTCATTGTGTCTCTGCTGTTTGCTGAGGGTTATCAGCCATCGTCCTCCTAACTTGTTCCTGTCATCCTCCCACATGGGCTTGATCCCATCCTAAGTGCACAAAGCAAACAGGACTTAGAATGCAAGCTTCTGGTTTATTGGAATAATCTACCAATTTAGGATGGCTAACATAATTTTTGACTGAATATTTTCACAAAAACACACAACCATAAAACGTGATCAAAACCTAAAAAAACAAAAGCAAAAAACAAACAAATGTATTCCACACAGATTTATCGACAGAAACTACCTACTGATGACTGTTAATTTCTTTTCATTGCACTGTGTACATAAATAACATCTATTATGCCTATTACACCTTAGGGGTAATAGACATTGAGTCCTAGGTAGGTGGATACTTTTCAAAGATAATTTTAGATGCACTTTGTTTTTTCTTCTTTAAAACATTTGATTCCTGTCCTTGTGTCTTTATGTACAGCCTAACCACCCAGACAAAATCCTAGTTTACGCAAACTTGCTTGAGGCACAGGATTAGCAAACTTGTGCAATGCCCCTAAAGTATGTAAGGGTTAAGGCCTGGGAGCACGAGATGAAACCCAGGTTCTCAAGACACATGTGAATGTCACCAACCACAACACCATTAGCTCCCTGCCCATTAATGAGAATCAGAATGCTGCGTGTTCAAATGTTGTGAATGTGCACAGACTGCACATTCAAAACATTAAACAGGGTCACTTGCTGAAATGAAACACATGGAATGTAACAACATTATGAAGTATTTAGGTAAATCCCCCCCCCCCACACACACACAGATCAGCCAAAGCATTAAAACCACTATGCATGTGGGGGTCTGGTCTGATCCCACAGAAGAGTAACTGAAAAAGTTAAAGCTGGCTATGATAGACAGGTGTCAGAACACACAATGCATCACAGCTTGCTGTGTAGTCGCAGACCAGTCAGAGTGCGCACGATGACCCAACCACCATCGTAAGCGCCTACAATGGGCACATGAGCGTCAGAATTGGACCATGGAGCAGTGGAAGAAGGTGGCCTAGTCTGATGAGTAACGCTTTTTTCTACATCATGTGGAAGGCTGGATGCGTCGTTTACCTGGGGGAAGAGATGGCATCAGGATGCACTGTGGGAAGAAGGCAAGCTGGCGGAGGGAGTGTGATGTTTGGGGCAATGTTCTGCTGGGAAACCTTGGGTCCTGGCATTCATGTGGATGTTGCTTTGACACGTACCACCGACCTAAACATCGTTGCAGACCAGGTACACCCCTTCCTGGCAATGGTATTCCCTGATGGCAGTGGCTTCTTTCAGCAGGATAATGTACACTGCAAAATTGTTCAGCAATAGTTTGAGGAACATGACAAAGAGTTCAAGGTGTTGCCTTGGCCTCCAAATTCCCCAGAATTCAATCCAATCAAGCATCTGTGGGATTGTGCTGGGAATACAAGTCCTATCCATGGAAGCTCTACCTTGCAACTAACAGGACTTAAAGGATGTGCTGCTAATGTCTTGGTGCCAGATACTAGAGTACACCCTTTCAGAGGCCTTGTGGAGTCCATGCCTCATTGGGTCAGAACTGTTTTGGCGGCACGAGGGGGACCTACACAATATTAGGCAGGTGGTTTTTAATGTTTTGGCTGATGGGTGTATATACAGACACACACACACACAACTTCGTTTAGGTTTGTGAAAGTCCTTACCTTAAATAAGCAATAGTCACAGCCAAATCCCAGTTTACTTGGCTGTTGTATGTGGTTGTATAGCCTGTAAGAAAAATGAGTGACGTCAAAATGCCAAAGTTGTGACTTAAGTGCCAACACTGGCCTCACCACAATGGTATACATTTTAAATAATATCACTGCATTGAAACTGCAAATTTAATCGAGAATGGAATATAGTAAATACTTTAAAGGGACACCTCTGTTTTTCAACTTTATTTACTTACATATTGGTCCTCAGTAATGCTCACTATAGGACAGTGCCATTTCTGTATAATCGCTCTTAATGGTCTAAGTCTGCACAGTTCAGCAAAAGTAACAGATCAGATCAGTATTCAATATCGGCGGATAGTTAAAAGATCCATACTCAATTGGTATTGAAAAATTGATATTAGTGCATCTCAACTACAGAGTTGATGATGATTCCCGTTCAGCTAGACTCCTTCTATGAGATCATGGTAATTTTAAGAGTAAAATACAAAAAGCAGAAACGGCCATCTGAGAAAAAACTGTAGAACATGTAATGGAAGAGGACATATTTTAAGATATTTTGGCAGTCTGCTGTTTCTATAAGGCGGAGTCCACTGAAGAGGAATTACATGAAATGGAGTTGGATATTTGACTGCAGTGTTCACAATGAATTCTGGGTACTGTAGTAAACATTGAATCTAATCAGAATTTGACTGCAAGCAGAAAAATTCTCAGCCAATACTGGGCATATTTGATTTTTTCTTGCATCTAGTGTGAAGTTAAAGTTTGTTTATTTGTCAAATGCACAACAATACAGTGGTTGCAGACATTGCTGTACAACGAAATGCTCAGAAGTCAGGCTAACTACACTAAAATCTAAAATTTAACAGCATTTACAGGTAAGGATTTTTTAAATTTTATTTTCTCCCCAATTGTATTTCGCCAATTACCCCACTCTTCCGAGCCGTCCCGGTCACTGCTCCACCCCCTCTGCCAATCCGGGAAGGGCTGCAGACTACCACATGCCTCCTCCGATACACCTGGCGTCACCAGCTGCTTCTTTTCATCTGACAGTGAGGAGCTTCGCCAGTGGGACGTAGCACGTGGGAGGATCACACTATTCCCCCCAGTTCCCCCTCCCCCTGAACAGGCACCCCGGCCGACCAGAGGAGGCGCTAGCGCAGCGACCAGGACACATACCCACATCCAGCTTCTGACGACGCAAACACGCCAGGGGTAACGCGGAGATTCGAACTGGCGATCCCCGTGTTGGTAGGCAATGGAATAGACCGCTACGCTACCTGAACGCCCCAGGCCAGGCTTATTTTTAATTTAAAAATAACAAGAGTCCAACTTTAACATTTAACAGTCCAATGTACAGTATTTGCAGGGGTTGGCAATAAAAGTAACAGAGAGAAAAAATAAAACTTTAAAAACTAAAAAAAAAAAAAAAGGGTGATGAATAGTGCAGCAGCTCTATAAATTGAGGTAACATGACAGGCATCTGACATAACATCAACAATGATGATGAGCAGTGGCGGTTGATGCTAAATTTTTTTTTGGGGGAGGGTGCAATTTACCTTGGCGCAAAGTAGGCCTTGGACAATGTAGGTAGCCTATAGATTTTATCAGGGTTCGCAGACAGTGGATGATTGACAGGTGAGACGAGGCGTGGTGGGTGTGAACATGACAGACAGCCACGAGAATTGTCCAATCACGAGATAAAAAACCCCATTAAAACAATACCAATTCGCTGCCAATAAAAGTGGGAGTGTCCGGGGCGCACAGAACTGTGCCCCATGGAAAATCTGAGGAAACCAATTACACAGTAGCCTCAGATCACCTTCTTACGAGTAAACCCAGTATAATTTCATGTGTCACAACCACACTAGTGCAGGGAAAAGTAAAAACCACTGTAGGCTACCGTTCGGTTTGACAAGAAAGACAGCTTGGTGAGACTCCCTATCAACCTTACACAACTTGGTAAAAATCTTGTTTTTAGATGTAGGCGTCTTATCAATGTGCCTCTCTCTCCAGCCGTCTTTTCAGTTCTTGTGAAGAAAGCTGATGAAGTCAGTCATTTGTGTACTGTTCAATTACCAGATGCCGTCATGGCATATATGATTACGAACCTGACGCAATGGTTTACTGTCTGTCACTGCATAGACAGAACCCGTTCTCTGGCTAACAGCTAACTTTCAGACAGGACGACAAGTACGAATACTTATGTTGTACTGGGAGTAGGTGGGATACTGGTTTCCATGTAAATGTACTCCAGTAAATTGACCAGTATCAAGATGCTGTATTCTGTTTCTGTGTTTTCATAACCCATTTAACAGAATGTGTGATTTCTACTTTGTAACAAATAAGAATTTTAGTACAAAACCCTACTTGTGGATTTTCTGCACTGAATGAAGGACAAAACCTGTCTATGGAAAACCCCTTCTTTTGAATTATTCCCTTTTTCCACCCTTGTTAGTTTGACTAAATCATGATTTCATGACGGGGTTAGAGGAGAAAAAGACTTACGCCCAAAAATCTTCCACTGTGTCAAACTTGGAGATGAGACGCAAGTTCTCTGTCCAGCTTTTGCTCTTGTCATTTTTGAAATACCACAGGGCCCATCTAGGAGAAAAAAAAACAGCAATACCTTTTACAAAACTTCATTGATTTTCATAGTGCTGTGGAAAGACATGTTTACGAAAAATGGGGAATAGGTTCTTATACAGAATTATCAATGCTTTAGATAAAACTATTTGGACAAAGACCTTAGATTTCTCATGAACATGGTCGATTAACATGACCTAACGCAAATCAGCAGGGCCCCTGGACCTCATGTATGCCTGATGTGTACTTTGCCTTAGCAAAAACAGTGGCCTAAATGACATCCCATCATCCCATCTCTTATCAATGTTATAAGAGCCTCAATATATCCCAATATAAAGTAACCACAAAGAGTCTAAAACAGAGCCCTATCAATTTAACTTGGATATACAGGACCTGTTTCATCACAGAATACAACAGCTTGGCAGAGTGGCATGAATATCAATGCAGAAGAACAGAGAAACCAGGCAGTCACCCGCCCTACAAATGCACCCATTGTGTATGAGGGGTGCCATTATTCTTTCATCTATTCCCAGGAAGGGTAGGCCTGGTAAGGGGAGGGCTGAGGGCAGAAAAAGGGCATGAGATGAACCCTGTGCACCTCCCCTCAAAACCCACCAACACTGTAACTGTTCCAATAACCCCCCCCCCCCCGATACACACACACACCCTGAAAGAATGCCATCATATCACATTCAGCAAAGCCAAATCAGCAGACTAGAGACAAGCAGTACATGCAGGCTAACATTACAGAAAGGTATTGGCATGATGTCCTACCCCGCATACACAAATTATTATACAACCCTGTTGCAGAGATATGAGGTGGCACACAGGCATAAGGCATGACTCTTACAGTGCACCAAGCCGAGTGCACTGAGACATACAAACACACCAGATTAGGTAAAGCCTTCGATGGAGGGGGCACCCCAGTGAGTCACCTAGTAGAACGCGTACCACATAAAGTTGAGTCTTTACTGCAGCGGCCTGGGTTAGAATCCAGCCCAGACCCTTTGCTGCATGTCATCCCCTCTTTCTTTCCTGTCTCTTGAATATCGCTATCTAATTAAAAAAAAAAAAAAAGAGGAAAAAAAAGCCTTCGATGGGGAGCAATCCATGATTGGTATTAGTTGCTGTGGAGGCCCAAGACAAAAATATTGCCACAGGAAAAAGGTAGAACGAGTAGGATTTTCCAGTTGCGGTTTGTAAACACAACATTCAAAGTTGGCCCCTCCTTCCCAGCTCAACGACAACAGACGCACACGGCCCCCGACCACAGCTGCCCCAGTGTACAGGCCAACTCACATCGTTCTTCAGTCCCATCCTCAACTTCAGTGCTCGCCAGAAGGTGAAGGCCAACCCCAGATTTACTCTCGTTTTGGTACGAGCTTTGTCCACTTGGTGCTTCGTCTCGTTATATTTGCATCTTTTTGGTGGTGTCCACCATTGTCGTAGTTTCCTCTTGGATGCGTGCTTACAATCTTGACCTGGCACCTGGTTGCTACATTTTTATAGAGTCCCGCTGCCCAAAGGTTAATACCCAGAAACATCCCATACACCGCAAAATAAGAAAAACGTGCAGGCAGACGACAGGGTCTCTGCAGATACAGACACCGCCACACACGTCTAGTGGGTCACAAGTGATGATTGAGAGGGATTATTTTTGTATGAGGCTATACATTGATTTTTGGGAAAATCCTACTCGTTCTACCTTAAGTTTCAAAATACACAGTTCCATAACACATCAGTCTTGCCAATTCCAGACAACCCAGAAGCTTAAGAGTCCCTTTCTTCCAATGGCACTTAAGAAAAAAATACAATGCATAAGGCAGTAGACTTGAAAATTAACATTCTATCCCTGAAATAGTTTATCTAAGGGGGCCTGGAGTCCAAAAACATTTTATGTGGTTACAAAAAAATCTGAAATCCCAACAGCACTATGATGAAAGTGCACTATTCACAGGATAGGCTATGTGTAAGACATAAGTCTAATTTGTTATGAATCAAAATGTTTCACAATTTGGGTTTAGCCATTGCATGGGACATTTTCTTGTATAGGACACATTGCAAAAAGACAAAATTATCCACCTCACTGCAAAATTAACTGTTTATAATAGGACCAAATGGTTAATTCTATGTAGGTATGGAACACATTGTGAGATAAGGTTGTATCTACTAGTTTGAGGAAACAAGTATTGTTTTAAGATTACTGAAAATAGCGCATCTGGGTGGCGTAGCAGTCGATTTTGTTGACTACCAACACGGGGATCGCCAGTTTGAATCCGCGTGTTACCTCCGGCTTGGTCGGGTGTCCCTACAGACATAATTGGCCATGTCTGTGGGTGGGAAGCCGGATGTAGGTACGTGTCCTGATCGCTGCACTAGCACCTCCTCTAGTCGGTTGGGGTGCCTGTTCAGGGAGGAGGGGGAACTGGGGGGAAATAGCATGATCCTCTCATGTGCTATGTCCCCCCGGCGTAACTCCTCACTGCCAGGTGAAAAGAATTGGCTGGTGACTCCACATGTATTGGAGGAGACGTGGTAGTCTGCAAGTCCCCTGGATCGACAGAGGGGGTGGAGCAGCAACCGGGACGGCTCAGAAGAGTGGGGTAACTGGCCAAGTACAATTAAGGAGAAAAGGGGGGGGGGGATTACCGAAAATATAACAGTTGAGAAAATATATAACAGCTGAATTTGTTTTGTTGATAAATAAAAAAAAATAATGTTCAACTTGTGCTCAGCTCAACAATTATTAACCCTGCCAAGGCAGTAGCCTGGAGGGGGTATTGTGTTTTGTTTTTTTACGTTAATCAGGTGCAGTTTTCCATATATACTTGAACATTTTTCAGTGCTCCTAAATTTCTTTGTGTAAATGTGTACTTTTTGAGAAAAAAAGTTAGCGGAGAGCCCTGCTATGGTTGACTCATATCAGGTGGTGACTTGATCAAAAGTTATTAAAATAATTGCTAGAATCCCAAAAATGGGTACGTTATAAAGGACCAACTTCCTCTGGGTCAGTGTTTCTCAACTCTTGGGCCACGATCCACTTCTGAATGAGTGTGGTCAAAAAAAAACAAAAAAAACACTTTCATGCTGTAGAAAACGGGTTTATATGATAATTTATCAGCCAACAGACGCTCAAGCCTCTCCTCTCTGTAGTTGAAACGGAGAAATCTCATGATTTCTTTGAAACAGTTTCTTGCCATCGTTTCTCTGAAAAAACCTCCAACCAGCAGCTGTCAATGTTCAGATCTCTGCCACCATATTCACCCTTTGCAGACACATCACAATTATCATGTGACGAGGGAGACTGCGCCATGACGGACGGCAGGAAGTGATAGACCAGGAAATTCAAAAGCGAACAACAAAAACAAACAAAATATTGCGACGGATGAGTAGCTATTATATTTTAAATTTAAGTGATGGCTACCAATAGTCAGAGTAATGTTGTGGAGTTGTCCTGTGAAGTGAGTCACCTTGATAACAGGGTTAGCTACCGACCCGTACCTTCTTCCTACCGATGTGTTCATGGATCTAGCAAAATCGTCCAGTCTGCCCGAGTTCAATCCACACGATCTGTACCACTATGTTACCAACGGAGTGTCCCCATACACAGGTGCTGACCTAAAAGCATACAAAAGTCTGGATGCTTACCAGTTCTTTGCAGCTGGTTGGGTTACAGAATCGCGCCGCTACGCTCACAGCAGGGGGATGTACCTCATAATGGCAAAGGTAAGACATAGCTAGCCAACTGTGTATGTTTTTAACCTGTTTCCCCTAGGATGCCATCAAAACTCAAATCGACTGTAACCAAAAGCGGCTCATACTTTCCTTGCCATTTCATAGTAGGTTACACAGTCTTGCCATCTAGCTGGCATTTGGGTCATTCCATAGAAAGTGTTAAGTTTGAGTCCACAACATTCAAAGGGGACAAGGAGGCATAGTAAAACTGTCAGTAATGTTTTCAGTGTCTGAAGCCACTGATTCAAATTTACTGTTTAGCATGAAGCAAAATACAATTAAATAATAAATATACAATTTGTATATTTTTAGCTGTTTTTCTTAAATTACAATCATTTTCTCATGTACACTGACCATTTCTCACATTCATGTAACTACTACTACTACTTTCGGCTGCTCCCGTTAGGGGTCGCCACAGCGGATCATCCGTTTCCATTTCTTCCTGTCTTCTGCGTCTTCCTCTGTCACACCAGCCACCTGCATGTCTTCCCTCACCACATCCATAAACCTCCTCTTTGGCCTTCCTCTTCTCCTCTTCCCTGGCAGCCCCATATTCAGCATCCTTCTCCCAATACACTCAGCATCTCTCCTCCACACATGTCCAAGCCATCTCAATCTTGCCTCTCTTGCTTTGTCTCCAAACCGTCCAACCTCAGCGGTCCCTCTAATATAATCGTTCCTAATCCTGTCCTTCTTCGTTACTCCCAGTGAAAATCTTAGCATCTTCAACTCTGCCACCTCCAGCTCCGCCTCCTGTCTTTTCGTCAGTTCCACTGTCTCCAAACCATATAACATAGCTGGTCTCACAACCATCTTGTAAACTTTCCCTTTAACTCTTGCTGATACCCTTCTGTCGCAAATCACTCCTGACACACTTCTTCACCCACTCCAACCTGCCTGCACTCTCTTTTTCACCTCTCTACTGCACTCCCCGTTACTTTAGACAGTTGACCCCAAGTATTTAAACTCAAATGCCTTTGTCACCTCCACTCCTTGCATCCTGACCATTCCACTGTCCTCTCTCTCATTCACGCATAGGTATTCCGTCTTGCTCCTACTGACTTTCATTCCTCTTCTCTCCAGTGCATACCTCCACCTCTCCAGGCTCTCCTCAACCTGCACCCTACTCTCGCTACAGATCACAATGTCATCCGCAAACATCATCGTCCATGGAGACTCCTGCCTGATCTTGTCCGTCAACCTGTCCATCACCATTGCAAACAAGAAAGGGCTAAGAGCCGATCCTTGATGTAATCCCACCTCCACCTTGAACCCATCTGTCATTCCAACTGCACACCTCACCATTGTCACACTTCCCTCATACGTATCCTGCACCACTCCTACATACTTCTCTGCAACTCCTGACTTCCTCATACAATACCACACCTCCTCTCTCGGCACTCTGTCATAAGCTTTCTCTAAATCTACAAAGTCACAATGCAACTCTTTCTGGCCTTCTCTATACTTCTCAATCAACATTCTCAAAGCAAACATCGCATCTGTGGTGCTCTTTCGTGGCATGAAACCATACTGCTGCTCGCTGATCGTCACCTCTCCTCTTAACCTAGCTTCTATTACTCTTTCCCAAATCTTCATGCTGTGGCTGATCAACTTTATACCTCTGTAGTTGTTACAGTTCTGCACATCGCCCTTGTTCTTGAAAATCGGTACCAGTATGCTTCTTCTCCACTCCTCAGGCATCCTCTCACTTTCCAGGATTGTGTTAAACAATCTAGTTAAAAACTCCACTGCCATCTCTCCTAAACATCTCCATGCCTCCACAGGTATGTCATCAGGACCAACTGCCTTTCCTCTCTTCATCCTCTTCATAGCTGCCCTCACTTCCTCCTTGCTAATCCGCTGAACTTCCTGATTCACTATCCCTACATCATCCAACCTTCTCTCTCTCTCATTTTCTTCATTCATCAGCCCCTCAAAGTATTCCTTCCACCTTCTTAGCACACTCTCCTCGCTTGTCAGCACATTTCCAGCTCTATCCTTGATCGCCCTAACTTGCTGTACATCCTTTGCAGCTTGGTCCCTCTGTCTAGCCAATCAGTACAAGTCCTTTTCTCCTTCCTTAGTGTCTAATCTGTCATACAACTCACCATACGCCTTTTCCTTTGCCTTTGCCACCTCTCTCTTTGCTTTACGCTGCATCTCCTTGTACTCCTGTCTACTTTCTTCATCTCTCTTACTATCCCACTTGTTCTTTGCCAACCTTTTCCTCTGTATAATTTGCTGTACTTCCTCATTCCACCACCAAGTCTCCTTGTCTTCCTTGCTCTGTCCTGATGACACACCAAGTACCTTCCTAGCTGTCTCCCTCACTATTTCTGCAGTGGTTTTCCAGCCATCTGGCAACTCTTCACTATCACCCAGTGCCTGTCTTAACTCCTGCCTGAACTCCACACAACAGTCTTCCTTCTTCAACTTCCACCATTTGATCTTCGGCTGTCTCTTCACTCGCTTCCTCTTCTTGGTCTCCAAAGTCATCCTACAGACCACCATCCGATGCTGCCTAGCTACGTTCTCCCGTCACCACCTTGCAGTCTCCAATCCCTTTTAGATGGCGCCTTCTACATAAGATATAGTCCACCTGTGTGCACTTTCCTCCACTCTTGTACGTCACCCTGTGTTCCTCCCTCTTCTTGAAATATGTATTCACCACAGCCATTTCCATCCTTTTCGCAAAATCGACCACCATCTGTCCTTCCACATTTCTCTTCTTGACTCCATACCTTCCCATCACCTCCTCATCACCTCTGTTCCCTTCACCAACATGTCCATTGAAGTCCGCTCCAATCACCACTCTCCTCTTTGGGTACCCTCTCCACCATGTCGTCCAACTCACTCCAGAATTCTTCTTTTTCATCCATCTCACACCCAACTTGCGGGGCATATGCGCTGATAACATTCAGCAATAAACCTTCAATTTCCAGCTTCATACTCATCCCTCTGTCTGACACTCTCTTCACCTCCAGCACGCTCTTGACATACTCTTCCTTCAGAATTACCCCTACCCCATTACTCCTCCCATTCACACCATGGTAGAAGAGTTTGAACCCACCTCCGATACTCCTGGCCTTACTCCCCTTCCACCTGGTCTCTTGCACACACAGTATGCCTACCTTTCTTCTTTCCATCATGTCAGCCAGCTCTCTCCCTTTACCAGTCATAGTGCCAACATTCAAAGTTCCAACTCTCACCTCCACATGCCTACCCTTCCTCCTCTCTAGCTGCCTCTGGACATGCTTTCCCCCTCTCCTTCTCCTTCGCCCAACAGTAGCATAGTTTCCACCGACACCCTGCTGGTTAACAGTACCGGTGGCGGTCGTTGGTAACCCGGGCCTCGACCGATCCGGTATGTAAGTCTTATTTATGATCCACATATTTGATTTGGCAAAGACTTTATGCCGGATGCCCTTCCTGACGCAACCCTCCCCATTTGTCCGGGCTTGGGACCGGCACTAAGGATGCACTGGCTTGTGCATCCTCAGTGGCTTCATGTAAGGTAACACTTAAAAAATATCACATAAATCTCAGACTGTTATTGTTCTTATGAGCAAAAATACTTCCCTCTTCATATGAAATGTGTTAATTAAATTAAAAATGCATAATTTTTGGTTAAAATATACAATATATATATATATATACAATTATATGAGAAAATGATTGTAATTTAACAAAAACAGCTAAAAATATACAAATTGTATATTTATTATTTAATTGTATTTTGCTTCATGCTAACGAGTACAGTTCAATCAGTGGCTTCAGACACTGAAAACATTACTGACAAGTTTTATTATGCCTCCTTGTCCCCTTTGCATGTTGTGGACTCAAACTTAACACTTTCTATGGAATGACCCAAATGCTAGCTAGATGGCAAGACTGTGTAACCTACTATGAAATGGCAAAGAAAGTATGAGCTGCTTTTGGTTACAGTCGATTTGAGTTTTGATGGCATCCTAGGGGAAACAGGTTAAAAACATACACAGTTGGCTAGCTATGTCTTACCTTTACCATTATGAGGTACATTTTGTATGCTTTTAGGTCAGCACCTGTGTATGGGGACACTCCGTTGGTAACATAGTGGTACAGATCGTGTGGATTGAACTCGGGCAGACTGGACGATTTTGCTAGATCCGTGAACACATCGGTAGGAAGAAGGTACGGGTCGGTAGCTAACCATGCTATCGCTAGCTTCTCCACATATCACTCTTTGTGCCGTCCTACAAGGTGACTCACTTCACAGGACAACTCCACAACATTACTCTGACTATTGGTAGCCATCACTTAAATTTAAACTATAATAGCTACTCATCCGTCACAATATTTTGTTTGTTTTTGTTGTTCGCTTTTGAATTTCCCGGTCTATCACTTCCTGCTGTCTGTCATGGCGTTCATATTCCCCGCGAGTGGGACGTGACATCACGTGCAAAGGGTCAATAGTCCACGAGCTTAATCCAATGAAAGCTTTTAGTTCATTCATAGACAACCATAGACGCTTTGCACTTTGGTCACAGTACAGTCCCTGAGGTTGGTAAGCATGTCCATGTCAAATAAAGAAAGCTGTGGAGCTGAATAGAAATTTTTTGTTTTGGCATAATCAGTTGGAGCTGTCTGCATTTGAATAGTATGCGAATGCAGCCTACCTGGTCCTGCACTGACTGTCTGCTCAACTCAAATCATGCCGTCTCGCACCATCTCATGTTTCATCTCATTTTTCAACGATCTATCATCGTCATCACACTATTGTTCGAGGGGCATATCAAGTATAATTTGTATGAAGCTAGTTTCAATAGCTGGCAATTTAGACCACTGGCACTTACAGTTAGAATGAAGAGGCCATTCAGCATTTCAATACTGTGTTGAAGGAGAGCAGACGCATTCACACTTAGGGACCAGTGCATAATTAACGTATTGTCTGGCTGACATGGTCATCAATAGTCAAAGTCAATCTACCGTAATTTTAAGAACACATGCATTTAAATCACAAATGTTTTCAAAAGTCATGGAAGATTGAGTCTCTTGCATTTTTCGTTTTAAAGATTTTTTTTTAAGGGCCTGCATACAATAATTTGTGTTTTGGTGCAAGTCAAAACAGAGGAACATGTTGGACATGGAGCATGATCGCCCCAGACTTTGAAACCCTATCAGGTGTGAAGAACATCCCCAAATATCTCATCAGCTTCCCCAAATGCCTGTTAAGTGGAGACAGCCCATTTGGTAGGCCTACTCAGAGATATTATCATTGGTGTAAACAGTTATGATTATCATTTTATTCATATTCACCAGGATCAGCAGCATGCAGTTGTGATGTTCATGCTTATCAGTTTATCAATCAGGATCAGTTTGCTACTGCTAGAGTAATGCGCTGTGAATGCAGGGATGAAAATATTTGCTTATTTAATGTTAAAAAAAAAGGTCATGATGATGTTGTGTTTACTAGCCTATCCCCCCGTTTTCTCCCCAATTGTACTTGGCCAAATACCCCACTCTTCTGAGCCATCCCAGTCACTGCTCCACCCCCTCTGCTGATCCAGGGAGGGCTGCAGACTATGACATATTTCCTCCAATACATGTGGAGTCGCCAACTGCTTCTTTTCACCTGACAGTGAGGAGTATCGCCAAGGGATGTAGCGAGTGGGAGGATCACGCTATTTCCCCTCCCCCCTGAACAGGCACCCTGACCGACCAGAGGAGGCGCTAGTGCAGTGACCAGGACACATACCCACAGCCGGCTTCCCACCCGCAGACATGGCTAATTGTGTTTGTAGGGATGTCCGACCAAACTGGAGGTAACACGGAGATTCAAACCAGCGATCCCTGTTTTGTTAGGCAACAGAATAGACCGCTACGCCACCCGGATGCCCCTACTAGCCCATTTCGGAGAAATAAATTTGCTTGGTTTTGAATTCTATAAAAGTGGGTTGCGACTTAATGACCACAGGAAAATGTGGGTCTCAAGTCCAGACCAGTTGAGAACCACTGCTCTAGGTAGCAGTCAAAATAGGAAGCGTATTCTTGTCGCTGCCCAATATGAGTCAACCCTAGATATGAGTCGTGTATGAGCGAGCATAAACGGTTTATCCAGCTTTATTATATTATGAAAAAAAAGACAGGGTTAGGGTAAGGCCAAAATTGTTGCACAGTAAACCTTTTCTTTCTGGAAAGCGCAAGTTCATATTAGACTTGGTCCAATTCATGCAAGGGTCCGCCTAGGAGGCTGAACATTCAAAGCCTGACAGGCAAAATGTTTTCATTATGTAGATTTTTTAGCTGGAGCACTGCATATTAATTTATTTTTCCATATTTCCGTTCAAGCGCAAAAGTCTTATAATGGCAGGAAAAACACTTAGTTTTTTTTTCTGTATGCGTGTGCATGTATCTGTCCGCTGCTTATCTCGCATACTACTGGGTCTGCCAGCCTAATAATTTTTTGCAGTTATGACTGTATGATCAAAGACCTCTCATAGTTGTAGTGATTCAAAACCTTTGAAAAACCCATTTTATAGTACAATTGAGTGCTCACTCCCCAGATGTTTTTCGCCTAAGTCCAAGCACGGCACAGCACGCAGGCAGTGCCTCCTCATTTTCCCTTCTCCCAGTAGGCGAAAAAAGGTGTAGTGTGTCACCAAGTCCGAGAACCGGAGAAGGGCCGATATGCCTGGCAGGGATCTGCACTGTACTGAGTGCACTCTTCTAGTTAGAGATTGTAAAGTTAACCATCTCCAGTTCCGGTTACCAGCCGGTTACCACCATGAGCTGGCGGTTTGTGTGTTGCTCTGCTTGCCTTTAACTTAACTTTTAACAACTCCTTGTGACCATCGGATTATTTAATTGATTTTATGGTTTTGCCTGTACCATTTTATGGATTTTTACCGATAATCGATTGTTGCACTGACTTGATCGGACCAAAGCCTCAGACTGTCCTCTTCTGTAGTGCTGGTGCTGTATGTGGTGAGAACTGTGTAGACGCAACCCTCAGCTAGCACAGCTAATGGCTAAATCCCTCCCCCCTCCACACGGACTGCTTAAAAGCAAAAAGTGACACTAATAACCTCAAGGATGTTGGGGCGGCCCAGTGGCCCAGTGGTTAGCATTGTTGCCTCACAGCAAGAAGATCCTGAGTTGGAACCCCAGGCCGTCCCAGGTCCTTTCAGTGTGGAGTTTGCATGTTTTTCCCGTGTCTGCGTGGGTTTCCGCCAGGTGCTCCACTTTCCTCCCACCATCAAAAAGACATGCATGTTAGGGTTAATACTCCTGTCTGTACCCCTGACCAAGGCAATGGAAATAAGAACTGGACTTGGTCCCCAGGCACTGCAGTTGCCCACTGCTCCTATACAATAGGGTGGGTTAAATGCAGAGAACAAATTTCACTGTAATCGAACAACTGTACAATGACAAAATAACGCGGCTTTCTTCTCATCACTGCAGCTTTCAACACCATCAACCATACCATTTTTCTCTCCCACTTTGAATCCTCCCTCAACATCACCGGTACTGACCTCTCCTGACTTAAGTTGTATCTCACAAACAGAAAACAGTTCATTGGCATCCACAATTGCATCTCCTCCACTGCTTCTCTGTCCCACGGCATCACTCAGGGTTCAGTGCTTGGTCCTCTCCTATTCCTCCTTTACATGCTACCCCTTGGTAACATCATACATCATCATGGTCTCCACTTAAACTGTTATGGCGATGACGTCCAGCTCTACATCTCTACTGAATCCATAACCACTGCAACTCTCTCTGCTCTGACCAACTGCCTCACTGGAATTAAATCACGGACACAAGCCAACTTCCTCAAACTAAACTGTAATAAATCCGACATGATCATCATTGGTACCAAATCCCTTACCAAAACCACTCACAATGTCTACCTCACCTTCGATAACGCCCTTCTGTCTTACTACACACACATCCACAACCTTGGGAGTCTTTGGAACCTTAGAATTTCAACAGCAACCTTTCCTTTGAACACCAAGTCACTCAAATCACCAGAACTGCCTTTTTCCACCTAAAAAACATCTCTGCCCATCACTCACCTTCTCTGCTGCCGAAACTTTGATTCATGCCTTCATCACATCCAGAATTGACTACTGCAACAGCATTCTCTACAGCTTATCATCCAAAGTCCTAAACAAACTCCAGTAAGTTCAGAACTCTGCTGCTTGCCTGCTCACTCACTCCTGCTCCCGTGACCACATCCCCCCTGTACTGAAGAACCTCCACTAGCTCCCTGTCCCATAACAGATCCAATTCAAAGTCCTTCTCCCCACTCACAAAGCCCTCCATAACCAGGCCCCCTCCAACTTCACCGATCTGCTCCACTTCCATACTCCCTCCCACAGCCTCCGCTCCTCTGATGCCAACCACCTGTCTCCTCGACTCAGGACCAAGCACCGGACATGGGGCGACACCAATCACCAATCTGTCTATGTTCAAATCATTAATTTCAGAACTGTTTTAAATGTTTGATTAATGTTGCGTGCTATGTATTTTTGGTGTATTGCTTTTATAATCATTTTAATTTGTGTAACGTGTCTTTGAGTTCCCTGAAAAGTGCTCTATAAATTATTATTATTATAAGTAACACTAGCTCAAATTTTTTCCCCTATCCCTTTAATCCAACACTCATCATCCTTGAAGATAATGTAGTTAGTTGTGTGGACTACCTCGAACAGAACAAGCTGTGTTTCCCATCCAAACATTGCAAGGAGAAAGTCTAAGTAATCGGGTTAGAATTCCATAGCAGCGAGTCGTATACTAGTATGGCAAATTTGGTGTGTGTGGCATAAACAAAGGTATGACCCACAGAACAGCAGGATAGGCAATGTCCAAAATAAGACCAAGATTCTGCCCACATAGCATCTTATTAAAGGAAGGTACACAATCTCTGTAACTTAGTGAAAAAATGGAAGAACCTATTTATTCTTGCAAAGATTGTGATGGGTTCATCCATACCTGTTTTGCAAGGGATGTTTGATATACTGCTCAGAACTCGCAACCACTGGGCTTTCAGTTTGGGGTTCTTCAGCATCAACTACTTTCTGTAAAAGAGGACAAAATCAATCAAACATAAAAGGTAAAATTATTTATAAATGCATTATAATTAATCTATATCAAGTAAGAAAGCTATTCCGTTGGTTAATTAACTTAATCAGACTTTTGTGGAATGAGATACCCAACCTTGATAAACCAGTTTAAGTTAGCAACTTGAGAAATGCAAAGTTCACTAGCTCAGGGTTGCAAACTCTCACACTTCTGGCGTGTGACATGCTTTCACCTTCAGCCTCATGCTCTCATGCTGCCCAAACAATTCTCATGCCAAAACACTGTGACAGCAAGAGGTGAACAGATGAAAGTATTATGGTCAAAGTCTTTCTGGTGTAGTATTGGTTAAACCAAGTGAACGACTTTGACTCTAGAAGATAGCCGAGTATTCGAAAACCTCGTGTTTCATATGGGTGTTTCCATGGAGCTGCATCTTCACTCTGATTTTCTGATTGGTGTGCGATGCTTATCTCTGTTAATCACACAGCTGCTCAAGTTCACAGCCAGGAGCCCAGAAAGTGTTTAAGCAAGCCAGGCACATTCCAACTAACCTGGCATGAACCAAACCAAAGTAAGTGACGAAGACAGCTATCATTCATGGATTAATAAATTAACAAACCCAGGGTGTTTTTTAATATTTGTTTTGAATAAATGCTCAAAGTTTCAGAGTAAGTTTAAGCTAGTTTAAGCTATGTAAACCACTAGCTAGCTTACATTTGTTGTCTAATGTTAAGTGCACGACAGAGAGAAGAATGAAAACAACTTTAAACAAGCACATTCGGGTTTTTTTTGGTGGCACAGCTTGTTCTATGCCTACCTCAGTCTAATGCGGATGCAGAACGAGTCATCTCAACAATTGGCCTGAACAAAACAGAGTGTAGAAACAGTCCTGCACTAGATGGGACACCATCGTCCATTATGCGCATCAAAGGTAATCAGATGGAACCATACGAACTGCGGGTAGAAATGATTATCAAGTCCAAGTCTGCCTCTTATAGTTGTATTAGGCCAAAATACCCCCCCCCCGCTTTCATCTATTGGCTATATGTCTGGAGTAGGTTAGGTTCTTGTGTTCCTTTTTTTTTTATTTCTGCTTCTTGCGACCCTTCTAATTCTCCTCTTTCTCTGAATTCTTGTTAATGATTTTTTTAACTTGTGAACATTCAATAAAAAGTTAAAGTTTTGATATTGGAGACATGTCTTACTTTCATTAGTGAATGAACCTGTGTGCCCTTTATTGAGTATGTCTAATATTGTGAGTGGAAGTCCCGGGGTGGCGTACTCAGGCTACATAGCCTTAAATCTTAGACCTAAGCTGCCACTCCCGCCACACGTGTAAGTTGCATACTTTTTTAAACCCTGATGGTGAATTGAGTGCACGTATGTGCACGTGAGTCAGTGCGTGTACGCACGCACGTGATTAAGACCATGACATCAAAATCTCACTCCAGCCAGGTACCCAAAGTTGGCAACCCTGATCTGGCTGCCTATCGATCGTTGACTACGGGGCCACTGATCGCTGCTAGTTTTTGACAAGACAGGTAGCTAACGAAGAGTCAGTTTGAGTTAGACACCCAAGCACTGACACAAACCTGGAAAAGACTAACTGGGAGAGCTAACCACGATTAGCATTAGTTTTAGCAGATGTGCTAGCTAGCGGCGAGACACACGTGTCCATATGTCATGAATTTAAGTCATCAGTCTAATCGATCATGAGAATCTATAGTGTGTTCGACGCCAATCTCTAATAACTGATTCAGCATAAATAAAGATTAATATCAATTAGTGAGTTGAACACGACTCAACCGTATTCACTCAGTCCCTCCCTGCCAACAAAGTCAGGCACTGCCACCCCCTGCCCATCACTTATGCTAACGTTAGCTATGGTTCACTCACACCGATTGATATGGGCATAAAATAAAAGAACAGGATAATTCGCCAAAAATATCGTGCAACTGATTCCGAATAGACGAGTATATACGGCAAGATCGCCAAATGTGGTCAAGTTTCGTTCTCTCCGAGTGTGGTGGCCAAATTTACCCCTTCATCCACTGCCTCTCTTACCGGCTCCGATGTCGCCATCTTGACAGCAGAAATTCTCTGTCCGTTCAGCGCTGCTGCGTCACAAGCCATCCGCGCACACTCCTACGGAAGCCTTTATATGGCAAACATACCACTTTACGTGAAGGAAAGGAGAAAAGCTATCTATAAGAAAACTGGGTGTCACAATGCAGGTCTATACTGGCGAACGACTATACACACAGAAATACACGGACCCGAGAGTGTACCTCTAGGTGGTTTGAACACAGCTGCAATATGAATGGACATCTCTTTTACTCCCCGTCCGATCAGTTTTTAAATCTCATGATTAAAAGATGACGCTCTATGAAATGGCTTCACCAAAGATAGGCCACTATCAGCCCCACAACGGTGCTAGTGTGAGAATGTTAATCAGCGGCAGTGTTTACACATGACATCAACCGGATCCCGACAAACAAAAGGATATATGCGAAGTACTGATCGGAAGAGTACAACACAAAAGCACATTTACCTACACACATTATCTTTTTGGTGCCGCTGAAGTTTCTGATATCAGAGATCTCTATCTTGCTGGAAGTTCGCCGCAACTTCTCTGAGTTTTTCAAATTCATGGTGGAGAAATCGGAAGTCGTGAACCGTGCTGAAGAAAAGAGGTTAAAGGGCAACCTTCATCTAAATGGGTGAACTAAACAAGCTTAGAGGCGACTTTCTGATGTAGCACTCCAGAGCATTTGACTTTCCAATTTCAGAATTGTAACGTAAAATTAAAACAGTTGATGACCACTGAATTGGAATTATTAAATAGGTGTCTGACAGCCTCCGTCCCGTGCTCGATTTCATATCATAGACCTGCCAAAGACTTTCCTAAAGGATAACATCAATGTTTTTGAATTGTCAATATTGTGTCAGAGCACTATCCAAAAGACAAAAGGTATCTATCATAGACCAAATAATTCAAATCTAAGAATGCTAATGTAAACTATTAATAAGACACGGTAGTCCTTAGCTAACAGGTCTGACCCTTTAGCCGAGCGGTTAGTGACGTCGCCTTGTGGTGCAGTACACATCGTATCGGATCCCGCACCGGACAAATAAATAAACGGTTACATTGGTGGGATCCGGAAGTGTGCAGATCCTCATAAGTCTTTTCGGAGCGCGGAATGACAAAGCACGAGGGCGCGCTTCCGGGGAGGGTGACGACTGTTAACTACTAATAAGACACGTTAGTCCCTGGCTAACAGGTCTGACCCTTTAGTCGAGCGGTTAGTGATGTCGCCTTGTGGAGCAGTACACGCCGTATCGAATCCCGCACCGGGCAAGAAAATAAACGGTTACACTAACGATTTATAAAGACTGTGTTACACTTGATATCATCAATTTCCCTCACATGATCCAAACAGCACATAAGCTCTACATCAAACCACACCACAAACTGAAAGGCACGTTATCTCAGGATAAGCTTTCGGCAAAAGCCAATGTTTTTCTTCCCAATCATCCTTGGCGCCAACATGGAAAAAACATTTTTGTCAGGTTAGCCAGGGAACATACTTCCCGTGGAAACACTGCGGAGAGAGGATCGAAGCAAAATAAAATTTGCTGAGATTTCATAGCAGGGATTTACAGGATGGTTAAATTGGTGAACCCCCAGTGTGGAAGTAGGCAAAGGAAAAGGTGTAATCTGTAGATGAGCTGAAAAGGTCGTGACGATCTACCAATTAAGACCCAGACGAAGATTGTGTTCACTGGTGTCAGATAAGCAGATACATCTGCGTTTTATAAATCTGTGACAAAAAGTGTGTTTTATAGTCATAGGAAAGCTACTATTATGAGCCCAACCAAGTGTTGTCTGTATTGAATATATATATATATATTTTTGACTATATCTTTTATCTGTGAAGCGCCTCAAGATCTATCACTGCAGATGAGAAGCGTATACAGACTCTTTTACTATTATTATTATCGATTATTATTATAAGCTGGCACGGTGGCGCAGTGGTTAGCATGGTCGCCTCACAGCAAGAAGGTTCTGGGTTTGAGGCCCAGGGTAGTCCGGCCTTGGGGGTCATCCTCTGTGTGGAGTTTGCACGTTCTCCTCAGGTCTGCGTGGGTTTCCTCTGGGTGCTCCGGTTTCCTCCCACAGTCCAAAGACATGTAAGTCAGGTGAATCGGCTGTACTAAATTTTCCCTAGAAAGTGCGTGTGTGTGTGTGTGGTGCTGTGTGATGGCCTGGCAGCCTGTCCAGGGTGTCTCCCCACCTGCCGACCAATGACTGCTGGGATAGGCTCCAGCATCCCCGTGACCCTGAGAGCAGGATAAGCAGTGTGGATAACGGATGGATGGATTTTTATAAGCTATACTGTGTATTTGTTAATTCAATCTCATTCATAAATGAGTCACTCAGTCTTGCATAAAAAAAACACACGCATACATGCAGACTCATATGCACATAGTACAATCATATAAACCTGTTTACAAACCTGCATAAGCACGTGTTAGCATACACACACACACACACACACACACACACACACACACACACACACACACACACACAAACAACAAAAAACAAGTATAATCCTGATCAGGTCCAAAATATAAATATGTCTTTATTTCACAATCCCGAAAGAGATCAGCCATCCATAAAAGGAATGCTAAATTTAGTCTCTTCTCAAGTCTAAAATGGATATACTTTCAGCAAAGTACAGTAATTCAGTTTTAAAATAAGCAAGATCATCCATTGTCTACACACCATTAACAATACAGTAAAAACAATCTGGTTCACATACATATGTACACCTTTTTTCTATGTATAAAAACCCCAGATTTGTAAATGCTGGTGCTTCTTGTTAGTTCCTTGTTGATACCAAGACTATGTGGTTGCGTAATGTGGAGTGAGAATTTCCTCCAATAAATTAAAAATGACAAATAAAAGGAAAAAAAATGTTTTACCTGTCTTTATGTGATGTTACTTAAGTTGAAAATGTTCTATTATCTAAATCAGAGTTGACCTCTGTTTACATTCATTGCATTATGAGTTTATATGGTGACTGTGGGTTGTACACATTTTCCCAAGATGACACCCATCTGAGCATGATTCAATGAGTTTAGTTATCAGCGGAAGACTTTTGAACCCTGGGTAGACATGTTTAGTGTGACAGCATCTGCGTTTGCCACAGCTGATGATTTTAAGTAATGGTTACCAGTGCTTCTCAGTATTTTGCCAGCTGGTAAGTACGAGACAAATATCTGACAATGGAATCATGTATTATAGAAGATCAGCATGTGCCGATTACGCTATGAGCACCGTATTGTCACTTCACAGTATGCAAAGAAGTTTGGTCCATGAATAGACCTCGACAGCCTTTTAGCACCAAAAAGAGGTGTATTTAAAAGACCCAAACCTTCCACACTGCAAATCATACTGGGCGGATAGCAGTTCAGCTTCTTTTCGGTCTGTATTTAGTCTGGATTTGACGGGCGACATTCTTAAAATAGAAAGTTTTTCTTTCATGGGCAATAAAAAATTCTGAGGCCCAAGGAATTGACAACAACCCTGTACGCCATGTTTAGACCATGCAAAAAAAGTCTGTAAACAAAGTCTTCACGAGGATAAAGCACCTGGAATCATCTTAGGATATCGTCTGAGTGGGATCTGTCTGCTGTTTTATGAGTGGTTTTCGTAGGCAAAAACATAAACGAAACCGTTTAGTTAGTTTAGCATTCAATGACATAGTCATATGTCATGTATTCGTATGGACATAAAGAGTGGCAATATGCAGTTGAGATAGATGACACATTTTGAATACCGAAAAAAAAGAGGTCTCGTTAGCACCATAAAAAAACATTACAGTAAATCTTTTAAATCAATATTTGATTCCTATGATCGTTCGTCATTTGTGCCCTATGAAAACAGATGTTTAAAACACTTTGAATTAATTTTCCTAAAGTGAACATAATTTAAGTGCCAGTGACATAAGCACTTTATTGTTGCAGCATTTCATAATTACCCATTATGCTAAGTACTAAATAAGAATGAATCTTATGAGATATGAATGCCACGGTCATGATTGCAGCTCAATCAAACTGAAGAATAAAAAAAAAACCCAGATAAATGCAGAAATACTGTGAAATAAAGAGGTCTCACGCGAAGCGGTCAAATATAACTCTATCTGTACATACATATGTAGGCCAATGGATTGGGACCTTTTTCAAGTTAGGTTTCGTAAAATTAGAAAAGTGCTTCTCAATATGCCTTACATATATATGCCCACTGAATAAAAAGACAAACCATCCTAACTTATAGAAAACCAAACAGAACAAAAATGTACATTGCCTTCATCATCTGCCAATCGAATTCAGAGGCAACAGAAGGCAGAGCACAATGCTACATGTGACGTAATGTGTAGTAAATGTATGTATTATATTAGTCTGGTTCTCCATGTCACGTGACATAATGTTTTCACTTAGAAGGTTACAATTAGAATGGCACCGATGTATAAACCAATAAAATTCATCTCATGTCATGAAAAGAGCACCGTTGGCTGAAACTAAGAGCATAGACCGACTGTACAATGTAAATTCTGAGAGTCAAAACATAATGTAGGTTAACATAGAAATTCTGCAGTAAACAGGCTTGCACCAGAAATTAAATAGAAACTGTAATGATCAGAATAAATAATCACATCTTTTTTGTTCTTAATCATGTATATAAAACCAGTTTAAAAATGTCTTAAAATGCTTCAAAGCACCATCTCTTTACAATAAAAACCAACATCAAAACTCACAGTTAAAAAGCCCACAAACTTTGGTCTTTCTCATCACTTTGAAGGCAGAGATGAAAAAAGACTAAGAAACAGATATATTAGACAAGCACAATGAAAATTACACATAGAAATGAGAGTAGAAGTGTGAAGTTGATTGAGGTAAGGCAGAAGCACAGGGTATAGGAGTTAACTGTGTGTGTGTGTGTGTGTGTGTGTGTGCATGTGCGTGTTTCTGTGTGTTCATGTGTGTATGTATTCAACACATTTTCTAAGTCCAGCGGTTGTAAGGGCCAGTGACTTGGGTTAGAGCGTAAGGGGACACAGTAATGACGCCATCCCGTGGAACAGTCCATGCTTGACGGGTAGGGACTTTCAGAATCCTCTTTGCCGCCTCCTCTTCCTCCTCATCTTTTGGCTCTATACCACCAGCTCCACTCCCCCCCTTACCTGCCCCTTTACCAGGGCTGTCCTCCATTCCCAGTCTCTCAGCTTTTTCCTCCCTCTCGCGGTCACGCTTGGCCATTTTGGCATCCCACATGGCCATCCCATGGCCCGGCTCATTCAGGGACTTGTGCTGGTAGAAGACAAGGGAGATACGTGTGGGGTGGCTGCGGTTAGGCCTGAGGATTGGGGTGGTGGCATGCAGCTCTCGTCGGGCACATTCTATTAGGATGGAGCCATGTGATGGCGCCACGGCAACCCCGCCTATGTCATTGTCCAGGAAGTTGTGCTCGCTGTCAGACCAAACCTCTTCCTGCTTAACCTCCTCTGGTTCACAGGGGGATGTCTGCAGCGGGAGGGGGAGGGATGAGAGAGGTGCAAGGCCGTGACCTCGGACCTCTGACTCGACCTCCACTGCACCCCTGTGGAGCCCATTGAGTCTACTGAAGAGGCCCTCGGAGGTAGGTAGGGGGGATAAGCAGGAGGGAGGAGGAGCACTCTCACTGGGGGTGGGTCTGCTCAGAAGAGAACAGTGCACCTCATTAGGCTCAGTCTTAAATGTGTGGGGGTAGTCACTAAGGACTTTATGGGGGGGTATACGATCTGAGGGGTCCATAGACTGGTTTTTGGGAACAATCCTGTCACCGGACCCTGGAGAGTAACCATTTCTGGCATCTCCCATTGTTTCATAATTTAGAGTTGAACCATTCTGTCTATACCTGGGGCCAGGCAAGTCGTGGTGATGGGGGGAGAGGGCCTCCCGCCCTGGGGTGACCACTGCACCTGGAGTGGGGTAGTTGCTGGTGCTCTGGTTGTAAGTGCTGGCTTGGTTTCGCTCAGGTAGATACTTCCCAACACTGGCAGGTCTGGGTGGTAGTCTTGGAGAGCTGTGATAGGCCTGCGGCTCTGATTTGAATGTGGGAGACTGCTCTGCAGAAGTGCTTTTAAAACCTAATTTCACGAACACACAACATACAACATGCCACATGCTCTGTTTACATGATATATTTACAAAGGGCTAACAATGTATTGATATATGTAGGATTCTTCGGAGAGACGAATGTACCATTGATGATTGTATTCACAGACAAAAAATTAAATATCTGTCTATTTAGACATTTACTAATCACTGAATCAGTCAAACCATGATGTAATCAATGCAAACAACAATTTGATTTACACACCTTTGTTGGGACTCTCATTTTTTACTTTTCCCGGGGTGAGGGGAGTATGCCCCAGTTTCTTCTCCAGTCGCTCTGTCTGGGCCTTCAAACGGGCCTCTTGCCTCCTCTTACGGGCTGATTTCACCGGCTCAGCCAGTAGACGCACCTAACAATTCCGAAAAATAAGCCATTTATTTTCAATTCAGAAGGTAGTTGTAATACAAATCTGTCATTATAGTTTTTTAAAGAGTAAAATTACAAGTGCTAAAATGATGAAAACTGTTTTTCTCCCAACAAACTCACCTCTCTGGGGAAGGCAGAGAGGACCTGAAGAGCCCCGGTTTGTATCTTGGCCCATTGACCCTCGACCTGGCCAAACTCATCCCTGTCAGAGATCTTGTAAAGGGGCAGAACGTGGAGCTGCTCATCCTCAGGTATGTTACGCACTGCCCTGTTGTCTTCCTTGGTTAAAGTGCAAACCTGTAAGTGGACATAGATGGTGTGGATGTTGTCCAACCAAACAGTAGACGACATACCATCAATGCCTGCCGAGTCTGAACCAAACTCTCGAACCAGGACGGTCTAGAAGAGGTGTGAGGTGTTGCAAAGCTATGTGACAAAAAAGAGCAGACACACACAACATGGTGTCCTATCAGCTTACCACAGTGCTTCCGTTAGTCATGTTATGTGTGTCCTTGTGAGCATGGGCGCAGAAATCCACACAGGCTGTGACCCCGGAGAAAGGTCGCCCCGATCTCCAGCCCAGCCTGCAGTCATTTGCTGCCTCCTCCTGTTCCACCTTGTCAAGGGGAAAAGGGAAGGAGGGAGGAGTTGTTTGACTTGACACATCATAGTAGGTTTGATTGATGTCTGAAGTAAAGAAGCAATGGCTGAAAGAAAAACATAAAGCTACAAACACAAAGTAACTCGTACCTGATTTTGGAAGGCCTCGGGCGCTAGTCTTCTATAGACCGGTGCAACGTCAGTGGCAAGATTCTGAAGGTTGTTTTCTAGCTTCTCCTCCTGGTATAGATCAATAACACACAGGCTAAAGTTCAGGCTTGAAAAACTTAAAACTCACGCTCTCTTGGTTATGATATGATTACTATTCAGCTCTCAAACACACCCGTAGGTTGACACATGAATATATCTGCTCATGACTCTCTTGAGAGTCGCTTTGAAAAAATGCCCCCCAATGAAATATAAACAAATAAATAAATAAAACAAATAAATAGATAAATAAAGAATAAAGAATAATAAATAAATAAATTGTAAAAAGAAAAGGACAAATACTCAAGATATTTCCTTTTAATTTTAGTTACTTTGCTTCAAATTCTTATAATCATGACCAACATTTGCCACTGGGAGGCAACTGTTGGCACCAGCCACTAAATGTTAATTTATGCTTGGGTGAGAAACGGTGTTTTGGTAACAACACTCTATCTGGTAAAGCTTCAATTTTGTCATGCCAAAGCGGCAACCCAACAGAAGTGCAGAAAAATCAAATAAATTTGGTTACATTTTCTGCATTTTCACTGCATATCTGAGCTGAAGAGCAAAATTCCCTTGTGAGATGGTAAAACTTTTTTCTTTTTTACCCCTTTTTCTCCCCATTTGCACCCAGCCAATTACCCCACTCTTCCGAGCCATCCCAGCCACTGCTCCAACCCCTCTGCCGATCCGGGGAGGGCTGCAGACTACCACATGTCTCCTCTGATACATGTGGAGTCATCAGCCGCTTCTTTTCACCAGACAGTGAGGAGTTTCACCAGGGGGACATAGTGTGTGGGAGGCTCACGCTATTCCCCCCAGTTCCCCCTCCCCCCGAACAGGCGTCCCGACTGACCAGAGGAGGCGCTAGTACAGTGACGAAGACACATACCCACATCCGGCTTCCCACCCCCAGACACGGCCAATTGTGTCTGTAGGGACGCCCACCAAGCCGGAGGTAACACGGGGATTCGAACTGGTGATCCCCGCGTTGGTAGGCAACGGAATAGACCGCTACGTTACCCGGACACCTCAGGATGGTAAAACTTTAAATGTGAACTAAACAAGGTCATGAAGAGGGACAGGCTGTAGTATCCACTATAAACCCAATATGCAGGTCCCACAAATCTGTAAAACAGAAAGGGATGTTGTCAAATGTAAGGCGCGATTTCTGTGAAGAAAAGTGGCCACTGCCTCACCTGCTCTGGGTAGTCACCAAGCAGGCGAAACTTGCGGGGCACTTTGCTGCGGGCAAACTTGCAGCCATTGAAGTACATACTCCAAGAACAACCGAAGGAGAATGAAGCTCCACAGGTGTCGGGGTCCAAACCCTGGCATGCACATGTTCGACTGCGGAGGACAGAGAGAGAGAAGGAGGCGCATACACAGAGGAGAAATGAGAGGTGGTGGGTCTTACACTGGCGACAGAAGAAGAAATGGCAACATGAATCCTGTGAGAGGAACTCACTCTTCGTTGAGGGCACAGCGGCGGCTGGTGGGGGAGCCGTATTTGCAGAGGGTCTCTGTGAGCTCCTGGTAAAGGTGGTCCGCTACGGACCGGGATATGCCCTCCCATGCCAGAATGAGGATAACTACTACTGCACTGTCACAATGGTGCCCTGCCCGCTGACGCACCAGACACAGCAGCTTCTCCTGTTCACTGCTGCGCCGGATCACCTGGCAGGCACAAGGACACACACACACACACACACACACAAGGAAGCAATATGTTTGATCAGAAAGGGATAATATTTACTAAGCTGGTCATATTTTAACTAAGACCTCATATAAGAGGATTTAAGTCCCCATGCAAAGTATTATTCACCTTACTGCAGCTTTATTTGGCACAAAATATTGATTCAGTTATTCATTACAAGCTTATTCTAAAAATAATAGTCTGGCAGAATTTACGGGTCATGTAAACACAATAATATTGACGGCTTTTTTTGTTCTTTTCGATTTTTCCCCTTTTTCTCCCCAATTGTATCTGGCCAATTACCCCACTCTTCCGAACTGTCCTGGTCACTGCTCCACCCCCTCTGCCGATCGGGGGGGGGGGGGGCTGCAGACTACCACATGTCTCCTCTGATACATGTGGAGTCGCCAGCCGCTTCTTTTCACCTGACAGTGAGGAGTTTCGCCAGGGGGATGTAGCGTGTGGGAGGATCATGCTATTCCCCCCAGTTCCCCGCCCCCCCCCCCCGAACAGGCGCCCCGACCGACCAGAGGAGGCGCTAGTGCAGTGACCAGGACAAATGCACACATCCCACAGACACGGCCAATTGTGTCTGTAGGGACGCCCCACCAAGCTGGAGGTAACACAGGGATTTGAACCGGCGATCCCCCTCGTTGGTAGGTAACAAAATAGACCGCCACACCACCCGGACGCCCAATATTGACTGCTTTTAAGAAGTACTCATGGACAACATTATAACCCACTGAAATGACCCTTAACAACTAACATTCAGCCAATTAAACACGCTAACTGCAGCTTGTTAATTTGATTCAATAATCCACAAATTCAACTAGATCTTTTTACTGCAGGGTGACAGAATTAGATGTGAATTAGCAACTGAGGGCATGTGTTCGATAACCAATTAGGATGGTGTATTCATCAAGCCTGTATAACACCCCTAAAGAGATGCCACTTTCCTGTTAGCAGATTAACACAGAAAAAGCAAAAGCAATTGCTCTGGCATCGACACATGTTATGGCTGCACTGTGGACAACATATTAAAAATAAAACAAATAGAAGATACTCACCCATTTAGCTATTGGACAGCCCTGAGAGCTCTTTCCTTCTTTTCCGGTGTACACCACAACCTCCACCCTGACTGCATTCCCTTTCTGACCATACCTGTAACGTGCACCCAGCACACATCAATACAACACCATTAAGTCAGCACTAATATACCGCATATCACTGACAAGGCACATTTAGACAACATTGTGTTACTAATCCTACCTGAGGACAACAGACAACACACAAATCCTGCGGCATTAACAAATCAAACATTTGTGCCCACACCTGCAACCAATAAAACACACAAACTGTAGTATCAGTCCATATAAACCAAGGCACATCATTCCACTGTATTACATATGATTTCCATGTTAGTGTGAGAAGCATGGGGCAACTAGTCAACACTGGTACATTTTCAACTCTCGACATCATCCCAAGAAACAAATATTAACGTTTAACAAAAATCCCAAACCTCTGTGAAAAACACATTAATAAAATCTAAATATCTGCTGTCGGTTAAGAGAGGCTGTTCAGGGAGCCGTAAACACTGAGTTGTTTTAAACATGCTGTCATTTTTGTTGAAGGGCCCCTCAAGTCAGCTTTGGGGGTTTCCTGTTTCAACTTGTTTGTGTGTGTGTGTGTGTGTGTGTGTGTGTGTGTGTGTGTGTGTGTGTGTGTGTGTGTGTGCACGTGTGTGTGTGCGCTTGTGTGGGTGAGTCAGGGAGTGTGCTCATGCGTATGTGTGTGTACAGCTAACTCAGCAATGCTTCCCTTTAACGACAGAATCCATAACCCCACCCCATTACTTGGGGCTTGTGGCTGACTACATTGTTCTCAGCATAGTTGACAGTTAACACACATACATTCACATGCACAGACAAAAACAGAGACGCAGACAAAGACACACACATACATAAAGAGTGTGATGAACGTGGTAGTAGTCACACACACACACACACACGCTGTGTAAATAGAGTAGTAGGACTCACTCTACCTGTTCTCCATTAATTCACGCACTGCGGCTACATTGGGTCCTGCCCCAAGGTGAGTATAGTACGGGCCTTCCTCTTTCTCAATGATTTGCTCTGTGGGAAAAGAACCCCTTCACTGCTCATTGAATTCCCTTTTATAGAAGTCTTTGTGTGTTTATCTGTAATTATATTTGTGCGTGTGTATGAGCCGCACAGAAGAGTCATTATGAATGCAGAAGATTTAGTAGAACTTAGCAGTGATCTAAACCAAAATCTGACACCAGATTGGGTCATCCGTAAGTTTTAACATACATGAATAAGAATCATACATAAGAATTACAACCAATACAGTTACTCTTAGTTTTTAAATAATAAACAGAAACTTTGGTCTCGTCAAATTCTTAAAGCAATAGCTCCCAAAATACAGTTCATTCCAAGAGAGAAATAAAATTAACCAATTGCTTAAGACTGCAATCGCGAAGATTTTGCATTATTTTAGCCATTTGAAATGTGACAATGATGTGGCAACTCTGTTGGACGATAAGTCAATGTTACAGTCTAACAGCGCACCAATATAGTAGAATGTAGAAGCCAGAGACAAATAGACCTGGTGACACTGATTTTCTTGGACTACAAGCAAGTAAGATGTAGCAACCGTTGCGGTTTGTGTGCTGTCAGTAAACAGTCTGCAGCCTTGTAAAAATGCAATCCTTGGACCAAAGTTAACACAGGCAGTCTAAACCTCATCAGATCACATTGTCACATTGCTCTATAATAGTGATCGTCTGTCTTACAGAAGCATTGCCACATCATCATCTCGTTTCAATCTTTTTTCTGGCTGGAATGGTTTACAATACGTATTTGTTTGCTGTCGCACCAGTGTTCATCCTACCTGGTCAAAAAACGTCAACAGCAGTATACGGAGACTGAAGAGAGTCTCCAACCATATTAATAGATGACAGTTAATATCATGCAACCTAATTCCATGTTCCAGATGGATAAAATAATGATTTATTACTGGAGAAACGTTACAATTGCAGCTTTATCTCTTTTCTATGTTGCAAAAATAAAGTCTTTTAAGTAGCCATGACTCACCCATGCACTGACAGGAGGGAATATCAGTTAATTTCTTGGAAGGGGTGTTGAGCAGATTCTTGGTTGGGGTGTCCAGGAAACTCAGAGGAGACTCCAGGAAGCTGTTGACGCCATTCTTAGTTGGAGTCAACTCTTCGGATTGGTCCAGCTCTCCATCAGCAGATGTCGACAAGACGGTGACAGGCCCTGACCTCTCCACCTTGTAGTAACCCTGCTGGCTTGGAGGAGGGGACTGTCGAGCCCCTGAGAAGCCATTGACAAGACCGTGAAACCCAGCAACATTGCTGAGGATGCTGAGGTTGGCGGAGCTGGTGTTTGGATCAGCACCGGGCTGCAGCCCTACACCGGGCTGCACTACCTGAGTTAACAAATGTTTTTCACACTCCTGGCCCGATCCTGGGCAGTGACCGTTGCGTGGATCATAGTGGTGTTGTTGGTGGTGGTGGTGACCATTTAAATAGGACCACTGCTGGTTCTCTTGACCAGGAGCATGGTTGATCCTTGTATACTGAGCAGGGTTGTGGCTCTGAATGTGTGGTCCTAAGTGGGCTGTGGTGTGCATGTTGCTGTGGAGGAAGAGCTGCCTCCTTTCCTCCTGAGCCTCAGCCAGGTATCTTTTCAGGTCAATCTGGGCTTGGGGCAGGAACAAGTTCCTCTTGTGGTGAAGTGCTGTTTTGCCTGTAGCAAGAATCTTCTGGCCTCTACTCTTGTGGGGTGCCTTGCCGTTGGGGGTACGTTTTGGGAGGGGCGTCCCATGCTTGATTCCCTCTTCAAGTCCCTCGATTATCCTCTTCTTCCTGGGTTTGGAGGGGGTTGTTTTTGCTTTCTTTACAAGGGCTTTTTTGCTATTGGGGGGTAGCTGGGAATTGAAGTTGTATTTGATGGTCGACACGGGGGTTCCTACGGGAGGTTTGTTCTCTGACTGCTGGCTGTGACGAGACTGAATGATGAATGCAAGGTCTGCCAGCTGAGCAGCCACCTCCTCCTCATCTCTGTTCCTCCTCACTATTTTACCCATGAGCTTGTCTCTGTCTCCCCCAAACAACCTCTCTTGATCTATAAAGATCCTCTTCTCCATGTCACTCTGGTCTTTGCAGTTGCCTTCAGACTTGATAACATGAGAACCAAATCCCTGGTCTTCCTTCCGAAAGACCCCTCTTTCACCATCTGAGCTGGCCTCTAAGAGATCTTGTGAAGACAATTTTCCGGTGAAGCCAGCACCCCACGAGCATTGGATGATGTTCCCTTGTCTGACCACAGGAGGGCGTATAACTGATGTCTGGTTTAGTGGTGAGCTGATGACAGAGACTTTGTTACAGCGGATAGCCGCTGTGGGTTTGGACTCTTGCAGAGATGTGTTTGCATTCGAGGTTGAAAAGGAGCTGCTGACAGAGACAGGCTCTTCACCCGGACTCTCTGTTTTGATAGATCCTGGGGTAATTTCGGGTATAGCTGCCAGTTGAGTCAAGGCCTCAATTGCGATAGCCTGATCAAAACTAAGATTCCTCTGCTCTACAAGAGACTGCACGCTCTGTAGTGAGACACCAGGCAGAGGTTCAGTTTTTACTGGCTGGATAGTCTTTTGCAAGCTGATGGGGTTGCTTTTCTGACACGAGTCACTTTTCAAGTCCCCTGGCTCTGTTTTGATAGAATGCAAGTCTGGTGGCTCACTTTTGAAAGAGCGTAAAATTGGAGAGTGTGAACCAAAGAGTTTCTCTTCCAGCCCCTTCCTCTCTGTGATGGAGAGACAAACCACAGCGGCCAATGTGGACAGCGGGTCTTCACAGACCTCATCTTCAACTTCTAGCTGTGTGCTGGACTGCTCAGGGGTCCATAGCCATGGCTCCTCCAGCTTGATTTTCTTCAGGGGAACAGCCATGTCCTCTGGTGAAGCCTCTGGTTCAGTCTCAGAGTTGCCTTTTGGGACTGTGGTTATTGTAATCCTTTGAGGTGGCTCTGACACAACTGTAGTCCTTTGATGTGGGGATCTTGCATTGGATTGTGACCCAGCGGTCATCTTAGCACCATTAGATTTGGTCAGATTCTCATCGAGACCATTTTGGAGAGTCCCAGAAGAGCTTAAGTGTTGGTGAAGTGCAGTGTCAGTTTGCTCCAGACTGGATTCGCTCTTTATAAGTGCCTGCCGTCCACCTTGGTCTAGTGCCAGGTTGTGGGTGAGTGCGTGGGTGACGTGTGGGGAGTTTGTGCCAGGTATGTGGCCTTCTTCCCCCTCATCCTCCTCTGCTGCCGTGTGCGTGTCATCCATCTGGGCCCCGCCTCTGCCATTTACTGAACCACTTTCGGGAACCACCTGAGATCGACAGATAGATAGATAAATAGATAGATAGATAGATTAGATAGATTAGATAGATAGATAGATAGATAGATAGATAGATAGATAGATAGATAGATAGATAGATAGATAGATAGATAGATAGATAGATAGATCGATTGACAGATAGATATAGATAGATAGATAGACAGATAAAAAGAAAGATCGTGAGAAAAAGACAGAGAGAGAGAAACAGAGAGAGACGTGACTCAGATGGTATACTGTGATTCAGCGTGTGCACAACAGATTGCCTCGCAGCATGTCGTGAGCAGGAGTTTCACTGCACCCCTAACAACACTGTGTGGGAAATATTACGGTGCACAAAAAGTAAAGATTGTGCTTTTGATAGAGCTCTTGAAAAACATTCTTTAAACAGAGCTACAAATATTTGTTAAACTATATTAGTTCATGGGAGTCAGGACCACATTCTTGCCTGAGCTGCAGAGTGTCGAGAGCCACAGCCCCACAGGTAGCTGAGAGCCAAAGGGTAAACATTCAGAGTCACGCACAGTTCATAGTTGCGTCACTGCTTGGGGGTCACTGAGGGCATGTGTGTAGCGTGCATTTAAACGTGGCGTGTGTGTGTGTATGGAGGGGGGTGTTCGTGTTTGTGTCTTCAAGCACAGGTGGCTCTCCATGTAGCAGCCCTTCCTTGTCAACCCGAGTGAGTGATTAACTAAATAGCAAGGGTTTATCTTCATATGGCTACATGTGGCTAGCCACAGCAGAGCTTGATCTCTCAGCTATGACAGATAATGACTTCCAGCAAGGCTAAGACTATCCAAAGGTCCACAGTATTGACATACTGATCTACCTCTACAAAGGCCATGCTGAATGGACATTGCGACAGACCCACATTGATGTCTGAGTGGCAGAGAGGCACAGACCCTTAGGAGGTTAGGGAGAGCCCTTAAAGGTATGTGCTGAGACACAACTGAGTGGCGCAGTCTGATGGTACATAACTCTGGCATTTTTTAATCTAAGCCATATTTTCCTAAAGTTAGGAGTCAAACCGAATTATGGGTAGCAGAATCTTTTAAATTGATTCAGTAATGAGCAAGCTAGCATCTGCCAACTGCTGCACACTAAACTACAATGTAATCCTTTGGGGTAATGGCACTTGCTAAATGATGTCCACTAGCAGTTGCCCACTGGGGACTGGGGTTCGCGACCCGGTCTCGTCAGATCCGACTATGGCCGGACTCGACGAAGCAGCGATCATTGGCAACGCTGTCTTCGGGAGGGGGGCGGAGTCGGCTTGTGTTCGTCACGTGAATGCGTCTCTGTGTGTGTCGGAAAAACAGTGGTTCGGCTTGGAGTCGCCTTGTCACGAAAGTGGCGAGGCGGTCTCCTTCGAGACTGCCGGCCGGAGAGATGCAGTTGGCGAACGCATACAGTGCGAGGGTGGGTGTTTGAATTAAAATAGGGATCGATTGGCCACTAAATTGGGAGAAAAAAGGGAAAAATCAGAAATAATAATAATAAAAAAAAAATGATGTCCACTAAAATACCTCTGTTTTGGCTGGACCAGCCGGCAGGCCAGCCCTACAACTGCGAATGTCACTGAGGGACAACGCTAGAGTGACTGACTGACTGAGTGATCATGTTTGACATGATTGGGTTGCTGGATCAGGTGACCTGGTCGCTGGATCAGGTGACCAAGTTACACGATTACTTCATTACTCTTTAACAACAAATATTAGTGGGACTACTTCAGAAAATTGCAGATGAACATTTAATATCCAGGAATTCACATAATAGACACTACCACTGACTATCCCTGTAACAACTTGGCAACAATTTTGAAGACTGACCATGCACGGTCCAGTCATATACAAGATTTTGACCTAGTCTTGTTTGGCAATAACAGACTTAGAATATTTTGAGAAGTGTGCAGTGATAGCCTTCTTTTTTTTTGCACTTCTCTTCAACTCTCTCACGTGTCTACTGTTGTCTTCCGGCAACAACTCACTCCTCCTGGGATAACAGTGTGGCTTCTGCTCTGGGTTAGAAATGGATTGATATTTATATTAGATATAATATAATATAACATAATATAATATATGATATAGTGGCTAAGGCTCTTAAGACCCATAATAACTCCTAATAACATTCTGAGCCTGTTAGTGCCAAAAAAGGTGGTTTTTCAAGTGGATCATTTTAGGATTCATTTAAAAGATTCTTATACCCATCATTCAGTTTGACTCTTAATGGTTGAAAAATAGGGCTTAGGTTAGAAAACACCTGATTTTTCCTTTAAGGGCTCTAGATTCCAGATGGCGCAAGGCCGGCGGTAGCGCCAACGCAGACATAGTGATAATTTCGTTGGGCGCAAGGCGATTTTCCTCTCACCTGGGCACGTTTGCTAATTTCTGGGCTCGCCATGACATCGCTTGTGCCAAAACGGGCGTGGGGGCGCAGTAGAAGGTGTGTCAGTCAAAATCAGGTGATGCAGTGCTAGTTTGGTGTCAAATAAAACCAGATATTACACCTGCGTCTCCGCCTGGTCAGACCACGTCTTAACACAGACGCAGGCGTTGTGTGGTAGTTTCCAGGCTTTAGGCGAAGGTGCACTAAGCACAGACTTATCCAAAATCACACACGCCACTTTTGTGTACGTTATGTTCGCCTATTTCGTGAATAATTCAACTGGTTTAATCAAAAAACAAAATCTGCATATGTAGCATTGGATTCCAGCATAAAAGTCAATGTGCGTCATTACGCATGGAAAACAACATGGTCAAGTCAAGTCAGACGGGGACTTCAATATTTCAGTTAACCTCATTCAACCTGAAAGAAAGAACTGATTGCCTAGGCTAATTGATCTGTGATCACAACTATTTAAGGGCTTCTGCTGTGTTCATAGTTTGTGCAGGAAAGAGAAAGATGCTGGTGACAACGAAGACACATTAAACGGCAGGCAGCCTGTCAAATAATCACGTTTACGTGTTGTCTCATATCACATTGGAACTGGTGTTAATGTCTGTTGTATGCGCACTTGGTGACTCTGCACCTCCCGAACAAGGACATCAGTTTCCTCCTGGGAGAAGTTTTTCTGCCTTAGTGTTGTCCTTAGAGCAACAGTCCTTAGAACTTAGTCCTTAGTAGTGATGTCCTTCACTTTCAGAAGCTTTTCTATCTTAGCCAGTCTGGCCTTCCGCTGTCCATTACGAAATTGGCGGTTCGCCATGATAGAGCGTGTGCTGCTTTCAAAGGGAATGAGGGGCTGATTTGATTGGCCGTAATTAATGACCGCTCCCACCACGCCTACTGATAATTTATTCCTTTTAATCCAACCCTATTACAACTGTGTCTCCGTTGCGCCCGATTACCGCCAGCACAGCATGTCCTGAAATTAGCGAAAAAGTATTAGCAACATCTTAGAGGTTTGCGCCGTGAACTAGGGCCAGCGCCTCCAACTGCGCTATGACCTGGAAACTAGAGCCCTTACTCTCCTGCCTCCGGAAAAACATAGGTGCCACTACTGGCCTAAGATGGAGCCCTGTCAGAGCTCTAAGATTGAATCTTACAATAAAGTGTCTTGATGATGATCTCAATAATCCAGGTAAGAAAATCAAAGAAGTTTGAATCAGTTCATCTGGATACGTTTACTGACAGATGTGTCTGTCAATAAACGTATCCAGATGAACTGATTCAAACTTCTTTGACTTACAAAAAAGTCTTCTTCTTTTCTAATTTCCTTCCCTACTTCACCTGTATAAAACAAGAAGATGGGAGAGTGAATTTCCTTTAGATTAAAAAAAAAAGAAGACCCGTGGCGGAAAAATAGGGAGTTGGAGTGTTTTGTACAGGAACAAAGACAGGAAGAACGTGAGACTGCTGACCTCCCGATGCCACAAGGATGGTCTTACTTTCCATTACCCTCTGAATCTTAATCAGCTTAGCTCATGTCATGATAATCGTTCATCAGGAACTGGCTACAACGGACACATGGAAGACTACCCTGGCAAATGGTCCTCACTCACATACAGTAGTTTTATTATGGAGCAAACAAACACTCCCCTAGATCCGGTTATCATCAGGGTGAGCATGTGTACAACAACTTCAGGCAAGTCAACTCCCCTCTTCTTTAATAACACTTTCTTCATTAACAGTCTGGCCTATAGCACTGGACAACTGCTCAAAAGTATGTTGCAGCAAAACAAACATAAAGACACTGTGTAGTGTGCCAAGACTCAGCTGACAAAAGGATCTAAAACTTGTTTGCAGGAGCTGGAGGGTGTGTGTTTGCACAACCCTGTAAGTACAGTGTGTGTGTGTGTGTGTGTGTGTGCGCGCGTGCTCATGACGCATCCCGTTTTCACACTAATGAACTAGCCTGACTGCAGGGGCTCTGGAGGAAAGTGGATGCCAGCTTCTTCTTCTCCGTGTTTACCTCATTTGAACTCCCCTTTTGCATTTTAGAACTGCACACGGCAACAGAAGAGACAGGTTGCGCTGCATCCAAGCTGGCAGATCCAGATTAGGCAGCATGAATACTTCAGTACTAAAATCAGACTACGCACTCCCCCCTCCACCCACAGACCAAACACAGCGCACACAAGGAAATGTGTCAATGACATGCGGAGGACTGCCAGGGTGACACTGCTCTCTTTCCATTACATTTGAGTTAATGTGTTTTTGTTTACGTGCAATTTGTGTGCTGGAGCCCACTAATGTGGGCTCCAGCACCCAGAATACTGCCCTTGATGCCACCACCTGTTTCTTCTACTGACCTTAACCCCTTCAGGCAAGACACCTCAACTTAATCTCTTCTCAACCATCCAAGTAAAGGACTGTACTCTAGTGCAGGAACTGGGATTTGGTAGAGTACAGGTGGGAAAATAAATAGCACGGTCTTCCTCATCCATTTCCGATCCACCTCACTTCCTCCCACCCACCCCCCCACCCACATCACTGGTCCACTATCCTCAGTTGTCACGACAAGAAACACACCCCTGATGGAATAGACTGCTGCCAACGGAGGCTGAGGCAATATCTTGGCTGCCTCTGCAACCGGGTGGCTTATATACGCACTCAACACTGCATGTGGAGAAGGGCCACCCCGGTGTTCAAATGAGAGCGATCGAGAGGGAGAGTGAGCAGAGAGAGAGGGGAAAAAGGCAGCGTGTCTGTCACAATAACCTGCTTTCAATGACAAAGAAGCACTGGCTGGTTTCCAGCACTGCACCAGACACACGTGTGTGTGTACGTCGTCTACATGCGTGAGTGTGTATTTGTGCGTGTGTTTGAACGCATTGTATCTCAAGAGTTTAAGATCCAAAACTGACATCAAAGTATCTTCTGTTTGTAATTCTGATACATGTACTCTTGTGATATAAAAAGACCAGGATGCAGGATGTGAAAGAAAAATCATGTGCTCCCATTTTGCCGCTGGAGCTCCGGGGAGGAAGGATCTGTGATGTGTTAGAGCCATGTCTTTGTGCTGCGCTTGTTGTGTCTGCTTCAGGGCCTCCAAATGACTCACACTGGACTTCATGGTATTGTACTGAGAAAAGCTTTCTTTAGCTGGCAGTTTTTTCTCTCTTTCTCTTAGGGTGCACGCGCGCGCACACATACACACACCTCCTGCTTACGTGAAAGCCATAAAGACTGATAAAAAAACCCATTCTACAGTAGCTTGAGGGTGAATGCTCCCCTCCGCAAATATACACACACAAACACACACACAACACACGTGTACACAAGTATAGAGACCTACCCTAGCAACAGGAGTGTGACTGCTGCTTGAATCCTCACAACCCTCTCAGGAGAGATGTGTTTCCAAGCAAGTTCCGAGGAAGGAGTATCCATTCCTACCTAATGCAACACACACACACACACACACACACACACACACACACACACACACACACACACACACACACACACTCTGATCTGAACACCTGACTTGTCTTCACTAAATAAGTGAGTGTGTATTCCACACTCACACAGGTTTTGACGAACAAATTAGTGTATAATATATCCAAAATACACACTACGAGCCAAGGAAATGTCAAAATAACTTTTACCTGTGTCTTTTCTTGTTCATTTTGTGGCTGTACAGAATTAAGACACCACCATTATGATCGCTAGCTCACGGCGCACGAGTGCTGCTCTCAAGATAAAACCATGAAAAAACATGCTTCCTTCCTGACTGAGAGTAAGTGTTGCGCATGTGTTACTCTGAACTCCTGTGAGCGTCTGGTTCATTCATGGAGAGTACCTTGCCCGTCACTGCTTTGAACGCAACATTACAGGGTCCACACACTAAAAACACCACATAAAATAGCAATCAATTGGCAAAGCGGGGCTTTTTGAACAGCAATAGACCCCGGAAAATATATGAAAACTGCATATATAATGCCACCGCTCAAACTTTCCCCAGCATGAATCGGGGCTTAATCAGCCATAAAACTGCACGGATTGAGACTGCCACAGTAATGAGATGACCATTTCTATTAACCACACAACAATAATGCCATTGCTGCTGCAGCCAAACAAATAAAACCTGCCAAATTACAATTCACATCCCGGGGATTAGAGCCACTCCACTTCGCCGGTCAAAAAACAGCAGGTGCAGAAATATGGCTGCCCAAAACATTGCAAGAAAGAAAAGGGGAAGCGCAAGGGCTCTTCACGCAATGCAATGGCTAAAAAAGACATGCAGGGGGGGGGGTGGGTGTGTGTGTGTGTGGGGTGATGGTGGTGGTGGTGGCGGGGGTGTCTGTTACCGTGGAAACTGTCCTCTTTGTCACTGGTTTGGCCACGTCCTTGTAGCCCACCTGGAAAAGACAAGCCAAACACACACACACACACACGACAGAAGCGCTGGTCCTCAGTGATTCAATAATAATGACAATAGCCACCGCAAGTCTTCCGAGTAATCACAGCTAAAACCAGTGTGGCAGAGGGAGCGACAGCAGAGGATAACCTCTAGATAAGCTTTACTTTAGCTGACCCATCTGCGGCGAAACAATAGATCCAATAGAGGATGAACGCTTCAGCTGCCTTTTTACCTCTTCTGTCCTCAGAGGAAGCCCCTCCAGTTTGGGCAGCATATCCCTAAAAGGTACCGGGAGCCATCTTGCTTTGCTTCCTTCAGCCTTCAAAAAAAAAAGAAAAAAAAAAGAATATCTGGCTACAGTAGCCGAGCGTAGGGCAAGCTTATGGGTATCATGACCGCGGCTCGTAGCAGAGCACTGCTGCAGCAGACGCGCACAAACTCACAGCAGACACACAGACACACACACACACGTATGGGATGCCTTTCGCAGACGCAGACAGAGCCTCATCAGCCAATGGTGTGAGGACCTTAGCGGCTTGTAAATTATCTTCCATGCCTAGACTCTCCTAAACAAAGGATCCCCTATGTGGGCTTTTTACTCCAGCCCTACGCACGTAGGGTGAGGGAAAGCTGTGGAGTGGAGTCTCAGCACACACTGGATCTGGGTCATGGGAGATTAAACGGGTGACTGAGTTCAGTCAGAGATATTTACCCCTAACGCGGCTCACGGGACTTGCTCATGAGAGTGTTAATGAATATTTGGAAGATTGGTAGACCAGTTGGTTTGAGTGTGATTTTTTTATTCATCTAACCTGACATACCTGTGGAGGCATGGAGGTGTTTTGGAGAGAGGCAGTGGAGTTTTTAACAAGATTGTTTAACACAATCTTGGAAAGTGAGAGGATGGATGCCTGAGGAGTGGAGAAGAAGTATACTGGTACCAGTTTTCAAGACTAAGGGTTATGTGCACAGCTTTAGCAACTACAGAGGTATAAAGTTGATCAGCCAAAGCATGAAGTTATGGGAAAAAGAGTAGTGGAAGCTAGGTTAAGAGGAGAGATGATGATTAGCGAGCAGCAGTATGGTTTCATGCCAGGAAAGAGCACCACAGATGTGATGTTTGCTTTGAGAATGCTGATGGAGAAGTACAAAGAAGGTCAGAAAGAGTTACAATGTGTCTTTGTGGATTTAGAGAAAGCATATTACAGGGTGCTGAGAGAGGAGGTGTGGTATTGTATGAGGAAGTTGGGAGTTGCAGAGAAGTATGTTGGAGTGGTGCAGGATATGTATGAGGGCAGATTGACAGTGGTGAGGTGTGCTGTAGGAATGACAGATGGGTTCAAGGTGGAGGTGGGATTACATCAAGGATCGGCTCTGAGCCCTTTCTTGTTTGCAATGGGGATGGACAGGTTAACGGATGAGATCAGGCAGGAGTCTCCATGGACTATGATGTTTGCGGATGACATTGTGATCTGTAGTGAGAGTAGGGAGCAGGTTGACGAGAGCCTGGAGAGGTGGAGGTATGCACTGGGGAGAAGAGGATTCAAAGTCAGTAAGAGCAAGACAGAATACATATGAACGAGAGGGAGGACAGCAGAATGGTGAAGATGCAAGGAGTAGAGGTGATGAAGGCGTATGAGTTTAAATACTTAGGGTCAACTGTTCAAAGTAACGGGGAGAGCAGAAGAGAGGTGAAAAAGAGAGTGCGGGCAGGGTGGGGTGGATGGAGAAGAGTGTCAGGAATGATTTGCGACAGAAGGGTACCATCAAGAGTTGAAGGGAAAGTTTGCAAGATGGTAGTGAGACCAGCTATGTTGTAAGGTTTACAGGCGGCTGGACTGACGAAAAGACAGGAAGCGGAGCTGAAGGTGGCAGAGTTGAAGATGCTAAGATTTCGTTGGGAGTGACAAAGAAGGACAGGATTAGGAACAAGTATATTAGAGGGACAGCTCAGGTTGGATGGTTTGGAGACAATACTCTTTGCTCTTAGATGCTTCTTTAGATGCACTTATGACCTCTGATGACTAGTAGTTCTCCTGATTTCCTACGTTAAATGCACTTATTGTAAGTCGCTTTGGATAAAAGCATCGTCTAAATGACTGTAATGTAATGTAAAGCAAGAGAGGCAGGATTGAGATGGTTTGGACATGTGCTGAGGAGAGATGCTGGGTATATTGGGAGAAGGATGCTGAAGATGGAACTTCCAGGAAAAGAGGAAGGCCAAAGAGGAGGTTTATGGATGTGTTGAGAGAGGACAACATGCAGGTGGCTGGTGCAACAGAGGAAGATGCAGAAGACAGGAAGAGATGGAAACAGATGATCCGCTATGGCGACCCCTAACAGGAGCAGCCAAACATATTAGTAGTAGTAGTAGTAGTAGTAGTAGTAGTAGCAGCAGCAGTAGATCTGAACTTATTCTTCAAGAAATTAGGCCAATTTGGAGGGCAGTAGTAGCTCAAAGGTTAGAAAACAGTGGTTGATGATTTGAATGTCTTGGTCAGCAGGGATACCCAGGGTAAAGATAACATATAAAGAAAAGAATCCCCTCTTTCTTAATGCAGCAGTAGACAACTTTTTGCTTTAACTTATCATTATGAAATAAATGTTGATTGCACAGTGTAATGGCAATAGAATAATGACACCTTTGGCGTTTAGATTGGTTCCCTATAAGCCTTGATTTCACTATGTAATTCTGTCTTCCACCGGGGACAATCTTGCAGGAAAATTAAGGCTCGGTTTACAGCACAAAGGAAGAATGTTAACCATTGTGCAACCAAAACAGGAAGAGGATAGCGCTTTTGTTTTCTCCGGTAGCTATTGGTAGCTATCCCCAGGAGCGAAAATGGCGGACAGGGTAACAACCGAAGTGACAGTGGAAACTCTACCCAGCAAGAGAAAAAGAACCCCGTTGACAGAGGAGGCAAAGAAGGCAAAGAGGGAGAGTGATAGAAACGGGTAAAACAAGAGTGAACCTCGAATGGGCATTCACTCAATGGCGCAAGCTCCAAAGTTGTATTGAACTATGTTTCCCTGTCAAGATCTGTTTCCCCCTTGTCAGACGAAAGGGCATGAAAACAGGTTAGCTACTGGTTACAATTAGGTGAAGGTAAGCTTTAGGTTAAGCTCAGGGTTAGGTTGAGGTTGAGATTAGGTTAAGGTTAATCAAGCGTCCCGGTGTTGTATCGAATTCTGGCTAGGGGGAAACAAGATCTCAATGGGGAAACAGAGTTTGATACAACACCAGGAACTTGAGAGAGTTCCAAACCGACATTCAGTTGGCATTCTTTCTACTGGCTGAGTAATTGACCTTTCGCAAAGTCCCGCCCCCCTTAGTTACTGTTGCTATGCCCGTCAAGCATTTCAGAACTATCCAGGAAGTAGCCGGAAAACACCAAAACATGAAGGAAGAAATCAGCGCATTGTGTGGGTAAAAGTAACAGTAATAATACGTTAGCTGTATTAGCTATCAATAATAGCTAGTAGCAAGCTTAGCTTGGAGCAGACAGGTATTTTTGTTGATTTTGGATGGATTAAGCTGGCCATGGGGTCTGCTATACTGCGAAATCAATTGCCGACATTGCGCTTCTTGCGTTCTGGGTTTCAGGAAGGGAAAGAAAATTACACCCCCTCCAAACTTTTCAGATATCTAGTATCTGATTTGCAGATCCCATAGGCACACCGTTTCAGCATTTTGTTGTGTGTTTGAAAGCTTGACGGACCGTTGCTAAGGTAGGATTGGACAAGCACCATTCTGGGGCGGTACTTTGCGAAAGGTCAATTACCACAACCAGCCTACTTATTAATACTACCAGATGTTTTATCCGCCTTTATCATAGTACTGAGATCGGGGTTTCTAGTTCAAATTGTGATTCTTACAGTTGTTTCTTGCTTTGGACAGTAGCCAGGCTGCTAATAAATGGAAAGTGATCTGGTTGTCTTTGCGACAGTGGCACAAACAATAAAAACGCTTGGAAACATGGCGGGGGGGGGGGCTGAAAAGTTGTCTAATGCAGCTTTAACTAATATCAATATGCTCTCAAGTAAGTCACCTAATCCATTGTTGCCACAACAGGGCCATCTAGTAGAAAAGAATAGAAAACACAGACACAATGCACCTCTCACGTGAGTTCGAGCCAATGTACAACAATTTCCACTCACCCCCAGAGAAATTACCCCCATCCTTACCTGTTGATATTAATGTCAAAAAGAAAATGTTTTCAGTCAAATTGTTGGGTGACATAAGGGTTGTGAAAATGTAATCGTGACCAAAATTCAGATCCTAATAACAGAGCTGGAGCCTCTATACTGTGTCACTCGCTCCTATTTGTAACACACCACAAAGCGGCATCTGTCATAGCAGAAGCCCACAGCTGGTCTGCTCCATTACCTCCATGTCCCACAGCAGCAGATTCTGGGAACAACGTCCCACATGTGCTGTGAACACCTGCTGTGGGAGGGGGACGTTCGAGAGACCATTACTTGTGTAAATGCATCTATGTGTCACTGAAAGTAACACACCAAGTCAAATTCCTCGTAGAACACACTTGAAACTGACTCTGACTAAAACAGACTCTTAAAGCAGCCACGGGGATTATTTTCACTGGTTATTTTTCAGTCTCAGTTTCATTTCCATGCCTCCATATGACCAACATAAGCGAATGAGAAAATCAGTGAGAAGATTAGATATTGCTAAATAATGATTCGAAATGCTGGTCTCAGGGTCGGATTCCCTGAGAAATCAGAAGCGATTTGCAACACACAGAAGTGATACGTGGCCACAACTGGACAGAGATTACCTCGTCGCTGTATATCTTGCAAACACCTGTTTTTCCAAAACACTACTTCATCTCTCACTCTCACTCTGGACATTCATGACAAGATGCAATGCTTATGTTAAATGAAGTGAAGCTGAGGTCACAACAAGAGGAGGGAACAAATGAAGCCCTGCTGAATCTCCGTAATACTCTGGTGACCGACCTCAGGTACACGTACGTGTGTGTGTGTGTGTGTGTATGTGTGTGTGCGTGTGTGTGTGTGCAGCATGCAGTTCCTCAAGGCACAGCAATGTGAGATTAATTAGCACACTATTACAAATGTCATTCATTAGGGATCATGACAGCCACAATAGAGTCTATCTCTGCATATCCATATCTACTGATTTTTTCAAAAGAATCAAGAATTGTTGTTTGAATAATCATATGGAAGGACAAAAACAGTACAAGCTGAGAGACTGTCTCACAAGATCTCAAGACTGGCTTGCACCGGGGGTTTCTTGTTTTAAATCAGAATTTGGCAAAAAGTCTTTTCAGTCTTGCACAGTGCACCCATTAGAATTAACACCACAGAGATCTAAAACTGGACTGTTTCTATTACAGCGATCCATCCATTATCCAAACCGCTTATCCTGCTCTCAGGGTCGTGGGGATGCCGGAGCCTATCCCAGCAGTCATTGGGCGGCGGGCGGGTAGACATCCTGGACAGGCCGCCACACTCACACTCACACTCACACACACACACACACACACACACACACACACACACACACACACACACACACACACACACACACACACACACACACTAGGGACAATTTAGTATGGCCGAGTCACCTGACCTACATGGATTGTGGGAGGAAACCGGAGAACCCGGAGGAAACCCACGCAGACACGGGGAGAACATGCAAACTCCACACAGAGGACGATTTGGGATGACCCCCCCAAGGTTGTACAACCCCGGGGTTCGAACCCAGGACTGTCTTACTGTGATGCGACAGCGCTGAGCACTGGGCAACCGTGCCGCTCATGTTACCGTGTCATATCTGCTTAAATCTAGATTCATTATAAAAGTCTTAATTGAACCCTTCTCTCATGTTATCTGTGCTTGAATCTGGGCTGTAGATTTTTCACCATTTTGCTCTTTATCTGAATGTGAAAAACCATATTTTATTATAGCACTCTTATGCATGATATGTAGTTCTTAATTTTATACATTATTACAATATTCCCTTTTTGCTGTTATCTTCTATCTGTATGTACACAATCCATGTATAAGAGCGCCAGTGCACTTTTTAGACTACCCTGTACAAATAGAGGGATTTTTTTTGTTGCATTCTTTCCCATACAGGGAGGTTTAAGTGCAGGGTCAGGTACAAAAGAAGCACCTAGATCTGGGAGGGGTTCAGTGTCCTGTTCAAGGACACTCCAGCATGATGGATGCTTACCTCTGGTTGAAAGGCTGTCTCCTACTCATTATATTACCCTGTTAAAAAAAAAAATCAAACTAGAAGCTAGAAACCAAGTTTCAGACTATAGCTGAGACATGTTTGAGGTTAAATGACACAGATGTTGCCAACTGGCACTCAAGTAGAGGAGTTCACATAAAATTACTTTGCACGCACAAATATTCCAGACAATGGCCCATATAGTGGTTAAAGTCTTATTCACAATAGACTGTTTACATAGGTTACATCAGCATGTGCCAATTAATATTCAAATAAACATGAACAAAGCTGGTAGTTTGAAATTTCAAAGTTCAAATAGAGCTTAACAGGAGAGAAAAAAACGGAAGGAGTACGGAATATGCATGCTTTAGACAATATCAGACCTCAGCTATCTTATTTCACCTCTCATAATGGAAAAAGAGGTAGTCTGGGTTATGAATAAATGTGATGTTAACACATGCCAACTCAAAAGCACAGGGCACTTCAATACACTTGAGTCTGCCAAATATTAACGATGTGATGTATGACTGAACTCTACAGGGTGAGGTGTCAGAAGTAATCTGACAGACCTGGTCTTCACGCTAGGTCCTCAAACGAGACAGTTAAATCAGCGAGGAACAAAAACAAACAAACAAACGAAAACATTAAAATACATCCTACTCAATAAACTCTGTGTCAGATCAATCATCTGAAAGTGTGCACCTCTGCCATTTAACCACAAACAGGCCTTCACTCAAACAGTTTGGCATTCGTTGTGCTAAGTGCATTAAGGGCGCATTGACATGGGTCTGAGACTCAATTTCAAACTCTACAATTGGATAACTAGATGAGCTTAGAGGTTAGAGAAAACAGACGTTTTCACATCAGACTATTCGCGCCAACATGGATGGCAAACCAAAATACAGTTAGTACAGTTCAACGCTACTGAACTGAACCAATTTCCAGTGTAAACTGGTAGTTTTTACACTCTTTGGCTGAAAGTGGTATTTGATTCTATCAAGCCGAGGCAGATATTTGAATGTTGTGTTTAATTAAAATCATTTCAGCATTAACCTCTTTATTACGAACAGTGTTAAGTTTCTGGCATTTTTTATTCTATCCATTGCTTTTCAGGCAAAAGGATTTTTGAGCACCTTGCAAGTTGCCTTAACTGTGAAGATAGGTATATTACTCCTCTTTAAACTTTTGAACTTGACAGTGTGCTTCACTCTGTATGAAGTCTAAAGGTTGTACCGCATTCCTCATCACGTCTGCCAATCATTCGCCCGCTCCTCTTTGTTCCTTTCCTCTTCCAGCCACTCCACTCCTCTGTCATGAAATACTCTGCATCCACCAACACTATTTCACGGCACCCCTAATTGCTGGCCCCCTGAAACGTCCCATATGTTTACACTTAAACAAGCTGTCCAGTCCTCGTTAGATACAAGTAGTGCGGACATTAATCATCCTTCACTATGTGAGCTTGTGCACGAGGTAAAGGCGGTCCTCCTGCGGCAGTGCAGTAAAGCCTCTGAGCCACATCTGGAGATCTATACCGGCCATGCACTGGGAGCTGAGCCAAGCAGACTCCTTGCCAATAGCTGTCATTATTGCCATTATTGCCCACAGTAACTTAAATGTGTCCCTCATTTGTGCTGAGAAGTACCAATTCCCTTTGTTAGCCGGTTGGTGAAGAGCAATGCATCAGGTGTTGATTTGAGGGAGTGTCTTGTGTCTTTGGCAAGCCCCTTTTCCCTCTTCCCTCTCTTCTCTTATCGTTTACTCACAACTTTCCATGCTCAACGAGACATACGTTTTGGTGCGAACTGTGTGAGATGTCAATGGTGGAAAAAGCTTGCTGTTTTGTCATAGGTGGTGGGCAGGACAGACCTGGTGACAACCATGGGAAAACATGACTCCATGCTTGGCCCTGCCCCAGCTAACCAGCTATTACACACACACACACACACACACACACACACACACACACATCCAGTTCCCTTGAAGCTACATACTTCGGTGCTGTTACCTGAGAGAAGGCAGCAATATGTATAGCTCTTACGCAGCAAACCTCAGGGCTGTTATACCACGTACTACTTTGTCAGGCTAACACACATCTGGGACCTGAAGACTTTTGGTTTAGAGTATCCACAGCTGTTCCTCTCTCTGCACTCTCCTCTACACACTCACTGCCTCCTCAACACAGTATAACCCGAACATACGAACGCACACACGCGCGTGCACACTCAAACACATACACACATACTCTTAAGCACGGTTCGAATTACAGGGGAGATGGGGGGGTCTGACCTCCCTAATTAAGACTTGGACACTTGGATCCCCCCAAAAGAGGTAAAAACAACAGGTCGGGGGGTTTTAAATGTTTATATATCCTTAACTCTAATTGTAAATATTACAATGTGTTTTGACAAGTGCTATATAGATAAAGTTTTATTATTATTATATTTCCCATACTCATGCCTGGAAGAATCTTGTAATATGATTTCCGACACCCCTGAAGTGGGGCATACCATTTCTTAACCTTGACATTGGTTGAACGTCTAGTCTGCCTGCCTCATCACGCCCATCATTGCAGTGGTTCGCGTCCTCATTGCAGTCTACGCTTGCGTGCGCCGCGCAAACTAATGGAGATGCTGTAGGTAGGTTAATGTTAATGCAATATATCTAGCTAGTTTAATACACTTTACTTTCTTACCTTCAGCGTTTCTGAATTAGGTTGTCAATGGATGAATGCTAACGTTAGCTAGTTTCTAACTTTTGCCTTAAATTACAGCTCAGCTAACAAATGTTGCCTAGCTAAAGCTAATGTTTGCTTTACCTAGCTAGCTGATAGCGCACCCTTTCATTTTCAGTGTTGGCTACATAGCTTGCTAGCTGTGCCTATGGTTTGGATTTTCATTACCAATATAAAATGTCATATATTATCTAATGTTAGCTAACTGGTGCTCAGTCATAAGCAGTGAGACAATGGAGGATTAGTTGCTGTAGAGATATGTTTTGACATCAATATAGAGTTTTATTTTATTTTAATAGTCTTTTGTGTGGCTGTGGTGGTTTAGTTAGTCTTTCCCCTTTTTGATATTAGCTTTTATAATAGGCACCCCTTTGTTTTCACTCAGGAATGCAGGGGTTTTACCTGGTTGAGTAATAAAAATCCATGTGCACTAAAGGCTGATTAATTGTATTAGTTCAAATGTATGACTACTGAACTCAGATGAGATTTTATTCAGTCAACATTAGCCAAGAAGAGAGTCAAGTCAAGTCAATTTTATTTGTATAGCACAATACCACTAATTACAAATTTGCCTCAAGGGGCTTTACAGCAACACAACATCCTGTCCTTAGACCCTCGCATCGGATAAGGAACAAGCTATCCGGTACTTTTTTGTGCTGTAAAAACAGTAAGTTGAAACTTGCAAGAATTAGGACTTTGAGATCATAATACAGCCTTCATTTTCTGTGATTGTCATGCAGGCTTAATACTGAGTAGGATATAATGGGTGATGGTGAGTTTTACATTTATGGGCTGTTGTATTAAGGAAGCAAAGGGAGGTCAGAATGACAGTCAGCAGGCAGGAGGCAGTCAAGAGGACAGTGAGCAAGACCTAGTAACAAAGAGGTGAGCAACAAAGAAGATTGCACTTAAAGATGTATACTATCATACCAGATATTTAGGAAATAGTAATTTCAGAAACTGATGGAATGCACAACAGTCATACCCTACTGTTCTCAACTAATATGCTAGGACTTCTAATAAAAGTGTGAGTCTGTGTTTGAGCAGAAATGATGGCCTACTATTGTGTGTGTGTGTGTGTGTGTGTGTGTGTGAGTGAGTCTGACTTAATGGCAGTTTTGCTCTAAAATATTTTGTTAGTGACCCCTGACAACAAAGGTTGTTGTGTGGTATGTGCCCGATGAGCTGTAATGGATTTGTTTTATCGTCATTTAAAGACTGCAGACATTACGTTAAACAAGCGAGATACTGTAAGGATTTTAAGACTTCAGTGCACTGAAGCACGCACCTGCGCCGTACTGGGTTCCCTTTACACCCTGGAGAAAAGGTTGACCCCCTGATTGTCATTGTATAATTCGCATTCTGCACTTAAGCTGCGCACGCACGCACACATTTATTCATATATATACATATTTAAATATATAAAATATATAGCTGTAGCTGTATAGCTCACTGTCCTTACCTACAGAGGGAACCTTAACCATACCACCACACTACACCCTAAGGCCATATGGACTCAATTTGGCTTACACAATTGGACAGTGGGTCATTTCTCAGTCTCTGATATAGTAGTTGGTCTATCTTATGTTGTCTGAACCATTCACTGGTTGTTTGATATTGTTTATAATGTGAATTATATCTGAATGGGGAAATATAGCTGGTATATACTCAGTGAGAGTAGGTTTAACCTTGAGGGGTAGGTGAGAGCAAGGCAAGTTGAACAATCAATTTGTGTCAAGATTCACACACACACACACACACACACACACACACACACACACACTGTGCATGGCAGCCTGGGGGCCCATAGCTGCTCTCTGTGAGACAGGAAACAAGTTACTTCTAGTTTGAACTAATTTTCTTCAACATGCTGATTTAGCATGTTGGCCAGATGACCACACGTCTTTCTGTGTGCATGCACACATCAGACATGTGCACACACAAACACACATGCACACATCAGTGGTGCATTAAAGCATGATCATATTGCCCTGGTAAAAGAAAAAGAAGGAAGAAATAAAAATGAAAGATGAATAAAAAGTCAAGTCAATTTCTTTTGTATAGTGGATGAGACTATGTAAACATCGAGAGTGTGCAAGGTGTAGAAAACATGAATTAATCTTATCAAGGGATAAAAAGGAACTAAAATCAGGTGTTGTCCAAATTCTAACTTAGGTAGGGCCATTTTGAATTTGATGCATGAATGAGCTGATGTTTCTCTAAAAGCGGGCCATTGTGTGCCCTTGGTTGGGTTTGAGTGGCATTACTTTTGGGGTGCAAAGTGAGGATTTCTTTTCACCCAGAGAAACCAAGTGGCACGACTTCAAAGCTTATCCAGAGATTTAGAGCCATAGAGAACAGTCAGGACACAAGCAAAAGAGGTGCAAAGAAGCTAAGAGGGCTCAGGAACAGAGCATTAGTTGCATCAAAGGTTAGCTTTGAGAAGGTCTCACTGAATGATATCATAACCCACTGACAGTGGCTCTATTTGCACCAAACATTTTTCATAGATGGGGAAACAGAATGGCAGTGGAAGTGTTTGGCAAACAAACCGTGTGTGAGTGGAACTGAGCCGAGCATTTGTTGCCAAGGTTCCCCTCATTCAATCACTGTCATTGCCTGGATCTAAGCCTTCAACCAATAACAGGGTTAGCCATAAATCTACCCTAATGTATGGCGGGCTGAGGCCAATCCACCAAGCCCAAATCAAATAAAATGGACATTTTCTTTTGTCCCTGGAGGCTGTTGCTGGGCCACTCCCAGCTATTACAGATAACTAGCTCAAGGGTTCTTATAGGGTCTACCTTGGCACAAGATTTCAAAAATGTGCAAAAAGCAAGCTTAATAATAAAATGTGCCTATGTGTAAAGTGGGAGGAAGGTGAGGGGGAGAAGAGTAGGCTAAAAGCACATCACTCTTGGCTTGGTCATACTGAGTTGGCTGTATTAGTACAATTGGAATACCTCTGAAATTTCACGATTTCCACACCCTCTTCGCTACTTCTGCCCCCTTCTGTCCCACACACGCTAGTGAGTGTGTGTGTTTATGCGTGACGAGAGAGAGAGAGAGAGAGAGAGAGAGAGAGAGAGAGAGAGAGAGAGAGAGAGAGAGAGAGAGAGAGAGAGAGATCATGTGTCTATGTGTATGTGTCCTTGAGTTTACTGCAAGCCTGCCCACAGGCATTCACCAGGGAACCTGTCCTATTCATTTTCAATAAAAAGACCTAGAATGTTCAAGGCAGAGCATACTGTGATACACCAATTTCCTCGCCTTCTGCCCAATGACTGCTGGGATAGGCTCCAGCATCCTGCGACCATAATTTGGATAAGCGGCTTGGATAATGGAAATAATAGCAACCCTACAGCAAAATCCCTCCATTCAATTGTTGTCATTTATGTTGTCATTTATGTTGTCCTAGTGGCATATGATGGTGAAAAATCAACAACATAAAAATAGGTACATATGCTAATTTCTTGCAGCCCATAACAAATTACTTCTATTTGTCACAGAGTCTTCTGCTTGCCATTGGCTGTCAGGCAAGTCAATCATTAGTTGGAGGAACTGAGCGGAAAAACAAATTGGAGGGGTGGGGGTGGGGGGGTCATGAGGGGGGTCAGGCTTATTTGTTCAGGATATCCTGCCTCACTGGAGCCACACAACAATGCAGCAGGATGAAGGAGCACTGACTAGAGAAAGGCAGAAAGGGGACCACAGGCTAGAAGAAGGGTCTGTGTTAAAGGGGTACTAAAACTTTTTCACATTTTTGAGCTGAAAACAAGCTGGTATGGGTCTAGCATAGCAAAACGGATTGCTCATAATGAATTCAATTAAAAATGAAATGCATCACATGTCTGCATGAATGGAGAAAATCTAAGCTTTTTCTTACATCCTACAGAAAATGCACACTCCAATCAACCCCTCCAATTTGCCGACTTAACATGGGACCATCAAAGACGCCGAGACCCATGTGACATAGGTGAGACACGTGGGGTCCAATGTGTTAGATTAATAAAATATGAGGTGTGTAGAAAGGCGACACGCGGCGCTAGCCAACTAAACTCTTAGGGCAGACTTGTGAGAAGCTGGACTGAGGTGTTCAACTATTGCGCCGCCAACTTCAGTCTAACACAAACCACCACCACTGTCTTCGGCATCTACACCCCTTTTTTTATCCTCGTTCAAGATGTGAGTAGGTAGAGACAGGTGAAAGAAAGAGCTTACCTACTCTTTAAGGCTTTCAATAAATAAATATCTATCTACACTCAATGATAGGCTTGTCATTAAAATAGTTCAACATCACATCACATCTAAATGGTTTAGAGTAGTTTGAATAGGATGAAAGTCTACATGTGATCACAATGAAAAAATGTTGACATGGTACATTTCAAATTAAAACATGTTTCAAGGGGTGATTTAAAAGTTGATACTGATTTTGCTAGTACAAGACATAGCATAGACATAGCTTTGAGCCACACCTAATTGTGCAAAAGATGTGGTCAGAAAAGTTTAACATCAATTCAATGCCCAACCTACTCCTGTCTGTGCCCCTGACCGGGGCATGGCAAGACGAACTAGAGTTGGTCCCCAGGCGCTGCACGTCGGCCGCCCACTGCTCCTAGCTACACAGCTAGGATGGGTTAAATGCGGAGAAGAATTTCCCCATGGGGATTAATAAAGTATATCAAAATCAAAATCAAATCAAACATGCTAACAAGTAAAGAGATCCATGGAGTAATGTGATGATATCTGCTTATACTGAAGGTAGAGTAAAGAGAGTGACAGTAACGCTTAAGTCAAGGTGATGAAAGCATGAAAGACTTCAAAGGGTAAATATAACTTTCTGGCTGCAGGCTTCTCGTTAGCTGAGGGTTCCAGCACATGATGGAATAAATGTAAGGCATTTGAGGTGACATTTACAATAGTTAATTTGTTTTCATTTAACTACATAAACTGTTGTGACATCCAACATGTTATGTCACGAAGCCATTCCTTAAGAATGGCCACATCATTCAAATTACTTGGTTTGTTGGTAGGTATGATTTTGTGGAAGGAATGGAGGGAAATATCGTGCATACAAATGATCTGGGCAAGTGGAAGCATGTGATTGGGATGGAACCTGAAATTCAACCTTGAGTAACAACACGTGTAATAGATGCTGAAAAAGAGTAAAAAAAAGTTGCCTGTGACAGGTGCACACATAATCTCAACAATAATTAAAGAATCAATATGTTTTTTAAAATCATTGATGAATATCTCGCTTGGGTAGCTAACTTGGTTGTAAAGAATTATTTCATATTAAAAGAGTTCAGCAATTTTTCAATCTAATTGTTTGTTCCACTAGTTTTGTTAAACCGATATACTTAAAAAAGTCAAAGTACAATAATACAAAGTACAAAAAGTACATTTCCATGAATGACAGCAACTTCCCAACTTATTCAATACAGTCTGAGCTGAATAATAAAATTGAGGGGGCGGTCACTTAATTTAAAAAAATATGATCTCCTTGAGTAAACCTAGTCATTTTAAGCATAAAAAAATGTATAATATAAAGTAATAAAATTATTGTAAACAATTATCGTATCTTTTAGGTGGGTATGTATTATTTAACAGCCCAAAATTAACAGATTCTAATAGTGAACAGTGTATTTTGGATTGGTTGTAGTCTATGTAGCTGACTGTCTACTGCTACAAGCTTTCATACTGTTTGTAGCCACTGCAGCTAACACCAGTTCCTAAAATAACGTGAACGAGCAAATGCCTGGTGATTTCGTTCATCAAAGTGTCATTACAGAATCCAATAGTGTTGCAGATTCACAAAAATGGGAACCAGTCATCTTGCAAAGTGGGCATCAACTTTGTTTCCACCATCATTTCCATTGGAATAAATAGAGTCAAAGCGAGTGATTTCTTATCCAAATGAAATGTGACTTGCCCTGTTCACTGTAACAAGGAGCTGGTTTGGACAGATTAATTAAACGTATTAAAAGTGATTATAAAATTACTTGCTTGCATCATGTCATGTTAGTATGGGCTGTAACAGATTCTAGCGGTAGCTAGCAAGCGATTTTACAATATCACTGTCTACTTGTCTCTCCATAGTATAACTATATCCAAAAATTCAGCCAACTGATATCAAACTGACCTTTTTCATATGACCAAGGTATTCATAAGCCCCAGTTCTTGATTGGGTGAGAAATCAGGAAGCATTTTGCTTATGAAGCCAGAATGAAAGATGTATGTTACATTACCTCACCCCTCACCTCACCTAGGTCATCTGTCAGGACGCCCCAAAGGGTTTCGGTTGCACATGTTTGTTTAAAGCATAGGGCGCTTCTCCACGTGCAGTTCTATGGTTCTCCGCTATCTGGAGATTTTGTGCCTTTCCATTGTCAAGATGCATTGATCAACTGCAAAGCCACGATGTCCCCCGGTCCATAACATCAGTCTATCGATGAATGCACCTAGGACTACTTCCACCCATAGGAATAGCAGGATTTATTATCGAGGCTTACTCCTCCAGATCTGCCGTGTTCTGCTCTGTTGTCTCCTGACAACGTTAACAGGATTACCGTGAGGAGGGTGTGGCTCTTCACCACGCATGGACGGTCATTCATCATGGAGAGGCTATATTTTGCGCTTCACATGATGCTGGGGTGTATGGAGATCAGTCTAGGATGCCAGGAAAGACCATCAAGGAAAGGTACTACTACATTACAGTGTAATATTTTTACCGCAAATTGCCACTACACTGTACCAATTTCACTAAACCTAACCTTTAATATGGAGGGATGCCAGATGAAAAAAAAAATCTTTTTTAAGACATTTTCCATGCTTGGATGTAGCAGTTTACCAAGTTTTCTGACAGCATTAGGGCTTCTGTCCTATTATCTTTAAGTCTGTCTCCTTTTAAAAGGATAGGTCTTGACCAGTGAAGGTCACAGTTGCTGACGTGGGAGGCACAATTCACTTTAAGCCAGGTAACGTAGCCTCATTACCTGGATATAGGTTACTGGGTTCACAAGCATAAACTTGTAATAGTGTGTGTCTGGTTATCTCCACTAATCCTTATTAGAAGCCTGAGAATACTTCGTCAAGACAGCCAGGTCAAAGGTCATCACCAGACAATGGGTTCACCATAGTAACCATCAGTGACCTCTATTGCTGTGCCAGATGAGAGAGGGAGGAGTTGAGAATGCAGCCCGCATTGACAGAATCATCTGCCCCGGCAATCGGTACCGCTTTACATTAAATTGGTTTCCTTCATGTGAATAAAGCTGCATGTTGGACTGAGCTATAAACCATATAAAATAAAATGCACAATGGACTGCTGTCTCTACACAAACGAACCCACACGTATATGTACATTCACCCACTCATATGTTTACCAAATATGAACACTTAGAAATGTGTGTACACACATCTCCACACACAAAAATATACACACATATTCTTGGGGACACACACACACACACACACACACACACACACACACACACACACACACACACACACACACACACACACACACCCAGAGGTCTGACTATATTTTATACCCTGTATTCTGCACCAACAGGGCCAAGGCAAACAGTCGCTGCTGGGTACCCTGGGCTACCAGCTCTTACTACCAGCCAGGGAATGCTGTTAGGGGCAACTCCAAGCATTTTCTGACACACTTGTTATCTCAACAGGGCTGCTCCTCTGCCAAGAGCACTGCAGCAGATCAGGGAGGACCAAGGGAAGTGCAAGAGATGAATGAGTATGGGGGGGGGGGGCTGCTGGCTGGCTGCTTGTGAGTTACTATACATAGACAGCACAGTATGCAGTGTGTGATAGTAACACACTGGACTGGAAGCTCTCATGGCTTGTCAATAAGTGATGAGCAGCTCCATTAAGTTTGGAAGCCTGGATGTCCCAACAAGGATGGATTATTATAGGGGAAATTTTGCTGATTTTCAATCACATCTCTGTCTATCTGCATCAAGGATAGAATGTGAAAAACACCTGCACTTATTCCCCATTTTTTTCTTTATTTCTGGGATTGTTTTTTTTTTTTATGTCCGCCAAGTCATGTATGGTGATGTAAGTTGGCGGACGGAAAAACTACCTAGTTTAACTTGGGTTCCCCATCTCCGCTGTACTCTAAGACTCCTCCTCATTCTTTCAGCTACGCTACATTTCCAATGGTGGAAATGACATCCCACACATTAGCACAGAGGATGTTATGGACAACAATACAGAAGTTTACGCACAATGTGCTCTGGTGCCTGTCGATACTGTCCGAAAGGCTCTAAGCAGGGGAACGCTGATTTGTGCATCAACATAATATACAGTGATGATTTTATGGCTTCAATCGACTACACAACCCTTCAGTATTAATTGCACAGTTGCAAAACTACATGCATTTTTCCTTTAAAGGGAAACAATCACAATTTTCAACATTATCGCTCTACTTACGTTGTAGGGATAACGCCCCGTTAGCAGTCATAATACTGAGCAGTCTTCTATTTCTCTCCAAAATGCCGCCAAATTTGTGTCCGCCAGTGACATCACGAACAATCTGTGAATGTGAAATCTCACGTTGCATTGTATAAGGAAACGTTAATATCGACAATACACACAGCTGTATAATTATTACGCTTATTATAAGCGTTATTATTGACAATTCCTTATACAATGGCGCCTATCAGGGAAAATCGAAACAAGTTTTTACATTCACGGATTATCCTCCGGTGATGTCACTGGAGGATACTTTTCCTCATCATTTCGGTGGCATTTCAGAGACACACAGAAGACTGCTCAGTATTATGGCTCCTAATGGAGTGTTGTCCCAACAACACATAGAGATAATGTTGAAAATCATGATTGTTTCCCTTTAAGTTGATAGAATAAAGCAAAAGTAGAAATGATGGCTGCTGTTTTCTGGTTTGTATGTGTAGATGTATTTTTGTGTGTGTATTCATGCTTTTCTTTATGCATGTAAGCGCTTTCACACATGGTGTGCATTAGTGTTAGTTTAAGTGTGTTTAATGTGTGTGTATTTCTTTGTCTGTTTCTGTGTGTGACCAGGGACCAAGCCTCAACCTTGTCCCCTTCACTTGGTTCAAATCAAGGCCACACGGGGGCTGTCAAGCCAGGCGAGTAAAACCAGACAAGTTGAGAATAAAAGCCCCTCTCACTGTGCAGTGGCAATGGTCCCTCTACTTCCCACAACACCACACACATACGCACTCCATCTACTCAGCCACAGCAAAGGTAGACTTCTTTCACTGTAGGAAAAGAAGTGAATCCACATGTCATTGTGTTGTGTTGTAGTGTTGTTATTCTATGTTAAGTACACTGAGAGAGCCATGAAACTGGAGTCAAATTCCATGTATGTGCAAAACCTACATGGCCGATAAACATGATTCCGATGCCGCTACATGAGCCGAATTCATTAAGTGTCTAGACCAGGGGTGGCTAACCATGTGCCATGGAGAGCCATGTGTATGCAGGTTTTCATTCCAGCCGGACTCCATGCCAGGTGATTTCACTGATTAGCAACCCTTCAACCAAAGAGGAAGAATGTATCAGTAAAATCACCTGGTGTGGAGTCTGGCTGGAATGAAAACCTGCATACACATGGCTCTCCATGGCACATGGCTACCCACCGCTGGTCTAGACCCATCCCTTTCAAAACTACCTCACAATGAAAATGAAAACGTTTTATCAGAAGGGTTTGTGAGCATGATCACGAAGAGACACTGACCCACAAGTGAGGATGTTAACGGGTTACCCACACAAAACCCACGCACACAAACAAACACGTGCCTACACAGTCTCACGCATGTGATAACAAGCTAAACTTGCTCTACCTGTTCTGCAAGGGAGAATAAAATAAAAACCTGAGTTTGGTTTATGACCCACAGCTTTGCATGATATTAGCTGTCCTTGAAGCAGCAGCTTGTACTGAACAGCACAGACCCCTGCACGGACGCACAACTTGACAACCAGAGAACCTCTAAAACTGCAAAAAACATGGCACGAAACACAGACCCATGAGTGCGCACACAAACAATGCATACACACAGACTTAAAAGCACAGGGGCGACAGTGGCTCAGGAGGTAGAGCAGGTTGTCTGGTAACTGGAAGGTTGTCGGTTTGATCCTCAGATCCTCCTTACAAAAAAATCGAGGTATCCTTGAGCAAGACACCTAACCCCTAACGGCTCACGGTTAGCTGCCATCGGTGTATGAGTGCGTGGGTGAATCTGTGTGAGTCATTCATTGATTGTAAAGTGCTTTGAGTGACTGTTGGAGCTTGAAATGCACTATACAAATGCAATCCATTTACCACAGACATGCTACAGCTCCAATTAGGGAAGGCCAATGTGATGTCAGTTAAGGAAGAGCAGGGGAACAACAAATGTTTTTGTTGCTTAAAATGTACTGAATTAGCAAATCCTTGTTTTGCCTACAGTGTGTCTTTCCCACTGCTGTTCTCCCTTATAATCCACTGGCCTGCATTTGCCTGGACACACACACACACACACACACACACACACACACACACACACACACACACACACACACACACACACACACACACACACACACACACACACACACACACACACACACACACACACACACACACACACACACACACACACACACACACACACACACCAGCATAGACATCATGGTCCCATTCAGGAATGGAGTGATTTAGTCAGACACAGAGACATTCTGACAGGATGACTGCAGCCCTGTCATTCAAGCCGTCAGCAGTGACCCACATTTTGGGGGCATTCTGAATGATATGCTTGTAAATCTGCACAGCCTAATCCCTTCCTCCTCACCCCATATACTACTCAGAAGGAAAGCATGCAGAGGTCCCCACTAATACTGCAGGTGTTATATAATCAGCCCTAATCTGCTGCCGCTGCTGCAGCACCGAAAGTCACAGTTGTGCATACACACCCTCCCCCCGGTCCCTCGGACACCACTAAAGTATGTAGGCCTACATGGTTATGTAGTAGCATTAGCAACCATCTGCTATCAGCAGTTACCCACTGGCTTGTGGATACGATGGTCAAAGATACATGCTGTAATAATATTGTGATATTCATAATCATTTCAGTTCAATAGGAATCTGTCTTTTTTTGGCATGTTATAAGGTTGTTATCATCTCTCACTTTTTTTCTCTTCCAAATGTCAAATGTTTTGGGTATCAAAACCTCCACAGCCAAATAAAAACTACATTCAGGCTAATATCACGTTACGTTCACATTACAGCTAGTTTGCAAGGGTCTTGAAAAAACCAGCGGAGAATGAAGACAGACATTATGATAAAGAAACTGCCCTCCGTATTAGTATCCTGAGTGTTACTAAGTATTTTGTGAATTGGGCTACGGACCCCAAAAATTCATTCACAATGCCACTCTGTGGAACTGCACGAAGAGCTGAATCAAAATCAGCTGAAGTCACACTCACACACACACACGCAAACAAACACACCCTGCCACCATGTGCAACTAATCAGATAGCATGTTGTCTTGCTCGAGCTCACTATAGATCACACACACACACACACACACACACACACACACACACACACACACACACACACACACACACACACACACACACACACATTTTGACCACGTGTTGTGCCGGCTCATATGACACTGCCTTCCCCTCTGACGGAAGACATCCTCACACATACTCTACACATACTCATGACACACATATGCACGTGGTCGAGATTTTCCACACACACTCGTAAAGAACCTGGATTTTACTGTGCATGTGTTTCCCAACATTTGTCTGGATCTTGTCATGAGATTATGTGGACAGTTTTTTCTTGAAACCACGCAAATGTAAAACTTACACTATTTTAACTGTCTGTGGCTAATGAGAAGGGTGTGAAAACGATCATATATACAATGAAAACCACACATTTCTCACCTGGGTTAGATCAGCTATCTAACAAAAAAAGATGTTCTTGTAAACTCACTCAAAATTATCCCCACACTTTCAAAACACCGTCCTCGAGAAGATTAGTTTGGGACGTGATTGCAATAAACACCTCTGCAATGCATTGCAATGACTAGGGTTAATTACAGTGGTAGTAATCCCATGCACATACCATAATCTAAGCCTTACCTGCACAGCAGAGACTGAGAGCAGAGATGAGGGTCCTCTCTTCTTTAGCTCTAAACATTTCCGCAGCTTACAGATCTGGTGGCCAGTTTTGCGGTTAAGGCAGCAGCTGCACTGACCACAGCTAATCTTCCTCAAGCAAGGCTCACATGTCCCACACCTTTTCCGCTTCTTTTTCATATGCTGGTGCTGTGACCTGGAGGTCCAGGAAGGCAAACAAGCACCCTCAGGACACCAGGAGCCTGCCAGAGTAGGCAGACTTGGATCCCCATATCCAGTCTCTGACTCGGTGTCAAAAGAGAGAGAAGACTGGGTGCTCTCGGAGCTACAGGAGAACGAGAAATTGCTGTCCAGGGATGGAGTGGAGGTCTTTGGCGCTGAGGCCTGATCTAAAACTGTAATAACACTGCCTTCGGTTGGGTTTGGTTCGCACACAGCTGTGGTGACATCTGTCTTTGGCTGCAAGAGTTGTACCGATGATAGTGAAGAGGTCTCTTCCTGGCTGCGGTGCTTGAATGGCTCGCTATTGCATACACTGTCTTTGGTCTGAGCCTCCACTGGTGCGTGAGCCTGTATATCCCTCCGAGGGGAAGGGATCTCCCGACTTTGGGCAGACTCTGGTTCCTCATGGCTTGCATACAGAGATACGGTGGATTTCCCACAGGTAATAACCACGGTATTCGTTGTCATCAGGTTGTTTGGGTTAGTCTCAGTGACAGTAGAGCTCACCGGGTAGTGAAGTTTAGCACCATGGAAAGCTGTGAGGATTTCGTTCCTAACTGGGTGTAGAACCTTTTGTTCAAGCAACTCTGAGAGGGATGGGGCTTTGGTGGGATGTGAGGTAGCCATGTTAGAGACAGGCAACACCTTGGCCGGCGATTCTGAATGCAGTGTCATCCCATTAGTGGAACAAGGCAAGTCTGAAGACTGAGAGATTGGAGTGCTAGGCCTGGAGTCAACAGGATTTAAAAGAACATCTCCCTCTTCCGTTTTTCGCCCTTCCACTTCTCCCTTGGCATTTTCCAGCTTTTCAACTTTCTCCGTCATTTCCTCAATCTCCTCTTTTATTCTCTCAACTCCTTTCTCTGGCTCGAGGCAATCCTCTCTCTCTTCATGAATAAAGTATTCTGATTCTGATTCTTCGCTCATCTCATCTTTTCTGTCACTCTCATGACTAACTTTCACTCCTTCTGTCTCTTTCTTATCCAGGTCAGGAGCATTATCCACACTTTGGTGAAGACTAAATATTTCTTGATTACTACAAGCAGGATGAGAAAGGTTATTTCCTAGGACAGGAATATCATTCCCTTCAGTGTGATTTTGCTCCTCCTTTAGGTCATTACTAGCTTGTTGAGTGATTTTATAAGGGCTGTCTTTACTTTCATCTTGGCCTAGTTTGAGTTTTCCATCATTGTCATCAGTCACAGTGCCTCCAATCACAAATCTCAGGTTACTCTCGCCACTGTGATTGACAGTACTGTTGTCTTGCTCAGTAATAACAGTGTCACAGCTGTGATGGACACACTCTTCCAAGGAGTCATTACAAGGAGGGGAATCAGCCTTAATAAGACAGCCCTCGCTACCATTACTGACATCCACAATCTCATCTTTGGTATCGGCAGAAACATCAAAATTAGTTTTCAGAGCATCAGGGGTGTTTTCTTCGCTCTTAGGAGCCTCTAATTTCTCTTGCTCCTCATTGCGAGTCAAATCACAGCTATCTGAATTTGAAGGTTCCTCCTGTTGGTTCCCCTGTTTTGATGCCAGTCTCCCTATTCTTCCCCTTCTTTTTCTCCCTCCCCTGCAAGGCTTTGGGGACTGGCAAGGAGCACTGTGCACCCGCTGGCCCCGTGGAGACTTCCTACACCCATGAGGAGGATCCTCTAACTTGCCACAGTGGCCAGACGAATTATTCAGGTGTCTAAGCCTCGCAGATCCTGTTACATTTGGGGCATGGTTAACCCTTCCAGGAGACTTTCCTGGTCCCTGACCAGCAGGCCCATTGACCCCTCTTCCTCTGGGGCTTCGACCTGACTGTCCTTGGCCTCTGGCTGTGGACCTTCTGGATTCAACTAGTGTTTTCTGGCGTCTCTCAGTGGCTCTCCCTCTAGGTTTATTTGAGTTGCACTGTTGCCTCTTAGTGGGGATTACTTTGCGGCCATTATTTCTCTGGGAGGGTGTCTGTTTCCTAGGGGTTTTGGATGTTGTAGGCATGACTGAGGGTGTGGAGGGGAGGATGTCTGACAGCCAGCATGGGAGCCAGGTAAATGTTTTAACCTATTTTTAAGCACCCGACTTTTGATTTTTTTTGTCTTCCTCTATTGCTTTTGCTTACAGGACCTCAGATAATGTTGCTGTGCTGAATTACTTTTCCATTGTAAAACAGCTGTGGATGGACCTGAAACAGTATATGCAAAGGGTATTAGAATGCACACTATAATGTCACCCTACCTTAAAGTTTTTACCCAGAAAACAAATCAGTGATAAAAGATGTATTCACACAGACATTGCCTTCATTTTGGCAACACACACACACACACACACACACACACACACCCTATATTTTGTGAGTAGAACTCATCAAAACAGACCTTTTGGCAAATTGGAAAAATAATGCATAAATCATAAAAAACGTATTGTATTATTTCACTTTTACTATTACCGATGTCTGAAACACCTGCATAAAAGCTATCCATAATTTACAATAAACAATTTGCACGCAGTTTATGCTATAGAGTAGGCACAGGCAATTTCAACTAAACGCCGTCTCCAGAATTATACATAAACACATCAACATTTCAACCACCTGCTTTTTAGAAAGCTGAGAAAGCTTTTCAGTTTAGTGTGCAGCCCCTTTCAGACGTGGGGTTTAGCTGGGAGCTCGGTTCCTGTTTTCGTTTTTGACTGGCGGAAGAGCTGATTATTATTACAACGCAAAAAAAAGCCGTCAACGTCGTTGTTTATTACTTTTTTCCTTCTTTTTTTCTGCACTTGACCGTTGACGTTACAACGACGTCCCTTAGACAAAACATCGACACATTCGCAAATGTTACTTTGGCATATGTTTCGCTTCTCGGGCGGAGGCTTTTATCCCCACGTTGACTTTAAACGGCAGCTCAAATACTTTACATACCAGAAAGACAGTTGCACTGTCTGAACTGCTAATAATACTCCACTCCGGCGAGACACGGACCTTGTATTGGTTTTCCCTCCTCGGCAAATATAGATAGCAGGCAAGTTCAAGCCTTTCCCCCGACGTTGACACATTGACACGATCGAGCGACACTATGCATTCGTCGAGCGGAATAAAATTGCTATAAAACATGCACATGTAGCCTTACGGAGTGCGACACCCGTTAAAACGTAAATCCCTCTTATGTCAATCCATTCAGGGCAGCCCACTCTCCCTCCACCAGACAGCGATCTATGGTCTCAAGCCAGCTCGTCGGCGACTGGGGTGAAGAGTCTCACAGAAAACCCGGCATGGATTTTCAATGGCGGTTGCATGTTGTTTACAGGGCAGTGGATATCGCCCACACAGGGTTGACGCGAGTGACGCAGTCGTCGGCGTTCATTAGTGTAGGAAATGGGAGGAAACAATCCCGCTGCAGTAACAGCGACCTACACATACCTGTTACCGACGACACGTTACTATGTTATAGCCTGTAAATACTTGAATATCAATTTAGCAGCGGTCTCTAGTCCGACAGCGTACTCATTCATGATCGTGACAATTCGGTGCAATTATGATTTTACAAATCGCCTTAACCCCCCCCCCCCACTGAAACAAAATGTCAGGCACTTGCTCATGAACAGAACCATAAGCAGAAATAATAATAATAAGCAGAACATATCAAATGGAAAAACAAAGCCGTAAATAAATAAGAATTAAAATGAATAGAAAAAGTATGTTTGAAATTGATAAATACATATAACTGAAGAGTACAGAGTCAAACATAAAAAATTAGGACAGAAAAAGTCAGTGTTTGAAAAATGTTGCATTATGTTATCAATTAATAACAAACTAATAAATAACATTGTGTGAGATATTTTAGGTCTTGTAAAAAGATGTCAAACCTTAAGGAAGCTCTGGGGAATTTCCGTTAATGAATGAATAAATCTGCAAACAGTATGAAAATACTAACCAACGATATTTTGGGCAAACATGTCATGGGGTAATTGTTCAAAGTAGCTGCCATCAGTTTGGTCAAAAATTTATTCGTTCAGCTTCTTTCCAATACGTTTTAACTCTTACATTTTGAAAGAGCCGCATTACAGACTCGTTCTCTTTCATACATAATTACCAAGACGTTTGATTTATTTATTTATTTTTGGGCGGAGGGTTGCGTCTAACTGGTCGGCCGAACCCTACGAGTGACGTCAGCCTCCAAAAAATGTCGTCATCTTTAAGCGCCGGCTGTCGAAGTGCTGAGCCGCGGAGCGAAGGGCATCGAAATGACCACGGTTTGTGACGGTAACGCTGAGCCAGCTCACGGCCAGGGGATATCGTCGGATTTTTAATGTTGATGACTCGCACCGTGTTCGGACAACGACGAGCTCTTCGGTCTGCCTTCTAACTCAATAAATATCCACGGTGACGTTGTCTTATAAAGATGCCGTCAACTCTCGGAAGCGCGAAATAACTCAGCGTTAATCAGAGAAACTGTTGGAGCCGTTTCGCACCCAAAACAGCTCCAGTTGTTTCGTGAGTATCCATTATTTTCTCAATCTACCCAAATGTAAGGTTGACTTTTGAAGCTTGTTTGCCCTGCTAGATTTGGCCAACACTTGCCATACTAATTGAATGAATGCTTCTTCCTGGTACCCACCCATGTCAAATTTAGGTAACTGACGAACACCGAGTCTGTTTAACTCGTATAGGTATTTGCCCTGATGAGTTCTGTCGGATGCTGTCGTAACATACCTAACTAGTAATTTCTGTTGAGGTCATTAGCTTACACACGTAGGTTACTAATACACATAATGTGCATCAGCAACACAGTCTAGTACTCAACTATCAGTGACAGGTTTCATGCCACCGTTCGATTAATTTTTCCAAAATGTCATTATGCAGCCATCAATGCATCAGAGTGCTGAGCACTCAAAATGGTATCGGAGGCTGCAGTCTCCACACCTGCTCCCATAACCAACCCTGCCCAGAGGGACTACTACTGGCTTCGCTCTTTTGTAGCTGGAGGTAGGATCTGATACATCAGAATATAACATTGGTACAAGGCCTTTCATATAGGGGTGGACTTGTAGGAATTTACAATATGATTTACTAAGGATAGAATTCATTTAATGCTGCTTGACAGGGTGGCCCAAGATGTCAGAGCATGATGTCTAACCTGTCTAAATGACCTAACTGGAGGATGCGGATTAAAGCCTCTGTCTGGCAGCATCCACCCTACTGATGCTTTTAATTGTAAGACTGATTTTGTGCCAGTTTTGTTGGTGCTGTTCTGGAGCCAACCCTGCATCCTGAGCTGTATGGCAAGTAAAAATAGCATTTCTCCTACAGGGATTAATAAAATATAACAGGACATTTTTGTCATTTATAATGTTTGCAAGACTTATGTAACCAAACATATTCCTTTCTAATTTGTCTCTGATGCTTGAAGACTGGTATATTTGTTGAAATATTGGTTGCTACTCACCATTGGCTATGTTTAATGTTTCTTTTGGTTCAACTCACTAAGTCAGCAAAAGCAGACCATATCTTAGCCTGTCTACATTATCCGGAGCCTTGGGTGTGAATTAAAACATGGCACTATCTACACAGTAGAACAGCATTAGTACTCTATCTGACAACCTTATGTCATGTGTGGATTATTGAACTCTGCCACAGACATATGAAAAACAATATCTATCAATCAGGTCTACTTCAACTGTGAGGGAAGAAGGCAAATAATTTAATTTAATGCTCATGCTGTGTTTCTGCTTTTGTTTAGGTGTGGCAGGATGCTGTGCCAAATCCACAATTGCTCCTCTGGACAGAGTCAAAATCCTGCTTCAGGCCCAGAACCCTCACTACAAACACCTAGGTAACGTTATTAGAGATACATCTTCATGTTTGTTATCCCATACTTGTGCAGTTTCACTTAAACTTTTAATCTGTCTTGCAGGGGTGTTTGCCACCCTCCAAGCCGTGCCAAAAAAAGAGGGATTCCTTGGTTTGTACAAAGGCAATGGTGCCATGATGGTTAGAATATTTCCCTATGGAGCTATCCAGTTCATGGCCTTTGATAATTACAAAAAGGTATATCTTCTTCTGTTGAACAACCTTTGAATCCACCTTGTTAGATAATACCTCTCGTAACGCTCTTTATTTAGAGCCGATTCCTTTTGCACTCACTGCATGTATGTTTGCATACTGTATAGACAAGACCCACTATTTTCTATTTGGTTTGTCCCCCCCCCCTTTACATACTTTCTATAATCTTGCTATGTCTGCTTAGTGTTTTATGTTTGCAACTCAGCAAGTCAAGATTCCTTTTATGATCGTACTTACTTGGCTAATAAAAAAATCATTCTTCACCTGAACAGCAATGATACACCAAGTGTATTTAAGAAAAGACTATATCTAGTTTGATTTAATTCATAGTCTGTTGCGACGATCCTTTGCTAAAGTCAGTGAACACCATGACAATATTTTTTATTGTTACAAGGAAATTCTTGACCTGTATCATCCCTACCAAAGCTGATAACATTCCTTTCTCTTTGCAGCTCTTGAATAAACAGCTTGGGATTTCTGGACACATCCACCGCCTCATGGCAGGATCTATGGCAGGTCAATAATCTTTCTCATTGAAAATGTCTTTTGCCATTGGTGCCTGCTGGATTGCCTGAACATTGTACACCCCAGGTTGAAATATTGAAGATGTAGGACATTTTCACACTCTTGTTCATTTGCTTTGGTCTAAATCAGTGGATGAGTTAGTACATTGTTGCATTTTCCCTTTGGTTCAGTTTGGTTTCACACAAATTTCAAGTGAACCAAAAGGTATCAACAAAAGCCACATAGGAGCTGTCACTGTTCATTGGTTAGAATTTTGAGGGGTTGGCGGCAGAGAAAGTACAGTTTATTTGTCTTCAGGGATAGCTATCCAAAATGGACCATCAGCAGAATTGGCATTTGTCCATAATTGCGGTCATTGTTTGGGCTATATACCAAGCCAAACTACGCAGGCAGAATGGCACATTTGAACGTACTTCAAGTTGTCTTGAGAACAAAGTGTTGCTTCGCGTTACACAAAGAAGATGTGCGATGGGATCTGGTTTAATCCAAAAAATGTGCAATGCTTCCTGCAGTTGGGTTGGATCACGTTCATAACACAAACGAACCGTACCAGAGTTTGTTTGCAACCGGACAGAGACCGCCTCTTCAACAAGGTTCCGGTCCAGTTGTTTTGGTCCGCACCTGAGTCCGATTGTTGTGTTCACACCTTCCCAAACGAACCGCACCAAGGGGGTAAACACTCCAGGGTTCGATTAAAATGGACCAAACAGCTCAGGTGTGAAAGCACCTTGAACGAAGACTTTCTTGCTGACTCTCACATAAGACCACGGATCAGAATTTTGATGAGCCTCACTGTTGAAACGCGCAAGGCTATTTCCTCTCTATTGAATCATTAGCTATTAGTTACATGTAATTTCTTTGCTACTTATGTAATCTGCTTTTTCCGGGAGGCATTAAATTACAGGTTGATTAGTGGTTAGAATTCTAGCTACAATGCACCTACAAGTGATATAAAATGATGTATAGCAGGAGCAAGTGATCAAAAAATCAACATAAATTCAGTGATAAGGAAATCATCAAAGCCATTTTCAGACCATGTTTGGACTTGTATCAGTGTAATTTCATAGAATGTTTAGAGTCAGATTTTAAAATGGCATGTTATCATATAAATGCCAAACAAAACAAAACAAACAAAATGCCAAACAAATGGCAGATTTGGCACCAACCAAGAATGAACAGCAGGCAACTTTTAGCTCTGTTGTGTTGGTTGTGAAAGTGGCTGTGAGGAATGTGTATATTTACATTTGTACTATAGTTTGTCTGTACAGACAAAAACCTCAGCTTTGATATTAAAAAGTGACAAAAACACTTTCATAGCGAGTATTCGTTCCCCTATAGTTTCATGGAGAAAGAAGGCTCGCTAAACCTCTATTATTATTATTACTATTATTATCATCACTGTCCGGCAGCATGGTGGTGCTGTGGTTAGCGCGGTCGCCTCACAGCAAGAAGGTCCTGGGTTCAAACCTTGGGGTTGTCTAACTTTTTTTTTTTAAATTTGTTTCTGATTTTTTCCTTTTTCTCCCAATTTAGTGGCCAATCGCTCCCTATTCTAATTCAAACACCCACCCTCATACTGTATGCGTTCGCCAACTGCATCTCTCCGGCCGGCAGTCTCAAAGGAGACGCCTCGCCATTTTCGTGACAAGGCGAATCCAAGCCGAATCACTGCTTTTTCTGACACACCCAGCGACGCATTCATGTGACGAACACAAGCCGACTCTGCCCCCCTCCCGAAGACAGCGTTGCCAATTATTGCTACTTCATCGAATCCAGCCATAGTCGGATCTGACGAGACCGGGGCACAATCCCAGTCCCCAGTGGGCGACTGCATTGACCCAAAGGGGATTGTCCAACCTTGGGGGTGATCCCAGGTCGTTGTCTGTGTGGAGTTTGCATGTTCTCCCCGTGTCTGCGTGGGTTTCCTCCAGGTGTTCTGGTTTCTTCCCACAGTCCAAAGACATGTAGGTCAGGTGAATCGACCATACTAAAATTGTCCCTAGGTGTGAATGTGTCAACCTTGTGATGGACTGGTGGCTTGTCCAATATATATAAAAAAAGATAATTATCCATTTTATTCCCAGACCTTGAATGAGAGAGTTCACGTAAGGGCCTTTTTAAACTATTTTCATTGTCCTTTTTTTTCCCCCCCTCCAGGCATGACTGCAGTGATATGCACCTACCCCTTGGATGTGATTCGAGCCAGGCTGGCCTTCCAAGTGACAGGAGAACACCGCTACACTGGCATTGGCAACGCTTTCCACACCATCTACCTTAAGGTTAGCTGTTTTTTGTTTGTTTGTTTTTTTACTCCCCAATACCACTTTCACACTGCGCAAAAAACCCACTAATGTCTGCCTTTGGTCAATGTAAAAAGGCGGATGTTAGCAGGTTTTTTGGCCAGTGTGAAAACGCCACAAATGTCAAAATATGCAACACATTAAAAATATGGTAGGTGGCCTCTAATTGTGAATCCTGCCTACTTATCTTAGATAGTTTTTCAATGCATATGTTTTTTTAATTTTGTGCTTTGACTCTGTAATGCTCTTTTCATTTTTTTTAAGGAGGGGGGTATCTCTGGGTTTTACAGGGGACTGACCCCAACGATTATTGGCATGGCCCCCTATGCAGGTGAGCGGCCGTTGTTTTGCAGGTTTGAGTTGATAAGAGTTTGGTCATGATCTGTAAATGGATAACAGATATTTGGATCCAAGATTATTTCTGAGTACTGATGAAAGCTACAAAAAAAATTCTTTTTTGGCTTCTTTGACAATTTTAATGGTTCTTCTCTTTCACAATTTTAATGGTTCCTCTGTCTGTTTGCTCTCTCCTTCCACCCAACTCTCTTTTTCCAACTCCTTTCCTCCTCCAGGTTTCTCATTCTTCACCTTTGGTACCCTGAAGAGCCTTGGGTTGAAACACTTTCCAGAGCTGATGGGCCGTCCATCCTCAGACAATCCGGAAGTCCTGGTTCTTAAAACCCATATCAATCTGCTCTGTGGAGGGGTTGCAGGGGCTATTGCTCAGACAATATCGTAAGTGATGGTGGCAGATGGCCGTAAACCATTGTCTTAACAAGACTGTCTATACAGATGGAGCTAACAGCTGGGCAGTTCACTTTGTGTTTGTTGGTTTGCCCTCTGGCTGGTATTGAAAATTGATGAGTCACATTATAGTACAATGCTGTAAAGGTCCTCTTGGAATTTAAGGTAAGCAAATTCCTGGGTCTCTTCTTACCAGTTACCCTTTGGATGTGGCCAGGCGAAGAATGCAGTTAGGTGTTGTGCTTCCTGACTCAGAGAAATGTCTGTAAGTAGCTAATTTTTGCTTCTCATACAGGTGTTGTATTCCGTTTCAGTATGCACCACAAATGATTCCATGTAGTGTCCAGAAAAAGGTAATAAGGTTATTTTAAAGCTGATGTGAAGTATTTGCTCAGATAGATTTTTGGAAAAATTTGCACCATATATTTGTCCTTTGTAGCCTTGGAATACACACACACACACACACACAGACTTTCTAAAAATGCATTCATATTATCAAGCGAAGCAGCATATAGGAGACTGGGTATATTGGGTGTCATAATTTTTCGACAATGATAAGTTCATAGAAATTCTACACAGGTTTACTGCAAAGGTTTGTAGTTACTTTCAGGCACGTTTGTTGAGAGATAGAAGCTGGATTTTGATAACAAGAAGTTCATGGGATTTGTATTTAGGCTTTATTCATAAGGGTCTGGCAACGCAACAGTAGCATACTTCTGATACTCTTCTAAATCTCCAATTTAACATTGCCCATTTTTTTTTCATTGTGTGCTATTTCTAATTGACAATGCACTCTAAGGCTGTCTACACATGGCAGTGCAATTAAGTATCTTTGTGTCAGATGTTTTTTGTCAACACAAGACAAATGTGTCAGTGTTAAATTGGTTACTGATAATCACCATGAACCAGTGATGTACTGGCTCTCGGGCATACTGGGGCAAATCCCAGTAGGTCACTGCATCGGTAGGCTGGTGGACTGTCAAAAAATCCATGACAAGCCCTTTGAGCCTGTCATTCAAGGTGCGCATGAGAGCGTGCTGCATGCATGTTCCAGGACTGGGCTCACTGGCCAATCACAACCAAGTTAGTTGATGCGTGTTAACATTCTAGATTAATCCAAAAGTAGCGTGCAGCAGTGAGATGGCCAACGAAAGCCATAGACAAGAAAATGTGAAAAAGTAAAGGAGGGCCCAAAAAGTTTTGAGGAAAAAAGAATGCAGGCTTTAGAGGCACAGGCTTCCAAATGTAAAGCACGAAACCATCCAGACCCATGGTGCACCTGTGCGGCACGTGTGGGTGGAGCAAGGTAGTGTTCAATGAGAGGCAGGGGTTCAGCAAGTAGTGATTATTTTCCAGGGATTAGTCATATCCTAAAAGTGGCAAGCTAAATATATAGCTAGCTAGCTTTGGCATGTCCTCACCTCTGTAACATTATTTGTTGTCGTCCGTGTGTCCATACATCAGTTGCGAGCGCGTCCTACTAATTGTCCCTCTCAGGTCTTTGCAATGCATAGTCCATGGCGGCAGTTGCATGTGCGGTGGGGGGAAAAAAATCGTCGTACTCTTTGGGCATCAGCATCCTCAAGTGGCTAGCAACCCTATTTAAGAAGAGCAAACTGAAGCGGTGAAATTAAATTATAGGCTAGGCTACATGTTCTGTTAAAACTGCTGTAACTTGTGGTTACAAAAACGACCCAACTGATAGGCTACTTGCTACTATTTAAGCCATGCTGATGGCGTGTTACAATATAAGTGTGCCTACTGAAATATGTCCTGGAACAGACATGTGCTACTTTCCATTGCAAAAGCCTTTGAATACATTCAGAATCACCTGTCAACAATAAAAGACTATATCATTACCACCAAGGACTAGGGTGTATAATGTAGTGGGCTATGTCCTGTAATTACATTAACCCCCACCCACCCCAACTGTAGACGTATGTAATCAACCCTCACCGACCCCCGCGGGGCAGCAGAGAAGTCCAGGTCTGAATTTCTTTACCAGTACTGAACCAATATTTCAATAAAACTGACTTATTATACACATAATGCCAAAGAAATTTAAAAAAAAACTGAACTGGGTGATGAGCTGAAGACTTCCTCAACACACATGAAAGACTCGAACAACATGCGGTTCATATGTATTACATGTGCCTTTGTGTTTCTGACAACATTCTTCTGCTCCAATTTTTTTAATAAAATTGCTTTGCTAAAAAGTTAAATATCACCATTTGTGCTGCAAAGTAGTTGTCAGATATAAAACAAATGACAGTAGTATAATAGTATAATGTGGTGTGGAACCACCTACAGACCACTGTCAGAGGTAGTTATTTAATGCCGGTGTTCTCACAATTTATGCTGCCTCGTCGAAAAATGTTACCGTAGCACGAATCGATAGCAGTCTAACCCTAACCATGCGCAGAACCACTAAGTAGCACATCTCAATAGGTAGCATACAGACAGAACACCCGTCTTTTATTTCTTCAAATCCCTGCAACAAGAAGGATTTCATGCGATCACAAATAGCACAACTCCGTCATCTGGTCTGGTATTAATTAACATTAAATGATTTAGTATATTTTCAACATTTGGTTTATTAAAGTCGGGATAAGCGATCCTGGATGGAAGTTGGTAAGAGCTAGCTATATTTTTAAAACAAACTGCCCCCCACTTATGCCTAATAAGAGCCTTGTGAACATGCAAACTGATTGACAGCAAGCAGGGACCAGTGAAGAAGCTGGCTTGCAAAGCTCTCTTCTGATTGGCTGATAAAGAGCGGGTACAGAAACAAAAGTCTGTCTCCGTTTAATGAGACCGAATTTCTTCCTTAGTGCATCTACTCGAAAGTTGGCGAGATGTAGAAAGAGTTTGACCAACTATTATAAAAAGTGTTCTTAATTAAAACCGCCAATAGCCACATCAATGTTAGTGCATGAAATGCAGTTTTTAGACTGAATCAATTTTAAAAATCTGCTTATTCTGATTTTTTTCTTTGGTATTCTTAAAAAAAAAAATTTTTTTTCCTCTTCTAATTTCTTTTGCCTGACCAGAACACTGACCAAGACGCTGAAGTATGTGTACAACCAGTACGGGGTCAAGAAAGGACTTTACCGAGGCTTGTCTCTCAACTACATCCGCTGTATTCCCTCTCAGGCCATGGCCTTTACCACCTATGAATTCATGAAGCAGGTCCTCCACCTCAACTAGAGTTTCTATGTCTGCCTTCCATGTCTGTACAGCCTGTTTGTAATGAATTTGCCTGGTTCAACACTCTCCAAGTCATAAAACCAGACCCAATCGAATGCATCCTTCTCCAGCGAGAGATTTGAGGCTCACTAAGTTTTAGTTCCTAATATACTTTAACATATCCTGTTTTGGTGTGTTAATTACACACTCACTAAACCAAAAAGGTTTAACTTCTTGCTGAAGCCAGTGAACTTGGTGTTTGGTACCAGTGTAAGCCGGCTGCACATCAGCCAGTCAAGCTAAGCTGGGTCCACATCATTTTTGCCCCAGCAAGCAGTGGACAGTAAGACACAGCCTGTGGCTTGGCTTAGTTTAAATCTCTGTCCTAATCCATACCCTCATAATTCCTGCTTTTGTGACTCGCCACCTCAGCTGCCCAACATGTGGCTTGGCTATGGGTAACTCCTTGACAACTGTCCCCATGGATACAGCAGGCAGTGGCGCCCTTGGCTTGGTTGCTTGGCTTTGGGCAATGATATGCTTCCTAGCAATGTTGTTGGCAACATCATAGCAACCTTTTTTCTTTTTTAATTCGTTATCCCTTCGTGACACTTAAAACACACAAAACACCATGCTCTCAACAGTTACTTCTGTCTCTATCCACCCGTCTCATGATTCTAAACAGGAGAATTAAAGGACAATTAAACACAGTTCAGTTTTTAAATGACTTGGAAACTCAATTTACCATCTCGTTGAACAGTATTTTTGGAGCATTATGAATTCAGTATGAATTTAATGAATACCAGTCCACACATTTTCATGTGTCACTCACTATATTTTGTTTTTCTTTTTGCTGATTTATTAATGACCAGTTTGGTAGACAGTGCCTCACAGCCTCTTATAACCTTGTTCAGAGGTTGCTGGAGTTTCATAAAAATGCAGAGATTTGCAGTCTTTTCAGGGTTTAGTTTGTCCTTAACTTCTATGATGCAGATTGATTTGGACCATAAGAAAGCCTTTTCACTGCCCTTACCTTACATTCTTGTCTTGGAGAAGCTTAGTGGTACCTACACTTTGCTTTAGTTTTTTTTTCTTATTGACTGAGCAGTCTGAGTGACGCTTACTCTCAGCTTAATGCTATCTTTCATTTCATTACCAAATCTTGAAGTGGGAAATTAATCTACAAGATTTTGAATACTGACACATCAGGGGTTTTGACATTTCATGATGAACTGTCAAAATCCCCAATGCTTCTGTACCAGGAACTGAATATCAGTATCAGCTGGACTGAGATGAAATTTAGTATTAAGGAGAAGCACTATAGGATGAGTTGCAGAAGTGAGGCACATTGTAATGTCAAATTAAGGGAATAGACTGCTTTTGCTGCTGATAGTTTTCAGTTGATTTGTTGTCAGATATTGTTAAGAGTCTGTAGCTTTTTTGTTAATGTATTTCTATGCTGTTCTATGATCAGGGAGTAATATTTCTAGGGATTTTAATGTTGACATTTTTTATTCGAAATGAGTTCAGGAACATGCACTTACCTATCTATATCTACTTTGCATTCCTGTATTTATTGACTTCGCCACATGTTGCCACTGGGTGGCAGTATTGATCATACAGTATTGTTTACCTTCAGACTCAACTAGACAGCTGTATACGACCCAATTAATCACCAACACACCATCCATCTATCCATCCAAACCACTTATGCTGCTGTCAGGGTCGCGGGGATGCTGGAGCCTATCCCAGCAGTCATTAGGCGGCAGGCAGGGAGACACCGTGGACAAGCCGCCAGTCCATCACAGGGCCCACGCACACACATTCACACCAAGGGACAATTTAAGTATGTCCGATTCACCTGACCTACCACACACACATATGAAATTATTATATTATCAAATCAATCAAATTATAAAGTCCACTTTTTAAATTAGTGTTAACGTACTCACATGAAATAACGCCCACTACATACAAGTGGTCTTTTATCCTCTATTATACGACCAAAGGAAGTTGTCAGATGGACCGTGTAATATATGAACTGTGTTTAACCTTTATTCGTCCAAGAAAGTGGTTTGTTGAACTCCCGTGGTTTTCTGCAACATCCCACTTCACAGCTGTGCAGTTTCACATATTAATGTCTAATATTTGCCCATTACAGATGTGAGAAGCCTCACAGGAGCAATTTGGGGGTTAAGTGCCTTGCTCAACACCTAGACCATAGTTTCTGAGAGAAGGCGAAAGTGAAAGAGTCACTTTCCCTGGGCAGATTTTCCCAGTCAGTCCAAAGACACCGGTCTCAAGCCCACTGTAACTTCACGACTACAAATGACACCTGAAGGCTCGGTCTTTTATCCAGAATTTTATTTTACTCTGAATCTACTCAGTACATATACCCAATTTACATGTGTTTTTATGTATGGAGAAGAAATTGTAGGCAGTGGCAGATGTGTCAGAAATATATTTCTTATGGTGAATCATACACAAACTACTGAATGTATTGAAAGCCATATTGTGTAAAAGAGAAAATATGTAAAAAGTTTGTCCAGGACTCACCAGCTCTAATCATGGATAATCTCTCCAACCCCGCTCATCAACCAGTGTAGGAAAATCCATGCAAAGAGCACAGTCAACAAAATATGCAGTAATGTGATATGTCAGCTGTCTTTTATGTAATTAAAAGAATTTCGATTATTGAAAAGTACAAAGTATCTCAGACTTGTATACACTGCAAAAAAACCCCAAAACAAACAAACAAGTGATTTAATCCTGCAGAATCTCTAAAATGCTACAAGTATCAGTCTTAAAATCTAGTTTTTCTCCGTATTCACAAAACAGTCTGCCAGTGAGTTGAGATAATGTCTCTTGTTTACAGTGCAAATCAACTTGTTTCAATCATTTCCCTGATTAAGTCCTACTTGCTACTTTCTTGATGGTGGTGGCGTGATCTGCCTTATTTGGCCTTGGGATGTACTTCTAGGAAATTCGTAAATCAAGTGAAACTGCATGGGAAATGTGAATTTTTCTCACTACATCCATTGTTTGTTTTGTTTTTTTCCCCACAAATATAATTTTAGGACTCACCTTTAGATTAAATGACTAGTGGAAACAGACATTTTTTGCAGTGTAATGTTCTGGACCTTAAAAAATGTCACTTTCCAGTTTTCTGTAGTGTTTTTCATGTTTGTATTTCTCAAATATAGAATATATTACTATTGAAACGCCCTGTCCTCTCAAAATGGCCCTTTACAGTATGTAAGGCCATACAACTGAAAAATGCGAGTTATTTCTATTATTCTGCTTAACATTAACGGGTTAAATAATGAATGAGTTGCACTTTTCAACGGTTTTTTTTCTGCTGCTGGAGTTTATGACTATAATCATAACTTGTTAAATCACTTTTCAACGGTTTTTTTTTCTGCTGGAGTTTATGACTATAATCATAACTTGTTAAATCTTTGCATTAGGTGATAGTTACTATTTTTAATAAGCATTATCATAATCCTTAAAGCACTCAAGCATTGTGCCAATTTTTGTTGCTGTCCTAAGAGATTTCGGTTGCACTTTATTTTATGGTATACTAATAAGGCGTACTTTGTATTAGATTAGACAAAAACTAGAAATAATATGTTCTTTATTAGACAGTAATCAAACACAGTTATACCCTGATTAGACACCATACACCTAAATTATGCTGTAGTTAGAAACCATATATAATGCCGTATTAGGCCCAAAATATACTAAACTTACACAGTATTATACCAATTTATACTCTAAATTAGAAATCAATCTCATCTGGTAGCTACTTCACACGTCCCTCATAGCCTGCATGTTTTCCAGAGTCCTGTGAAGTTTGTAGGTCGTATTACGTAGCCTGATACATGCTTCCTTCCTGCTCTACCCCCACACCCTGTCACTATCCGACACCAGTAACATCAGGCTATGGAAGCTAACAGGACACTGCATCTTTATTTCCCACCATTGGACCCTTATTAGACTTAGAGGCTAATATGCAACATATTATAACAGAACTGTACCGTAAACTAAAGCAAACTCCATCTTGATTCCCCACTAACCCTTTACCGATGATTCATGATCTTTTTTTTATGTTGCTTTATGTTATTGTTTCCCATATGTTCCACTCTAGAAAGTGTTTAATTTTTTCCAGCATTTGAAGTAGATCATCTAACTTTTTCACTGGACCAAAAAGTCACGTTTTATGTTACTATAAACATTTGGGCAAAATTGTCCCTAACCCTAAGTCATTGATGTCTTTATGCATGCTCAACTACTAAGTAATTGATGTTTTTTCCCTTAAATTTTGGTTATTGTAAAATTTATCTTAAATTTCATTCCAAGTGACATTTAAAAAAAAAGAGTCTTTAAAAGTCTTAAATCTAACTTTTCTTATGCTGCAGGAACCCTGCTTTAGTTTACAGTACGGTTCTGATGTAATGTATTGCAAATTAGCCTATAAAAAAGTCTAATAAGGGTCTAACAGTAGGAAATAAAGATGCAATGTCCTGGTGGCTTCCATACCCTGAAGTTGCTGGGGTTGGATAGTCAGGGTTCTTACACTTTTTCACCAATGATTTTCCATGACTTCTCCAAAACCTTTTACTGAATTTCCATGACCAAAAGAAATTATTTTATCTCAATGGGACCACTGAAAATTAATTATCGTAACACTAAGTAAAATTAGGTTTACATCTGAAATGTACGGTGCCTCTCTAAAACAAAAAAACACCAGACAGGCACACTTAGATACATTTTCTCATATTTTAATTCCAATGGTTTAACTTTTTTGTCAATGTCTCAAAAGATAAAAATGCCATCACATTTTCTGTCAGAGATAAACAGAGAGAAATAGTGCATTGGGGTAGGAATGCCAGTGCTAACTACTGATTACTCAGTAATCGGTACATGAGTTGTCAAAATAAAAAAAAGACATAACATAAATAAAATAAATAAATCTTCCAAAATTAACTTCCACTCTTAAAACTAGAGACGGAATATGCAAAGTCTGGAACTCAATGTGTAACAAATCTGTGTAGTGCGAGTCCTTGTATTCACTTTCAACAAAATGATATAAAATACAAAATAATTCTTCCAAAGTGAACTCCTCCTAAAACTAGACAGAATATGCAAAGCCTGGAACTCAGTGTGGGACAAATCTTTGCAGTGTGAGTCCTATTCACTTTTAACAAAATAAAAAGATATAATATAAAATGAATAAATAAAATTATCTTCCGAAGTAAACTTCCACTTCTAAAACTAGATATGGAATAATCAAAGTCTTGAACTCAATGTGGAACAAATGTCTGTCATGCAGTTGTAGGTTTTCACTTTGAACACAATTTTAAACTGTAGCAGTCACGTGGCAGCTTATTGCTTCATCTCAGCAAGCTTTTCATCAATTTGCTTTTCAATCTCTTGAAGAGATGCCTTCTTTTCTTTGGCAGTGCGACGCAAACTGTTAGATTTTGTGATGAAAGTCAGTTTCCCAGTGGATTCAGCTTTGTCAGCGTACTCATCAGCTGACTTCTCCAGTGCACCAATGTCGTTCTCTACTCTGGCCCTCTTCTTTTTAAGTTCATCCAGCTCATCTGCAAGAGCCTTTCTTTTTTGCACACTCCTTTCCTTCTCATTGACCCTCTTCTGTTCATCCAGGTAGCTGTGGTACCTTTGTCTTGCTCCAGAAACTGAGATCAAAAGCTCTTTGGTGAGTTGCACATTAGTAGCACCACCAACAGATCTGATATGGCCAACGATGAGTCTCTGAGCAACCAGAGAGGCCTCCTTCTGATTCTCCACAATCAGCTCCTTGTTGATTGAGAACCCTCTCTCAACACTGGCCTGTCCATGAGAGAGAACTAGCAGCATCTTCACCACATGCCATACCTTGGAGAAAGCTTTGCTGGTTCCCATTGTCTCATGTAGTTGAGTGTCCACTCTGTCTGTCCTGGGGTCAAACTCCCTGAAGCTGGCTTGAAGGGCTGCAAAATCACAAAACTGTCCGCATTCTCGAAGGATGTCATCACACACCGACTCCTCAATATGGTTAGCCTCAACAAGGTGGTGAAGCATCCTTTTCATTTGAACCAGGCACACTTCTTTGGAGTCAGCCATGCGTCTTGGGTCAAGGCACTGCATACTTCTCACTAGCTGGTGGTTCACAGGAGCCTTACTCTGTAGCTTCTCCAGTATTGTGATCAAGAATGTCTTGCATTCCATCTTTAGCTCCAGAGCCTGTCTCTCTGATATCTTGTTGATGGATTTCAGTTGGTTAAGACAGGTTTCAGCTGAGAATCCCAAGTTGATTTTGGTGACATCCTTGTGTAAGCTGCTGTCCTGGAGAGGGATATGCAGTAGCTTCAGGACTGAGGTGGCGTCCTTCAGAGGTTTTTCTTTGCAGAATCGCCCCATAAGTCCTGTGAATTACATAAATTTAGATTAGTGTAAAAATTCAAATTCAATTGCCAATATACCCTATGTACACCAAGAGAGGGAAACAATATTATTTAGTCTATCTAAATCAAATTACATTCGGTACCAACAACATTTAAACTCACAAGATTGAAACAATTAACAGAATGGATTAATCAATGAACAGAAAATGTATTTAAAATTTTAGTCTAATTTTGTAATGTGTTTCTGTGCATGTAACTGTATAAAATAATCTGATAAGTGCCACTTACAACTTTATAGTTGTGTTTGTCTTTGTTCCATATAATTAAAAGAAAAGTTAGGTTTCTGACTGCTGGATAAAAATTAAGTTATTTCCAGATGACTGTTTGGGTTCAGAAAATGAGTGATGAACATTCACCATAATTGTATACTTTTTAAACATTATTTCTCTGGCATTTAATGGTCTAAATCAGTTGCATTGAGTAATCAAATAATTGTTAGTTGCAAACCTTCTCACTTTAATTATGAAAAGTCAATACAGTAAAACATAGAGATTACCCACATTTGTACTGATCAAAATTATGCATTTATTTATTTAACCTATATTTTACTAGGTTGTCCCATTGAGATGCAGACTCTTTTTCTAGAGAGACCTTGTCCATGAAATGGCAGTGCCAGCAATAATGTTACTTGACACATTATAATACATACAAAATTAGATATAAATAATCACATTAAAATATAGCAGAATCAGGGCAATGATCAAGGCCTGGATTAAAATCCACAGCTCTAACAGAGAGCTCAATTCAGAGTAAGTCTCTAGGTGTCACTGTTGTTCACTTATTCGTTCAGAGTGGGGATCTAAAATGTTGATAGAATGAATAGAAACACAACGCTTATATGGCAAAATCAATAACCATTAGCGTCAACAAAATAAATCCAAAGATGCCCATAATCACCTGTAGTACTGCTTGTCCACTTGAATTAGTTTGAGAAAATACCAAACATAGGTCAAACAAAATATTAGGCCCATGGCTACATATCTTCAGACAAACAGAGGGCAGAAACAGAGCATACACATATAATATGAAAATCCCTACCTTTCATCAGTTGAAACATATCCTCGCTGAGGAAGGGGAGCATGGGCTTATCCGTCTGATAGAGCGTGAGGAAGGGGGTGATCTCTCTCGCGATGCTGTTGAAGATCATCACTTTTGGGATGAACAGAGGATCCTTGGAACTGTTCTTCACAGCCTCAAAAAACTTAACCTTGGATCCGGAAGATCACCCTTAAGCACTCTCTCTACGTAGGTTGTCATATAGGGCCAAAGCTTCAGAGCTCGGTCAGACACTGACATTTTCAAGCCGACAGTGTCTGCAGAACTTGAGCATCACGGTGCTGCATCCAGTGGCGGTGACGAAGTCCTGATGACGAGCAGGACAATCATGGAAAAGCCAGTATAGGCTCAAGAGTGTGTGCTCAATGTCCCAGCTAGTAGCTTTGCATCCCTCTCTAAAGGTGTTGTGCATGATATGCAAACCGCAAGAACCAACGTTGAGAAGCGATCTGTCCACCTGCTTTTGCATCTCTTTCTGTAGAAGTCCAAATGCTTTCCAGTTCACGTGGCCCGTCCATAGACAGCTGGACGAGGTTATTAACTCCTGTCTTGGACAGCGCGTTGCTAATCTTTTCGATGATATCAACTGCAGTGGAATGTCCCAAAAATTCCGAGCCAACATATTTAGTCTTTACTTCTGCTCCATCCCACAGCCTCACGTGTAAATCCATTTGTTTGGACTGCAAATGGTGGTTTAGGCTTTCGTCAAACAGCAGTACATATGTCGTTTGTTGGGACACTTCTGACAATAAGAGTCTTTTAAAGTGCGGAGCAAGCCCAAAAGTACAGACATAGGCACACTTGTTCTCACCACAGGTAAATTTCACTGCAATCTGGCTGTCTGAGAACATGGCGGCGAAAAGACGGCTCGTGTCCTCGGATGACTTGAATGAGTAGTGTGAATTCATGACTTTTAGTGCCCACAGTATCTCCACTTTGAGGACTTCATTTTTTGCAGAAACGTCCAAAGTTGTCTGCTTTGTTGCTGTGGAAACTGTAGTAGTGTTGCTGGATGTCCTCACAGCCTCAGCGTTCATAAACTCACCTATGGGTATTGCGCTGCTAGTAACTGCGGCTACAGTCTCGTGCTTTTTCCCCTTCAAGTGGCTAACGAGCGCTGCCTCGCCCATATTCGAAATGTCAAATGTTTTACAGCACAGTTTGCATTTAGCACGTCTTGGGTCAGTGTCTTTTGCCAGCCATTATTGGTATTTATCCTTAAAAAGCCATGTATTATTGAAGCTGCACTTCCCTGGCATTTTGTCGGCATCGTCCGTTTGCTAGCAGAAGCAACTCCAGGCTAGTGGAGGTGCCTGCAGTTCCTAGGCGCTTGCACGCCCAGTAACACAGACTGAGCCAGACTGAATAAACTTTTCACACCACCAAAGTATCATGACGGTCCGTGGCAATTTACATTTTATTACGACACATCGATTTTGTTTGGATTAATTGATGAAACTTTAAATATATTTCCATGACTTTTCCAAAACTTCTGAAAAAATATTATTTTACATAACTTTTCCAGGGCCTGGAAATTGCATTTTAAAATTCCATGACTTTTCCAGGTTTTTCATGACCGTACGAACCCTGGATAGTGACATGGTATGATGGGAGTAGAGCGTGGAGAAAACCTGTCAGGCTACAAACTTCACGGGAGTATAATTTGGTATAATAGTGTCTAAGTATAGTATATTTTGGGTCTAATTAATAGACATATTTCAAGTTTTTGTCTTAATTTGATACAAAGTACAGCTTGTTACGTCTACAAGTATACTGTAAAATCAGGATCAGGAACAATTTATTGTCATTGCTTTCGTGTACTTGCGTACACAAAAGAAACAGAATTTCGTTTCACCCAGCCCACAGCAGTGCGACACAAAAGATAAAAACACACATCCAAAACTTCCAAAAACGACACCACCAAAAATATACAAAAACAGAGAGAACAAAGCAAAAAACAACAACAACACACAAACGGTTAACAACACAGTCCACTCAGTGCAACACAGTCCAAAACAAAAATCACTGTCCAGAGCCCGAATGCCAGCCAGGATGACTTAAGGAACTGCTGGTCTGCATGGGCTAGCAGTTATCTTAAATTATACAACAGTTAGTTCCAACCAAGTCATTTGATTAGACAAGAGGCATTCCATGAGTGCTGATATTCAGTATAACAGCTCTGGGACTTTTAACTATGTGTATCACTCTGCCGCACAGGTGTTCTATTAATAACCGTTAATTAGGCTACATTAATGGTCGTTATCAATATCAGATTGTAACAAACTTGCACGGCAAAGATGGATATATTTCCACAAATAACACCTGAGTTAAATTACGAATGGTCGTCAGAAGTGGGCGTAGGGAAGGAAAGCTTAGATAGGCCTACTTAAGCGCAAACCTGCCAGGTGTGCTGATATGACAACTAATAATGGCGATTGTAGAACTGTTGTATAAAAGCAATATCACACTCGAGCTTGTGTTGTTATACTGAATATCAGCACGGCTGTAATTATGCCTCGTACCTACGACTGAATCACAGCCATGCTGACATTCAGTATAACAGCACAAGCTCAAGTGTGATATTGCTTAAATAAAGCGCAACCAAGATTTCTACCAGTGATTCTACATATAATGGGATAGTTCACCAAAAAAGCCCATCATGTAGCTTATATGCTTAGTCTGACTTCTCTCGTTGTCATCCAAATGATGTTTCACACTATTTCTGCATAAGCTTTTTTTTTTTTACAAGCTGCTCTCATTGCTTCAAGATCAAACCAGTTCTGCTCCTGCTGCTCACTGCAACCAATAATGATGTAATACATTAGCTGTTCATATATGCTGTAAATGTTTGTCCTAGTAAATTGTAGTGCTTTATATCAAGAAGATGTATTTTGTTCTGGGTTAATGAGAAATTACTAACATAGGAAGAGATTCGCCTCGGGACATCCAAGAGCGAGTGTAGTTGCGAGAACTACTGAACAATAAAAATGCCTTTTCATGAAACCTTTTTCTCCTTCTCTGTACATTTACAATTTTGCCTGTCATGTTTTTATAAGACATGTATGAAGATGAATACATTAAATTTGACATTGTCTGAAGCAGAGCCAGTCCTCCCATCTCATTTGTTATTGAACATATGAAGTTTGTCATCCTGTCCCTTACCACAATACTACATTACGTAAGTGTTGTTTATTTCTTTGTCCACCCTGCAACTACTTCAAACCAGGGCTGTATTCAGGACCATCTCAATCGTCACAAAGGCCAAGACCAAGTTTGAGAGCAATAATAATTTTCAGATCTAGTGACAACCTGTCGCTTTATTGAGTTAAATACAGTATTAGTCTATAATACTCTCAAATTAGGCCTTTTTTAGCCAAATGATGTACTGATTTTTTTTTTACACATCATAAAGTAGGATGCATTTGAATGGTCATGACTGACATTTTTTTTTATACCAGTTTTACACAAGTGTTGCAGCATTTGTGGTATTTCATATTTTTCACCTACCTTTTGACATGGGGGTCTGAGAGGTGTCCATGGTTGAAGTGTTTTTTTTTTTACATTTATATTCACCATACCTGTGATATGGGAAAGGAAAGAAAAGCAAAATATTAAGAATGAGAAAAGGTCATTTCACACAACGTTTCCTCTCAACTGCCCAGTGAAACTTGCAGAAGTACCTTAGCACAAACAGCCAACCCTACACCTAACTATAAATGAATATCTGACACCTCAGAGTGCATTACTTTTGTGTTATCATTCCAACATTTGGAGATATATAGGTTATTACACACAACAAATCTGTCACGGTAAGGATTTTTTAATAACAGTTACAGAGGGTCAAATCTGTCATTGATTTTGTAACTATGAACCTTAGTATTTTGTTTGTTTGCTTGTTCCAAATACTGGAAATCTCATGTCAGAAAAACATCTCAAAAGGGGAAAAGCTAATTCGATCTCTGACTGAGAAAAATGCAAAATACATACACACACAAACCATTGAGCCCAAGAACTCTACTGGTGTAGACAATTTGGATCCCTTTTTTTTTCATCTTTCTGCTCTACTAATTGCTGAGCAAATAACTCATATTTTTAACCTTTCTATTTTTAGTAGTTCCCAGATTCTGGAAAACTGCTCATGTTGTCCACAGGCCTAAGGGTGGAGAAAGGAGTGATCCAAATAACTATAGACCAATATCCAAATTGTCGTTAAGCTAAAATTCTAGAGTCACTTGTAAATTGTCAGGGAATATGTCATCACAAACTCTGTTCTGAGCCCACATCAGTCTGGGTTCAGGCCTTTGCACAGCACTATTTCTGCCATCACTTTGGTTGTGAATGACACTGTCAATGCCTTAGATAAGAAAAAAATTCAGCTGCCATTGTTGAGGCCCTCTGTAAGGTATTTGAAACTTGATCATTCCTTGCTTTTACATATTTTAAGTAGTGTTGGTTTTAGTTCAGGTGCATATGCATGGTTCCTGAATTACCGATTTGATCAGCAGCAGTTAGTGAACTCGGGATCTATTTGTTCAGAGTTTTTACCGAAAGCTGAGGGTGTTCCATAAGGTTCAATTCTGGCTCCAGTTTTTACAATTTATGTCGATATTTTTTCATCTTTAACTAACTGCTATGCACATTTATACGTGGATGATACAATATGGAAAAAAAAAGGGACCGGAGGGTGTGCTCCAATTATCGGGAGTTCACACTGCTCAGGCTCCCTGGGAAAATCTACTCTAGGGTGCTGGAAAGGAGGCTCCGACCGACTGTCAAACCACAGATCCAGGAGGAACAATGTGGATTCCATCCTGGCCGTGGAACAACGGACCAACTCTTTACCCTTGTGGAAGTGCTGAGGGAGGCATGGGAGTTTGATCAACCAGTCTACATGTGTTTTGTGAACTTGGAGTAGGCTTACAACTGTGTGCCTCGGGGCACTCTGGGGGGTACTGCGGGAGTATGGGGTACCGGGGCAGTTGCTACAAGCCATCCGGTCCTTGTATAACCAAAGTGAGAGCTGTGTCTGCATTCTCGGCACAAAGTCAGACACGTTTTCAGTGGGTGTTCGACTCGCCAGGGTTGTCCCTTGTCTCCAGTTCTGTTTTGTGATATTCATGGACAGGATCTCAAGGCGCAGCGAAGGTGGGGAGTTTGTCTGTTTTGGGAACCTTGGAATTGCAGATGAAGATTGAAGATGAAGAAAGGGGTCCAATTGGTGAAATAAACACATGTGCGCAATATTCTTTGAACATTCAAAACATAATCAACCAATGACAGACTGGGAAATATTTCCCATGTAATTCCTGTAACCAGCCCAGCAATTATCAAAGAGATGTGGTTTTCTTTGAGATTAAATATAATTTTTTTCTGAAGCCATATACGATTAAATTTCTTTATGCCACATAGAAATAGGAGGGGGTCTGCAGTCTTCCATAACAAAGCAATACATGTGTTACCAGCAATCATGGCCAGCTTAATGAACCACACCATTTTTCTTTTGTCAAGTGGGATGTCAGATGTGTCACCTAGTAAGGCTAATTTAGATAAGCAGGGGGATCTTAAATCCAGTGATCTTTTTAAGAATGTCCAGTATTGAGCCCCAGTAAAGATTTAGTTTATTACATTCCCAGAACATATGAATAAGGTTGCCCTTCTCTGTTTTGCATCTCGGGCAGAGTTCTGAAATCGAGTCATTTATCTTATGGAGTCTTTCTGGTGTAAAATGGGCACTGTGAATAATGTTGAACTGCAAAAGTTTATGGCGGCTGTTATATGAGAGGTAAGTGCCTTCTCACAAACCGATTCCCATTCATTTTCTTCAAAGGTATAATTTAGGTCTTGCTCCCATTTTATCCTATTGTTTAGGGGTTTAGTCTCTGTGGGGGCCAAGATTATATTATAAGTTAAGGATAAGATGCCTTTGGGTTGTGCGATACCTGGAGAATATCATCGACTGGGAGGGGCTTTAGTAAAGTGGAGTTTCCTCCCTGACGTGTGCTGATATAGTGTCTAATCTGCAAGTATTTGAAGAAATTAGTAGGAAGGTAGCAGGCTGTACATAGCTGTTCAAAGGTCATAAGAGTTTTATTCTCATAAAGGTCCCCAAATTTTTTAATTCCCCAAATGAACCATATCTTGGTTATGCCATCTCTAAGTGCATTTGGTAAAGCAGGGTTAGTGTAGAAGGGAGTATTACTGTGGAGTGCAGAGACACTATTATTAACATGTGTCTGAATGTCAAACCAAATTCTGGCTGTGTGTTTGATAAATGGGTGTACAATTTTTTCAGAGTATGATATGTATGATATGACTGGATAAAAGATGCTGGCCAATGGCACAGCTGATGTATGGCACTGTTCTATTTGTTTCCAAGCCGGGGGGTTAACTAGCTCTTTCTGCCAGAGCCATAATGGCCTGAGCTGAGCCGCCCAGTAATACAGCTGAAAATCAGGGAGTTTCAATCCTTCATACTGGGGGGTATTATAAAGGGTTTTGATTTTGATTCTAGGGACCTTCCTCCCCCAGATGAATGTTGATATTATCCTCTGCAGTTTTTTGAAGAATTTCTTACGTATAGGTATGGGGAGGGATTGAAACAAGTAAAGAAATTTAGGTAGGATGTTCATCTTGATATAGTTCACTCGCCCGAGCAAAGAAATTGGCAACTGCATCCATCTGTCCAGGTCATTCTCCACCTTTTTAAGCAGTAAGTCATGGTTTAGGGAGAAAATTTTATCTAATTGGTTAGGGATCTTTAAGTCCAAATATGTTATGAAGTGAGCGTTCCACTGAAAGGGAAAGTTGATCGAGAGGTCTTTTCAGCTAAAGAATTACGGGGCATGGCCACACTTTTTTGTGCATTAATATCATATCCAGAAATCACACCATAGTTAAGCAAGAGATCCGTGAGGGCAGGCATGGCTGAATCTAAGTCGGAAAGAAACAAAATTATGTCATCCGCATACAGAGAGATGACATGTTTCTTGCCCCCCACTACGACCCCAGGGATAGAGTTGTGCAACCTCACTGCAATAGCAAGAGGTTCAATTGCTAGTGCAAAGAGTAGGGGAGAGAAGGGGCAACCCTACCTGATGCCACGTGATAGGGGAAAAGGTGGTGATATAACAGCTTCTAGCAGAAGGGTTGAGATACAGCATGTTTATCAACCTTAGTCTATATGGGCCGAAATTCATTCTGCGAAGGACCGCGAAGAGAAGGGGCCAATCTACATGCTCAAAAGCCTTCTCTGCATCTAGTGAGATAGCTATGATCTGTTTTTCCATGGATTTGGTGCAGTGCAGTATGTTAAGGAATCTCCTTACGTTGTCTATTAAGGAACGATTCTGTATGAATCCAGCCTGGTCTGTACTGATGAGTGCAGGAGTTACTCTCACAAACCGAGTGGCTACAATTTTGGTTAATATTTAAAATTCAGACGACAAAAGTGAGATTGGCCTATGTGATTTGCACAGATCGAGGGCAGTTGCGCCACAGTGTCTAATACCTCTTGTTTGGTTATCTCACAATCGAGATCTCCCTTCATTGTTTCTAATAGTTTAGGGATATCTAGATTGTCTCGAAATTCAGACATGTCCCGTGTCTTCTCACCCTGCGAGGAGTAAAGAGATTTGTAGAAGTCCAAGAAGATTTGATTTATGAGCGTTGGGTTGAGGACCAACTCCCTGCCGTCACACCGCTTAATGGCAGGAACACATCTAGCCGCTTCCTCCTTTCTTATATGCCATGATAACAATTTCCCTGCTTTATCGCTTTGTTCATAATAGTGTTGTTTCAACCGAGCCATCGCGTTCGCCACCTCCCATGTAGTAATAGCGTTGTATTCGCCTTTTTGATAATCAACTGATCCAAAATTGCCTGCGATTGTGACAGAAAGTGTTGCTTTTCAAGTTCTTTGATGCCCCTCTCTAAAGAGTTTAGATTGGATTGATAATGGGTTTTTTTTCCAGAAAGAGTAACTAATTATGGTGCCTCTTATATAAACTTTGAGAGCCTCCCAAATAATAGATGGAGAAGCAGTATTTTTGTTTGATGTTAAGTACCAGTCCAGGTGTTCATTAATTATTTTGATACAAGCCCTGTCATTGACTAGGTAGTTGGGGAATCCCCAGCGTTTGGGGTTTGTATGGTGGTCTTTAATAGCAATTTGAAGCAATCATCAGAATACTTCATTGAGTAAAAATAAAAGGGTGCATTATGGTGACAGAATAGTGCCAAAAAGCACTCGCGCGATAAAACATGCATTCGGGCGTATTATATTATTTCACACACGTAGATATTAACTGCGAGCGCGCAAGTTATCTCTGTGCATGCGCACTCCGAGGAAACTGCTCCCTGAGCGAGGAAAAAAATGCTGCGAGCGAGGAGGAATCTGTGACCAGTGCGCCAAACAACCACTCGAAAATCACTCCGCTCTCTCGAAGTTGATTTCTGCTCGCGCGAAGTGAATTTCTGCTCTCTCGCCTGAAACTTTTGGCACAGTGGGGGAGGGACACAGGGTCGGTACTGGCTCTGCTGTGATTGGTCGTTTCTGAAGAGCGAGATTTGATTGACAGCCCTCCTTTCAGAAAGCCCGGGAAAGTGAACTCCCAGTCCCTGAAGAAGACGCCATTACCACTTCGTTTTCGAACGCCGCTGCTGAGCAGGCATTTTTTCAGGTAGGATAACCTGGATTGAATTCGACTATTTGCAATGAATGAAAATAGTGGCTTTAGTAGAGTTTCATGAAAATGTTTCTGAGAAATATGTTGTGTAGTGTAGTTAACTTAATTACCAGTATTAGTCTGCGTGCATTCTATCTAGCTAACGCTAACGTTAACTTTCGTTAGCTAACGCTAGCGAATAGCTAACTTAAGATTAATGTTAGCTAGCTCCCATGTCTGGCAGGCAACTTAGAAATGCGTAAGAACATGCATCAACTTTTGACCAATGCCACAACCAGCAAGTTTCTAAAATAATATTTAATAATATCTATTTAATGTAGTTCAGTTAATAACGTAATATTCATTATTGCCAGCCAGACATGGAGCTAAGTAATGTTAACCTATGTCAGGTTAAAAATCATTTTTGACAAATGAAGGGAAGTGAAGCAAGATAGTAGTGAGAAGTGATTTCTCTTGAAAATTTCAACTTTAAATACAACAGAACAATATTTAGAGTCATTTGTCAAAAATGTTTGTTAACCTGACATATACACTGCAAGTTAACGTTAGCTATTCGCTAGCACTAGCTACGGTTAATGTTATGGACTAACTAATAACGTTATAGACTATACAAAGACTAATGTTGATGTTTAGCTACAATAACATATTTCTCAGAAACATACTTAGATGAAATTTTACACAGGCCACTGTTTTTGTTCATCACAAATGCCCGAATTCAGCCAAGGGTTTCTTACCTGAAGGAACCTCTGCCCAGACGCCGTTGTCTTCTTCGTTTCAGCAGACTTCCATGAGAAATGGGCTGTCAATCAAATCTCGCTCTTCAGAAACGACCAATCACAGCAGAGCCAGTACCGATCCCTGGTTCCCTCCCCCGCTGTGCCGATACCGCCCCTGGTTCTCTCCCCCACCGTGCCAATACCGCCCCTGGTTCCCTCCCCCACTGTACCAATACCGCCCTTGGGTCCCTCCCCCACTGTGCCAATACCGCCCCTGGGTCCCTCCCCCACTGTACCAATACCGCCCCTGGGTCCCTCCCCCACTGTGCCAATACCGCCCTGGTTCCCTCCCCCACTGTGCCAAAAGTGTCAGGCGAGAGAGCAGAAATTCACTTCGCGCGAGCAGAAATCAACTTCGAGAGAGCGGAGTCATTTTCGAGTGGTTGTTTGGCGCGCTGGTCACAAATTCCTCCTCTCTCACAGCATTTTATTCCTCGCTCGGGGAGCAGTTTCCTCGGAGGGCGCGCGCACAGAGATAACTTGTGCTCGCAGTTAATATCTACGTGTGTGAAATAATATAATACGCCCGAATGCATGTTTTATCGCACGAGTGCTTTTTGGCACTATTCTGTCGCCATAGTGCATGGTCTGAGTGTGTCTTGGCTAAATATTCACAGGATGAGAGAAGGTGGATTTTTGCTGTGTGAAAAAAGAAGGTATCAATCCTAGAGTAGCTGTTGTGCATATGCGAGTAGAAGCTATAACCACATTGGGATGTATGCCCTTCCTGCCAAATATTGAGCAAAGATAGGTCTAAAAGTTATTTTTTAAGGGCTTTAGCTGCTGAAGTTAAAGGTCTAGGAGTGGAGGAGGACTTGTCCATAACGGGGTCTATTACTAGATTGAGATTGCCACCAATTATAAGCTCCGAGGGGTTGCTTTAAGGAAGAGATTCACATAGAACTTAGGGTCGTCTTGATTTGAGCCATAGATGTTAAGCATAGTGATCAATTGATCGCCAATATGTCCCCTGACTAAAATATATCTGCCCTCCCTATCCTCCTCAACCTGTTCTGCATGGAAAGGAACTCCTATCCTTATCAGAATAGCCATCCCCCTTGCAAGAGAGGTAAAAAAGGAATAAAATATTTGGCCTTGGCATTGTTTCCCCGACTTGCAATGCTCTAGGTCATTTAGGTGAGACTCTTGTAGATAAACCACATCAACTTTGTGCCTTCTGAGGAAGCAGAGGATTTAACATCGCTTGGTTGGTTGGTTAAGTCCGTTAGTGTTCCAGCTTAAAAACTTATATGTTATGGTATATAAGTGTTATATACCATAAGTGCACATGTGGTTGTTATGGATACAGTTGGTAGCTCACAGCAACTAGAATTATAGCATAACTGAAAACATGGTTTGGCGGTACCATGAGGGGTAGCTTGAGTAAAAAAAAGGAGGAATGAAAAAAAACAACAAATAATAAGTACAATACTGGTGAGTCAAGTTCAAATAAAAGAATTGCCCTGTCTGCTACCCACCCTCTCCCCCTCAAAACCCACCCATCCCATAAGAACAATAACTGGCCTACTCAACAGCAACAAAGGAACAGCCAATAAGTAACGCTTACAATGCGTCCATGATGCCCAAAGGACATATGTGGACGTTAATTTTCCTGATCACAATGAGTCCGTGACAATCGTAGTATCAAGCCAGCACTTCCGGATGGTGTTTCCCCAAGTAATGCTCTGCCGACACCAGAGAGGAAAGGGTGCGTCTGCCCTCCGGTAGATCCATGACCAGGTTAGTAGGATGAAGTAGTCTGAAGGAAATGTTCTTGTCGTGCATAAAGCGAAGCAGACAGATCACTAGGGCCCGAGGTTGGCCGCCTTCATCGGGACGCCGCTGGAGTGTACGGTGAGCCCGCTCTATCTCAATAGAGTCCACGGTCTCTAGACCTAGTATTTTCGAGAGCCATTCTTGTAGGGAGGCGATTGCGTTTTTCCCCTCAACTTCTTCTGGAAAGCTAACCAGCCTTAAATTTTGCCTTGTTTCCCTGTTTTCCAAATCATCAAGCTTTTCTTCCATCCATGATCTTAACCGCTTATCGGTTTTTTTGTAGTTGCTTTGGTCGGGCTAATGCTAGCGCTAGCCATACTCGGGGTACTCGTCTTTCTGCTTTTGTCTTCCTTTGTCGCTGCTTCAGCTTTTTTTCCGGGGACATATCCAATATAACGGTGTTGAATTGTGATGACAGGCAGCAGTAGTTGTTTCAGTACTTGCGTTGCACGGAAAGGGATTAAAATAAAGGAATTAGAATAGGAGCTGGTTTCACTGCGTCCGCCCTTTATGCCGCCATCTTTTTCTCCATGTACCTGTTTTGATTTGTTTTTGTAGCTTGTATCTTTTGTTAACTGTACTTTTTTTATATGTATATACTCATTCAATTTATTTGATGTAAATATTCATATTTTTGTGTATGGAGTGTAAAGCACTTTGTAACTGTATGTTTTTAAAAGTGCTACATAAATAAAATTGTGCTTGTTTGCTTATATACTTGTTTTAATTAATTGTTTTCCTTTATCTGGTATCTTTTGTTATTTTTTTTATTTTTAACTGCTACTCGATAGCACTGTAAATGAGGGCCAGCCCTCTGATTTTTCGAGTTTAAATAAAGGCAATAATAATAATAGAATTATATATGCTTACATACATACTGAAGTTCCATCTATGGTTAGTAAAGTGACCAAGGAACTTCATCTTATATTTGCATTTTTTGTTATAAAACCAAACTACACCTCTAGAACCTGTTGTTCGATGCCACCTCCCGATTTGACTGGCAAATGTGATGTGTTAAACACATTTTCCTACATTCCCTGTTACCTTCCATCTCCAGGAAACACGTGGGCATACTGGGAAAAGAATGTAACAGAAAAGGTGCAATAAAACATCCAATCGAAAACACAACACCTTATCTTTGGTGTTTTAACATCCCTATGTCAACAGTAATGGTGAGATTGATGCAAAACAATTCTTCTGTTCTGTTCTTATCAAGTTTCTGCTGCAAAGTAATTCCATTTCTGTTGTTCACACCCAAAGGAAACGTATTTGTTTTCAGGTTCAATTCATGAGACGAAAAAAGAAACCCAAACCTGCCCCAATGCCAAGCTGTCTGTCATGACTTGTGAAATGTGTTGTGGAAATTGCCTGCAATCACTCAAGACTCAGAAATAATAACACAAAGCACTGGTGGTTGATGATAAAAGACAAGTTGTATATTGCATGCAATAGGAGAATACAAGCAGTGGGTGAACTTGCTTCACTCTCAATGAACAAGAGTTATCTTGTTTATATTCCTTTTCATTAGACAAAAAAAGGTCTGAACATTGGTCAAATAAAGCCATACCTTTCCCTATATCTCACACCATGGGTCAGTTTTAACACCTGGTCATCGCCAGTTAGACAGGCCATATAGAATTAAAAGGGACTGAACTAAGCAGGGAAGATGGGAGAGAAAATAACACCCATCCCCATAACAAACATCCCTTACTCCTCTCTGGGAAGTTGTCACGACCCTCTCTAAAGCAGATTTCAACAACAGGCATAGAAACTCAAATACACAATGAATAAATTATAACTCTTAATGCTGCATGCCAATTTTCCTTTGCATGGGTTAATAACAAACCCAGAAAGGAATTTGCTATAGGAGGATGGGCATATTTGTCTCTAGTCAAAACCTACCTAATCTAAAATACAGTGTAGGGGTGGAGACCATTCACTGGACCAGTTAGACAGTCATCATCAGCTTCCTGCACCACCTTTTGCTTGATTAATCCCTTCCATAGTATTTGTCGCACAGTACAAAAGGATGTTAAATGAAAAGCAGGACATCTGAACTGGAACGCAAGAGGAATTGTGCAGCAATTGGAAAAAAAAATCAGTGACAGAACAACAGAAATAGGCTAAAAGTGCATTTTTACTCATGACCAAAAGGAGGACTTATTATTTCACACGTCTTTAGAGGTTTGCGAGTACAGTCGTTTTACCATCAGTATACATCATCTGAGCGTGTTTATATATTTATGCTTTTTTAGACTTTTCTCCTTCTCAAGAGAGCGCCATGCCTTCCTACACAGTGACTGTCGCCACAGGGAGCCAGTGGTTTGCAGGGACAGATGACTACATCTACATAACACTGGTGGGCTCAGAGAGATGCAGTGAGAGAACGCTTTTGGACAAACCTCTGTACAATGACTTTGAGAGGGGTGCGGTAAGTTATGTTGTATTGTGTCATGTCATGTCATCACACTATAGGACAGGGGAGCCACCAGGGGACCCATGTAGAGATATCATACTGCCGAATAAAAAGTTATTAACCTTTTGATCACTAATATTTTTTGAAGTTACCACCCCCATACCGTGCTGCAGACCATAGATGTGTTAACAGTGTCTATTTTTGTCCATCTGTCATTCTATCTGGAGGGAGGGAGGGACAAACAAAAGAAATTAACAGGGGTAACGCGTATCTTGCTTATTAAGAGGAAAATTGAACAATATATATTTGGGGTTTGCTGAAATGCAACTTAGAACTGAATACTTTTTTATGAAAAATTAAATTCTGAAAAAACAAAAACAATTAACCCTCTGAGAAACATTAAACCTACAAATGGTTGTTGGTATTAACGTCAAACACACTGGGAATTCCCATCAAGGATTTTAATAATTTTCTTAAGAAAGGAGTTTTTTTTGTGTGTGTGGATTTTTTTCCCCTCTATTCCCCCCAATTGTAGCCCGCCAATTACCCCACTCCTCCGACTCATCCCGGTCACTGCTCCACCCTCTCTGCCGATCCGGGGAGGGCTGCAGACTACCACATGCCTCCTCCGATACATGTGGAGTCGCCAGCCACTTCTTTTCACCAGACAGTGAGGAGCTTCACCAGGGGGACGTAGCATGTGGGAAGATCTCGCTATTCAGCCCAGTTCCCCCTCCCCCCCGAACATGCACCCCGACTGACCAGGGGAGGTACCAGTGCAGTGACCGGGACACAAATCCACATCCAGCTTCCCACCCGCAGCCAATTGTGTTTGTAGGGACGCCCGACCGCTCGACCAAGCCGGAGGTAACACAGGGATTCAAACCAGTGATCCCTGTATTGGTAGGCAATGGAGTAGACCGCCATGCAATCATTGTGCCTTTAATTCTTGCCGCGTCTTGGCCAGGAGACTGGCAACACTACAACAATTGCTGCGTTCCATTCAAAGTCCGAGGTTGGAATTTCCCAGTTGAAATTTCCAATTTCTGACCTCCAAGAGTTCAAGGTGCATGACGCCAAACGTTAACAAAAAACATGGCTGACCATGATAAACTGCTGTTTTTATTGGCAAGTGTATAAACAATTGAATTGTCAGCAGTGCAGCCTCCTTGCATATATAAACGAAACAGAGGAATACATTTTGTGCAGAGATAACTTTCAGTTGTTTACCATAACCAGCAACTTAATAACATTGTCAACATATTTTGATATCAATTTACATGCAGAACATGTTTTACTATCTCATAGTATGTATTATTGTAATTAAATACAGGCGAATATACTTTATGTTGCCTTAGTTGATGGTTTACCATCAGGGCCGGTTCTGTGGGGGTAGCAACGGGAGCAACTGCACCGGGCCCAGGTCTGGAGGGGGGCCCAGAAAAAAAAAAACCTTTCTGCGCTGATTCTACTGTAAGTGCAGTGATTGTTAATTGTGTGTCTCACCAGTGCAAAGAGGCCCTGTATGTTGCTCCTCCTGGCAGTTTCCCTATTGGCTGATAACGATTTATTTTCAAAAATGTATCATAAGTTGTGTCGTCATCCCCCTCCCCCATGAGTTAGTATAGCCTACGGTGAAGACGTGAAATTCGGTTCTACTAACCAAAAAAATGTCTGGAAACAAATCTGGTTGTAAGAAAAGAAAATTACAGAAACATAAGGTAGAAAATACAAAAATGAGGCAGAAAACGCAAAGAAGGTATACGGTGCTTGGCTTAACATTCGGGCAGCAGAACACTTGGAGGATACTGTGGATAGCAATGAAGCTAGCACATCCACCACATGTGCTAACTCAGCAGCAGAGGATACCGGAGCGGACAGCGACCGTGGCGCTTGTGCTAGCACCTCTACCGCTATCGAGAATGCAAACGACCACCGAGAATCTGTCGAGGAAGAGGGAAGTCACGAAAGTGATGGGGAGCGTGAGTTTGACTTATTTGATCCTGCACAGTGGCCAGACAGAATGCATGATGATGACATCAGAACGGACATAGTCAGAAATAAACCACTGCAGGTGACCGATTTTGATTTCCCTAAAACGGATGGCCGTCGTTTCACACCAGCTAATTACACCAGGACAGTCGGTACCCTAAAAGTACCTCGGCCATGTCTGTTTTTTTTTGTTTTTTTGGGGGGGGCGGTGGGCGATGGTGCTCCCCGACCCAGAATAGCATAGGACCGGCCCTATAACACTGCGCGGTTCCATGGGTGCTGCCATTGTTGTGTGACGTCAGACGACTGCTTCGCCATGAAGCCAAGTCAAGTCAAGTCAATTTTATTTGCATATGGCCCAATATCACAAATTACAAATTTGCCTCAGTGGGCTTAACAGCAACACAACATCCTGTCCTTAGGCCCTCTCATCGGATAAGAAACAACTCCCGAAAAAAGTCGGGGTAGATGGATTTGCCCCGAGTTTACAAGTAGGAACTCCCAACTTTGAGGGGCGTTCCATTGTAATTTTTCTAGTAGGAGGTCGGATCAAGCTTCGATTTCTGAGTTGTCTGGAAAAGTGCTGCAACTAACGACTATTTAACGACTATTAGTCGACAACTCACCGATTATTGAAACGATTAACCGACTAGTCAGATAATGAATCGCACAAAACAATAGCTTACGTCATTGACCATCACGTTTAGTATTGACTCGGAGAGGGCTGTCGCTTGCTGCGGTGTACACGTCTGCTTCTTTTTCATAAAGCCATCCATGGTACCTTTACTCTTCTTCGGAGTCGGACTGCATAAATTTGGTTAAAAAAAGACATTTGTCAGGCAAAAGGGTAACATTACACTTTTAAACTCTTGGAATCCTGCACGCAGGTATAGACGGAGTTGTACTGGCTTTATGTTAATGTTAGAAGCCAAGACAACTCCGTCTATACATAGTTAGCTAGCTAGCTAACATGCTAACTATCTTACCTAGGCGCGTCCGCATCGCCCAGATCTCCAGCGTACCTCCTCTTAACATGTTCGTGCATGACTGAGGTGCTCCCATGATAAGCAAGGTCCAATTTACAAATCTTGCACGTAATCCTTTTCTTTGCCAAGTTGAGGGTGAAATGCTCCCAGACTTTAGATGTTTTAGGACACGATGGCGTTGCATTGGCCGCCGCCATTTTGCTGTTTTGATAACCTGTCCTGTCGTTTCCGCTCCCGGTCGGTTTTGCGCATGTGCAGCTCTCAGAGCGTTGGCGTGGGACGCCTCATGAGATGTGGCGTTGGCGTGAGATGCCTGAAACGATGTTCAGTTCAGTTCCTCAGCGTGAAATACATGCGCGATGACGTAACCGACGAATTGTCGACAAATTCATTGATAACGAGGTCGAGTCAAGATGGTACCCCGTGAGGTTGGCGGGTGGTGAGCTCCGAAGCTATAATTTGTACCACAACAAAAAGAGACAGATAAACCAAGTATTATGACTGCTGTGACTACGTTTTGAAAAAAGAAGAACACTGTGAGTAAATGGAATAGTACCTAACACGGATTTCTTGTGAAATAAACGTGAAAAAGTAACACGCTAACTTCCTAGCTTTGCGTTAGCCTAGTGCTAGCTTAACGTCAAGATCAACATGACGAAAAGAGATTCTAGAAACAAAACCGGTACATCACTTCTTGAACAAGAAGTCGAGGGCTTTGATGGTTTGTGCTCGCCTTTACCTTTTACACCAACTAAGAGCCCGGAACCGAAGAACAGCGCTCCAAAGATGGTGAAGAATCGGAGGGCATTTCAAATGCTGATATCCTAAAAGCGTTGATTGATTTGACAAAACGCATCACTACTCTTGAACAAAACATAGCCAAGAACACTGACGCCATTACCACAGTGTGCGAGCAGCTAAAACGGATGGAAATTCAAGTAAAAGAAAATAAAGAACATATGAAAGAGGTTTCGGGGCAAGTCTCCCAACTGCAGAAGAAAAGTGAAGAGGCTGAACATTATTGCAGGCGATGGAATTTACGCCTGCACGGAATGAGAGAGACACCTGCAGAAAACATCAGAGGAGAAATCATCAAGCTTCTCGCATTGCTCGCTCCTGAAGATAAGGACAAGATGGGCTTTCTTGTCGACACGGTGCATAGAGTTGGGAGTGCAACGTGAAAATGCAACTCGGCCCGTCCTTGTGCATTTCACAATGCGATCCTTCAGAGACAAACTCTGGAAGATTTCCCGTGACAATGGGACCCTGAAAGAGCGGAAACTACTCCTCAAGGAAGATTTGACACAGGCCAACAAAAAGTAAAGAAACAAACTCTGGCCACTTGTGGAAGCAGACAGAAAGCAAGGAAAACGTGCCGGTTTTCGTGGTGCACAAGCTTATATTGAAGGAAAAATGGTGACCCGTTAAGTTAACCTTGAGTTTAACACTCACAGTGTTCCAGCAAACAAGCCACTGTTGGATTGACTTTTAATAATGCTAAATGGTTTAAAATGCACAATTGAGTGGGTTGGTACTTAAAGTTATAGTTGAGGTTTACAGTCGGTAAGTACATATTTCATTATCTTTCTACCACAGTAATTTTTGTTTTGTTTTGTTTTTTTTCAGACATCAGCTGATGTTTTGTTAGTTTATTTTCTTAAAGTATGACTAATTTTAAGTTTGGTGCATTAAATTTATGTTCTACCAATGTAAGGGGATTACATCATAGCACAAAAAGGAAGGCAGTTTTTCTCTTTAGTAGGCGTTATAATGCAGATATAATTTTCTTACAAGAAACTCATTCATGTAATGATGATGAAAGTTTTTGGAAATCCCAGTGGGGGGATACAGTGTATTTTTCTTATGGCTCAAATCATTCCGCTGGAGTTGCAGTGCTACTAAATAGATTTAATGGTGATGTACTGGAGTCTGTTATTTCAGAGGAAGGACGGTGGATTATTTTGGTCTTAAAGGTGGACAATCTTTTGTTTATTACTTGCAATGTTTATGGACCAAATAGGACAGTTCAAGTAAAGGATATGTTCTCTAAGCTCTCTTTAAAACTGACAGACCTTAAGGGAAAGTACAAGGATCCCTTTTTTATCATTGGAGGGGACTTCAATGACGCTCCAGATGATGAAATGGATCGATGGCCTCCCAGATCTTCGTTGTCATTGGGTTTTAAGCCTACGTCATTTATAAGTGATCACCTCTTGCGTTCAGATGCCTGGAGGTTTATGAACCCCAGTGTCATAGATTACACATGGACCAACTCTAGCAGGTGCTCTCAGTCGAGAATTGACTTATGGTTTTTATCATCACAAGGATTACAGTTCATTTCAGAGGTTTCTCATTCTCGTGCTCCGCTGTCTGATCATAAAATAATTAGTCTTAGATTAAAGGGCTCAAACATCAGAGGATATTTGAAGTTAAATAACCATTTATTGGATGATAACAATTTTAAGGAAATTGTGAAACTACTTGCAAAAGATATTTTTGATGAAAAATAAATGAGTCCAATTCAAACATGGGAATTCTTTAAATTTAAAGTTAGAGAAGTTGCAATAAAACATAGCAAAGAAATAAAAAGATTACACTCTAGCAAAGAAGATCTCTTAATGAACCAGCTACAGTTGTTAACTTCTAGGCACAATTTATCTGAAGAAGAATTAAAAACACTTAAAAGTCTCAGTGAAGAACTAGATAGAATGTATATGAGACTCACCAAGGGTGCCTTCATCAGGTCAAAGGCTAAGTGGTTAAAAGAGGGGGAAAGAAATTCCAGTTACTTTTTGGTTTAGAAAAAAGAACTAGGAAAAGAAATAATATTGCATCTCTTAATGTAAATGGTATCATTAGCTCTGACCCCAATAATATTGCAAATTACATTACCTCCTTTTATACCAAATTATATACATCTGAATTTAATCGATCAAAATGTGACACATTTATGGAACATGTTAAAGAATTTACTCCCCTGATTTCTGAAAAATTCAGAGCTGTGAAGGTGAGCTTTTAATTTCAGAAATCAATGAAGCTGTACACTCAATGAAATTAAGGAAATCACCTGGAAATGACGGTCTCTGTTGAATTTTATCATTGTTTTTGGGATTTAATTAAGGACAATTTATTACTCATGTTCAAAGAATGCATAGCTAGAAAGGAGATGACAACAACCATGAAACAAGGTCTGATAACCCTAATTCCTAAACCAGATAAAGATCACTTAGTAATTGAAAATTGGGGGCCATTTCACTTTTAAACACAGACTATAAAATTTTATCGCAGGTTCATGCTAAACGTTTAAAAAAGAATCTAGAAGAGATAATAAGTGAAAACCAAAATGGTTTTATGGCCAAGCATCACATTAGCTCTAACATCAGATTAGTATTAGACTTAATTGACTATTTGAACTACATAAATTCAAATGCATTATTTGTATTCCTTGATTTTTTTTATAAGGCATTTGATTCATTTGAACATTCTTTCATTATACAAGCCCTGCAATTTTTTTTTATTTGGAAGTAACTTTATCAATAATATTGCCATGTTCTATAAGGACATAAACAGCTCTGTCATTTTGTATCCCAACATTTCAAAAAGGTTTCCCATTTCAAGAGGTGTATGTAAAGGATGTCCTATTTCTTGTCTTTTGTTTTTGATTGTTGCTGAACTTTTGTCTTTAAATATTTCACATAGTGCAGATATACAAGGCTTAACTATTTCTGACAGAGAGATAAAAATTACACAGCTAGCTGATGACACGGTATTATTTCTTAAGGATAAATGGCAAATACAGAGTGCATTACATGTAACTGGTGAATTTTCAGAAGCTTCAGGTCGTAAGCTCAATATAAACAAAAGTTAAATTTTATGTTTATATGAGACTGAAGAGACACTTATGTTTAATGTCCCTGTTAAACAATGTGTAAAATACATTGGTATTCACATTTCAAAGGATATGGCTCTCAGACAGCAGCTAAATTTTCTTCCTAAAATTAAGAAAACCAAGTCAATCTTAATATGTGGCTTCAGAGAGATCTTTCCATTTTTGGAAGAGTGTTATTAACAAAGGCTGAAGGAGTATCAAGATTGGTTTATCCTACCTTGTCACTCTATGTTAATGATGTGCTCTGTAAAGAAGTTAATAATGTATTTATTAAATTTGAATGGAAAAACAGACACCATTACTTTAAAAAAGAAATACTCAGATTGGAGAGAGCTGAAGGAGGATTTGAAATCTTATATTTTGTCCATTTAAATTGCACCTTCAAGATCAAATGGCTTAAAAAATGTTTGGAGTTCCCAGAATCATTATGGAATTTTATACCACACAATATATTTAAAAATTTAGGTGGCTTTAATGGGATGTAATTACACTGTCTCTAAATTGCCGATAAAACTCTCAAAAGTTCTATCAGCAGGCTTTTTTGTCTTGGATATTGTGTTATGTTCACAACTTTTCACCAACATAAGGATATAATTTGGAACAATTGTAATATCACTGTTAACAAAAAATGTACACTACCGTTCAAAAGTTTGGGATCACCCAAACAATTTTGTGTTTTCCATGAAAAGTCACACTTATTCACCACCATATGTTGTGAAATGAATAGAAAATAGAGTCAAGACATTGACAAGGTTAGAAATAATGATTTGTATTTGAAATAAGATTTTTTTTACATCAAACTTTGCTTTCGTCAAAGAATCCTCCATTTGCAGCAATTACAGCATTGCAGACCTTTGGCATTCTAGCTGTTAATTTGTTGAGGTAATCTGGAGAAATTGCACCCCACGCTTCCAGAAGCAGCTCCCACAAGTTGGATTGGTTGGATGGGCACTTCTTTGAGCAGATTGAGTTTCTGGAGCATCACATTTGTGGGGTCAATTAAACGCTCAAAATGGCCAGAAAAAGAGAACTTTCATCTGAAACTCGACAGTCTATTCTTGTTCTTAGAAATGAAGGCTATTCCATGCGAGAAATTGCTAAGAAATTGAAGATTTCCTACACCGGTGTGTACTACTCCCTTCAGAGGACAGCACAAACAGGCTCTAACAGGTACTATTTAATGAAGATGCCAGTTGGGGACCTGTGAGGCGTCTGTTTCTCAAACTAGAGACTCTAATGTACTTATCTTCTTGCTCAGTTGTGCAACGCGGCCTCCCACTTCTTTTTCTACTCTGGTTAGAGCCTGTTTGTGCTGTCCTCTGAAGGGAGTAGTACACACCGGTGTAGGAAATCTTCAATTTCTTAGCAATTTCTCGCATGGAATAGCCTTCATTTCTAAGAACAAGAATAGACTGTCGAGTTTCAGATGAAAGTTCTCTTTTTCTGGCCATTTTGAGCGTTTAATTGACCCCACAAATGTGATGCTCCAGAAACTCAATCTGCTCAAAGAAGTGCCCATCCAACCAATCCAACTTGTGGGAGCTGCTTCTGGAAGCGTGGGGTGCAATTTCTCCAGATTACCTCAACAAATTAACAGCTAGAATGCCAAAGGTCTGCAATGCTGTAATTGCTGCAAATGGAGGATTCTTTGACGAAAGCAAAGTTTGATGTAAAAAAAATCTTATTTCAAATACAAATCATTATTTCTAACCTTGTCAATGTCTTGACTCTATTTTCTATTCATTTCACAACATATGGTGGTGAATAAGTGTGACTTTTCATGGAAAACACAAAATTGTTTGGGTGATCCCAAACTTTTGAACGGTAGTGTATATATAAAGAGAACTGGATTGAAAGAGGTTTAATCTTTGTTACAGATTTGTTTGATGATAAAGGCGATCTTTATAGTTATGAAAATTTCCTAAAAGCCAAATCTTTTCCATTCGAATATAAATAATTTACTTCTGTGATAAGGGCTATTCCCACAGGTATATTTGAATTAATGAAATGTCACTTAGGATATCAAAATGTTAATCTTCAAATACCTTGTTTAAAAGTTAATGGAATAAAATTAACAGACATGAAATGTACCAACAAACATATAAGAAAAGTGCTTTATGACTATAATAAGATTTCACCCAGAGGGAAACCTTTCTGGAATTCACAATTGGATGACATAAAATGGCGTAAGACTTGGTTGTGCCCATTTCAATTCTGTATCTCACATAAAATTAGAGAATCCGTTTTAAAATTTTACACAACATCTATCCATGTAACACATTAATTTCCAAATTTACTGACATAGAACTTAATTGTACCTTTTGTAGCGCTGAGCCAGAAACGGTTATGCATTTGTTTTGTCACTGCCCCTCCTCATCTGTGTTTCGGAGTGACATAAAGAATTTTATACTTAACAAAACTGGACAGTCTATAATAATTATGCCAAAAGACATTATTACTAAATTTGAATGTGAAAATAAATCTTTAAATTACATGACAAATCTTATAATTGCACTCGGTAAATTTCACATACATAAAGTGAGGTTCTCTAGGTCCCTCCCAAACATTGATGCTTTTCTGGTTGAGTTCAATATGTATTTAGACACATTGGCCCTTTTGACGAATAAAAAAAGTGAACGCATACTATCATATTATAAGGAACTATTTTCTGTAGCCTCTGATTAAGTTTCATTGACTTTATTTAGGTTATTGTTTATCATGTTTAGATACTTTATACTCGTTAATTGTTTACTTTGCATATCTAATTGATTATCTGCCTTTTTCCATTTTCACCTGAAGAAATTTGAATTATATAAGAATGTGTTACACTTAGGTAAAAAAAAAGTTCGTTGTGACCTTCAAACTTTGAAAGTATACGATGTTTTGAACATATATTCAATTTTTTTTCTTCATGTCCCCTGCTGTATTGTTCTTTATTGTTTATAATTGGTTTATGTATGTGTATGTATGTATGTGTATGTGTATTTGTACATATGTATGATTTTTTCTTTGTAATGTTTTGAATGGATTTAAATAAAATTTTGTTAAAAAAAGGCAACTAATTGTGTCATCGATTTTTGTCGACTACGTCGATTAATCGTTGCGCCCTTAGTCTGGAACGCAGCATATGACCCTGACCAATCGTCGTGTGATGCCTTTCACGATCTTGCGCAAGTTCATAAGTCGTCGGGGAGGAGGGTCAAGAAATTGTCAGTGGCTACAGAAATGCTACGTGTGATGCCGGCGGTCTTGTGTTCCAAAACACAAAAGCAAAGAAAAGAAGAAAAAAAAAAAAACGATTGTGGACGCTGTTGCGGCTAGTGCTACGGAGGAATGATAACCTAGCATAGCTTAACCAGCTACTCACCGGGTCGCTGAAGTGCCTCCGCTATTTCTCGCCAACATTTAGCCTATCTTTTTTTGACTGTCATGGTCCTCCCTCGAGGAAGCATCAAAAGGCAGGGGTATTGTAGCCCTGCTCAACGAACCTTTCCTTGGTTTGTCGTTCCACATGACGGCAGCAACAGCAGCATCGCTTTCTCTTTGCCGTGTTTGCACATTTGCCAGAAAGCATTCTGTCATCCTATTGGTCAATGTCAATTAATACGTCATAGGAGATTTCAGACTAAGCAGGAAAATACAAAAAAAAAAGTAATTAAAAAAAACATACAAAAAAATCTGATAAGCTAGACTTTTCGTCGGGGTGTCGTGGGGCATTCCAGACGCCACGTCGCTGTTCTTCGTTTATATCACACTACCCGGGGTAAAGACGCCTGTTCGTCATTCCATCCATCCATTATCCAAACCACTTAGCCTGCTCTCAGGGTTGCGGGGATGCTGGAGCCTATCCCAGCAGCCATTGGGCGGCAGGCGGGGGGCACCCTGGACAGGCCGCTTAAACAGGCCCGACGGTGGAAATTTGTTGGCGACGACAAAATCGTGTCAAAATCGGGATGAAATCGTGTAGTCTGATCTCGGCATTAGACAACGCGCCCCCTTCTACATTCCGACTAGTTCGGTGCACCCCCAATCTCCCACACGTTCAAAAAAAAAGGAGAAAAAAACACAACATAGCCTATTTATAGCCACATGAAAGGTATCAAGGTTTTTTTTTTTATTATTTTCCCCCTTTTTCTCTCCAATTGTACCCGTCCAATTACCCCACTCTTCCAAGCCGCCTCGGTCGCTGCTCCACCCCCTCTGCCGATCCGGGGAGGGCTGCAGACTACCACATGCCTCCCCTGATACATGTGGAGTCGCCAGCCGCTTCTTTTCACCTGACAGTCAGGAGTTTTGCCAGAGGGACATAGAACGTGGGAGGATCACACTATTCCCCCGACCAGAGGAGACCGACCAGAGGACGTGCTAGTGCAGTGACCAGGACACATACACACATACGGCTTCCCAACCGCAGACACGGCCAATTGTGTCTGTAGGGACGCCCGACCAAGCCGGAGGTAACATGGGGATTCAAACCAGTGATCCCCATGTTGGTACGCAACGGAATAGACCGAAACATGCAAGGTATCAAGTTTAATCATGCACAAATCAAAACACACAAATATCAAGAGATCGCGACAATGCCCTCTCACATTCAAATGAAACTGAAACTACGCTACAACAAAGTTTCAAGCCTCACATTTAAAGAGCAAAGGTGATGGGTGAGGGCGAGGACACGCACATGCTCAGAGGCAGATAGGCCCATCATAAGAGAAGATGCTGGGGGGATGCTGTCATATTTTCAGCTGCATTAAAGAAAAATTGCATCAAGTTTAAGTTACAATCAACCATACATAACAGCAGTTACGGAATTGAAACACCAGTAATTTGATCAAATTGCAATAAAGTTATACACAACCCACCACTAAAGAACAAAGAGAATGCATAGGCTCGGATCACCGTTCCCTCTCGGGCACCTCCTAGAGACAGCTCGAGCACTCCATGGGGTGCGCGCACCACACTTTGGGAATAGAAAACTTAAAAAGAACTAAACACTTGAACGGGTTTATTGAGATGTAAACTGAACGATATGACTGTACGGTGATTCAACACATTAATGCCGGTGTTAATACTGACATTTCTTACCAAATTGATAAAAAAAGGCATTTCATGGGTTGAAAATGGCTCAACACCCCATCTACGGTTTTAAATTAGCCCTGAACCTTGCAAGCCCAATGCTGACGTAGAGTCGACCGGTTGGGGTTTATCTACGTCATGAAATAACAAAAAAAACTTAACGCCCTCTAATCAGAGGTCGGCGACCCAGCTCCGCCAGCCCTGCCCTTGTGTGAGTCTGTGAAACCACGCTCATTGATCGAGAGTCATCATTCACAGTTTACTTGCTAACCTTGCGCCTTTATTACATTTTCTATCAACCTTTTGAAGTTATCTTGATTTACAGTTAGTTATAGTTATATTATTTCATCATTTTCAATTTTGGCACAACGTTTTTGATGGCTATAGAAGCACCACCAGACAACTGGGTCGGTTGGGGTGGTGTGTGTCGCTGTGCCTGAAGCCAGGCTGGCGGAGGGGACTGATTACGGCGGTGTGCGGCAGTGAGCCAGTGACTCCTGCCCGTGCTCCTGCTTCACCCCTCCCCCTCCCCAACCTCCTTTTAAGCCCCTTTGCCACTTTGTAGCATTTTTCAAAATTATGCAGTGGGTGGGGTTAGGTTCAGACCCCGGGGGGCAAGTTATACTTTAACTGTCTTGATGCATGCTCAATAATCCAGGTAAGGAAATCACAGATCAGTTCATCTGGACACAGTGTTTATTGACAGAATAAACGTCTCTCAATAAACGTTGTGTCCAGATGAACTGATTTAACTTTCTGTGATACACTAACTGTGACTGACTGCAGGTGGACTCGTATAACGTGAGCGTGGCAGAGAGCCTGGGCGAGGTCATGTTGGTGAAGATTGAAAAAAATAAGTACTGGAGGCAAGATGACTGGTACTGCAGGTACATCACAGTGAAGACCCCAGATGGAGACCATGTGGAATTCCCTTGTTTCCGCTGGCTGGTAGATGACAAGGAAGTGATTCTGAGGGACGGACGAGGTAGTCACCGCTCCTGTTGTCTGTCTGTCTGTCTGTCTGTCTGTCTGTCTGTCTGTCTGTCTGTCTAGAGGACTCTGTCACTGACTTCTCAACAGTTCATCTGAACATATTTGAACTGGTAATCCCCATGTTGGTAGGCAATGGAATAGAGGAGACTTATCTTGAACAGTGTCTATTAACTGATCCATTCTAAGAAGTGAATTGTTTTGCAATAAAGCAATCAAACAATATTCCATTTTATATGCTAAGCAATTTACTGGCCCTGTGATGGCCTAGCGGCCTGTCTAGGGTGTCTCAACGCCTGCCACCCTATAACTGCTGGAATAGGCTCCAGCATCCCCGCGACCCTGTGGACAGAATAAGCGGCTTGGATAATGGATGGAGATATATACGTGTATATATATATACACACACACACACACATATATATATACATATATACACACACACACACACACACACACATATATATATATATATATATATATATAAATCCAGTGAGTCAAGTAAATTCTTATATATTAATATATAACATACCTTTGTTAAAAGAAACACTCAACGGCAGGGAAAGTGCTCAACAAATAAGGAGTAAAATAATCTATATAATCTACATTATATATAGTAAAGATAGATGTAGGAAAAAAACATACATTTCAGTACAAGCTTGTTTCATGCATCACGCACTCATTGGCTGCCAATGTAATATATACACACACACACACACACATATATACATGTATATATATGTGTGTGTGTATGTGTATATATATATATATATATATATATACACTACCGTTCAAAAGTTTGGGATCACATTGAAATGTCCATATTTTTGAAGGAAAAGCACTGTACTTTTCAATGAAGATAACTTTAAACTAGTCTTAACTTTAAAGAAATACACTCTATACATTGCTAATGTGGTAAATGACTATTCTAGCTGCAAATGTCTGGTTTTTGGTGCAATATCTACATAGGTGTATAGAGGCCCATTTCAAGCAACTATCACTCCAGTGTTCTAATGGTACAATGTGTTTGCTCATTGGCTCAGAAGGCTAATTGATGATTAGAAAACCCTTGTGCAATCATGTTCACACATCTGAAAACAGTTTAGCTCGTTACAGAAGCTACAAAACTGACCTTCCTTTGAGCAGATTGAGTTTCTGGAGCATCACATTTGTGGGGTCAATTAAACGCTCAAAATGGCCAGAAAAAGAGAACTTTCATCTGAAACTCGACAGTCTATTCTTGTTCTTAGAAATGAAGGCTATTCCATGCGAGAAATTGCTAAGAAATTGAAGATTTCCTACACCGGTGTGTACTACTCCCTTCAGAGGACAGCACAAACAGGCTCTAACCAGAGTAGAAAAAGAAGTGGGAGGCCGCGTTGCACAACTGAGCAAGAAGATAAGTACATTAGAGTCTCTAGTTTGAGAAACAGACGCCTCACAGGTCCCCAACTGGCATCTTCATTAAATAGTACCCGCAAAACACCAGTGTCAACATCTACAGTGAAGAGGCGGCTGCGGGATTCTGGGCTTCAGGGCAGAGTGGCAAAGAAAAAGCCATATCTGAGACTGACCAATAAAAGAAAAAGATTAAGATGGGCAAAAGAACACAGACATTGGACAGAGGAAGACTGGAAAAAAGTGTTGTGGACGGATGAATCCAAGTTTGAGGTGTTTGGATCACAAAGAAGAACGTTTGTGAGACGCAGAACAAATGAAAAGATGCTGGAAGAATGCCTGACGCCATCTGTTAAGCATGGTGGAGGTAATGTGATGGTCTGGGGTTGCTTTGGTGCTGGTAAGGTGGGAGATTTGTACAGGGTAAAAGGGATTCTGAATAAGGAAGGCTATCACTCCATTTTGCAACGCCATGCCATACCCAGTGGACAGCGCTTGATTGGAGCCAATTTCATCCTACAACAGGACAATGACCCTAAACACACCTCCAAATTGTGCAAGAACTATTTAGAGCAGAAGCAGGCAGCTGGTATTCTATCGGTAATGGAGTGGCCAGCGCAGTCACCAGATCTGAACCCCATTGAGCTGTTGTGGGAGCAGCTTGACCGTATGGTACGCAAGAAGTGCCCACCCAACCAATCCAACTTGTGGGAGCTGCTTCTGGAAGCGTGGGGTGCAATTTCTCCAGATTACCTCAACAAATTAACAGCTAGAATGCCAAAGGTCTGCAATGCTGTAATTGCTGCAAATGGAGGATTCTTTGACGAAAGCAAAGTTTGATGTAAAAAAAATCTTATTTCAAATACAAATCATTATTTCTAACCTTGTCAATGTCTTGACTCTATTTTCTATTCATTTCACAACATATGGTGGTGAATAAGTGTGACTTTTCATGGAAAACACAAAATTGTTTGGGTGATCCCAAACTTTTGAACGGTAGTGTATATATATATATATATATATATATATATATATATAGTCGACACGTTGGTCCTTGACTAACGGGTCAGACCCTTTAATCGACTGGTTAACGTTGTCGCTTGCGGGGTGGGAGATACGGGTTCGCGTCCCGGCTGTGGTGGTTCCTGGACTGCCCCCCGAATTCGCTACTATATATATATACACACACACAGTTTGTTCTTCATTATGACTATATCATTTCAACCATATAATTTGATAGGGCTGAAAAGTGTTTTCTCTATTTAGATGTCCGATGCCAAACCGGACGTCCTCATCCAAGCAGGATTTGTACCAAACTGCCCTCAAACAATCATATCCATAAATTAATTTACAATTATTTCTGTTGTAGCACGTTTACCACAGCATGATAAGACCAGACTGGCCAAGGAGCACAGACACAAAGAGTTGCAAACAAGACAGAAAAATTACAGGCAAGAGCACCATTACTCTAGTCATTGTTTTTACATTTTAACACTGCCTCGCCTTTTTTCACATACTGATTATGTGGGTGATGCTTAGGGCTACCAATAGCAGCAACAGTTTTGTAATTTGACGGGAACTCTGAGCAAGCTGAACCTTGGTAAAAACCATGTTGTTCCCCATAGGTGGAAAGAGTGGCAGCCAGGCTTCCCTATGAGCATAGACGCTGACAAACACAAAGATTTGCCTCGGGACATCCAGTTTGACTGTGAGAAAGGAATGGACTTTGTACTGAACTACAGCAAGGCGTGAGTACTCCCTTCAACACTTAGCCGGCCAAACTAAAGAGTGACACAAGCGTCATCAATGATACCAGATAGAAGCATCAGATGTCAGGCTACAGTGGACTTTTGATGTCTCCAGGTACACAAACAGAGTGAAAAGTCAATGTGCAGAGTTCATTTTCAGTATTTTTGCCCTGGCCCAAAATCTATTTTGGTGCCATCATCATGTGCGGCTTAGTGAAATGCTTTACATATACGTTTGTTCAGAGGGATTTGGTATACTGTAGAGCCATTGTAATGTTATCAACGGTATTTGCATTTGTACTCTACGCTCTCTATTTACCAGCATGAATAGTGACACTGACACTGGTTTGTCCGTGTTAGAAGAGGGATAAAAACAGTAGGGAAAAGACCACTTTGCAAATTATAAATTGAATATGTTTCCTCTTATAGATGATAGTGTACATGCCTAGTGGCTAGTTAGTTCATCCTTGGACAAGAGCACATGGGTTCATCCCTGTTGAAATACTTTGGTGAGGTATTAACCCCTCTCTGCTCCTGGATGCAGCACAGTCGCTAACCAGAGGACATACGCTGCAAAACACGTATTCGATGCTGCTTTAAGTCTCACAGTGCTTATTTCGAGATATTACTGTGCTGCTAACTCTCAAACGAGCCCCGCAGCTGAGGCGAGGATGAACAGGACGTCACTCAGTGGTCGAAAATTTCTTTATTTTTAACCAACAGGTTACAAACCTTGAAAAAGAAAACACACAAAATACAAACATACATCATTCAAGTACCCTCAACTCAAAGCTAACACACAATATAACTCACTCACTCTTGCAATCACTCACCAGTCCGTCCTCGTCCAGTCATACTAAAGAGTCCCCGCTCTGAAGCTGTATTAACTTTCTTGACGTCACCCCCAGAACGTAAATCAGCCAATCACAGCAGCTCCCTAACTGAGACCCCGGATGCACGCATTTCTCGCCAATAGAATTTCGCAATAAAAGTCCTTATCAAGCACACAGAAATCACATACAATTGGAACTGAAATAAATCTCATTATTATTATCAATACTCGGATTCACTTATGTAACTAACAATTCAAACAATGTTACAATTTAACTACATGTAAACGAAATAACTTTCACAAGTTTGTACTTAAACTAAACAAAAATATCTGACTAAACACAACTCAAATCCAACCACCCCATAGAAAGTAACACAATTACTAGTAAAATTGTCCTGTTCCACTGGCAGATATTATTGCTTGTTTCAAGAAAGGGTACTTGTTTTGTGATTGTGTTGTTATGATAATTTTTCACTTTACAGGAAAAGAAATCTTAAAGCAAGAAACGATTTGAGATAATCTTTCGTTTCTAGGGTAAATGTCTTTATTCAAGTCTTATAATCATGAAACAAGTACACTTTCACAAGCATTTTTTTTGCCAGTGGGATTAGCAAAGATTTTTTATTAGCAATATGTTGAAATAAGCATTATGAGACTTAAAACAAGATAAAATACCTTGGTAAACTGGCCACAGAAATAGGGCTGGGCAATAAGGAGAAAATCCAGTATCACAATATCTTTAATCCAATACCTCAACATCGATATTATGATGATATTGTAGGGATGACGACTGGTGCTTTCATAAGATATTTACATACAAGAGATTTTTGATATACAGTCATTAGTAATGTGGACAGGATGTCCAGGCAGGTAGTAGCAAATAGATAATATAACAGTGACAGCAGTCTGGTAAGTTCAGAAAATTACATCCCTTTACTGTAATGCTGCCTTTAAAACCAGGGCAAGACAACACTTATACCATGTAACGATGTCCAAAATCCCAGACGATATTTAGTCTCTTGTCACTATCACAATATCGATTATAATATTGCTATATCCCCCAGCCCGAAACAGAAACTCTCTAAAGACACTTGGGTACAACTGATTTTTACACACTTCCTCCCCAAAAGAGAAAAAAGATGAGACACACAAAAAGATGACACACACAATCTAAACCAGGAGCTTGTGGAGTTAGAAAACAACGAGACAGGAGACGTGAGAGTAGACGTAGTCGAGGTAGTTTACTAGCTCCAACTTTTCATCTCATACATTCGACAACGACCCTGAACTCTGTCCCGGAAGTGGAAGTGCATTATCTCTTAGGTGAATGTCTCTAGTTATATAGATGTGCGTCACCACACAGGCCCCCTCCAGAATTCACCTACACAAAACAATGCAAAACAGCAAAAGCGCAAGTCATGAACATAAAAATAGACTCTACAACAGAACAGTCAATGACATAGTGCAAAGTCACGGGGAAAACAAGTGACGAGTCGGGGGGCGGACCCTGCGGCCCTAACGGCTGCGCTTCACAGGAGGGGAAACAGATGGGGCCGAAACCCGGGCCATAGGTGGGGCCGAAGTAGGAACAGAGGCAGGTGCCGGGGCCGACCTAGGAGGGCGTCTTTATATAACGTTTATTGAGAGAGAAACGTTTCATCACTCATCTAAGTGACCTCTTGAGTCTCAACTGACTGCAGGTATCCCCACCCTTATAAACAATACAGTGGCATAACGACCGAAAACAACAATCGGTTTCATGTGCAAATTACCACTACCATTAACTAGAGTTACAATGTTTTTATGCATGCTCAATAATCCAAGTAAGAAAATCAAAGAAAAATCCGGATACAATCCAGATGAACTGATTCAACTTTCTTTGATTTTTCTTAGAGTTACAGACTTACTCTTAGGCGTGCCCCCCACCCCCCATCGGTTCAGCGATGGTCATTCCATCTTCACATAGGTGGCCTTTTTTATTTTTTTTCTCTGCCCAATTGTATCCGGTCAACTCTTCTGAGCTGTCCCGGTCACTTCCACCCCCACTACCACATGCCTGCGATACATGTGCAGTCGCCAGCCCTTTTTTTTTTTCACCTGACAGTGAAGAATTCCGCCAGGGGGACGTAGCGTGTGGGAGGATCACCCCATTCCCCCCAGTTCCCCCTACCCCCTGAACAGGCGCACTGACCGACCAGAGGAGGCGCTAGTGCAGTGACCAGGACACATACCCACATCCAGCTTCCCACCTGCAGACATGGCCAATTGTATCTGGAGATTCGAACCGGTGATCCCCGCGTTGGTAGGCAACGGAATAGACAGCTACGCTACCCGGACGCCCCTGTAGATGACCTCTTTGAGTCCCTGTTCAAACCACTGTAACTCTGGTTAGCGTTATGCGACTGTTATTGTTTATAAGGGTGGGGATGCCTGCAGTCAGTTGAGACTGAAGAGGTCACTTAGATGATGATGAAACGTTGCTGTCAATAAACGTTGTGCCCCAATGAACTGATTCAACTCTCTGTGATTTCCTTACTGGGATTATTGTGCATGCATCAAGACGTTTTCAAGAAGTCATTCGGTTTAGTGGATTGGCCGAGTACAAACATAGCTGATTTAACTGGAAGCACCATAACTCGGATGCTGTGTGTATTTTTCTCTGGGTTCTTTTCATTTTTCTTTTCATGTTATGCCTGGATTTTTGCGCTGCAGTGATAAGATATTTTCACATGAAAGGGGATGGTGGCTGATGATAACCATTCTCCCTCCCAGCATAGAGAACCTGTGTGTGAACCAGTTTATGCACATGTTCCAGACCTCCTGGAATGACTTTGCTGATTTTGAGAGGATCTTTGTGAGAATCAAAAACACGATTTCAGGTCAGCCTCGGCTCTTCGAACATACAATTTATAACAACAAAAAAAAGTGTATGAATTCATTCAGTCATCAGTGTATATTGTTCTTCTTTTGCATTATATCATATTCCCCAGAGTATGTGATGCAGCACTGGAAGGAGGACTTCATGTTTGGTTACCAGTTCCTGAATGGCTGCAACCCGGTAATAATCCAAAAATGCATCAAACTTCCAGACAAGTTTCCCGTCACTCATGAGATGGTTGCTTTCTGCCTGGAGAGAGACATGACCCTGGAGCAAGAGATAGAGGTAAACACACATAGGACATCACGATTTTCTTGAACTCCGTCTGTATCGCTGTCCCTCAATTCTTTTTTTTTTCTCCCCAATTGTTTCTGGCCAATGATCCCACTCTTCTGAGCCGTCCCGGTTGCTGCACCATCCCCTCTGCTGATCCGGGGAGGGCTGCAGACTACCACATGCCTCCTCTGATACATGTGGAGTCACCAGCCGCTTCTTTTCACCTGACAGTGAGGAGTTTCACCAGGGGGATGTAGCACATGGGAGGATCACGCTATTCCCCCTAGTTCCCCCTCCCCCCTGAACAAGGCGCCCGACCGACCACAGGAGGCGTTATTACAGCGATCAGGACACATACCCACATCCGGCTTCCCACCCGCAGACACAGCCACTTGTGTCTGTAGGGATGCTCGACCAAGCCAGAGGTAACACAGGAATTCAAACTGATGATCCCCTTGTTGGAAGGCAACGGAATAGACTGCCATGCTACCCGGATGCCCCACTGTCCCTCAGTTCTGAGGGAAAAGTACAAACTGACAGCTGTATTTTCCATTGTTTTCAGTCGTGTTTTTGCAAATGCCATCTGAGGGTTGGACTTTAAGAGATCACGATAGTAATATATAAAGAAATCATTGGTAGCTAGTAAATTAATTGTCACAGTCCTTGCTCAATTCCTTTCACACTCTGTGAGTAGGGAGAACAGTAGTAGTTTTCTCTTTTATGATGCAAAATGTCTCTGATTGGAGAGATTGGAGCCATTGGTTCGAGAAAGAGATACAAGGATATGTCAACAATGCCTAAACTTCCAGCCCCACACCAACTTGTTATTCTATACCTGTGAGGACCCTCATTGACCACCCTCATTGCTTAGCCCATAACTATCAGAACTGCATGCCTACCTGGAATTTAAACTAATCCTACTTCTGATTCTAATCTATACTGTAAACCCAAGTCCTATCCATAAGATATACCCTTTAAGAAGTGAGGACTGTCCAAAATATCCCCACTTTGCAAAAATGTCCTCACTTGGATGGTTTGAAACTCAAAACTCAAAGTGTTCTTCACAAATAAAGCTGAACAAAAATACACACACACACACACACACATGCTCAATTATGTTAAACAATGTTGTCCTTCCAGGAAGGTAACATATACATAGCAGACTTTGAGGTCCTGGATGGCATCAGCCCTAACGGTACCGACCCGTGTACCCAGCAGTACCTGGCTGCTCCTATCTGTTTGCTCTACAGGAATGCCCAGAACAAGATCCTGCCTCTGGCCATACAGGTACAGTGAGACAGCTGAGGAGCAGGTGTGTCACACAACACTACCTTCCTAAAAGCGTTGGCTTTTACCACTGTCATTTCAGTGTTCATCTCTTTCTCTTTCTCGAGTGGCCTGGCTTATCTTCCTCTTTATTTCTCTCACTCCTCTGTTTCACTCCCACTTCTACTCTCTTCCAGCTGAAGCAGACTCCAGGCGAGGACAACCCCATCTACCTGCCCAGCGACAGCCAGTACGACTGGCTGCTGGCTAAGATCTGGGTCCGCTCCGCCGACTTCCACGTCCATCAGACTGTCACACATCTGCTGAAGACACACCTCATGTCCGAGGTGTTTGGCGTTGCCATGTACAGGCAGCTTTCAGCGGTTCATCCCGTCTATAAGGTGAGACTCCCCTTACATCCAGTTTGACTAAGCATAAACTATTTGCTGGATCGAATCAGTGACTAAGGGATCAGACTGACTGATGGGTCCTCTCCTAGCTGCTGATCCCACACATTCGTTTCACCATTGCCATCAACACCAAGGCCAGGGAGGAGCTCATCTGTGAAAACGGCATCTTCGACAAGGTGATTTTGTGTATCCCAAGGCCTTTCTTTTTTTACTTGATTCAATGCTAAGACTGCAACTAATGATTAGTTTCATTATTGATTAATGTATTAATGTATGAATTAATTATGTATTAATGTAGGAGTACTTTGAGGGGCTGATGAATGAAGAAAATGAGAGAGAGAGAAGGTTGGATGATGTGGGGATAGTGAATCAGGAAGTGTGGTGGATTAGCAAGGAGGAAGTGAGGGAAGCTATGAGGAGGATGAAGAGTGGAAAGGCAGTTGGTCCTGATGACATACCTGTGGAGGCATGGAGATGTTTAGGAGAGATGGCAGTGGAGTTTTTAACTAGATTGTTTAACACAAGCTTGGAAAGTTAGAGGATGCCTGAAGAGTGGAGAAGAAGCATACTGGTACCGATTTTCAAGAACAAGGGCGGTGTGCAGAACTGTAGCAACTACAGAGGTATAAAGTTGATCAGCCACAGCATGAAGATATGGGAAAGAGTAATAGAAGCTAGGTTAAGAGGAGAGGTGACAATTAGCGAGCAGCAGTATGGTTTCATGCCACGAAAGAGCACCACAGATGTGATGTTTGCTTTGAGAATGTTGATTGAGAAGTATAGAGAAGGTCAGAAGGAGTTACATTGTGTCTTTAGAGAAAGTATATGACAGGGTGCCGAGAGAGGAGGTGTGGTATTGTATGAGGAAGTCAGGAGTTGCAGAGAAGTATGTAGGAGTGGTGCAGGATATGTATGAGGGAAGTGTGACAGTGGTGAGGCATCTAGTTGGAATGACAGATGGATTCAAGGTGGAGGTGGGATTACATCAAGGATTGGCTCTGAGCCCTTTTTTGTTTGCAATGGTGATGGACAGGTTGACGGACGAGATCAGGCAGGAGTCTCCATGGACTATGATGTTTGCGGATGGCATTGTGATCTGTAGTGAGAGTAGGGTGGAGGTTGAGGAGAGCCTGGAGAGAAGAGGAATGAAAGTCAGTAGGAGCAAGACGGAATATCTATGCATGAATGAGAGGGAGGACAGTAAAATGGTGAGGATGCAAAGAGCAGAGGTGATGAAGGCATATGAGTTTAAATATTTGGGGTCAACAGTCCAAAGTAACGGGGAGTGCAGAAGAGAGGTGAAGAAGAGAGTGCAGGCAGGGTGGAGTGGGTTGAGAAGAGTGTCAGGAGTGATTTGCGACAGACAGGTACCAGCAAGAGTTAAAGAGAAGGTTTACAAGATGGTTGTGAGACCAGCTATGTTATATGGTTTGGAGACAGTGGCACTGACGAAAAGACAGGAGGTGGAGCTGGAGGTGGCAGAGTTGAAGATGCAAAGATTTTCACTGGGAGTGACGAAGACGGCAGGATTAGGAATGAGTATATTAGAGGGACAGCTCAGGTTGGACAGTTTGGAGACAAAACAAGAGGCAAGATTGAGATGGCTCGGACATGTGTGGAGGAGAGATGCTGGGTATATTGGGAGAAGGATGCTGAATATGGAGCTGCCAGGGAAGAGGAAAAGAGGAAGGCCAAAGAGGAGGTTTATGGATGTGGTGAAGGAGGACATGCAGGTGGTTGGTGTGACAGAGGAAGATGCAGAGGACAGGAAGAGATGGAAACGAATGATCCGCTGTGGCGACCCCTAACGGGAGCAGCCGAAAGTAGTAGTAGTAGTAGTAGCCGTAGTAGTAGATTGATTAATGTATGATATTTTTTTGATGAATCAATTAATAGTTTGGTCTACAGACTGTTGAATATATGGGCAAATACCCATCACAAGTTCCCAGAGTCCTAAGGGATTTCTTGATACTGTGTACATGGCAGTCAAGAACCCCCCAGGTATTCATTTCATGATATGAATCAAAGCGAGATGAGCAAATGTTAGATTAGAATTTTTGAATCTGTAACCAACAAATGTTTGATATATTTTTTTGACAGATGATGAATTGATTACCAATTTTCTAATCAATTAATTTTCCATTAACCAATTGAATGTTTTACTAATAATTTCAGCACCAATTGATGCTGATCAAATGGTGTAAATTGAAGAGAAAGGGGGGTTAATAAATACCATGGCATAGTCTGTCGGAAACATTTCTAAAATGAGTGTGCTAAAATCTTAGTCCATCACATCAAGACGGACTTGCTGATCTTTCCTTTAGAGCTTGTCTCTACTGTTAACCTCCTTGTCAATGCCATAGGTGATGTGAGAACGCACTATTCACTGTGCAGCCATTAACTGCTGGTTTGATGGGTCTGGGACTGGCCAAGGTTTATGAAAAGAGTGGAGGTGTGGTTGAAACAGTATGGCAGTAAAATGTTGTCACATCTATTCTGATGTGAATGACCTTGATTCATCTCTACCTGGCAAACCACATCAAGCTCTTTCTCTTTGACCAGGCCAATGGCACAGGTGGAGGTGGTCATGTCCAGTTGGTGCAGAAGGCGATGAAGTCGCTGACGTTCAGATCTCTGTGCTTTCCTGATGCCATGAAGGCCCGCGGCATGGACAGTAAGAAGGAACTGCCCACCTACTTCTATCGAGATGATGGTAACAAAGTGTGGGAAGCCACCAAGAGGTGTGTGCAGTGTGTGTATGTGTTCATTTCATACCATTTTCCCATTTAACAGACACTTTTACCCAAAGTAACTTAGAAAGAAGTCAACAATTAGTGGATGTATTTGTGTGTCAATCTCTTGGCTATGACAATATTACTAAGATGCCTGATCTTAGTAACATTATGTCTGCTGAAATTGGTGAAAGTGCGTAATAAAAAGGAATCAGAAACACTTTTCATTTCATGTACGGAAGTACATGAAATGAAATATTGTGTCCCCCAGTCCACAACAGTGCAACACAAAGATAAAAATACATATCCAAAAACTACAAGAACACATATATCCAAACTAACACATATATCCAAACTAAAAAAATAAAAAATAAATCACTGTCCAAGGGAACGAACGCCAACCAGGATGACTGTCGGAATTGCCGGTCTGCATTGGCTAGCAGTTAGCTTAGCCTGCCCTGCTTCTGCGTCCTGTCAGACTGCCCTCAGTGTTTCCTCTTCTAGTGTAGCTCCGGGCAGGGCCATGGTCCTTGGGCCCGCCAGACACAGCAGACCAAGTTCCCTCAACTGATCCAACACTAGCTCTCCCAGCCAGACGTCCTCGACACCCCTCCCCACACTCCACATGATGACACCAAAAACACCACAGTCAACGCCAGGCAGCGATAAGTTATAATAAGTGATAATAAGTTGATCAACAAAAGAGATGTAAGTAATAGGCCATTCAAATGCCACAAAGCAGTATGACAGACACAGCCAGGAGTGCATGTTATATAAAGTGCTTATAGTGTAAGTGCACAATAGGCAGATCACTGACAGTGTGGGGGAGTAGTAGGGGAAGGAAATTATGATTTAGCTGGACAATGCCAAAAATCAGTACAACAGTCATGCTTACAGACCATCTATGGATGAAGGTAGGCCTGGAAAAGGAGAGTTTTTAGGCCTTTATTTGAATGAAGTAAGTGAATCAGCTGCTCTGATGGAAGACGGGAGTTTATTCCACCATTTTGCAGCAAAGAAAGGTCTGGACCAAGAGCTCGTCCCTTTTGAAATTGGCATAGATGGAACGAAGAGGGTGAGAAGGAGTGTGCGTGTTAATTCATATGGATTTGGGCAGTTCCTTGAAAACATGGTAATTATAACTTGTACAGAAATCAACTTTGCTTGCCATAACAGGTGTGGGATCTTTGCAAATAGGTGTCATGACACAGGTTGTCCAAAAACTAGAGGATTGGGCACAAATTTAGCAGTGATTATGTTGACCTGATGTTTCCAGCTGCCAAAATTCTACTGACCTAATTTGTTATTTCACATGAGGATTTCCTGCTACACTTATTATTTCCATTGATTTGATACCAATGCAAACATTTTCATCAGCGAATGCAAACATTTTCCCTTTGCAAACACAAGACAACTTTGTCTTGTTTTTGCAGTGCTTTCAACTGTTCCACCATGAATAAACTTCTGCTTTATTGCTAACAGTTAATGCACATTTGTGAAAAAAAAAATAGGAAGCACACATCCACGAATTAAAACATTTTGCACATAGACTACTATGCACTCTGCAAATTTGAAAAAACTATTTGAAAGCTAGTGTCAAAACCTCAATATATGAAACTGTACAGACAATATATTAAACTCTGTCTTATGTACAACTGTTCATTCTGACACGAGCGGTTGTTCTGCTTTTGCTGGTAAAGGTTGAATTCCTGTAGGTCAACTTCCAAGGGGTTGAGCAGTAACCTTTGATTTAAGAGTAACTCTAAATGTAACTCATAACTGAGTCAATATATTTCACCTATTTTGGTTTCTAACTAAAATTGTTCTGAAGTAGGCTACTTTTGATTGTGTGAATACATTTTCCATTACAAAACCACACTTTTACTCACCGACCCACCCAGGACCCTGTACCCACTCCCTGGCCATATCATACTCTATCCTCTGTATAATATTGGCATCCTTTACTTTTTCCCTCCTGCAGTTTTGTGTCAGATGTGTTGTCGATCTACTACACCAGTGATGAGGTACTACAGGGAGATGAAGAGATCCAGGCCTTTGTGAAAGATGTGTGCAGCTTTGGTATGCAAGACTTCGACTACTGTGGTAGGTATCATAACAGAAACCCTATTAGAGAAGCTATTATATTGCTTTATCAAGTGTAAGATGATTTGGCCATAGCTGATGGATGGTGGAGAAGAACAAACTTTTTTAAGACCAATTCAAATAAACTTCCTTTGTTTCAACATTACCTGGCACATGTTGTGTTTTGCAAAGAACCTTTGCACCAACACTCTGCAAAAGAGAAATCACATTTTCTCTAAAGATGCTGACTGACTGTCAATTTCAACTGCCCACATCCTGTGCACAGAGTTCCCAAAGTCCTTGAAGACATGCGAGGAGCTCACAGAGTATCTGACCGTCGTGATCTTCACAGCCTCAGCCCAGCATGCAGCTGTCAATTTCGGACAAGTAGGTCGTCGACAAACTTCGCATTTAATCATCAGGGTTAACACTGATTTATTACAATGTCAACTGCTGCCCTGCGGTGGGAGGTGTGGGTTCATTTTATAGAGTATCAGAATAACATTTTCCGTACGTATGGCTGCGGAAATGTGAGCTCATTTACACTTTATTCATGTACCTTCCAGTATGACTGGTGCTCCTGGATCCCCAATGCCCCCTCTACAATGCGTAAGCCCCCTCCAACACAGAAGGGAGCAAGTGATGTGACACTTATAATCGAGAGCCTTCCTGATCGAGGGCGCTCCTGCTGGCACCTGGGGGCTGTCTGGGCCCTCAGCCAGTACCAGGACAATGAGGTGCAGAGAGGGCCCGTCAATGACCAATTGCACAAACGGTGTCACACGCATGCACGCACACACACACACACACACACACACACACACACACACACACACACAGACGCATGCATGCACATGCACAGATCCTGATGGATCCCAGGCACACTCTTATGTGTCAACCTTTTTAATCGTTTACAAGCATAATCTTGAAACAGAAACCACACAATCCTACAACAGTCCTGCTTGTGGAGCATTTTGTTTCCTCTTTGCAGTTTGCCTTTACATCCTGTTGCCAGAGCTTCAGTAAATCACTGTTCTATGTGCTTTTCTACCTCAGCTGTACCTGGGCATGTACCCTGATGAGCAATTCATAGAGAAGCCGGTGAAGAAGGCCATGGAGACATTCAGGAAGCGGCTGGTGGACATAAGCAGTGAAATAAAGAGGAGGAATGAGGGAAAGAGACTGCCTTACTACTACATGTCCCCTGATAGGATCCCAAACAGTGTGGCTGTGTGAAGGATAGAGGTTTTACTAAAAACCCTTCTCAAGAGGATTATCGTGTTCCTCCATTGATTTTATTTGCTCTGTTTGTCTCTTGTGTCACTGTTGCATGTGATTATCATGCCATTCTTTTCTAGATTTATCAGTGCAAAAAAAAACCCCAACTCTAATGCTAAACCTTGTTTGTTTCATAGATGTAGTTAAAATGGGTCATTATGTATAGGCAAGGCTCAGCGTTTTCGGTTTTTATTTTTCAAAGCCAGCCAGCATGCCGGATTTCACCACAAGAGGACACTGTTACATAACCTCACACGAACAGGAACAACTTTTGGATCCGTGGAAACATAAAATCCGGGGGGAAATCGATTTAAACTGATCTGCTCCTTTTAAAAAAATCTGGGTATTTTTAGGTGAAAATCGGTAAAACCCGAAAACGCTGAGCCTTGTGTATGGGTTTAAATGAGCACTGGTTTGGTGTTAATGTTGAATGTCATTTTTGCTTCCTTCACTGTCCTTGTGATGCTCGAAGTGCGAAGGCAATCGCCCCCTTAATAAGAATAGCGTTCTTAACTGCAGCACATCTGCTGATGATAGAACAGGGACTACAGCTAGCATACATTATTTGTTATGCTGTGCAAAACAAATAGTCACATCGCAGCAGTCCATAACACATGAAACACAGAAACGACAATAAATTACTATAATCACAATGCTTTAGAAATCCCTTTATTTCTGTTTGATTTTTTTTATTCTAAATACTTTGACTGTGTGAAGCCAAAGTCAAAACTTTAATTTAGTTTGATTCTAAATTATATCTATCCCTTTCAAGTAGTAATCGAATGTGTATGAATTCCTCCACCCCTCCAATTGTATTGGGTCAATTGTATTGCCCCACACTTCCGAGCCGTCTCCGTCGCTGCTTCACCCCCTCTGCCGATCCGGGGAGGGCTGCAGATTACCACATGCCTCCTCCGATACATGTAGAGTCGCCAGCCGCTTCTTTTCACCTGACAGTGAGGAGTTTCACCAGGTGGACGTAGCGCGTGGAAGGATGACGCTATTCCCCCTAGTTCCCCCTCCCCCCTGACCAGGCGCCCCGGAGGAGGCGGCGCTAGTGCAGCGACCAGGACACATACCCACAATCGGCTTCCTATCCGCAGACACGGTCAACTGTGTCTGCAGGGGCGCTCGACCAAGCCTGAGATAACACGGGGATTCGAACTGACGAGCCCAGTGTTGGTAGGCAACCGATTAGACCGCTACGCTACCTGGACGCCCCGAATGAATATGAATCTAACGCAACTCTCCTGTCAAATGAAGTCATTTTTTTTGTCTTTCAAGTCTACGCCCTGCTTTAAGGAATTTAAAATGGAGGACCATATGAATACTGACGGTAAGCAAATATGCTCCTTTTACGCACCCCGAGTCTGTTCTGTGCTGGTGAATGCCCAGGTGTAAAGGTCTACCGGAGCTACACTGGCCTCACAAGACGACGCCAAGGAAAGCCAAAGTCTACGAAGTGGTGAAGGGGTTGCTGAAATTAGCAAACGTGCAACTGCAAACGTGAAAGGACCTCCACCCGTAACGGAGGCCTTTAAAACGGGTGTTGGCATTTTAGGAGAAGTGAGTCAGTTTGACTGAACACCCCCCAAAAATATCCGCTCCCCCTCCATCTCTCCACTTCCTCCTTTCGTCCCGTAGCCCCTCCCTCCAAACCGGCTTCATGGACGGGCCTTGGTTTGGCCGACGTAACTGGCAAAATTTGTGTTGTTGATAATCTACGCATGTAAAAATGTTATTTTCGGCAAATCTTAGTTACACGAACATTGTAGTTGTGAAGCACTGTTTTACTTATCGCGGAAGTATTTATAACGTTCACTGTTTACAAAGTAACGGCAGCACCTTGTGTGACGATCACAGTCCAAGATCTGTAATAATTCTCTGAAGCCAGTAAAATGTATGGCAGTTGTTAATCTATGCATGATAGTTTTAGAATGGCGTCTTATAGAACAACTGAACACGAGGCTTAAACCTAACCTTTCAACAGCAAAAAAACAAAAACAAACAAAAACGTTTACTGTGCCTGGGAAGTTTATAAGTAGTTTATTGGGTTTTTCGGGTAGTGTGCCAATGATTACTGCTACCTACAGTAGTAGTCTGGTCTTCTCCTGGATCGCCACCTTGTCATGGTGGAGAAACTTGCGTGTACAAATGATCCCAAGCGCTATGCCGTTCGGAGCTTGGTTCCTGGTAGGGTCACCCAAGGTGGATAGGTCAAGGGGGAGGTTCCAGAGGAAGCACGATCCAACAAAGACCTCAACGGCGGAACTGGTGGAAGATGTCCTCAGGTCACAATAGCAGTGAAGGCGGATGAAGGCTGCAACAGAGAGTGGTCACCATCGGCTTGGTTCTCCATGCCATTGGACTCTGGCCACCCCCCTGCCAAGGACCGTGGTGGCTGCAGGCGCATCAGCCTCGCCACGTAAAAAGCTGTCACGTGCAGGCGTTTTTCCATTACGCGGCTCCAGGATCGGGCTCTACACCCACCAGAGGACCCAGAGGGACCCAGAGGGAGGACGGCCATACTCGACCCCGAGTGACCGCCGATGATGATGAGGATGAGGATGATGATGAATAGGCTGGTCTTTCTTGTAAATTGAATCAGGAATTTGATGGACCGTTGTTGGTAATATTTGACTTTTCTTGTAATAACTCTTAACTTTTACTTTCGTCTTCACTTTCAAATCTGTGGTTTAGATAACTGGGTTAAACTTGAAACGTGTCTGGCGCTCATGTTCACAGACAGTTGTAAAGCTGTGTACAGCGGTGGTGGTCTAGGTCCACCCAACTAAGCATATTTTGCAAATACAAATCACGATTATCAAACAAACCCAAATTGTTTTGCAACCCCCCACCAAAAAAACAAACAAAAAACGTGTGTATCAAACAAATACAGTGCAGTTTTCTAATACATCCCGAATCACAAACAAATACAAAATGTTTTATGGAGAAAAAAAAGCATGGTTACCAAAAACACAATCGGTTCAACAAATACACACATTTAAATACAGGCATTGGGCACAACCCCCGCTTTTTCCCCTCCCCAATTGTATTCGGCCAATTACCCCTCTCTTCCGAGCAGTCCCGGTTGCTGCGGCTGCTCCACCCCCCGCTGCTGAACCGGGGAGGGCTGCAGACTACCACGTCTCCTCCGATACATGTGGAGTCGCCAGCCGCTTCTTTTCACCTGACAGTGAGGAGTTTCTCCAGGGGGACGTAGCGCGTGGGAGGATGACGCTACCCCCCGCCCCCGATCAGGCATTCCGATCGGCCAGAGGTAGCGCTAGTGCAGCGACTAGGACACGTACCCACATCCGGCTTCCCACCCGCACACCCGCTGACATGTCTGCCCGAAGACGCGATTTTGAATCCAAGCCGGAGGTAACACAAAGATTCGAACCGGCGATCCCCGTGTTGGTAGGCAACGGAATAGACCACTACGCTACCCGTACGCCCCCATACACTGTTTAAATTACCTATAACTAAGATAAACCAACCAGAAACCTGCTGAGCTTATAAAGTAAACTGAAGTGAATTCATGGCGAACTATGGATTTTAATTAGCATATGAAGTTACCGAGACGTCATATGGGTTCGCAGCAGTTCTGAAGAAGAGTTTCAGCAGCAGCTTGTAAACTGTTTGTATATTCTGGCTCCAGGACGCCCATCCTGCTCATCAACTTAATATGGTGGCAAATATTTACCTATGGATACACGAACAAGAGATGAAGTTTCATTTACAAGCGTTGATCATGAACGGGCTTCTGGCTGCTAACGACGTCTACCTGCAGGAGTCTGTAGTTTGTGGAGCATTTCACCCTGCTGAAGTAAACCCAGTGATGACGTAAGCATTTCTCTTATCTCAGAAAGGTTAAGTGGGGCCATTGACTAAACCATTCCCCCCGGTGGAGTAAAGATCACTCTTTCAACTGATACGAGTATTTTCTAGGGAGAAAATGTAGAAAAAAAACCCAGGAAGGATGCAGCATATGATGAAATAGTCATTTTAATGCATTATTTCTAGAAAGTATAAAAACAGCAAACTATGTCAATCTCAGCTCAGGTTGTCATACCTTAATAAAACAAATGCCACTGTCTTTTAAGCACTAATAATTTCACGGGCAATTTTTTTGAGGCTACCTACTGATGAGGTATTGATTGATTCTGTATAATTTGGACATTAGGTGGTGATTACAGCTCAGACACAGTTTAGAGGTCACTGGTAATGTTTTCTGTAGCGGAATATGGCAGGCACATGAAAAGATGGATGCTATCACATCCAGGAACTATAAATCTTGCATGATCTGGTTTATTTTGTTATAACACGGGTCAGAATTGATAGATTTTAATGAGCAAAAGTATAAGAAATGGTTTCAGAGCTGTGATGCATAAACATACAATCACGAAATCTACTGATGAAATTGGCATTTTCTCAGCTATTTTCGTTGTCAACACTGTGCAGAGCATACGCAGATGTGTGACGTTAACCTCAGCTGACACTTTTTTGTCCTTTTTTGAGGGTAAACAATATTAATCACGTCACATGTATCATGACGTTGAGAAGCCTTGCTGGCCTCTCAGCATCCCTTTGTGTATGGCACATTTCCCAAATACAGATGTATGAGCATCTGCTGTGTATGTAGTATTGCATGTCCGAGGTGTGTTTGGGTAACCCTATATAAGTTGTTCTAGAGGACATGTTTGTTCTGTGATTGGGGCGGCGGGGCCGCCGGCTATCATCGGAGAGCGATCATGATGTTGAGCCAGCGTCCATTATTCTGTGGATGTAAAGTCTGACCAGCATGATGTCACCAGTAGAGATATTTTCACCCATACAAACACACTTGTACACATACACTTACACACATGCACTTACACACACACACGGAGAATATCTTGTTTGGTGCCACACAGCTTTCCGTTTGTGTCGGTCCTCAGAAGTTTTTCCATCGGATAGAAGAGAGAATGACGTGGATGAAGTAGAAGAGAGTGGCGACATATGCAAATACCTAAAAGACATAGCAATCAAGGGTTAAGATTTTAAATGAGGACTTCTCATCCTAAACTATGTTCACACAGTGTACATGCATATCATCTGTGCAGGTGGGTTTCAGCCATGTGCCATGGTGTTTGGTGTCTGCAGGTTTCCACGACAACTCAATAACACAGCAGCTGTATTCACTTATAAGTCCTCCCTCTGGCTGAAGGTGTGTTGATCTGTCAAATCTGCCGGTGTAGGTAAACCTGAATACACATGATGGCACCCAGTATGCATTATCCATCCATCCATCCATTATCCAAACCGCTTATCCTGCTCTCAGGGTCGCGGGGATGCTGGAGCCTATCGCAGCAGTATGCATTATACTTATTCTTATTATTAACCTTTTACTGAGCCTTTTCAAGACATTCACAAGAACTTAACATAAACAGCAAAAAGAGAGAAGAAAAGTACACAATGTTGGGGTGCCTGGGTAGCGTCCGGGTAGCTGTTCTGTTGCCTACCAACATGGGGATCGCCAGTTCGAATCTCCGTGTTGTCTCCGGCTTGGTCAGGCGTCCCTACAGACACGGGTGGGAAGCCAGATGTGTGGGTATGTGTCCTGGTCGCTGCACTAGCGCCTCCTCTGGTCGGTCGGGCGCCTGTTCGGGGGGGGGGGGGCAGGGGGCGTGATCCTCCCACGCGCTACGCCCCCCTGGCGAAACTCCTCACTGTCAGGTGAAAAGAAGCGGCTGGTGACTCCACATGTTTTGGAGGAGACATGTGGTAGTCTGCAGCCCTCCCCGGATCCGCAGAGGGGGTGGAGCAGCGACCGGGACAGCTCGGAAAATAGGGTAATTGGCCAAGTATAATTGGGGAGAAAAGGGGGGGGATTCCCCCCCTCCGCCCCCCAAAAAAGTACACAATGATAGTAGACAAACCCCTGAGGAATTCGTTCACACGTTAAACCTGAGAATCAATTCATAATCTGATTTAAAAAAATAAAATTGCTGTATTCTATAAGACACCAGCTAAATGAGTATCATTTTTAAAGAATGACTTAAAACACGTTTACGTTGTTTTATTTTCCAATTTGAGCTTTAAATGTAACTTTTGTGTCTATCTATCTATCTATCTATCTATCTATCTATCTATCTATCTATCTATCTATCTATCTATCTAGCTATCTAGCTATCTATCTAGCTATCTATCTAGCTATCTATCTATCTGATCTTGCTGTTGCTGTCCTCTCAGTGACAGGGTGTAGTCTCAGGTTGCCAGACCTCCCAGTGTGTTTTGTATGTCCTTACCACAGCTGCAATGTCAATCTGGTAGAACCTAAAGGGCTGCAGTGCTTTTCTGAGGAAGGTGATATATGCCAGATCCACCGCTGCACTAAGGTAAAAAAATGCTGCCAGCCCATGGTAGACAAAGTCCTGAAGACAGGAGAAAACACACACACACGCACACACACACACACAAATAAAATAATTTAATAATTTGTCCTGACCCTGTGGTCAGGACAGTGCAGAGGGAAGACGACATGGGGAGGTCGGAGCAGGTTTCAGCACAGGGGGCAGAGATGCTGCAGGTTGAAATGAACAGTGGGGCAGAGGAGCAGGTGATGAAGCCTGCTGGTTGGTGCGACAATGTGACTGGTATGGAGCATGAAGCTGAATCTGATAATGTTTCTGTAGCGGACAGTGACTCTGCAGAGTGTAAATTTATACTCACTGGAGGAGATTAACAGTTTTCTAGATGAGATTTATGGCAAATTGCCAAGTGTCATGGATTATTTTCCTGACGCCGACATTCATTCGGTCAGTTACTACACTGCGGCAAGATGTTGGGTTGGATGTACTGGATAGCAAGAAACGTTTTCATCTCAAGAAACATGTCACTGGTCTAAGGAAAGATTTGAAAGTGCCTATGACAAACAATGGTAAAGAAAATGAAACTCTCAGTTTAGATGTACCATGATCATACAACACTTGATGTTTCTTCTCAGCTGTCTTTTTCTGTTTAGTTTCTTACTGGTCTGTCTTTCTTCTTCTCCTATGCGGGGTTTCAAGGTGGCTTCGTTAAATGTGAATGGGGGTAGAGATGCACAGAAAAGAGCCTTAATAACAGAAGTAATCATACAGAAAGGACTGGATGTGGTTTTTCTACAAGAAACACATAGTGATGGCATGAATGAAATAGACTGGGGCTTATTGCAGGCAGGTCAGCATATCCTTATCCATGGGACAAATTTTAGTGCATGAGTTGCCATTTTATTTTCTTCTGCCTTAAATGCAAACATCTTGTCCAGCATGGAGATTGTGAAGGGCGAGGTCTTTATGGTAACGGCGGAAATAGAGGAGTTGAAGTTTAATTTTATTAATGTTTATGCACCAAACAATGGCTCTGAGCGTGAAGGGCTTTTTAAGATGTTGCAAGACAAATTGAGTGGCATTAATCCGGGAGGGTGTATTGTATTGGGTGGAGACTGGAATTGCTGCACCGACTTTACTTTAGATAGGACTGGAGAGGAGCCACACCCTCAGTCATCCCATGTCTTAAAGAAATCTGATTTGGTTGATGTGTGGAGGATGAAACACCCTTCAGTCAAACAGTCCACTTGGGTCAAAATGTCAGATGGCAGAGTTAGTGCAGGTAGATTGGACCGGTTTTACATGTCTAGCTACTTTACAGCTCGAGCTGTTAATTGTAAGATCCATCCGGTTGCTTTTACAGATCATAATGTAGTTTTAAAGGAGCTGATCTTTTTTTGGGGGGCATTTTAATGTTAAATTACTACATGATCACGATTTTTGTGAAAATTTTAAATTGTTTTGAGATTGTTGGCGATCTAAGAAAGACAAATTTCTTTCTCTAACTCAATGTTGAGTGGTAGGAAAGGCCCAAATCAGGGTTTTTTGCCAGGAATACACGTATAATTCCACAGCCAACATTAAGAGGGCTGTACAGGAATTAGAAGAAGAGATAAGAGACCTGGAAGATGTTTCCACTTCACAGCTTGATCAGTAGGATAATAATCTCTTACACTGTAAAAGACAGCAGCTGAACTCCTTTCTGCGAGAGCGAGCTAAAGGAGCTTTAGTCGGGGCACGCTTCACCAGACTCCAAGCCATGGATGCACCAACTGCTTTCTTCTTTAATTTAGAGAAGTCAGTGGTTAAAAAAAAAACCCAAACAAATGGTGTGTCTTAGTCTCCCTGATGGAAAGGTGACCACGGATTCCGATGAGATGAGGAAATATGCAGTGGACTTCGACACAGACTTGTTCAGGGCAGAGGGCTGTGATGTGGACTCTGCTGCAGAGCTTTTACAGGGCCTTCCCCAGCTAAGTCCAGAATAACAGCATACATTGAGCATGGACATAACTCTAGATGAACGGACTGCTGCAGTGTCCCAGATGGCATTGGGCAAGGCTCCTGGAATAGACAGCTTACCATCTGACTTTTTTAAACACTTCTGGAGTGTTTTGGGACAGGATCTTCTGCACATTTTTAAAGAGTGCTTTAAAAAAGGGACACTTCCAGCTTCTTGCAGGTGTGCAGTTCTCTCTCTGCTGCCTAAGAGGGGAGATTTAGCCCTTTTGGAAAACTGGAGACCAGTAGCTCTTTTGTGTGCAGACTATAAAATCCTCTCCAAAGTTGTATCTAACAGACTGAAATTGTTTATTGAACCGTTGATTGGTGCAGATCAATCAATTCTATTGTGTTCCAGGCAGGTCTATGATAGATAATTTGTTTTTAATGAGAGATGTGTTTGATGTATGTAAGCTGTATGATATAAATATTGGTATTTTGTCTATTGACCGAGAGAAGGCTTTTGACCGTGTAGATCACAATTTTCTTTTCTCTACTTTGCAGGCCTTTGGTGTTGGGGAGGGGTTCCTGTCCTGGATACAGCTGTATAGTGGTGTGTGTTGTATAATGAAGGTGAGGGGAGGGTTGAGCTGTCCTGTGCCAGTTAGGAGAGGGATTAGGCAGGGCTGCCCCATCTCAGGCCAGCTCTACAGCATTGCCATTGAGCCTCTCCTATGTAGGTTGAGGAGCAGGCTGAGGGGTCTCTCTCTGCCAGAGCTAGCTCAACGCCCTTCGGTTGTTGTATCAATATACGCTGATGATGTTAATGTGTTTGTCCAGGGAGAGGGAGATGTCCAGGAATTGAAAGAAAGCCTGGCCTTAAATGAAAAGGCTTCTTCAGCCAAAGTCAACTGGGGAAAAAGTGAGGCTTGTTTGGTGGGTCAGTGGGACTTGGGGAGTACTCCTAGTCTTCCTGGGAATCTTAGGTGGGGGGAAAGAGTCAGAACTGGGAGGGAGTGCTGAAGAAGGTGGAAGCCAGGTTGTCTAAATGGAATTGGAGGCTACCCCAGCTGTCCTACAGGGGAAGAGCTCTGATAGTTAATAACGTGGTCACCTTGTCTCTCTGGCACAGACTCGTTGTTTCGGTGCCACTGCCAGGCCTTGCAGAAGAGATGCAGAAGGTCCTGGTGAAGTTTTCCTGGTCTAGTCAGCACTGGCTGAGAGCATCGGCCCTGTATCTCCCTATGGCAGAGGGAGGACAAGGACTTACAGACATTTGGTCCAGAACTGCGGCCTTCAGACTACAGACGGCGCAGAGGCTGCTGTATGGCTGTGGTCACTGCTGATTGGCTCCTGCTCGGCTGCTTCTTCGGAAAGCTGGCCGGCTTGGGTTGGATAAACAGATTTTTTTACTGAGATCATCGGCAGCTGACCTAACTGGATTCACATCTTTTTACAACTCGGTGGTTGAAGCCTGGCAGGTGCTGGAGATCACATGAACCCCGGATCCTAGACCAGGAATGTGGCTTTTTGAGGTGCCGATGTTTCACAATGACCTCCTTATGAATACCACTTCTCCTCTGCGATGGTACAGATCAAGTTTGTCGAGGCTGGCATTACTGGGCCATCTTACAAGAACATCCTTGGAAGCACTTGGTGGCATCATCACCATCAGGTCCTCCAGAGTGCTGAAGAGGGTTGTGGAGGAAGTCTGGGAGTCCCTGCCTGGGCCACTGAGGGTGTTTGCCGAAAATCATGCTCTATCTGACCAATGGGATGATGACAATGAGTACGTTTTTCTCTCCCTGATCATCAGTCCTGCATTTGGGGCATGGCGAGGGGGGAACGGGCTGCTTCTTTCCCTGAGTACACCAGTGCTGGGTAGTTTCAGCTCTTGTGGGAAGAAGCAGCTTTACTACAGCTGTGTGAAGGTACTCAACCTTCGCTCTCTGGCTGAAGTCAGGGAGTCGAGGTGGACTGAGGTTTTTGCTTCAGACAGTACCCCTAAAGGCAGGTGGAGGGTCCTGTGTTGAGAAACGGATGGCTGACCTCCAGTGGAGGATTGTACATGGAGTAATAGCTATGAACAGACACAGGGCTCACCTAGATCCAAGCACTGGGGATGACTGTCCTTTCTGCACTCGGAGGGAAACATTAGAGCATTGTGGTCTCTTGTCCTAGATTAGTGGGCTTATTTAGAGTACTGCAGGAATGGGTTTAAGCTTTGAGTGAGTATTTCTCCATCCCCATGTTTGTTTTTGGGCTCAAATACATGACAAGAAAAAGGCTGCTTCTGGTCCTAGTCAATTTTCTGTTCAGAACTGCTAAGCTAGCGATCTGGAAGACCAGGAAGAATCAGATGCAAGGTCAGGGCTGTGGTGCAGAGTATGAAGGGTTTGGTGGCGGCTCATCTGAGGATAGAACATGCTTTCTACACCCTGACCAGTAATCTGGACTCTTTCAGGGCTTTGTGGGGATTAAGACATGTTTTATGTTCACTAAGTGAAGATGGGTCACTTGTTCTCCAATTTTAATTCATTATGGTCACGTGTGTGTGTATTTTGATTGAGTAATGATGTATGAGCGTTTGTTTTTCTAGCTTACCAGTTTAATTAATGTTGACATGATGGGGATGGAGTATTTTTTTTTTACTGTGATGTAAATAAAAGTTATTTTAAAAGTCAAAGCCCCCCCCCCACTTTAAATGACAGAACTAGGCTTCTCCTGTCTAAGGTCCTTTTATACCTGTCTATAAAAAGTCCACCTCAGAATAATCATTAACCCTAAACACTCCTCCAATGCTTATTAACTCCACTCCACATGAGTGCACAAAGACACACACACACACACACACACACACACACACTCTCTCTCTCTCTCTCTCTCTCTCTCTCTCTCTCTCTCTCTCTCTCTCTCTCTCTCTCTCTCTCTCTCTCTCTCTCTCTCCTCTCTCTCTCTCTCTCTCCTCTCTCTCTCTCTCCTCCTCTCTCTCTCTCTCTCTCTCCTCTCTCTCTCTCTCTCTCCTCTCTCTCTCTCTCTCTCTCTCTCTCTCTCTCCTCTCTCTCTCTCTCTCTCTCTCTCTCTCTCTCTCTCTCTCTCTCTCTCTCTCTCTCTCTCTCTCTCTCTCTCTCTCTCTCTCTCTCTCTCTCTCTCTCTCTCATTCCTTACCGCAGCCGCCATCCGGAGCTGTTCTTGTGCCCTCCGGCAGTGAAGATGACCATCCAGAGAAAAGTCATGATGAAGCAGAAGACCGAAACGAACATTACCCATCCCAGAGGGTTCGGTGGATCCACGTGGTCGACGCCACCAGGATCCACACCAAGCCTCCAAATACCTATTGAACAGACAGAAGACTCACTCAGAGATGACCACCGGTCTGAGGACCTCAGTGAAGAAGACTTCATGCTAACAGAATGACAGACAGGTAAACATGCTGTTTGTCCACTGGCAGACAGACAGACAGATGAACAGAAAGAAAGACAGACTCAGACAGACAGCTAGATAGAAATATATGTAGATATAGTTCGACACTAGGATAGACTACCAGGAAACAAGATAGATAGATAGATAGATAGATAGATAGATAGATAGATAGATAGATAGATAGATAGATAGATAGATAGATAGATAGATAGATAGATAGACGTATATGTTTTAATCTCAGAGACTTTGCTCTCACTCAGGCTTAGTCATATCTCAAATCTCATCACCATTACTTCCTTTGCAATATTTCTGATTTATTTATTTCCTGTATTTTTCCCTGTTATTTCAAGCTAAAGTTAATCTTATATGCAATACTTATCATCCTACAACTATCTAAACTCAGCACCAAAATATTAATAATCACTCCATTTGCTTTTTTCTTCTCATGAAGCCTGTTGAGTTTCAGGCACTTTGCTGACTCTTAACCAGATAGCCTTATTTATGCAAAAGCAGAGTATTGCTTAATTTCTAGATTCATCATCATCATCGGCGGTCACTCGGGGTCAAGTATGGACGTCCTCCCTCTGGGTCTGCAGGTGGGCGTAGAGGCTGATCCTGGAGCTGCATAATGGGAGGACGCATGTGCATGACAGCTTTTTACGTGGATTGACTGATGCACCTGCAGCCACCACATGGTCCTTGGCAGGAGATGGCCAGAGTCCAATGGCATGGACAACCAAGACGATTGGGGACCACCCTCTGTTTCAGCCTTCATCCGCCTTCACTGGCATTGTTTTATTCCGCCAGTTCCGCCATTGAGGTCTTTGTTGGGTCGCACTTCATCTGGAAATTCCCCCTTGACCTATCCACCTTGGGTGACCCTACCAGGAGCCAAGCTCTGGATGGCATAGCTCTTGGGATCATTGGTACACATAGTCAGGGCTGTAACTTCAGAATTCTGGAACCCTGTAGGCATTTTGGGGTAAAAGTGTTTTTTTGGTTGTTCCTATAGTATTTTTTTGTGCTGAATCCATTTCTGCCAGATGCCAGGCTGTAAAAGTTACAGCAACACAAGCTTCTCCATCCCAGCAAGGTGGCAATCCAGGAGAAGTTTTTAGATTATAAGCAACCAATAAGTATGGCGTACAAAGGTCAAAATAACATCTGCTGGATGTTATTTCAAATCAATCAAAATCAATCCTGTTCCTCTTGAACATTCGCACCTCACCATTTTTAGATACAAAGAGAAGAGTATTTAATAATTGCCAGTAAGTAAAGGCTAGCTACAGCAACACCATTACAGCCAAGCTGCATCAGTTCTAGTAAGTAGGCTGTACCTGTATCGCTACTGACATTGTTAGCGCCACCAAAGTTCACAATGTAGTTTATGTGATTGTTTTTCTTCTTGATCTCAGTGCAGCCACATGACTCACTGGTAGCCACTTCAACAGGTACAGGGTTATTACATTTCCAGGCCTTGAAGTGATAGACTGCAAAAAAAAAAAAAAAAACAGAAGTTGCTGGTATACATATACTGTGGTTATGCTGCATGACAGAAGCTAAGCAGGCGTGGGCATGGCTAGCACTTGGATGGGAGACCTGGGAAAATAAGTTGCTGCTGGAAATAGTGTTGATGGCCAGTAGGGGGCAGTTTTCCCTCTGGTCCTACTAAAACAACAAAAAAGTCCCAATGCCTAGTGCAGTGATGGGGACACTGTCTGTAGGAGACGCTGCCCTTTGGATGAGACGTTAAACAGAGGTCCTGACTCACTGTGGTCATTAAAGATCCCATGGCACTTAAAGTAAAGAGTAGGGGTGCCCTGGTGTTCTGGCAAAATTCCCAACCTGGCTCTCTGCTTATGGCCACCTAATCATCTCCCATGTAATTCGCTCAATGATTCCTCCCTCTCCACCTCCAGCTGATGTGTGGTGAGCGTTCTGGCGCAAAATGGCTAGCATGAGGGTGTCCAGGTGGTGTGACGGTCTATTCCGTTGCCTACCAACATGGGGCTCTCTGGTTTGAATCCCCGTGTTACCTCCGGCTTGGTCGGGCGTCCCTACAGACACAGTTGGCCATGTCTGTGGGTGGGATGTGGGTATGTGTCCTGGTCACTGCACTAGCATCATATTGCTTCCACTGGTTTGTCTTCTTCCCATAGTGCATCCTGGTGCTATCTCTTCCCCAGGTAAACAATGCACACGCACCCGGCGGTGCAAATGATCTGAAATAAAGTGTAATTCATCAGATCAGGCCACCTTCTTCCACTGCTCCATGGTCCAGTTCTGATGCTTACATGCTCATTGTAGGTGCTTTTGGTGGTGGACAGGGGTCATCATGGGCACTCTGACTGGTCTGCAGCTACACAGCCTCAGACACAGCAAGCTGTGATGAACTGTGTTCTGACACCTGTCTATCATAGCCAGAATTAACTGCTTCAGCAATTTGAGTTACAGTAGACCTTCTGCGAGATCAGACCAGACAGGCTAGCCTTTGCTTCTCACGTGCATCAATGAGCCTTGGGCACCGTATAGACCTGCCGTTTTGGAGATGCTCTGACCCAGTCGTCTAGCCATCACAATTTGGCCCTTGTCAAAGTCACTCAGATCCGTATGCTTGCCCATTTTTCCTGCTTCCAACACATCAACTTCAAGAACTGACTGTTCACTTGCTGCCCAATATATCCCACCCCTTGACAGGTGCCATTGTAACGAGATAATCAATGTTATTCACTAACCTGTCAGTGGTTTTAATGTTTTGGCTGATCAGTGTAACTACGCATTGTACATAACTGTAAATCAACAAATTTACTAAATTGAACATTAACTTTTTTTCCCCCGTAATTGTCAGTCTTCTTTCTATAGCAAGGATGTGAGCTTGCTTAGCTTGTTGGAGAAACATCCTTAAAGGTACAATCTGTAATAACATGTCTATGTGGAATACTGCAGCAATACTAGCACTTCTACTGACCATGAAACGATACACATCTCACCATCGGGTCAACGTTTTCAGTTTGTTTCGGAAATGACTGAAAGCCTCAAAAGGAGTTGAACGCAGTGCGGCATTGGCTGGTTTTCTCATCCACAAGTAATAAAGCCACCAACATAATTTACGAATCCTGAGCAAAACAACATCAGGAGTGGGGTGGACGTCTGCTGTGTGCAACAAATGCGAATTGTCCTTTTATAAAAAGAAGCTTTGATATGATGCTCGCTGCCTTTTCTCTACATGCACAATGAATAAATGAAAGGATCCTACCTTCTTTTTTTTGGCAGTTTATGAGCTATAATAAAAACATTAAATAGACTGGCGGCCTCTCAAGGGTGTCTCCCCACCTGCTGCCCAATGACTGCTGGGACAGGCTCCAGCATCCCCGTGACCCGAATTCGGATAAGCGGCTTGGATAATGGATGGATGGATAATATTCACATAAGTTTTCAAGGCTGAGTCAAAAAAAAACCCCAACTTGTTCCAGTAGATAATGTTCTTTGTGCTGGTGGGGATTCTGCTGGTTTCTGCTACTCAAAGGGAGACACCCTTCCCCCAAATAACTAAATACAGCAAAAATATTCAACCTGTTGCAAAATGGAACAACAATAACAATAAATGCTCTGTCCATAGAGAAGGATAAATTGGTTTTGGTTAAAACACGTTGACCTTTTGCAGAGCTGGCTAAAATACTGCACATATTTCAGTAAAGTTAGCTTTTTACAGTTTGCAGGAGTGACCGTGTGAATGCAGAGGAATACCATGGAACATGTACAGTCCACTGCACGTTATCACTTCTTATTTCACCTGTATATAATCGATCCTTGTGTGTATATCTGAAGATTGTTGTGCTGTAGTGTTGTTATTCTACATTTAGTACACTGAGAGAGCCACAAACAACTACTACTACTACTACTTTCGGCTGCTCCCATTAGGGGTCGCCACAGCTGATCATCCATTTCCATTTCTTCCTGTCCTCGGCATCTTCCTCTGTCACAAAAGCCACCTGCATGTCCTGTCTATCACCATTGCAAACAAAAAAGGGCTCAGAGTCAATCCTTGATGTAATCCCACCTCCACCTTGAGCCCATCTGTCATTCCAACCGCACACCTCACCACTGTCACACTGCCCTCATACATATCCTGCACCACTCCTACATGCTTCTCTGCAACTCATACAATACCACACCTCCTCTCTTGGCACCCTGTCATATGCTTTCTCTAAATGTAACTCCTTCTGGCCTTCTCTATACTTCTCCATCAACATTCTCAAAGCAAACATCACATGTGTAGTGCTCTTTCATGGCATGGAACCATATTGCTGCTCGCTAATCATCACCTCTCCTCTTAACCTAGCTTCTATTACTCTTTCCCATATCTTCATGCTGTGGCTGATCAACCTTATACCTCTGTAGTTGCTACAGTTCTACACATTGCCCTTATTCTTGAAAATCAGTACCAGTGTGCTGTGTGTGTGACTATGACTGATTCATTGTATTTGTGTAACATGGGTATGTATGGAATGCATTGTTGTCGTGTGCTGTGCTGAATTGTGTCTTCTTCTTTTGCTATATCTGGAATTATTGATAGTTACATACAAATTGTGCATACCGCATTGCTGTAATTGTTTCCTGTAGTATGCTGCCTGCATAATGCCACTTTTCAAGCCCCCGGAGGGTTTTTAGGCAATTCTCCTTCACATTTTCTTTCAAATTATATATTTTATCTTTTTTAAAAATATATGTGTAACTAAAGAAACTAAACTATCTATCTATCTATCTATCTATCTATCTATCTATCTATCTATCTGTCTTTCTAGGTGTTGCTGTCTGTATATTAGCAGCAGAGAAACAGCCATTCATGGTGAAAGCTGGAGTGTAAGAGGAAGGAAGTGTTTTGAGAAGGTGCAGTAACCCACATGCTAATCACACACCTTAACGAAGAATTTCACATGAAAATCTCATCTGTTTGTCACAATAAATGGAAGAAAGGCAGCGATACAGTCACGCCTGTCTGTTACGTCAGCTGACAGTACCACTATTTGTACTGGGAGAGATAGGGCTGGATAGGTCATCACTGTTATTGGGTAAAACACAATAAAGGTGGGTTTCCTGTTTGGTAACAAAGTGATATATGACATCAAAACCAGACATGGGTCACTGATAACATTATGATTTTTTTTTATTCAACCATAAACCTTATCTTGGCAGGCTGTCTTAATGAGATTAATAATTTCTTTTCAGACAGAGACTGGTTGAATGAACACAACATACAAAACCAGAATACAATTAAAATCACAAAATGCTTCAAAGAGCAAAGCAGCAGAGCAGCACCTTCAGGACTGATTTACCAGATAATGGACGGTTATCTCACTGAGTCTTTCACCAGCTCTTTCATTACCAGGTGAAATTCATCATGCGAGACCAGCTCATTCATTAACTGGGTGTTTTGTTTTAGCCGACTCTGAGCAGCACATTTGTGGTGTTTAGGACACTGTAGGACATGCTCTCCAAACATTTTCTCGCTTGTTGTGTTAGCCTGTATGGAAAAACCCGCCTTTGTACCTCTGATCCAAATGAACACAAATAGTTATTTGCAAACTTTCCACAGCCCGGTGCTGACCACAAGTGATCTTAAGTACACACAAGAGTCACGCCTTTAAATCAAGTATAAAGTTAGATATCAAAATCTAGATATAAATATGTAAGTAAAAATGTAATAACTATTGAAGCAAGAACATAAGGTTGAAAGTAAAGAAATATGTGCTGCTTATAATGCACGAGTTTTGTTGCAGTTTGTATTGTTAGTGAAACAAGTGTGCAGATAGAAGGCAGGGTGGGGTGGATGTGATGGGATGCTCAACATCAGGAAGACAGAGGAGTCCAGAAGGACTGTACTGACCTCCCTTGTAGGAGGAGGGTGAAGACTAAAGAAAATGTCTTCGTCAGGGTCAGTCACAGGCCCTATTTCAAACAAGATTTGAATTTGGTTTGTGACCAGAAATAGACCAGGAGGAACCTCCAGTCTGTGTGTACTTGGAAAGTAAAGTCCTGTAAAGCTTCTGTCCATGTGCCCCTTGAGCAAGGCATTTCACCAGAGACCAACAATAGAAGACGTTGTTTTCACTGTTCAGCCCCCCAGAACAAACGTGTCATATTGTGTCAGTGTGAGAACCTGACCAAAAAAAAGAAAAAAAAAGGTTTAGCGAAACCCATTGACTTGATGGTTTACAAAAAAGAGCAAAAGAAGCCGTGGAGATGCAGAAAGAAGCTTTTCTGTGATTATATGAAGCAGCAGATATGTGAGCAGGGCCTATTTTTTTGTCCCTTTTTTCATTCAGAAGAAGCCTTGGCCTCGTTTTTCTTTTGACTAGCAGCCCAGACACAGTTTGAGTGAAATATGAGCTGCCATTGAGGTCTTTCTCTCTGGAGCAGGTATCTTCATTTCACGAGTTCCCATAATTCATTTGGGGAACACCGAGCAACAGCGAAATAAGTCAAAAAGACAAAATTCGAGTTTACTCCAAAGTGAAAATCTTTATCATGTGCCAACATGACTTGCATTCCTGTGAGAAACACAATGTCACAAACTTTGAGCAAGTTATGACATTTTTGTTTTCTACTTAGGTTTCAAATATAGGTTTGTATGAGCGGCAGCAGATTTCCTGTTAAGACTCAAAGGGTTCATTTCGAAAATAAAAATGTTGCCTTCGCTTTATCAACTGATCATCATCCATCCATTCATATCCCAAAAAAATTACATCCTGTAAAAATTTTGTAATTTTCAGGGGACTTTCTTTATTTAAAGGTCCCATGGTTAGTTATATTATATATATATGTATATGTATATATATATACACTACCGTTCAAAAGTTTGGGATCACCCAAACAATTTTGTGTTTTCCATGAAAAGTCACACTTATTCACCACCATATGTTGTGAAATGAATAGAAAATAGAGTCAAGACATTGACAAGGTTAGAAATAATGATTTGTATTTGAAATAAGATTTTTTTTACATCAAACTTTGCTTTCGTCAAAGAATCCTCCATTTGCAGCAATTACAGCATTGCAGACCTTTGGCATTCTAGCTGTTAATTTGTTGAGGTAATCTGGAGAAATTGCACCCCACGCTTCCAGAAGCAGCTCCCACAAGTTGGATTGGTTGGATGGGCACTTCTTTGAGCAGATTGAGTTTCTGGAGCATCACATTTGTGGGGTCAATTAAACGCTCAAAATGGCCAGAAAAAGAGAACTTTCATCTGAAACTCGACAGTCTATTCTTGTTCTTAGAAATGAAGGCTATTCCATGCAAGAAATTGCTAAGAAATTGAAGATTTCCTACACCGGTGTGTACTACCCCCTTCAGAGGACAGCACAAACAGGCTCTAACCAGAGTAGAAAAAGAAGTGGGAGGCCGCGTTGCACAACTGAGCAAGAAGATAAGTACATTAGAGTCTCTAGTTTGAGAAACAGACGCCTCACAGGTCCCCAACTGGCATCTTCATTAAATAGTACCTGTTAGAGCCTGTTTGTGCTGTCCTCTGAAGGGAGTAGTACACACCGGTGTAGGAAATCTTCAATTTCTTAGCAATTTCTTGCATGGAATAGCCTTCATTTCTAAGAACAAGAATAGACTGTCGAGTTTCAGATGAAAGTTCTCTTTTTCTGGCCATTTTGAGCGTTTAATTGACCCCACAAATGTGATGCTCCAGAAACTCAATCTGCTCAAAGAAGTGCCCATCCAACCAATCCAACTTGTGGGAGCTGCTTCTGGAAGCGTGGGGTGCAATTTCTCCAGATTACCTCAACAAATTAACAGCTAGAATGCCAAAGGTCTGCAATGCTGTAATTGCTGCAAATGGAGGATTCTTTGACGAAAGCAAAGTTTGATGTAAAAAAAATCTTATTTCAAATACAAATCATTATTTCTAACCTTGTCAATGTCTTGACTCTATTTTCTATTCATTTCACAACATATGGTGGTGAATAAGTGTGACTTTTCATGGAAAACACGAAATTGTTTGGGTGATCCCAAACTTTTGAACGGTAGTGTATATATAGTTATAGTTATATATATCATGTTATATTATTATAATCTAGTAAATACATCTGGATATCAATTTCAAAAACAAAGCACCAGCTTTTACAATGTTACACTGTTGCCATGACAGATAAATATACCATCGTTTGTTATTGAAACTGGCCCTTGCTTATATGGTAGTAATGTTTTCGAGTTCAGAATCATCTTTTTCAGCCAGCATAATTTCGTTAAGGATAATGCAACAAAACCCCTTGTTAGCATACTCATAAAAATACTTCATCTACAGTTGATGGTACCCTTTATAAGATGCACTCACCAGTTCAGGGAGATAAAAGATATCCGGGGCCGTTGTGCATATTCCCAGTCCACTGGGCAGACTCCCCATAGGCTGATCAGTGGTTGCTGCCATCCTTCCCTTTCCTGTCTCCCTGCGACAACACAAATTCTGCCTTCCCTCTCGACTAACGGAGCCACAGCAGGTGTTACTGATCCTTATAAGAAAGAAAAGTCAGCAGACAAACCAGTTCAGCTGTTGTGGTATGCTTTTGCCGAGGGCCACCCTCCCCATAGCAGCTCCTCTTATGGGTGCAAAGAAGACCCGCCCTTAAGTCTCCAAGAGCTCGAGGCTACCTGTTCTGAGGCCTGTCAAAAGACTATAGCTGGTGAACTGTGAAGGGATTTTCAAAAGAAACCCCCCCCTCAAAAGACAAAGTTTGTACCCAGGGGCTACAGGTAAAAACCGCGCAGCTGAAGCGTATTTATTGTGAAAGCTGAGAAACTTTTCAGTTAATCAATTTTTCAAAGTTCATTGTAGCTGTGGCATGTGTTCAAACCCTCCGCATCTCACTTTGCCTTTCTTTGGTTTTATACAGTTGAGGAATGCCGGCCTCTGTTTGTATTGTGCCCACAGGCCATAACACAAGTCTAATCTCAAAACAGACGTTCAGATTCCAATGTGTGAAAAATTGACCTTGGCTCTTGCAAAGTCATGAGCAACACAAAAGTATAACTCGTCATGAGCTAACTTAAGACATTTTATAATGTAGCTCCTAGCTACACAGATCACAGCTAGGATGGGTTAATTTGCAGTAAATTTCCCCAAGGGGATTAATAAAGGAGGCAGCATGGTGGAGCAGTGGTTAGCGCGGTCGCCTCACAGCAAGAAGATCCTGCGTTCAAGCCCCGGGATAGTCCAACCTTAGGGGTTGTCCCGGGTCGTCCTCTGTGTGGAGTTTGCATGTTCTACCTGTGTCTGTGTGGGTTTCCTTTGGGTGCTCCGGTTTCCTCCCACAGTTCAAAGACATGTAGGTCAGGTGAATCGGCCATACTAAATTGTCCCTAGGTGTGTGGTGTGTGGGGTGGGGGGCGGCCTGTCCAGGGTGTCTCCCTGCCTGCCACCCAATGGCTGCTGGGTGAGACTCCAGCATCCCCTGCAACCCTGAGAGCAGGATAAGCAGTTTGGGTAATGGATGGATTAATAAAGGAAACGTAACTTAGTTAACTTAACTTTTTTTTTAAATCTTTTCCCCCTTTTTCTCCCCAATTGTATCCGGCCAATTACCCCACTCTTCCGAGGCATCCCGGTCACTGCTCCACCCCCGCTGCCGATCCGGGGAGGGCTGCAGACTACCACATGTCTCCTCTGATACATGTGAAGTCGCCAGCCGCTTCTTCTCACCTGACAGTGAGGAGTTTCTCCTCCAAGGGGATGTAGCGCATGGGAGGATCACGCTATCCCCCTTCCCCACGAACAGGCACCCCGACAGACCAGAGGAGGCGCTAGTGCTGTGACCAGGACACATACCCACATCCGTCTTCAAGCCGGAGGTATAACTTAACTTAATAAAATAACATAATTTCATGAGTTACTGTTGTATTTCATTTGAAATATTGACGAATAAATATGTTTGCTTTTTAAAACAATAATTATGTTTGCTTTTTAGTTTCTAAGATCATGCATGGTTTAGCTCCTCCTCCTCCTCTGTCCAGCTTCATCAACTTCAAAACTACCATAAACAGAGCTACTAGAGGTGCAGCTAGAGGGGACTGCACAATCCCACTCAGGCGAACTGCATTTAGTCAGCCCGTCCTCTCCTTTACAGCATCACATCAGTGGAACTCAGTACCACAATCAATTAGAGAGTCCCGATCCTATTATTCATTCAAGTGTAATGTCAAGAAATGGCTTATTAAGAACCAACAATGTCAACATTGAGGCTATTCGCACACACCTTTAACAAGTTGTTCAATTGTACTGTGCATTAGCTGTGCTGTATGTCTGATTTTATATATATATATATCAGACTTCATCTGTGATTTATGTGATTTATGATGTTTGTTTTTCTTTCCCTTTTGTATCTGTCCAAGTCGGAGAGTACTGCTGGCGTCGTGTGTGGCTGCCGCTTCTCCCTCTCGTAGCCCCCCTTCCCATCCACCCCTGTATGTCTGTGTTATGTTTATCTGTCGTCTTGTTTCACCCCGTTTATTGTAAAGTGACTTTGAGTATTAGAAAAGCACTATATAAGATTGATTTTATATATATATATGCACTGCACTCCCCCATATATATATATGGGGGGGTGCAGGAGAGAGGTGAAGAAGAGATTTCAGGCAGGATGGAGTGGGTGGAGAAGAATGTCAGGGGTGATTTGTGACAGAAGGGTACCAGCAAGAGTTAAAGGGACAGTTTACAAGATGGTTGTGAGACCAGCTTATGGTTTGGAGACAGTGGCACTGACGAAAAGACAGGAGGCGGAGCTGGAGGTGGCAGGGTTGAAGATGCTAAGAGTTTCACTGGGAGTAACGAAGAAGGACAGGATTAGGAACGATTATATTAGAGGGACCGCTCAAGTTGGACAGTTTTGGAGACAAAGCAAGAGAGGCAAGATTGAGATGGCTTGGACATGTGTGGAGGAGAGATGCTGGGTATATTGGGAGAAGGATGCTGAATATGGAGCTGCCAGGGAAGAGGAAAGGGGAAAGCCAAAGAGGAGGTTTATGGATGTGGTGAGGGAGGACATGCAGGTGGTTGGTGTGACAGAGGAAGATGTAGAAGACAGGAAGAAATGGAAACGGATGATCCAGTGTGGCGACCCCTAACGAGAGCAGCCGAAAGTAGTAGTAGTATATATACATATGTATACATACATACACACACACACACATACATATATGTGTCTGTATGTATGTTTGTATGTATGTATGTATGTGTGTGTATACACACACACACACACACACACACACACACATATATATATAATAACATTTTCTATATTATCTTTATTATCTTTTTCTACACTATGCTCTCTACTTACTGCACATGTTGTATTCCTAGGATGCCTAATAACATCAGGCAAAGGGGACTGTCGATGAAAGTTAGCCTCTTGGCTAACTCGGGTACATTTACATTTGTTTCGAATGTTGATTAATGTACATTGTCCCTTCCCAAATAAATGCTTAAAAAAAATCATCGGTATTTTGAAATTCATTCCAAAGCCATTGTCCAGCTCAGGGTCTCTGAGGGGTGGCTTCCTGTTCCAGCAGGTAACCTGTAAAAGCAGGGAGACGTTGTGAACAAGTTAGCAGTCCATAACAGGGTGCAAAATACACAAGCATTCACACTTGGATTCATACCTGTTTAAAGTCTCTAAATTATCTAACTTTGAACTGTGGGAGCAAACCAGAAACACACACAACCATGGGATGACATGACAACTCCACGCAGAAGGGCGCTGACCAAATCCAGGACCATGTAGTAGGACAACAGTGTTAACCATAGTGCCACCATGCTGCAGTAGCTTGATATTCTGATCATTCTGTTCCCTATTAAAGTAACTTGTGATCCAAAATTTACACATTGTGTTTCACTTCGGGATAAACGTTGACGTGCCAGAAATGTACGTTTATAGTTTAGACTTTATAAATGGGAAACTTTTATGCCGACTGTGACAAAGAATCCCCGCCACCTCCAGGGGTTGATTTTCTGAAGCTGACCCTAACCTTTGACCTCTGTGTTGAATGGGGAGGACAAAAGCAATGAAAGAGAACTAAGGGGATAACCAAAGTATCAGAATACTTCCATATTTTTGCCTTGGAACTGCATTAAATTCATCTGTGCAATAGCTACTACATGTAACGTGCATGGATTAGTAGACACGCTGGCCGCTGGCTGGCGGGTCTGACCCTTTAGTCTAGCGGTTAGCGATGTCTTCTGCGGTGCGGGCGATACAGGTTCGCTTCCCGGCCGCGGCAGTTCCTGTGGTTTGCGTTGTTCCCTGAATTCGCTACATTGGTGTCAGAAGTGGGATGGAGCGACCGTAAGGCCATCGGAAGCGTAGGCGCCCTGAGGCGTGAAGGAGCTGATATGCTTAAGCGCGGGGACGCACGGAAGGCTGCATTATTAGTGAGGATGCTTCACAGAGCTGGCAGAATCACTGCTTCAAAATGTCGTATCAAGGATGCGGGAAGGTAAGTCACTTGTTAAAAGCATTATGCAGAAATGGGTAATGAGTAAGAGGAAGACTTTTAAATCAAGTTGAACAAAGATGTTGTTTATTTCTACCTTTCTCAGCCTGTATCTGGGCTTGTGAAAGGTGGCACCTCTACCTCTATGGCCGCTCCTTCACCCTCAGGACAGATCACCAGGCCCTGACAGCGCTGCTGTCCACATCTGGGGCAGGCCACAAACCCCTGAGGCTGCACCGCTGGTCTGACTGCCTCCGCCAGTACAACTTCAGCCTGCAGTTCACCCCAGGCAGAGACAATGTTGTCGCCGACCTGCTCTCTCGCTCTGTCTCCACCCCAGCTCCACAGACGGACACTGACTGTGTGGAAAAGGACATTGTCCAAATGCTACACACACCCCTCCAGGCCACTGTCTCTCTGCAGGAGCTGAGGGCAGCCTCCGAACAGGACTCTGTCCTCTCCCAGCTCCGCACCTACATCCAGAACGGCTGGCCTCACAAGGTCCCAGAGGAGCTGGCTGCGTTCGCCCGAGTCAGACAGGAGCTCTCCTGCTGGAACGACACCTGCGTGGCACGTGGGTTTTGCACAGTGGTCCCAGCTGCTCTCCGTGCACGTGTTTTGAATACGGCGCATGAAGGCCACCTGGGCATTGTGAAACTGAAACAGCGCTGCCGAGACCTGGTGTGGAGGCCGGGGATAGACAGAGATATTGAGGCTCTGGTGAAGGACTGTTCTGCCTGCCTTGTGAGTGGCAAGACTGGCCACCAGGCTCCCCCACCCCTGCGACCTCTCGCCTGGCCCTCTCAACCCTGGGAACACCTGCAGTTGGACATTTGTGGTGAGATCCATGGAGTTCCCCACCACCAACGTTTCATGGTGGTCGCCTACGATCTACACTCAAAATGGCCTGAACTCACCACTTCCAGCACTGTGACCTCACAGATCATCATCGACTTCCTGGGCTCTCTTTTCTCTCGCTGGGGCCTCCCAAAGGCCATCACCACTGACAACGGCCCTCAGCTGGTCTCTGCTGAGTTCACTGCTTATCTCGAAAGCAAGGGCATCCGTCATATACGCACTGCGTACTACCACCCCCAGGCCAATGGCGGCGTTGAACGTTTTCACCAGTCACTGAAGAACGGCCTCAGAGCACACATGGCCCAAGGGTGCTCTTTCACGCAGGCCATCCGTCACACTCTGCTGCACTATCGGGCCACACAGCACTCGACCACAGGCGTCTCCCCAGCCTCTCTCATGCTAGGCCGGGAACTGTGCATGCCCCTTGACAGGCTCCGCCCCTCCACACCTCAGGCACCTCCCTCTGGGGTCAGAGCCTCAGTCACTCGTCAGCAGACGCGGATGAAGCAACGGTTTGACCAGTCAAAACGAACCAGGGTGCCAGACATCAATGTGTCAGACTGGGTCAGGGTCCGCAGGCCCCACAGGGACAATAAAATGGCTTCATACTGGTCCTCTCCTCTCCAAGTCACCCGTCAGCTGGGCCCAGCCACTTACCTCCTCAGCGATGGCACTCGGTGGCACTCCAGTCGTCTACGGAAGGTGTCAGCTCCGCCACACACAGCTGGTGACACAACCATAGCCATTCCCTCAGCATGGCGAGACGCCCCGGGGCTTCATGCAGCTCCTATACGGGCCCCAAACATTTCTGGGCCTCAGCTTCCCCTGCCATCTCCCTCCCCACCTCGGCCTGCCCAGCCTCAGGCCGCCCCGCGACCTGTTCGCACACGTTTATGCCCTGGCCACCTAGAGGACTTTGTGTCAACCTTTCATGTTTGAAATCCTGCCGGGGGGGGGGGGATGTTATGTATGCACACATCGACAGTGCTGCATTTGATTTGGTGCTGTTCTATTGTGCTGGGATCGATTGGTGATGCCTGCGGGCTCTGGGTTGTTTGATCGGGTCTGCCTTTGATGCTGTGTCAGTCTAAATAAAGAATGCCACGGAGAGGTTGTGTCAAGCGACAGCGCTGTGTCCTGACGTGATTTCTAAATACAATAAGTATCACATTTAGAGTTGTTACGTACGTATTGTAACGTGCATGTATAAGTAGACACGTTGGCCGCTGGCTGATGGATCAGACCCTTTAGTCGACTGGTTAACGTTGTCACTTGCGTAGCGGGAGACATGGGTTCGCGTCCCGGCTGTGGCGACGGTCTCCCAGACTGCCCCCCGAATTCGCTACAGTATTATGTTCAATCACAATACTTATTTGTGTAAGAAACGGATACATACCAGATGAAATGTTCTCCGCAAGTCTTTGCGTTTGATATTTGCTCTTCTGACCACGTCTTCCAGTCCTCCCAACGGATCGCATGAATCCACGCCTGTCTTCTTCGTTTTTCGATTGGCGTTTTCCCTTTCGGCATGCAATAAAAATGCAGATGCCTGTTTTTACCATCTTTATGATTTGTACAACTGACAGCGCAACAACTATGAGGCATCTCGTTTGGTTTTAAATAAATTTCTCCGTAATGATAACCTTCGAAATGAACGTAGTAATGTTTACAAAAACAAGACTCGTGGTGTGGTGACCCACATCTATATAACTAGAGACATTCACCTAAGAGGACAGTGTACCTTTAAGGGAAGAGGTGAGGGGTCAGATAATGCACTTCCGCTTCCGGTACACAGTTCAGTGTTGTTGTCGAACGTATGACATGCAAAGTTGGAGCTAGTAAACTACCTCGACTACGTCTACTCTCACGTCTCCTGTCTCGTTGTTTTCTAACTCCACAGTGGCCCCTTTTTGCCTCACAATCTGCGCACGCACATTTGGCGCGTGTAAATAAGGGAACACGTCTATATCGCCGTCGTCGTCCATAAAATCCTCTGTGCTAGTGTTGTGGGACGTCATTTCCACCACCAGAAACGTAGCTTAGCCGAGAGAATGATGATATGTTCCGTGAAAAGCGTTTTTGGAGTAGATTAGAGTGTTAGAAACCCTGTTAGGCTATATTTAGTTTTTCTGGCTGCCAACTGATGTCACCATACGTCACTTGGCGGCTGGAAAACCCCCCCAAAAACTTTCAATGCCGCTTCAGAGATGCAGAAACAACTGCAGGTGTTTTTCATGTGCTATCCGTGTCACAGATAAACAGAGTTTGAAAATAATTGAATTTTCCCTTTGACGGATCACCATCCTGACCAATTCATCCAGCAGGATTCTTTTTATCTTGCTCTTCTTTTTTTTTTTAGAAACCATAAAACGCATCAGAAGTTGTGAAGCTGACTGAGTATTAAAAACACTTTATTTCCCAGTTCCCAATGATAACTGTAAAATGAGACCAGAAACATTTACAGAGTGAAATTCGTGAAGATTCATTTTTCCACGGATTTACCCCCATATATACAGTAAACAAAGAAGATTGATGACACAGTATGATGACACAGTATTATAAGATCCTTGGAAAATGTAAGTGTGTTATATGGAGATAAGGGATAGCTATTGGAGAGAATTTGTCAATTTAGTAAACACAGATTCTAAGCTGTTTGGGGCTCAGCTACTTCAGATTTAGTCACCTCATTGATAAGACAAGTAAAAAAAATCAAGATGTGAGGGTGAAAAGCAGCATAATAGTCTGTGGAGATAAGGCCTTTGGATATACATTTTTTTAAATTGTTTTAACTAAGATGAATTTATAATCAATGGGCCTCATTCATCATTCGTGCATATGTACAGATTTGTTCTTACACACCCATAGGATTTTTTTTTAGCCCTGAAGTTTGTCTCAGAAGACAGTGTAGATTTAACAGGGGTGGGCAATCTTATCCAGAAAGGGCCGGTGTGGGTGCAGGTTTTTGTTTCAACCAAGCCGTTGCACACCTGATCCCACTAATCAACCAGTAGGGTATTTGCTGAGGAACTAGATTAGGAGACACAGGTGTGCAATTGCTTGGTTGGAACAAAAACCTGCACCCACACTGGCCCTTTCTGGATAAGATTGCCCACCCCTGGTGTAGGACCTGGGTAACCCCTGAATTTAGACACAGTGGGCAACAGTGGGCAATCTTATCCAGAAAGGGCCAGTGTGGGTGCAGGTTTTTGTTCCAACCAAGCAATTGCACACCTGTGTCTCCTAATCAAGTTCCTCAGCAAAGACTGTACTGGTTAATTAGTGGGATCAGGTGTGTAACTGCTTGGTTGGAACAAAAACCTTCACCCACACCGGCCCTTTCTGGATAAGATTGCCCACCCTTGGTTGCAAGCCTGGGTGATTGCTCGTTGCAAGAGGTACACAATGTTAGCGGGAAGGAATTGCAAATAACTATCAGGCTTTGCTGCTGACTGTCAGAAAATCTTGAGAGCTAAAAACATTCCATGGGTGTTTAAGAACAAATCTGTATGTACGAACGATTGAAGAATGAGGCCCATTGACCATGAGTTGGCTGGTGCAGGTTTGAATGGAAATGCATAAGTCCAAATAAATTACAACACCTGTCCCCAAGCTGGACAACATCACTCAATTTTATGAACAGAAAGTAAGTCTATATGCTCCCATTTAGAGAAAATTGCATTTTCCATTTTTATGGGTGTCTTAAATGTAATTTGTTCGTTGTTGGCACCGTGGATAAGAGGTACAATTTGATAACAATCCTGGTAAAATTTGGCAAACTGGTTCATCTTTATCAACATGGTTTTAGAATGATAAAGCACTGGAGGATGTTTCCTGTGCATCATGGCAATAAACCAAAAAAATTAACATCACAGGAAGACATTGATTCCAGGAGATATTCTGACAGTAAAATGCCACAGCCTCTGTAATTCTAGTACAGGAACATTGAGTACAAGTACAGGAAGATGCGATACTTTTACCAGAGGACTTTATTGTAAGGGAGAAAAGGCACACACCATTCCCCCTCACCGCCCCTTAAGACGGAGGTCTATTATGTCGTGAGGCATTATCAATCACGAATCAAGTTACCTCTCACAACATTTTGGTTGAAGGTTTTAGATATTCCTCGAATCTCAGTGTTCTCCATTTTGGTTCTAGGGGGAGAAAAAGCTCGTACCGTGTTAAAACTTCTTAGCATCCAAAAGAAGGGACGTACAAGTATATTTAGAAGCCGGACTGTCCCTTTAGTCACTTCAACAGAATTCAGCAGGACACATCAGTAAAACGTCTCACCTTCCTAGCTAGTGCTTTGTCCATGTTCAATGGGGGTTTAATGGCAGGTTATTAAAATGCATAACCTTTCCTCATGCTGTCACCCTATCCTGTATTTCCCTGTAGTAATTTGTGTATGTGTGTAGGTCTCTGCAAATACGTTATTTTTCAATTCCCTACCCCCACTTTTTTTTATCCCCAATTGTACCTGGCCAATCACCCCACTCTTTCGAGGCATCCCAGTCACTGCGCCTGCCCCTCTGCCGATCCAAGGAGGGCAGCAGACTACCACATGCCTCCTCCGATACATGTGGAGTCACCAGCTGCTTCTTTTCACCTGACAGTGAGGAGTTTCACCAGAGGGGCGTAACATGTGGGAGGATGACGCTATTCCCCCCAGTTCCCCCTCCCCCCTGAAAGGGTGCCCCCACCGACCAGAGGAGGTGCTAGTGCAGCGACCAGGACACATGCCCACATCCGGCCTCCCACCCGCAGAGACGGCCAATTGACCTTTTGCAAAGTCCTGCCTCCCTTGGTTACTGTTGCTATGCCCATCAAGCTTTTCAGAACCATCCGGGAAGTAGCCGGAAAACCCCAAAACATGAAGGAAGAAATCAGTGCATTCCCAGAGAAAATAGGTGATGTGTTTTGGAGTAGTTCATCCTTAATATCATCCTGTGAAAGGCAGAAGGAGTTACAGTATGCAGGAGGGATACATTCAGAATATTAAAAGTAAAACTGACTTGCGTGGACTCCGGGCTGCCGGGTGCGACTGTAATTGAGGGTAAAGCTTACCGGTCGCAATCAAAGAATGAGAAACCCCATCAACTAATTATGAAATACACTGTGGACCAATTGTGCTCTTGCACTGTAGGGTAAGTTACACATTTCAGCTATTATTGGTATATTATTAATAATCCATTGTCAGCATCATCGTTTTATAGTGTTGATTTTGGCTAAGGTTCCCCATGGTGTTCTTTTATCCAGGCTTTTTTGGGGGTACTGTATGGGCTCCTGGGGTCGCAGGGTGGCCAGGGACATGCCCCGGGGCCGGGAGAACCGCTCCATAATTTTTTTTTAACCTTTGGACCAGAACCGGTATTTTCAACAAAATAAGGCAAACGAGATGCCTCTGTGGGCGGTATGACTTTTCTGAACGGCCGGTCCCCACCTGAAGCTCACAAAGGGGGAGAAACATTTAAAATAGGCCGGATATGGGGAGGTCAGACTGGCCAGAGACCATCCAAGCCGGCCCTCCCCGCGGGTCTTTATGCTCTGAAATGAAAGGTGGAACCTGGGTTACCTGTGACCAGCATAACAAAGTTATGCTATCTTTAGCTATCTTTAGCTATCATTAACTTAGGTATCTCTGGCCTCAGACTAAGCTGGTTACATTCATCAGGTACATTTTGTTAGTAATATGTTGATATGTTGATAATGGTAATAATCATTGTGTGGGTAAAAGTAACAGTAATAATACGTTAGCTATATTAGCTATCAATAATAGCTAGTAGCAAGCTTAGCTTGGAGCAGACAGGTATTTTTGTTGATTTTGGATGGATTAAGCTGGCCATGGGGTCTGCTATACTGCCAAATCTATTGCCGACATTGCACTTCTTGCATTCTGGGTTTCGGGAAGGGAAAGGAAATTACACTCCCTCCAAACTTTTCAGATATCTAGTATCTGATTTGCAGATCCCATAGGCACAGCATTCAGCATTTTGCTGTCTATTTGAAAGCTTGATGGACCTCCCTCACATAGAAACCGTTGCTAAGGTAGGATTGGACAAGCACCATTCTGGGGCGGTACTTTGCGAAAGGTCAGTTGTATTTGTAGAAATGCCCGACCAAGCCGGAGGTAACATGGGGATTCGAACTGCCGATCCCCGTGTTAGTAGGCAACGGAATAGACTGCTATGCTACCAGGACGCCCTCAAATCTCTTTTTAATTTATCTTTATATATGTTAATGCTACACATTTCTGCTAACAATGTGCCTGATGCCTTGTTGGATACGTGGGGTTAATTCATTCTGATTGAAACGTCGCTTTACCCACTAACTGTCTCTATGCTGGCCAAGTGTAACATTTTGGGTATTGATAAGTAGACATGCTATCAGCACCACTGTTCCAGAAAAAAAAAACCCAAAAAAACAAAAAACAAAACAAAAAACACTTGAGCCAACTAAAAAAAGCATCTTTGCCTGAATAGGTCTAGTAAGCATAGATTCATTTTGGATGAAACATTGCTGATCAAAAGCACATGGAAAAAGCACATCGGGAGGTGTTGTTCATATCAACATTACTCAATTCAAGATGTTCATAAAACTCACAAGTTACACCTCTGGTATTTTGCTTTTTTACACCTTTTTTCTTTTTATGTTTGGAGTCAGTGGCGTGCTCAGTCCTCTCTGTAGTTAAGTAATATATTTGTTGGGTGCTCTTTGGTCCAAGGTTAGTAGTTTCAGATGAGAAAAAGAGAACAAATCTCTCTGACCAAGGCACTCCGTGTAATTAAAAATGTCTTTATTGAAACTTAGACATATCCAAAAAGGACCTAAAAATGCCCACGCGTAGCAGCTTGGGCCTTCTTCAGGGCATAGGCATGCATAGGCATTTGTTCTCTTTTTCTTATGTGAACTTTTTTTCTTTTGTTACCTTTTGAATCCGAACCTCAAATGACGTTTTTTTTTCTCTCTCTTTTGCTCAGCCTAATTGGTTCCCATTTGCCTCTTATGGTTTTAGTCTTTTAGTAGGGGATGTTTGTGGATGTGTCTGTTGTTATTTTCAAGCCTTTCTCCATCGGATGGCAGAAAAGATGGCATGGAGGAAGTATAGAAGAGTTGCCACGTAGGACATCACCTGGTGAAACAGAGAGCGAGGAAGAGAGTGAGGGGATGGCATGGTGCTGGCAGGAAAAAAAACCCAGCTATAGGTCATCACAGCTTTCAAAGACAGACAAAAGTAATTGTCTGGTCTATAAAGGATTAAAAAAATTTAAATTAAGAAACTAAAAAGAAAGTGAGAGGGATACAGAAAGACAGAGAATGCATGATGATAGTGGCAACAAAAAAACCAAACCTGAACATGCTGATGTTCCATTTTAATCTATGTGTTGAATGATAACTACATTAACGGATGACATAAGTAATTATGGTTGGTCTTCAGGGTATATGTTTGCGTGCATGCATGCATGTGATTTATTGCCCATGTGTGCAACATGCAAGCGATGGCTCATGTGCACGTGCATGGTTGCGTTAATGTGAAAGTAGACTTACCACTGCAGAAATGTCCAGTCGAAAGGTTTTGAGAAGTTCTTGAAAGTTAAGATCTGAACCTGAAGTGATGTTTACCACCAGACCATAGCTATAGGTGATATACGCCAGGACCACAGACGCACTCAGGTACAAGACAGCGGCAAAAAAATGGTAGCCAACATCCTAGAGAGAGGAAGGGGGGGGTGACGGGGGATAGTTGGGGGCAGTTACACAGGGCAAGACAGAGGGGAGAAACGAAGAGCAAGAAGAACAGAGGGGAGAGAAAGAGAAACAATAAGGAAGGAAAGGAGGAAGAGACAGGAAGTGAGATCAAGCCATTAACATGATATTTAGTAAACTATTCAAGAAATCAAATGCTTCAATTATTTAAGTTAACACATTGACCAATTGGATGCCTCTAACCAGGGTGGGCCAGATGCTGCTCTGGTTGCAACCGCAGAGGAAGACGAAGAGCCAGAGTGTTGTCATGATGAAGCAGAAGACTGAGACAAACATCACCCACCCTAAAGGGTTTTCTGGTGAGACATGTGTGGTCGCCACAAGGATCCACACCAAACCACCAAACACCTAGATAGATAGAAAGAAAGATAGATAGATAGATAGATAGATAGATAGATAGATAGATAGATAGATAGATAGATAGATAGATAGATAGATAGATAGATAGATAGATAGATAGATAGATAGATAGATAGAGTGAGACAACACAATCCTTCTTTTGCGCTCGCAAACACAGCAGCACAAAAGCAAACATCTGAGATCACTGAGGTCCTGTTTCTGCCATCGCTGTCAGACACCCTTCTCTAAAGGTTACCATAAGAATTGGGTATCCATGGAGAACACACACACACACACCCACACACACACACACTGTTTCCTAACTCTATTCATGTATGCACGTATTCCTTACCTCCTCCTTTTGCAAACATGCTGGTTGAAAGAGCCTCAGGTGGTTTGATAGAGCATGAAACTCCCACATTTGTTTCGCGATAAGAGCTCCATTGAAATGTTCATTATATAAGAATGACACATTTCAATGTCCAGGTACCACCACCACACATCAAAAACCATCCAAGTACTATGGAACACAATGCAGCTACAGTTATTATACATACTGACGTCTACGGCGAGGTCAGAATTCAACTCGCTGCCAGTCCAACAACAATACAGAGAAACCATCAGCACATTAGACACACTTATGCAACAACACACAAAACATACACTGCAGGACACATCTCGTTAGACAAGAGTGATACACTTCATTGATGACGCACAACAGTAGAAATGAAATTAACATTAAAAAAAGATCAAAACGGGAATAACAACCAGTGTTCATCAGCACAGGTCATAATAGAGTACTGTTGAAGTACGACTTAGATAAAGTGTCTATTTAGTCTTCTGACAGGGAACATTTCTGAAATTCTACATGGTTCCCGCTCCTAGGAAATAATTTTCCAGGACGTTTCGTGGATATTTTATGTGACTTTTGCTTGGTTAAACACGGCAACTGCTGTTCATTAAAAGTTATATTACCCAGTATTAAAGCAGGGGTACGCAATTTTTTTGCGTGTCTGTGGCATCACTGGGCAAAAGTTCCATAATAAACCTTTCAGCATATTGTAATTCAAGTGGTCTGAGAGAAAACTAGACTTCTGCACGTCCTCTTGGCTCTGTATTCAGGTTTTAGAAAATCTAGCCGGTGACGGAAGATTAACCAATCACGGGTCAGTTCGGCGAGAGAGGGCGTTCTACAAATACAGACGCGCCCTGCTCCGTCGGTCGCTTTTGATTCTAACCCTTACCCTAAAAATCAACAAGACCAACTCGAAATGGCTGCTTCACATGAACAATATTAGTGTAACTAAGAGATTCGCTGAAAAAACAACATTTTTTTGCATGGATAGGTTATTGTAGTGGGAAATGCCTGGGGATGTACTTGGAATGTTGCACTGGGCTCGTGCAGCTAGAGGACCAATCACAGGTTAGCTCGCGCTGTCACAGACGCAACTATATTAGACACCGCGGGAGAGACAAAGGCCAGAACTGTTTAGTAACCATATCGTAGACTGTCACCTTAGCGTGGGATAGAGCAGGGAAACCTAGCGTATCCTGGGCTAGACAGTAGATACGGTGGCTAGCAGTGGTAGTGTTAGCAGCAGACTGCCTCGGTACCTGTAGCTAGCTGACTTCCCCCGAGAGCTTCCCCAGAGAGACTGAGAGAGACATTCACCCGGTCACACCGGAGCCAGAGTACAGAGAGAGAGAGAGACACGCACCCCGGAGAGCAGCCATCCATCTCCCGCCCCGCCTAGAGCCCAGCCGCCCTGTTCCATCACCAGCCCTGGTCCCAAGGTGAGCTTGCTAACCCATTAGCACACGGCTAACTAGCTAACTAGCAGGCTAGCCCTAGCATTGGCGCAGCTATCCAGCTAACGGTGGTGAAGCCCGGTTTGTCGCACCTAAAAGTCCCCGCCTCCATCCATAGTTATCCGGGCTATAGAAAAACCGCGACAAGTGGTGTCAGAAGTGGGATAAAAGGTTGGGATTCGCCATAATCTCAACACCGGAGGATCCTGCCCCGGTCACATGGCGGCATAATTCAGCCTGCACACTGTGAGCTAACCCAGCTAGCAAGAAGCCATTTTGTGAAGCACTGTAATTTCTTCAGTAGTCACGTAAATCAGTGGAAAAATAAAAATGTCACAGGACAAAGAAAATGTAAAAGAACAGTCTGAGTTGAGTCTGGATGGTGCTGGTGTGGGGACAGAAGACCCCGGAGAGCACGCCTGGATGAAGCTCCTCCTGGCGCAGATGGAAACCATGAACCAGACCCAGGTTCAGATGCAACGCCAGATGGAAAACATGGAACGCCAGACCCAGGTTAAGATGCAACGCCAGATAGAGATGCAGATGGAGGCCCTCACAGCGCGTATCGATGGACTAGCGGAAGCGGTGGCTAAGCGATCTCGTCCCCCCACACCTCCCATTCAGCGCACCGATTGGGCCCGTCATCGTTCAGATATCCAAGGTGAGCCTCCCGGTTTGTCGCCCATCGCTCAAGTAGTGAAGCAAGGGGTTTCTCCTAGTAGCCGGCAGGGGCTGTGCTCGGAGAACGAACTAGCAGAACGGTGCAAGACATGAGCCTACTCTCGCAGTTCACCCCGGCCCGGGAGAACCCAGGGGCCAGACAGCGAGACGGCGCTGATCACCTGTTGCCAGCAGCTATGGCCGCAGTGGCTAACTTGAGCGACCGGCGCAACGAGGAGACGCCAGCCAGGCCGAGCAGCAAAGCGGCCCCAGCAGCCCTGCGCTATACAGGAAATGGACCCAGTGAGCCCGCACCACTTACCAGCACTCCGATCGGTCATGGTGGAAAAAATGGAGCGACTGCAGTACCACCCCCCGACGGGATGCAGGGTGGCCAAATGTCCCTGGACAGCAACGGCGGCCGAAACCTGCTGGATGACAGCGTTGGAGGGCAGGCAGGTTCCTCTAGAGGTCAACAGAGCCAGACAGGAGACCTTCAAAGTCGGAGCGGCAACCGAAGCTCACAAGGTCCCGACCGAGGACACGAAAATGACATCAAGCTCCTCGCCACTTTCGATGGTAAGGGCGACTGGGATAGTTTCGTTGGACCATTCGAACGGATGGCGAGAAAGAGGGGCTGGACCGACGAGACCTGTTTGGACGCCTTGTATCTCCGACTGAGGGACAACGCCATGTCTTTTGTCATCGCGCAGCCGGCTCCGATAAAAGATGACTACCACGCGCTCATCACCCAGTTACGCCGCCGCTACGGTAAAGAGCTGCCTGAGGGAACTGCGCACCGTAAACTCAGTGAGGTTAAGCAGGCCAGAGAGATGACCCTCTATGAGTTTGGCGAGGAAGTGAGGAGACTTGTCACACTGGCATACCCGCAGGTTGGTGTTACACTGCAGGAGGCCTACGCTGCAGAAGCCTTTCTGCGCGGGCTGAAGAACCAAAACATCGCGTATGAAGTCCTGGGGGCAGAACCCAAAACACTAGCTGAAGCAATCAGGAAGGTTGAGGCACGCGAGTATGACTTTAAAGCGACGCTGGGGCGAGAGGTTGAAGGAAAAGGGAGAATCCGGCGAGTAGCATGGGAAGGCGAGCGGCGTCGCGATAGCTCGCCAAGTCCTCCGCCGGTAGGAGACAGCATGAGCACCCCCGAGCTCAAGACCCTGGCCAGTGGCATCGACAACATTAACAAGGTGAAGTTGCACAGGCACATCAGCCCAGACCACCTACTCCAAGTGTGTTCTAGAGTATGTCCACTGCTGCAGAAAGAGGTTCCTGCCAGCGTGCCTGGTCTCCACAGCATCCTGGGAGCCGGCAGGCAGAACCTCCTGCGTACCAACAAGAGCTGCAAGCATGTTGTGTGGAAGGGCTCAGCGCTGGCTGCTCTGCACTGTGGACGACCCCCAGAGCCTCCTATTATCTATGGGAGTCCACCCAATATCGTGGAGACGAGCAATGGGCGTCGGCTCAATGGCTCCTACCGTCTACGCCAGCTACTGCCTACAGCTGTCTACCAGCACATGAAGATGCACAAGAGGATTCTGGGACATCTCTCCTCTGTCTACTGTGTCACCTTCGACCGCACCGGGCGACGCATTTTCACGGGCTCAGATGACTGCCTGGTGAAGATCTGGGGCACAGATGACAGGTGCCATGCTCTGCTGTCTGCTCCAGCACCAGCCATAGGGCCGCAGGAAACACCTGAAGGAGGTCCTCCCGCTGCTGACATGGAGGAGCTGGGGGCGCAGAGAACAGAGGAGTACGAAGGAGTGACAGAGCAGGAGGAGATCGATGAAGACCTTGATCTCCGGCTGGAGGACCTGTTCCACGCAAACGACGATGGAGGACCCAGCACACCAGGCTCCCCGGCTCGGTTCCAGCCGCTCCAACACACTGCTGCCAGCTACTCTTCAGGCGAGTCGACAATCACCCAACGTTGTGGGACAGCAGCCTGTGCTCCGGGCGGGCAGTCCAACGACCCTGACCCAGAAGGAGACGAAGCCGACGCCGCTGAGTCCCATCTCCCGTACACCACCAGACGGGGCCGGCCAGTCCGGAGGCCCGCCTGGCTCCTAGACTAACTTTGACGGACGTGACTAGTTGACTTGGGGGTTACTAGGCTAGTCACAAGAGTCCAGTATGGATAGCGACCACCCACATTTGTTTGACGCCCTTTGTTCCGGGCCTAGTTCATTTCGCGGGTGTTCTGTCCTGTTTATCGTGTTAGATTAATCAGACTGATCTTTGTAGTCTGTTGTTCATTTATGTTGAAGGGACTCAACAGTGCTGGAGGGGGGCAGTGTAGTGGGAAATGCCTGGGGATGTACTTGGAATGTTGCACTGGGCTCGTGCAGCTAGAGGACCAATCACAGGTTAGCTCGCGCTGTCACAGACGCAACTATATTAGACACCGCGGGAGAGACAAAGGCCAGAACTGTTTAGTAACCATATCGTAGACTGTCACCTTAGCGTGGGATAGAGCAGGGAAACCTAGTGTATCCTGGGCTAGACAGTAGATACGGTGGCTAGCAGTGGTAGTGTTAGCAGCAGACTGCCTCGGTACCTGTAGTTAGCTGACTACCCCCGAGAGCTTCCCCAGAGAGACTGAGAGAGACATTCACCCGGTCACACCGGAGCCAGAGTACAGAGAGAGAGAGAGACACGCACCCCGGAGAGCAGCCATCCATCTCCCGCCCCGCCTAGAGCCCAGCCGCCCTGTTCCATCACCAGCCCTGGTCCCAAGGTGAGCTTGCTAACCCATTAGCACACGGCTAACTAGCTAACTAGCAGGCTAGCCCTAGCATTGGCGCAGCTATCCAGCTAACGGTGGTGAAGCCCGGTTTGTCGCACCTAAAAGTCCCCGCCTCCATCCATAGTTATCCGGGCTATAGAAAAACCGCGACATTATAAACTACAATACACGCTCACAAGTCTCGCTTTGACATTGCCTGGTTGTACGGAGTGTAAGGGGTTGAAGAGCAACGCGGAGGTCATTTGGTGGGAGGGGCTTAGCGGAGTGATACGAGGCAGCAGAGAGAGAGGCGGAAGGATTTGCATTGGAATGTTTATGTGACCTACTGCAGCTTGACTATCAGACGATATTTTAATAACCTTTAAATGGACCGTGTGACTTCTAGTTGGTCACTGAACATACAGACCCAACTTTAAGCACCTTTGTGTAATGCAGCTAAAAGTAACGCTAAAATATGTCATCCCAGCATGAAAAATAAGATTTTATAACCGTACTTTACAAATTGACCTCCATATGACCTCAATAATATTTCCAGGACATTTGATCAATTTGATAATTTTCCAGGTGTTTTCAATGACTTTTCTTGGATGCACGGGAACTCTGATTTAGCATGAAGAGATGGGTATTAAATCCATGAATCTGAACCCAAAATGGGTCCCAGGTCTGTTTCATTTAGGTTGTCTCATCGGGATCTGAATTAGAATCAATACCTGTTTTTATTTTTTAATCAAGTGTTTTACATACAAGAAATCTGAGTTGATATGTTGCTCACTCTGTCACTTAGAAATAACATCACCCTAAACTGAGTTTCCTCTACCACATATGAGGTGTTATGGTCACAGTACCGACCCTTATATAGCAACACAGCGACTAACATAGTTATTTAGGTACAGTTCCTACTTTACGGATCCCTGAAATTATAATTTCACTTAGTGCCTCAGAGGTCAGAGGTCATGTTGACGTTAGGGGCTTGAAACAAGGCCATGCTTCTGTATAGTGAGCTCTTTGGTGGAGGCTCCAGCTTTTTAAACTAGCAATGCACCCAGGTACATTGGGTGCATTGCTAGTTGGTTTGGTTTCAATATGAAACCAAATTTGATAGATGATTAAGGGTGGACTCCTGACAGATCTTAGCATTTGACGAGCTTCCTTGCTTCTTTTATATCTACGTAAAAATAGATTATTTTTATTCATTATATATAGTCATTGGGGTGGAAATGGTCATTAGCCGAGGATTCAGTATTTAGTGATGTAACATTTTATGATAAGGTGCAGTCTGCAGGTATCTCATCATTTCACTACCAAGGTGTTCATTTAACAACTGTCCATTCAAAAAGTGCCAGAACTGGTATAATTTCTTACCATCAAGATTTACAGTATAATAACGGGTCTCTTTGCTTTAAAACAATGGTTCAGGTACAAAGGTTTTCCTCTTAGCTCCATTACATTTCCTCCAGTCTATTTCCTGGGTGTGTTGCAGGTAGCGATGACATTTGTTTGCCAATATTCATGTCCCTGCTCCTAAATGTGAAGTGTTGAAACAGATGATATTCTATACTGGGCATTGTTGGCCAGTATTATATTGTTGGCGGGTGCATGTGGAAAGAATTTAACATTTGCAAAATGGATGAAATTCAAAGAAATAGCAAAAAAAAGGACAGAAAGAAACTGATCGTAAGCCATTGCCTTTAGTTTCAACTGGAACTGTTAATGGGTGAAAGCAACACAGGTCAAATATGTGATAGTGTTGAAATTACCTCAGCATCAAGCCTGGGTATGCCAGATATGAAACTGAACAAACATCCGAAGCAGCCATCTATTCCTGATATATCGTGTTAAACAATCACATGTGGTATATTGGCAAATATTTCTTCAGCCTTATCACGCTAATCCTGTATCAGATTGGAAAACATTAACATCTACATATGCCTACCAAAGAAACTATTCAGTTAATTTCATCCATAACCAACCAAAACAGCCAAACTGATCCTATCTAAGTCATTTGAACTAGCCTCTCATCTTGGTAGTTAAGTTAATCTCAACAACTTGTTTCAGTCCAGATTTTATAGTGTAGATAATAATTCTAATACTAATAACAGGTTTAATAGCGGGGGAATAGCGTGATCCTCCCACGCACTATGTCCCCCTGGGGAAATGCCTCACTGTCAGGTGAAAAGAAGCGGCTGGTGACCCCACATATATCGGAGGAGGCATGTGGTAGTCTGCAGCCCTACCCGGATCGGCAGAGGAGGTGGAGCAGCGACCGGGATGGCTCGGAAGAGTGGGGTAATTGGCCAAGTACAATTGGGGAGAAAAAAAAAGGGGGGGGTCCAAAAAAAACAAAAAACATACCAAAAGTTCTCTTTGGGAGTTAAATTTTTAGTGGCCCATCTATTCTCACAGTTTTATCAACTAAATCAGTTGTCCTTTCCGTAGTCTTTGTTGCTGTTTTGGGTCCTGAATAATGTCAATTTCTCCCACTTTTCTTCCAGCTGTGTTTCTTGCAATCCCAAACATTGTGTCAGTTTTTCCATTATGTAGATTTCCTCTATGATCTCTGTCCATTGTTCCTGGGTGGGTGGGTGGGTGGGGGTCCGTTTTACCCCATTCCCTTGTGATAGCTTTTTTACAAGCTGTCGACAGTATTTTGACCAGATCTTCTTCAGTAGAATGACACATAGAGTACCTTGTAGCTCATGGTGATATCATATCCTAGTATTGCTTGCAACGTTTTGTATACCATGTTCCAAAACATCAATATTTTGTGGCATTCCAAGAAAACATATGTGAGTGATCTGCATCTAATTCTCCACACTCTTTCCAGCGGGGTAGATTTATGTTAAAATGTTTACTCTTGACCTTTGCCGTGATAAAGAAACGGATCAAAGTTTCCCAAGAGAATTCCCTGTGTAGACGCAGTCTAATGCCAGGTGTGAACTTACGTAGAACTGTCCACTTGTGATTGGATCATGGCTCACCCAAGACACATGTTAATACCAGGTCTGACCAGCCTCCAAGACGGTTTGGATCTGGAGCGCACAGCTAAGTCAAACATATCTTTCCCCCTGTGTCTCACAGCAGATTTGATCTGCCTACACAGAGAAAAATATTGCAAGTGATTTTCCATATTTACGGAGCACATTGTCCCTCGCCATAGTTTCTAAACATTATGTAAAACACTGCCCTGTGGCTACAGATCAGCACTGAGATGTTTTTCACCCGTAGAAAGAAGTCAATCAATGTCGGTGAGCTATATTTCTAAGACAACAGAAACATCATGTAAACTGGCCTCCTTCCTACATTTGCAGCATCCACTGCCCCCATCCCACCTCTGGGTCACTCAGGTCCTGCAGCCAAATACCGTTTGTCTTTTCCACGTCTCAGCTAAAGCTGAAGGGAAATTGCTGCCCCGAGACGGTGGAACAAACTATTTCTCTGTATTAGGTCTGCTTCCAACTTCAACACTTCTTCACCCACTTTTCACCCTAATTGCACCAGTCCAATTACCCCACTCTTCCGTGCCGGACCGGGTTCTTCTCCACTCCCTCTGCCAATTCGGGGAGGGCTGGAGACTACCACATGCCTCCTCCGTTATATGTGGAGTCGCCAGCCGCTTCTTTTCACCTGACAGTGAGGAGTTTTGCCAGGGGGGACATAGCGCGTGGGAGAATCACGCTATTTCCCCATGTTCCCCCTCCTCCCCGAATAGGCACCCTGACCGACCACAGGAGGCGCTAGTGCAGCGACCAGCACACATACCAATATCTGGCTTCCCACCCGCAGACACGGCCAATTGTGTCTGTAGGGACGCCCGACCAAGCTGGAGGTAACACGAGGATTCAAACTGGAGATCCTCGTGTTAGTAGGCAACGGTATAGACTGCTACACTACCCAGACGCCCGGCCGTGTGGTTTTTTTTAAATATATTTTTCACATTGAAGGGAGTAACTCACTTCAACCACCACCAATGTGTAGCACCCACCTGAGTGACGCATGGCAGCCATTTTGCACCAGAATGCTCACCACACATCAGCTTGAGATGGAGAGGGAGGGAGGAATCATAGAGCCAGTTACATGGGGGGATGATTAGGTGGCCAGATGGAGAGAGCCAGATTTGGGAATTTTACCAGGACACCGGGGAACCCCCTACTCTTTGTGGTAAGTGCCATGGGATCAATGACCACAGCGAATCAGGACTTTAGTTTAACTTCTCATCCGAAGGACAACATCTCCTACAGCACAGTGTCCCCATCACTGCACTGGGGCGTCATATTTGTTGCTTTTGTTAGGGCCAGAGAGAAGACTGTCCCCTACTGGCCCACCAACACTACTTCCGGCAGCAACTCCGTTTTCCCAGGGGGTCTCCCATCCAAGTAGTAGCCAAGCCAAGACCTGCTTAGCTTCCATCATTTGGCAGAACCAGGGTACATGTTGGTATGGCTGCCGACAACTAACTCTCTCTCTCTCTCTCTCTCTCTCTCTCTCTCTCTCTCTCTCTCTCTCTCTCTCTCTCTCTCTCTCTCTCTCTCTCTCTCTCTCTCTCTCTCTCTCTCTCTCTCTCTCTCTCTCTCTCTCTCTCTCTCTCTCTCTCTCTCTCTCTCTCTCTCTCTCTCTCTCGTGTGTTTATTTCACATTGGCAGTTGATGAGTGTGTGACGCACGAAACAAACTTGTACTGAAATGCATTAAAGCTTTTTTCTTACATTTATCTTAATATTCCGCTCCTCATTTATTTGTTGAGCACTTTTATCTACACCATTGATGGTTTCCGGAAAAAAATGCAAAAGTTATATATACAGTGGTGCTTGAAAGTTTGTGAACCCTTTAGAATTTTCTATATTTCTGCATAAATATGACCTAAAACATAATCAGATTTTCACACAAGTCCTAAAAGCAGATAAAGAGAACCAAATTAAACAAATGAGACAAACATATTATACTTGGTAATTTATTTATTGAGAAAAATGATCCAATATTACATATCTGTGAGTGGCAAAAGTATGTGAACCTTTGCTTTCAGTATCTGGTGTGATGGCAAGCCGTCCTGGCCCAGATGCAGCAAAACAGGCCCAAACCATGATACTACCACCACTGTGTTTCACAGATGGGATAAAGTTCTTATGCTGGAATGCAGTGTTTTCCTTTCTCCAAAAATAACGCTTCTCATTTAAACCAGAAAGTTCGATTTTGGTCTCATCCATCCACAAAGCATTTTTCCAATAGCATTCTGGCTTGTCTATGTGATCTTTAGCAAACTGCAGACGGGCAGCCACGTTCTTTTTGGAGAGCAGTGGCTTTCTCCTTGCAACCCTGCCATGCACATCATTGTTGTTCAGTGTTCTCCTGATGGTGGACTCATGAACATTAACATTAGCAAATGTGAGAGAGGCCTTTAGTTGCTTAAAAGTTACCCTGGGTTCCTCTGTGACCTGGCCGACTATTACATGCCTTGCTCTTGGAGTGATCTTTGATGGTAGACCACTCCCGGGGAGGGTAACAATGGTCTTGAATTTCCTCCATTTGTACACAATCTGTCTGACTGTGGATTGGTGGAGTCCAAACTCTTCAGAGATGGTTTTGTAACCTTTCTCAGCCTGATGAGCATCAACAATGCTTTTTCTGAGGTCCTCAGAAATCTCCTTTGTTCTTGCCATGATACACTTCCACAACCACGTGTTGTGAAGATCAGACTTTGATAGACCCCTGTTCTTTAAATAAAACAGGGCACCCACTCACACCCAATTGTCATCCCATTGATTGAAAACACCTGATTCTCATTTCACCTTCAAATTAACTGCTAATCCTAGAGGTTCACATACTTTTGCCACTCACAGATATGTAATATTTTATCATTTTCCTCAATAAATAAATGATCAAGTATAATATGTTTGTCTTATTTATTTAACTCTACTTTTAAGACTTGTGTGAAAATCTGATGATGTTTTAGGCCATATTTATGCAGAAATATAGAAAATCGTAAAGGGTTCACAAACTTTCAAGCACCGCTGTATGTGTAAGGGGATGACAACTCACAGTCTGTACGGTTGCCCTGAAAAGAGGATAATTGCTTCATGTACAATAATTTTTGGCTGTGTTTTGTTTAATAAGGGATATGAAGCAACTACAATGCAATAACCTGTTGCCTCACATCTTTCCCACACCCACCTTAGAATCATCAAAAAGGAGATTTAGAAAGTGAAACACAAAAGCAAACGCTCAGATGCCTGTAGTGACAAGCAACTGAGGGGTTGTTCTGAAATGAGGTATGAAGCTGTTCAATGGGGCGACGTGACTTGGGCAAGGTGATTAGTAGTCCAACAGTCGATTTTGCCAGAAAAATGCTAGGTTTATTTTTTCAAAGTGGAGGACATTTCATTTTAGACCGAAAGTCCTCAGATGACCCCGGCTCACATCTGCTTCCATTTATCATGACAAACTCAGCGTGCCACCGCCTCATGACAGGGAGACCAGACCATGACTTGGCTTAATGGCAAATCAGTCGGACCGCACGCCACCGGTTCTGTTGAGCACACACTGGTAAGCAAATAAGAGTTTATTTATACGGCAGCTTTTAAAACGAAGAGTGCAAGAAGTGCTGCGCAAGATGCAGAAAAATAAACAGCACACATGTACAGTTAGGTGCAGAAAAGTGTGATTTACAGCCCCGTTAGATGGGTTTTGAGAAGCTTTTTAAGCATTCAGTCTCTGCTGACTGACGCCGCACTGAAAGGCAGATTCATATATAGATGTAAACCAACGCAGCGACAATCAGCAGAGGGAGAGCGGGAGACGTATGAGGAGGAGCAGAGCTCAGCCTTAAAGCACCTCACCATGAACGGAGGGCGGATCGATAGAGGAGGAATGGTGTATCGGACAAGAAAAAGAGGAACGAATGAACAGATAATGACGAAGAGATTTTATTTCTAACTTGCTGTTACCAGTTTGAATGAACAACAGATGAAAAAGCCCAAAATGGTTGTTAAAAGATCACAACCCCAAGAGAAGAGAGAAACCCTTTAAAATCTGTCTGAATGAAAGATAAGCAACAGAATGAATTGTAGGATGGAACAAGGGGATGAGAAAAGAGACGCCAGAGCTTGGCCAGCCAAAATGACAATAAAATGGACACTCACAAACTCAGGGAGGAAGAAGAGATCAGGAATGGTGGCGAAGATTTGACCCCCCGAGGGTAAAACATCGTTGGTGGTGGAGGCCATATTCCCAGACAGCGTGACCTGTGTGTGTCACTTTTTCTGTAGCGGACAGTGTGTGCGTGGAGAGGCTTTGTCCAAAATGAGACGCGTAACCTGTCTTAATCTGCTTTTAAAGGGCCCCCATGTCCTTCTCCTCTTCCACACCTTCCTCTCTGTCTCTCCCCCCTCCCTCTCCATTCGTCCTACCCCTCCATTTTCCTGATTACAACATCTTTTCTTGCCAATCTGAAATACCGGTCGGACAGGTGGTTTGTGTTTTTGGAACCTGTGTGTGTGTATGTGTGTGTGTGTGTGTGTGTGTGTGTGTGTGTGTGTGTGTGTGTGTGTGTGTGTGTGTGTGTGTATTGTCTCTACTCCCCTGGACTGGATGGGTTGGGTCCCTCTGTGCTCCTACTGAGCTATTTGGGACGTTTTTTCATAAAAAAAAGCTCAAGGCCAAATAACAAAGGGAAGGACGAAGTGAAGGAGGAAGCAAAAAGCTGAAAGGTTGTATGGAGGCTCCACTTGATCCCTGACTCTCCAGTGTGCATACCAAGATGAGGGGGGAGAAAGAGGGGGAAGAAAAAGTAAGGAGAATTAGCACAGAATGTGGGAGAGAGAGAGAGATTTAATTTGATAAGTAAGAATTACAAGATGACATTAAAAGTTGTTTAAGCTCTGCGCATTCAAGTTGTATCAAATCATCACACTTTGGTAATGGGCTGGGTGGCAGGTGGGAAAGACAGAGACAGTGAGGAAAAGAGGTAAGAAGAGGGAGAGAGAAGAGTGATGGAGGATCAGGGACATTTCATCCCTTAAAAATCAGGGCAAACAGAAAGCAGGTACACATAGACAGACGGACAGACAGGCAGAGAGACAGACAGACAGACACAGATGGAGAGACAGACAGACAGACAGACAGACAGACAGAGAGACAGAGCGACAGGGAGACAGACAGGCAGAGAGACAGACAGGTAGACACAGATGGAGAGACAGACAGACAGACAGAGCGACAGGGAGATAGACAGGCAGAGAGACAGACAGACAGGAAGGCAGAGAGACAGACAAGACAAGCAGAGAGACAGAAAGGCGGAGAGGCAGACGGTCAGGCAGAGAGACAGACAGACAGACAGGCAGGCAGAGAGACACGCAAGCAGAGAGGCGGAGAGGCAGCCTGGAAGCGAGACAGACAGGAAGAGAGATAGACAGACAGACAGAGTGACAGGCAGACAGACAGACAGATAGAGAGAAAGGACTGTCCGTTCATGATGTAGATAAAGGAAGATGCCGATGACGCTGAGCTTTTCCAGGAGGGATCATCGATGGTAGCACCCGTTTCTCTGCAGTCTGACGTCCAGAGTTCAGTCTGAACATGGCCACCAAGACGGAGGGCGTTGAAAACAGAACTACAGCTAGCTGTACTGTCACTATCAATGTAAGCGATCCCACTGCGAGTGATCAAATCAAAAGGTCCTCAAATTAACGGATTTCCCAAGTTTTTCAGTAACAGGCCCAACAAGTCCCATGAATATCAAAGTACACAACTGAATCGGCCAAGCCTGTGCAGCACAAACACAATACTATTGTGTATGTGCAATACTTCTTCCTCGCGGATTCATAAAATTGAATTAGCCAGTTGTAAATAATAAGTGTTTTGGTTGCCAATTTCCATTTTGTCCATTGTTTAGTTTCAATGTCAGATGTCAGATACGCATTAGCTGGACATCTAATGCGAGCATAGAGACTTGACCACGATTGTCTCCAGGTGTCTTAGCATGAGGATCTGTCAAACACTGACTGATGGTTGTTAGGGAGAAGGATTAAGACTGAACTCTGTCAACAAAACCTATTGTTTACAATCTGGTCCTTAATTCTTTCCATCCCACTCTTTTTGTGTATGTATGTATATGTATGAATGTGTCTATCTCAATCTCTCTCTAAACTCACTAAAATAGTGATATAACAAAAACAACATTTTCTGTAACACACACACACACACATAGCAAGAGAGAGAGAGAGCGAGAGAGAGAGAGAGAGAGAGTGTGTGTGTGTTGATGTTTTGCTCAAAGGCACACAGACAGGACACAAGGCTTTTCCCTGACTTAAAGTAACAGAACATTACCTCTAACCCAAAATAATGATGATAATGATAGAAGTGTGATTTCATCTACATAACCCACCAACACCTATCCATCAATCCATTATTCAAACGGCTTACCCTACACAGGGTGGCGGGGATGCTGGAGCCTATCCCAGCAGTCATCAGCCAGCCAATCCATCACAGGACCCCCCCCCCACACACACACACACACACACTCCTAGGGACAATTTAGTACGGCCGATTCACCTGACCTACATGTCTTTGGACTGTTGGAGGAAACTGGAGCACCCGGAAGAAACCCCTGCAGACACGGAGAGAACATGCAAACTCCACACAGAGGACACAAACACCTAAAGAGATCATACTGCGTCTTTAGTTTATTTATAGTTTATTCATTTCATGCCACAGTGCAATGGCAGCCTTCACCTGTCAATCACCCAAACACTGGAGCCGCCGGGAGGGAAGCGCTGGGCTAGAAGGAGACCCTGACACAGCTGTTCTTGAAGTGGGAACTCGAAAAGCAACGACCCCCCCCACCACCACCACCCTGTTTAGAAACTCTCTGGCTCTGTTGACCTCTCACCTCCCACCGCACAAACAGTTCTTTTGTTGTGTGGGTGGTGAGACACACCCTGAGTCAACCGCTTACTCCGTAAAGCTCCTAGTGTACAGAGCTCAGCCGAGCATGTTTAAGGGCCCCTTCCTTTTCCTGCGGGTCTAAAGGTCAGACACACGATGGTTACAGCAGGGTCAGAACGAACAGAAAGGGCTGCTGGGATCTTACCCCGCAGATAGTTTATCTTCACCTTCGTCAAACATTCACTCATATACACACACACACACACACACACACACACACATACATACATACATATATACTTAGAAGTGCCTGCCAGCCATCTCAGCAAAAGTACAAAAATTCAATGGATTTTTGTCTTCTTCAGGAATCAGGAGCATTTATTTGTCATTTCATCCCATTCACCTGCACACATGAAACGAAATGTAGTTTCCCCCAGCCCACGGCAGTGCAACACAAAGACAAACACACATATCCAAATACAAAAAAAACTCAAACAACAACTACAAAACACATATAGCCAGCAAATAAATCAATAAATAATAAATAAAATAAAATTTCACTGTCCAAGAGAGCGAACGCCAGGATGACTGTCGGAACTTCCGGTCTGCGTGGGCTAGCAGTTAGCTTAGCCTGCCCTGCTTCCGCGTCCTGTCAGACCGCCCTCGTCGTTTCCTCTTCGGGCACAGCTCCGGGCAGGGCCGTGGTCCCTGGGCCCACAGGACGCACGGAACAAGCTCTCCCAGCCATCAAACGAAGACACAAACTTAGACGCAGACTTGGACAAAGACACTGCATGGACGGTACTGGATGAGGCCGCCGCAAACGCAAGTTCGTGCTGCCCCCCCCCACCACCAACAACACACACACACACACACACACACACACACACACACAGTCATCATGTTTTGCAATATGTTCCTGCCTCTGTGTTCAATCGATCCCTATTTTAGTTCACCTCCCCACCTCGTACTACATGCGTTCGCCAACTGCGTCTCTCCGGCCGGCAGTCTCGAAGGATTCGCCTCGCTACTTCCGTGACATGGTGAATCCAGGCCGAACCACTGCTTTTTCCGACACACACAGAGACGCATTCATGTGACGAACACAAGCCGACTCCGCCCCCCTCCCGAAGACAGCGTTGCCAAATTGTTGCTGCTTCATCGAGTCCGGCCATAATCGGATCTGACGAGACCGGGGCGCGAACCCCGGTCCCCAGTGGACAACTGCATCGACTCAAAACCGACGCTTAGACCGCTACACCACCGCGGACCCCTCCTGCCTCTGTGTTCATGTGAAAACATCATGAGAACCCATCCTCTTTAAAGTACAATGAAAAGTAAAAAAAAACCCCAAAAAACAAAAACAAAACAAAACAAAAGATAGGGCACTGAAATGAACCCAGCCACTGAGGATGCACAAGCCAGTATATTCTTAGTGCCGGTCCCAAGCCCAGATAAATGGGGAGGGCTGCGTCCAGAAGGGCACCTGGCGTAAAATCTTTGCCAAATCAAATATCCATCCATCCATTATCTGAACCGTCACTCCCAGGGTCATGGGTTTGCTGGAGCCTATCCCAGCAGTCATTGGGCGGCAGGTAAGGAGACACCCTAGACAGGCCATCACACAGGGCCGAGATACACACACACACACACATTCATACCTCGGGACAGTTTAGTAATGCCGAGTCACCTGACCTACATGTCTTTGGACTGTGGGAGGAAACTGGAGCACCCGGAGAAAACCCACGTAGACAATATGCAAACTCCACACAGAGGACGACCCGGGACGACCCCCAAGTTTGGACTACCCCGGGGCTCGTACTCAAAACCTTCTTTTTATGAGGCAACTGCGCTAACCACTGCGCCATTGTGCCGCCCCAAATTAAATGTGTGGATCATAAGTAAGATTTCCATACCAGATCGGTCGAGGCCCGGGTTACCAGCGACCGCTACCGATACTGTTGGCCAGCAGGGTGCCGGTGGAAACTATGCAACTGTTGGGCGAAGGAGAAGGAAAGGGGGATAGCATGTCCAGAGGCAGCGGGAGAGGAGGAAGGGTAGGAGTGTGTAGGTGAGAGTCGGAACTTTGAATGTTGGCATTATGACTGGTAAAAGAAGGGAGTTGGCTGATATGATGGAAAGAAGAGAGGTAGGTACACTGTGTGTGCAAGAGACCAGGTGGAAGGGGAGTAAGGCCAGGAGCATCGGAGGTGGATTCAAACTCTTCTACCATGGTGCGAATGGGAGGAGAAATGGGGTAAGGGTAATTCTGAAGGAAGAGTATGTCAAGAGTGTGCTTCAGGTGAAGTGTCAGAAAGAGTGATGAATATGAAGCTGGAAATCAAACGTGTATTGATGAATGTTATCAGCGCATATGCCCCCTGCAAGATGGGTGTGAGATGGAAGAGAAAGAAGAATTCTGGAGTGAGTTGGATGAAGTGGTGGAGAGGGTACCCAAGGAGGAGAGAGTGGTGATTGTAGCAGACTTCAGTGGACATGTTGGTGAAGGGAACAGAGGTGATGATGAGGAGGTGATGGGTAGGTATAGTGTCAAAAGAGGAATGTGGAAGGACAGATGGTGGTGGATTTTGTGAAAAGGATGGAAATGGCTGTGGTGAATACATATTTCAAGAAGAGGGAGGAACACAGGGTGACGTACAAGAGTGGAGGAAAGTGCACACAGGTGGACTATATCTTATGTAGGAGGCGCCATCTAAAAGGGATTGGAGACTGCAAGGTGGTGACAGGGGAGAACGTAGCTAGGCAGCATCGGATGGTGGTCTGTAGGATGACTTTGGAGACCAAGAAGAGGAAACGAGTGAAGGCAGAGCCAAAGATCAAATGGTGGAAGTTGAAGAAGGAAGACTGTTGTGTGGAGTTCAGGCAGGAGTTAAGACAGGCACTGGGTGGTAGTGAAGGGTTGCCAGATGGCTGGGCAACCACTGCAGAAATTAGTGAGGGAGACAGCTAGGAAGGTACTTGGTGTGTCATCAGGACAGAGGAAGGAAGACAAGGAGACTTGGTGGTGGAATGAGGAAGTACAGCAAAGTATACAGAGGAAGAGGTTGTCAAAGAAGAAGTGGGATAGTCAGAGAGATGAAGAAAGTAGACAGGAGTACAAGGAGATGCAGTGTAAAGCGAAGAGAGAGGTGGCAAAGGCAAAAGAAGAGGCGTATGGTGAGTTGTATGACAAGTTAGACACTAAGGAAGGAGAGAAGGACTTGTACCAATTGGCTAGACAGAGGGACCGAGCTGCAAAGGATGTGCACTAAGTTAGGGCGATCAAGGATAGAGCTGGAAATGTGCTGACAAGTGAGGAGAGTGTGCTGAGAAGGTGGAAGGAGTACTTTGAGGGGCTGATGAATGAAGAAAATGAGAGAGAGAGAAGGTTGGATGAAGTGGGGATAGTGAATCAGGAAGTGCAGTGGATTAGCAAGGAGGAAGTGGGGGCAGCTATGAAGAGGATGAAGAGTGGAAAGGCAGTTGGTCCTGATGACATACCTGTGGAGACATGGAGATGTTTAGGAGAGATGGCAATGGAGTTTTTAACTATATTGTTTAACACAACCTTGGAAAGCGAGAGGATGCCTGAGGAGTGGAGAAGAAGCATACTGGTACCGATTTTCAAGAATGAGGGCGATGTGCAGAACTGTAGCAACTACAGAGGTATAAAGTTGATCAGCCACAGCATGAAGATATGGGAAAGAGTAACAGAAGCCAACTTCCGATTACTAGACAACCTGCTCTACCTCTTGAGCCATGCCGCCCTAACACACACGCACACGCACACGCACGCACACACACACACGCACACACACACACACACACACACACACACACACACACACACACACACACACACACACATCACTCATTTTATTGTCTTCATGATTACTTTACCACCACTGTGAGGGTTGGGCCGTGTGTGTGTGTGTGTGTGTGTGTGGGCGGATGGCTTGAAATTACGCAGATTGGATAAGGCTCAGATAGAATCCTAAAAAAACGAAAGCTCAAAAGAAAGATCAAAAGAACAGCCAAAGGTCAATACTATAGTGCCTAACGACACTCTGGTGACCCTTGATTGATGATGTGAGACAGAAGAGACAAAAGGTGAATGGAGCCCTTCATTTGCATATCATCAGCCTTTGTCTGACCTGACATCGATCAATGATTTAACAGGCCTCTCTTATGGCGTTCTCTCTTATACTGTCTACACAACATTTTCTGTCCACACACACACACACACACACACACACACACACACACACACACACACACACACACACACACCTGGACTAACTTTCCTGTACACTACTGAAACATTACCCTCTGGAAACTCCCAGAAACTCCCAGCTTGACAAACTGGTATGCACTCCACCCCCAGCTAAAATCCTCCTTGGAGACCGTGGGACTTGGGAACTGGGTGAGAACTTCTCATCACATCAAGGTTGTGATTGGAGTGGTGTCACTGCTGTAATTGTTATCAAGCAAGCTGAAATGCACCTCAGGCAAGACGACGGCCAATGGCCTTAGACCGCTGGCCACTGTCAACTAGATCGTAATACCCTATGGCGAACATTTACTCTTAAAAATGGTAAATATCTTGAGGTATTACAGCGGTTCTACAATGTGTAGCCATGTATGTTGACACAGTAAAACCACCGTTTTTTACACACCCTAATGGATCTGGCCAAATTCCTAAACCAGTCTAAACCAGTAGATCGTCAAGCCATTTTGCAGACATTTTTTTGGTCTATGTAATAATTTTACTGGCAACGCCCCTACTCCCAGCTATGTTGCCTTTTGGATTTCCTCCTTTCAAAGCAGACTGAGAAACAGTATAAAGAAGAATAGCTTTGCAATATGGCATAAAAAATGAACCAAATGAATTAAACTAGGACTGCATTCCAGTGTAAAACTATAAACTTACATCTTAATCCCCATCTTGTTTTCTGTTTGGATAAATGTCTGCAATGTAAACAAACCCAATCGAAGGTGACCCTGCCACACCACACCAGCGGCTGGACCCAGGTGTTTGTGGGGCAAATCACACAAGATGGAATGTGAAAATACTGGAAGTGCAGCCATATTATTTACCTGCAAACACCGCTCTGAGAGAAATCTCTCTGTCCGTCCGTCCATCCGTCTGTCTGTCTCTCTTGCTCACTCCCTGTCTCTTTCTCTGTCTGTATGTCTCTGTCTCTGTCTATCTGTCTCTGTCTCTGTCTGTCTATCAGTCTGTCTGTCTGTCTGTCTGTCTGTCTGTCTGTCTCTCTCTCTATCTCTCTCTCTCTCTCTCTCTCTCCCTCTATCTGCACTACATGCTGGGAGTTTGGTGGTGGACAGCGTGGTGAGTTTGGCGGAGAGCGCGTGACTTTTTCTCAATTTTTCTTCTTTTTTCCTACTGTGTTTATTGTATGATCGTTTTGTAGTTGTGTTTTGTGTTTTGCTATGTGAACTCAATTTTCACCTGAGCAGCCACTCGACCCCTGAATATGAGTGTAGCGTCTGTGGACCCTTTGCTTTTAATTTTGTTTCTTCTACTAAGCCAAATGCTCATTTGTGCCCGACCTATCAGGAAATTAACCAAGGTGACACATCTGCACTGTGCTGCCTAGGACCAAAGACAAACAGGCTGTCTTCGAAAACCTCTCCTAAACCTCTGAGCCACCGCTGCAGTACAGAGAAAAGAGGACTCAATATGGGACAGCTGAGCCATAAGTGCTGCGGAGTTTCTTCATCATTACAGAAAGAACAGCGACTCCCTGCTCTAGGATCTAATATGTGCCACATGTCTGTTCATAGCCACAGGCCCATGTACCCCCCTCCACTGTAGATCCGCGGTGTGTCTCTCTATGGGGGGTTTGTACAGGGACCTCCAGTTGCCTTTGGGAGATGAACCTGGTGTCAACACACTCAACCACCTCGACTCCTGCACACGGGCTAGTGATGTCCTGTTGAGAACCTTTACAGTGACTGCATACAAGGCCTTCTTCAGTGTTCTTGAGAAGTCCTGTAGTTCTGGTGATTTAAAAGACAGAAGGGCCCCATTGACTTCCTCCTTCTCCTCCACTGCAGCACGGATGGACAAAGATGGAAAAACAGGCCGCATAACTGGCTGATCCTCTCCACTTTCTGCTCCTAGTGCTTCTCTGGAGAAACCAGGAAGTGCACTGATCACTTCCTCCAACAGCCTCTCCATTGAAGAGATTTAAAACCAGCCTCTTGGCTCAAAATGTCAGCCATTTTCCACTATCCTCCTGATCTGAGACACTATCTTAGTAAGTCCAGCTCTTGTGAGGGATCTCCGTACACTGATGGAGCTGAGCCTCCTGCAGTGTATCAGCAGGTTATAGAACAGTGGTCCTCCCCTACAAGTGGTTCCTGCCATAGAAGTGGTTCCTGCCATAGATCTGGGAGTAGTCTCTCTTGGTGTTTAAGACTGTTCCCCCAAGCTCAGAGGTCAGCCTAATCAGAAGGTGTCATGGTGAACTGCATGCCAGCTAGTTCCAGAAGGAACAAGTGCTTGTCATAATTCAGGGTCATAATCCTATGAAGCACTGAAGATTTGGTTAGGATGGAGCATGAATGTATGAGACTATGCCCTTTAGTTGCTGCTTTTCACCAAGCTGCTAAGCTTCACATGTTGCCTGTTTGATGATCTTAAATAACATCATAGCAAAACGTAGAACTGCTCGTTGCTCTCATAAGACAACAACCCTGCCACTGAGGATGCAAAAGCCAGTGTATGGGGAGGGTTGCATCAGGAAAACCTTTGCCAAATCAAATATGCGGATCACAAATCAGATTTGCATACTGGAGATAACCGCAGACAACAGCGACACAGTATTTCAATAAGAAAAAAATTCATGTGTGCACTATTTTTTAGTATACAACATCAGCTATGATTAGACAATTATAGCTAGGGAATACTTCTCCACAGAGAACAGTACCATTACTCGATTTGGTTTGCTTAACAATGTGTGAAGAGATAGTCAAGTGGTCACAGGTGTGTTTGTCAGGTATCGAACAACTCCTTAACACAACCTCTCTGAGCCAATGATCGACAGTCAGGTGAAGTTCAGATGAAGCTGCTGGTTGCTTTAGGTCCCGACAGCCCAGTTCCCTCCTTTATGGATATATTTGCTCCAGGCCACTCTATCTGTCTTGTTCCTTGTCTATTACCCACACTCCTGAACTTTTGGATCAGCGTGGTTCCCCAAGCTCGAGTCAAAAACACGAGAGCTATTGCAAAGCTCGTACTCAAAATTTTCCCCTCCTCGTACAGATGTGAGTCATTGTTCCCTTAAATGAACTCTATCAAGAACCAGGAAAGAAACAGATTGTCCTGTGCAAATCTTGGTCGTTGCCTCAGGCTTGCCACAACAGAATACAGGCCCGACATCAGAAGGATTGCCTCATCCCGTCGCTCTCACTTCTCTCCGTGAATGAACATCAATTTATTTTTGTCCATTTGTCCAGAATTAAATGGTTGAGTTTGGACTTGTTTTGTTTCATGAGCGCATTTTTTTTCTTGTGTGACCGTCAACACAGGCTTTAAGAATCCAAGGCCTAAATTACTACTACTACTACTACTACTACTACTCCTACTACTACTACTACTACTAATGATAATGCACATAATGCACATAAAAAAAATCTGGAGCAATAGGAAAAAAAGAGAGGATATTTTGGCCCTTGGCTTGGCATGCATGACATGATTTGGCCCTTGGGGAAAACTAATTGGGGAACCCTGACCTATACCAACCCAAAACAGTCCCATTACTCATGAGGAGTCGATTGACTGTTCCCTCCTAAACTGATATTTCAACCTCCATCAACCCATGGCTAACGTTGCTGACCATGTTAAAATTTTATTTATTTATTATTCCCCCCCTCCCTCCCTTGTTCTCCCCAGTTGTATCTGACCACTTACCCCACTCTTCCGAGCTGTCCCGGTTGTTGCTCCACCCCCTCTGCCGATCCAGGGAGGGCTACAGACTGCCACATGCCTCCTCAGATACATGTGGAGTCGCCAGCTGCTTCTTTTCACCTGACAGTGAGGAGTTTCACCTGGGGGATGTAGCGCGTGGGAGGATCACGCTATTCCCCCCAGTTCTCCCTCCCCCCCGAACAGGCGCCCTGACTTGACCAGAGGAGGCGCTAGTGCAACGACCAGGACACATACCCACATCCGGCTTCCCACCCGCGGACACGGCCAATTGTGTCTGTAGGGACACCCAACCAAGCCGGAGGTAATACGGGGTTCGAACTGGTGATCCCCATGTTGATAAGCAATGGAATAGAACGCCACACCACCCGGACGCCCAACCATGTTAAATTTTTAAAAAAAAAGGAAAAGGAAGTAGACATGTGGTGGAAAACAGTGGGGTTACCCAGATCTTTTTAATGCTCCATCTATTCTGTTATAAGTTTTTCCCTCCTAAGGTAACAAACACCTAAATTGTAGTTGTCAGAGAAAATACCATCGTCCCACCACTCCTACCTAAATGACAGAACTAGGTTCCTCCTTTCTAAGTTCCTTTTATACCTGTCTATAAAAAGCCCACCTCAGAATAATCATTAACCTTAAACACCCCTCCATTACTTATTAACTCTACTCCACACGAGTGCACACACACATACACAAACACACACACATATATGCATGTATGTGCACACAAACACGTACACACATAGGAGGGCAGAGGAATGTTTATGTATGACTGATACTGAACTCAGTGGGGGGGGGCAGTGGAGCAAGGAGGGAGGGGCAGAGAGAGAGAGAGAGAAAGAGATAACAGAAAAAGGAGTGGAGAGAAAAGAAAGTGAGATAGAAAGAAAAGAGAATTACGTTAAAACAGAGCAATGCAACGGATCAACGCGCCTTACAGTCCTCTCTGAAGTGTGCGTAGTCTCAGACCAACAGTGGTGTGTTCAGGGTTAGTGATAGTCCTGATGCTGAATTTATATCGACTGGTGTGAAAGGAACTAACGGTGGGCGAGAGAAGAACATCTGTGAGCCGATTAATACAAATTAAGAATGACATCAAGAAAGATGGGGGGGGGGAGTAGAGATTGGGTGGGCGAACCAAAAGAAGAGTTGCCACACTGTGTTCAAATCCGTGTTCATGTTACACTTCTCTGGCTTGAGAACATGTATACAGATAAGTATTCCTGTTAAACAGGATAAAAAGAAATAATTAGGCAATGCAGTGTTTCCAGTCCTGGGGGGGGGGGGACAAAAGCACCACACTGCCACCTCCTGGCAAGGCCGAAACCTTACCAGTCCCTGTATTACAGCAAAGGGAGTGCTCACAGTGGAATAAGAAGCATATTATTAATATAATAATGATATAACCAAAGAAAATAAATAAACAACATAACAACATACATTTCATGTGACCACACATATTGTGGGCGTCACATGCTCCCTGACAAAAAGAAATTGACTCCAGACATTTCCAAACTTCAAAACCCTCTACATTTTCTGAACACTAAAAGGTAAGTCTAAGGTAAGTATAAGGGCGTGTGTGTGTGTGTGTGTATGTGTGTGTATGTGTGTGTATGTATGTGTGTCTCAGCAGTAAACGGGGTAAATGGGCATGTTTGGGTGTGGGTGTATACCTATGTGTGTATGATTATCTGTATAAAATGGTGCTGCATATTGCATAGGTGAGGTATGGGATATGGTAGCACCTGGAGCGCTGTGTGGTAAGTCACTGGGTATGTCTGCATCTCCCAGAGTGGCATTGATGGTGGTACATAGGCGCCCACTGCATTGCAGGCTGTTTGGTAAGAGGGCTGGCCTAATGAATTGTATATCAGCATCCTGGTAGGCCTTCTTTCACGAGTGGATCTCCGAGCTTGTGGTTGACTAGCACAGTCATCATCAGGCTGCTCATTGATTGTTTGAGGGGCTACTGGCTCATCCTCTTGCTGCAGCACATCTTCCTGCTCACACTCCGTAGGTATTTGGTCTCCAGGTATATGTGTCCTTCTTCCATCCATTCCTCCTCATTTGTGCTGTGTCGAGTTTCTCTGTCCTCTGTTACAGGCATGCCTCCTCTTCTTTCATTGACATATATACTTCTTCTCGGTTCTCTTTCAGGTATGTGTGTCCTGGTTGGTTCAGATCTTTCAGTGGTTGTTGTTTGATGGGAGACCCTCTGAGGCTCTCGTACAGGCTGTGGTACTGTACTCTCCAGTCCTCTCCTTACTGGTATTCTCAGCCAGTATGTTGGTTCATCATCCGATGAGTCACTGCTTGGGTTCCATTCACTCTCTTTCCTTGTGTTTGGTTGACTGTTCCTTGTTCTCTGTCGGGGCTGTGGTTCTCTGGATGGAGCAGGTAGGTGTCTGGGTAAGTTCCTCTTTCTTCCAGATGTGGATGTCAGTGACTGTCGGGGTAAGTCGACTGGTAGTTCATTGACCAGGTGGAGCAGGTTGTGGTGTAGTGTTCGTACTCTGTGCCCGTCTGTTTCTGAGGCCACTTTGTAGACTGGTCCATCAGCAATCCGCTCCTTCACCACATGAACTTTGTTTTCCCAGTAGAATCTTAGCTTCCCTGGCCCTCCTCTCTCACTCAGATTACGCACTAGGACAAGGTCACCTGGTTCAAGCACAACACCCTTTGTGTGCTGGCCATAGTAGCTCTTTCCAAGAGCACTTGACCGTTGACTGTTCTCAGAGGCGAGTCTGTAAGCTTCCTTCATTCTTGAGGCCCACTTTTCTGTATAGCCTCTTGGAGAAGTGGTTTCCTCTTCAGTGGCCAATCCGAAGATCATGTCCACAGTCAGACGTGGGTGACGGCTGTACATTAGATAGAAGGGCGAGGACCCAGTTGCTTCATGCCTGGTACAGTTATAGGCGTGGATGACTTGTGGTAGGTGCTCTTTCCACCTTTCCTTTTCCTTCTCCTCCAGAGTCCTGAGCATTTGCAGCAGAGTCCAGTTGAATCTCTCAGCAGGATTTCCCTGGGGGTGGTAAGGGGTAGTCCTTGAGTGACCCACTCCACTCAACTGTTGCAGAGTTTTGAAGAGCTCATTCTCAAATTCTCTTCCTTGATCCCGGACGAGCCCCCACAAATCTGTTACACTTCTCTGGCTTGAGAACATGTATACAGATAAGTATTCCTGTTAAACAGGATAAAAAGAAATAATTAGGCAATGCAGTGTTTTCTGGTTCAGTGTTCCTCAGCATTGTAAGGAAATCGCGAAGGTCCGTCAGTCCTTGGGGGGGGGGGCAAAAGCACCACACTGCCACCTCCTGGCAAGGCTGAAACCTTACCAGTCCCTGTATTACAGCAAAGGGAGTATTATTGCCATAATGGCTCACAGTGGAATAAGAAGCATATTATTAATATAATAATGATATAACCAAAGAAAATAAATAAACAACATAACAACATACATTACATGTGACCACACATATTGTGGGCGTCACATTCACCCACCAAATCCTTGTGGCTTTAATGCACTAAACAGTGTCAGCGGTGTGCTGGTGATTGCAAAAGGTCATATGTAGGGAATAAATTGTCCATTAAGGTCCTTACAAATAATTCAACTGTGTTTGACAGACAACCAATTTATCACAAATAAACTTTCTCACTTCTTTTCCCTACAGCTCTACAGCTCACAAAGCTAAACGATTAACAAATATTACACATCACATCGAGCATATTACAGGTAGTCTTATTATATCAAATGTGCCATGATTAAATTCCCCATGGTATGATAATTCATTTGAATTATATTGATAACGATAATGAAAATGACAGCTTTAGTTTGAGTGTCCATTGACCCCTAGTGGCTGGTGTCCCTGTGTGCAGATGCTCACCAACCCAATACTAGATTTGGGCCTGCCTGTGAAAGTTTGCCATTTGTGTTTTTGTATTTTTGCAGCATGCCCACAATGCTTTCTATGGGCTGCTGGGAATGGCTCACGTGTGGGGGCAGAGTTGTATGTTCCCAGTTGATTCATGTCGGGGGATTGTCTTCATAAAACAAAATTGGTAAATTCTACAGTGAACGTATAGTGTTATTATAGTGGCAGTTGCTCACCCCTAAGTGAATCACCGATTTAAGGAAATAGCTTACCTTCCTTTTAATTTACCATAGTATCGATGAGTGAGCAAATTGACAAGACCATAGCCCTAGATCAGTGGTTCTCAACCTTCTTTGGGCTAGCACCCCCCCTCCACCATCCATTATCCAGGTCCCTTACCGCCTCTCCCCCCGTCAATTAAAATTTAGGCTAATTGTCTTCTCTGAATATTAATGTTGATTATTATTCTGTCAAATATGGATTCAGGCCAAGTCAGTCATATTCAGTGGATATGTTTTTAATTTATCTTATTATAACACCAAATCGTTAGATAGCCAGGACATACAAACCTTTTCGCATATTCGTTCCAATGTTGCTTTGTAATTAGCACCATTTTTATATAGTTGTTCCAAAAATTCCTCGTCCATATATCCAATTGTGTGTTGGCCCTGTGATGGCCTGGCGGCCTGTCCAGCGTGTCTCCCCACCTCCTGCCCAATGACTGCTAGGATAGGCTCTAGCATCCCCGTGAACCTGAGAGCAGGATAAGCAATTTGGATAATGGATGGATTATTATACTGTGTTATATTATTTAAAAAATGCAAGACAGAATATGTGAAGGAGAGGGAGGACAGCGGAATGGTGAGAATGCAAGGAGTAGAGGTGACGAAGATAAATGAGTTTAAATGCTTGGGCTCAGTTATTCAAAGTAACGAGGAGTGCGGAGGAGAGGTGAAGAAGAGATTGCAGGCAGGGTTGAGTGGGTGGAGAAGAATGTCGGGAGTGATTTACAACAGAAGAGTACCAGCAAGAGTGAAAGGGAATGTTTACAAGATTGTCGTGAGACCAGCTATATTTTTTGGTTTGGAGACAGTGGCACTGACAAAAAAGACAGGAGGCAGAGTTGAAGATGATAAGATTTTCAATGGAGTGATGAAGAAGGACAAGATTAGGAACGAATATATTAGAGGGACAGCTCAGGTTAGACGGTTTGGAGACAAAGCAAGAGAGGCAAAATTGAGATGGCTTGGAACTGTGTGGAGGAGAGATGCTGGGTATATTGGAAGGAGGATGCTGAAGATGGAGCTGCCAGGGAAGAGGAAAAGAGGAAGGCCAAAGAGGAGGTTTGTGAGGGAGGACATGCAGGCGGCTGGCGTGACAGAGGAAGATGCAGAAGACAGGTAGAGATGGAAACGGATGAGCTACTGTGGCGACCCCTAACGGGAGTAGCCGGTAGTAGTAGTAGTAGTAGTAGTAGTAGTAGTAGATCTAGTAGTGACTGCATTCCCAAAGGGTCAATGTTAAACTGACTTTTTGTGTTTTACTTTTTATCCTAAAATTCTCTATATGTGTAGCATTTTCTTTTTGTGTGATTTAGGAGTAGATGTAGATAAAAGTGGGCGTGAAACCAACGACGGGTGGCAGCAATAACTTTACTCTAAACATATGTGTGCTACATTTGTTCCGAGGAAGAAGAAGAAACAGGAAGTGGGTGCCTAGCGACCAGTTGTGGCGTCTGTCTGCCGTCATGTAAGCTAACTGTTTAGCTGAACGACTACAAGTAAAATAACGCCTGTGTAAATGCCTCCCAAAAGAAAGGGTCCTTTACAACTTGTGCAAAGAGAGACGGACGATATCAAAAGACAGGTTTGTTATTCAAATAGACGCGTTTGGGGCGTTATCTGTAGTGTAGTTAATCAAATTTAACGCTAGCAAAGGTAGCGGTTTAACGTTAGTGTAATGAGTGTTTGCGAAAATCTAGCTAACTTGGCGTAAAAACATATTTTACAGAACCACTTAAAAAGCAGTTAGCGTTAGGTTAGCTAGTTTCGTTACATTTGATGTGTTAACCAGTAGGGTAACTCGCTAACCTGATGTTATTTTCTTAAAATCCATTCTCAATAACCCAAACCCACTCCCCCCAAATTTTACGTTATGAAATCAGATGCTATATTTATGTGGAAGTCTGTAAAGACCACCGTAAAGACGCAGGCAAATGCTAAATATTTAAATGGTCAGCTCAGAAATGTCTATGTTTTATAATTAATTGCACAAAACTAAAACAAATTATTTTTAGTAAAGCAGGTTATGCAACTCAATTGAAAAGCCAAAACGAGTGGATGGTGTAAATTTCAAAGATAAGAGGATAAATATTTAGGAAGGAAATGAACTCTTGTACACACCGCTCTCGGTTTTCTAGGTTTTTATTCTTTATAACATTTAAGGATGTTATACTTTAATGTGTCCCTGACATATTTCTGCTCATCTCTTAGCAGGCATGGGCTGCACACCATCAAAAGACTCAGCCAAAGCATTTCAATTATGTATTAAGAAATGAATGGTTTTTGTGATGGACCAAAGAAAGCGTTTTTCATAATTTCTTTTAGGCATTTGAACTAAATCTTTGTATATGCATTCTTGATGAGAGTTTAAATGAAACTTACAATGGAGCCAAGTTGTCAATAGACCTCTAATATACTGTCATACCTTTCACTATCTTACAACAGGTGGACAGTCTGCTGAAGGATGTACAGAGTAGTAAAGGGATCATACGCACAGATGAGATATGCCAGAGGTAACCTGCCTCCATAACCCTTATTACAGTGTGTCCTAAATTATATGTTCAGATGTCTTTGTGAGTGTGTGCGTGTGCGTGTGCGTGTGAAAGAGAGACAGAGAGACAAGAGTGTGCCTGTGTCTAAGGTTTTTTTTTCTTTCTCGTTCTCCCTCCAAAAATGTGTTCTTATTCTGGTAGTTTCTTTTAAGAGTTGTCACTACCAATCCATCCATCCATCCATTATCCGAACTGCTTATGCTGCTCTCAGAGTTGCGGGGATGCTGGAGCCTATCCTAGCAGCCATTGGGTGGCAGGTGGGGAGACACCCTGGACAGGCCACCAAGCCATCACACAGGGCCGACATACACACACACACACACACACACACACACACACACACACACACACACACACACACACACACACACACACACACACACACACACACACACACACATACCTAGGGACAATTTAGTATGGCCGATTCACCTGACCTGCATGTCTTTGGACTGTCGAAGGAAAACGGAGCCCCCAGAGGAAACCCATGCAGACACGGAGAGAACATGCAAACTCCACACAGAGGACGACCCGGGATGACCCCTAAGGTTGGGCTACCCCGGGGCTTAAACCCAGGACCTTCTCACTGTGAGGCGACCATGCTAACCACTGCGCAACCGTCCCGCTCCACTACCAATCTGTAGAGCTATATTAATTAGTTCCTCTATTTCTTTTCCTCCAGTCAACATAACGTCTTTTTTTTAATTTTTATTTTTTTAAAGATTCTTGTTCACCCTTTGCCGGTGTGTCCAGTTGCAATGAGTGTAAATCTTCTTACGGGTTCATCTCCTTGCACCCTGAACCTGTGAGCATATACAGAAAGTATTCAATCTGCCGGTCTCATTCACGGAACTAATTTCTCCTCCCGAGATGTTCCAGAATAAAGTACCCACTGTATTTCTCCCTTTCACTGAGGTTCAAACAGCATTCACTCTACCGGCCTCATTCAGAAAACAATTTTCTCCTTCAGGGGTGTTCAGGATGAAGTGCCCTTTGTCTTCCTACTCTGTTCTTTACTACTAATTATTTCCTACTTCTCTATTATGTAATATATAATATCCTATTATAGGATATTATTTATCCTATAATATCGTTAATTAAATGCAGTAAGCTTAAAAGGAAGCTAAAGTCTCAGAGTTCTTATGGATTTATGTGACAGTCTGTTTGCACTCATGTATTCCTTTTTTTTCTATCCCAATAACTGTTAAAAGTGTAGTGCTTCTTCTCATCCACACTGAATCTGACTAACCTGTGCACAATAAAACAGAATAGACAGATTGCTGACACGGGATTCAAGTCATGGCTTCCGTTCTTTCAAATATACTACAGGTGATTTAAAAAGAGTACACTACCGTTCAAAAGTTTGGGATCACCCAAACAATTTCGTGTTTTCCATGAAAAGTCACACTTATTCACCACCATATGTTGTGAAATGAATAGAAAATAGAGTCAAGACATTGACAAGGTTAGAAATAATGATTTGTATTTGAAATAAGATTTTTTTTACATCAAACTTTGCTTTCGTCAAAGAATCCTCCATTTGCAGCAATTACAGCATTGCAGACCTTTGGCATTCTAGCTGTTAATTTGTTGAGGTAATCTGGAGAAATTGCACCCCACGCTTCCAGAAGCAGCTCCCACAAGTTGGATTGGTTGGATGGGCACTTCTTTGAGCAGATTGAGTTTCTGGAGCATCACATTTGTGGGGTCAATTAAACGCTCAAAATGGCCAGAAAAAGAGAACTTTCATCTGAAACTCGACAGTCTATTCTTGTTCTTAGAAATGAAGGCTATTCCATGCGAGAAATTGCTAAGAAATTGAAGATTTCCTACACCGGTGTGTACTACTCCCTTCAGAGGACAGCACAAACAGGCTCTAACAGGTACTATTTAATGAAGATGCCAGTTGGGGACCTGTGAGGCGTCTGTTTCTCAAACTAGAGACTCTAATGTACTTATCTTCTTGCTCAGTTGTGCAACGCGGCCTCCCACTTCTTTTTCTACTCTGGTTAGAGCCTGTTTGTGCTGTCCTCTGAAGGGAGTAGTACACACCGGTGTAGGAAATCTTCAATTTCTTAGCAATTTCTCGCATGGAATAGCCTTCATTTCTAAGAACAAGAATAGACTGTCGAGTTTCAGATGAAAGTTCTCTTTTTCTGGCCATTTTGAGTGTTTAATTGACCCCACAAATGTGATGCTCCAGAAACTCAATCTGCTCAAAGAAGTGCCCATCCAACCAATCCAACTTGTGGGAGCTGCTTCTGGAAGCGTGGGGTGCAATTTCTCCAGATTACCTCAACAAATTAACAGCTAGAATGCCAAAGGTCTGCAATGCTGTAATTGCTGCAAATGGAGGATTCTTTGACGAAAGCAAAGTTTGATGTAAAAAAAATCTTGTTTCAAATACAAATCATTATTTCTAACCTTGTCAATGTCTTGACTCTATTTTCTATTCATTTCACAACATATGGTGGTGAATAAGTGTGACTTTTCATGGAAAACACAAAATTGTTTGGGTGATCCCAAACTTTTGAACGGTAGTGTATATGGCATATAAATTGAGGGTGAGCCCAGAGTGTTATATCCAAAAAAGAAAAGTAATACATTTAGATTAAGGAACTTTGCTATGCATTATCTGAACCGCTTATCCTGCTCTCAGGGTTGTGGGGATGCTGGAGCCTATCCCAGCAGTCATTGGGCAGCAGGCGGGGAGAGTCAAGTCACTTCGTTTTTCAATTCAAATCCAAATACTGCATTGCGTTAAAAATAGGCACAAAATAAAATAAAATCAGATTAATACAAATCAAAACCAGTCAGGAGGGAACAAAAACTAAAATTCAAATAAATATTTTCAGTTTTGTCCATCACTGCAACAACTGCAGGCAGGCCCACACAGGCTATGCACTTCCAGCACCATGGAAAGCACCTGGCTGAAACACAAGAATAGCACCTTATTAAAATCTAACACCACACCGGAGGCCCACAATATTCTATTCTATATTCTAAACAAAGTTCATCTTACGTTAGACGTTCTTCTTGACTTTATAGTTTTTGTTTGAGTGTGCGGCTTCCAATAAGGCCTTGTCCTTGACTGCATAGGTATAGAACTCCTGACAACTGTATCCAAAGTTTTCTTGACTTGAATTTCACACTTGATAAGCTCCATAGTGGACCGGTTTCGTTGGTCGGTCCACGCTGCCGTCATGAGAGAAAACACTCTCTCTACAGATGCATTAGTAATGGGATTGCTGAAGAGAAAGGAAACAACAACAGTCATATTTGGTGTCTTTGTGCCTTGAAGCAAGGTTGACCACCTCTCCACAACAGGAGCTCTTCTCGCCACAATTTCCTGCTGGTGTGGTAAAGTCACACAGTATTCTTCATACAGTTCATCCATGTCCAGTTTCCCCCCTTATCTGAAGGACCTCCACCGCATCACAGTGATGGGAGAATGTGAACTTGCTCTTCAGTGCCAAGCTTGCAACATTCTTCTGGTAGACATTGTCTGAGAAGTCATACCACTTTTCAAAGTAGTTGAGTGCAGTCTTGTAGAAACTGGAAAGATCATGTTTGATTGCTGCTGCCTTTTGGTCTGGAAACTGTTGGAGGATAGCACTCTCCATTCCAAAGATGGAATCCATCTGTCATTATTGGAGCTTTGTCTTGAGAGTGAACATAAGCTTATATCACTCATAGACCCTTTCTCTACAACAGCAGCACAACATCATGAAAGATATTCAGCACATTATTGAGGATGGACAGGTAGATGTGTAGCTCAAGGGGTTGCCCCTCACCATCCTGATCCTTATTAAATAGCTGCCACAGCGACTTTGGGCACTGATCCTCTGCCAGTGACAAGAAATAGCTCTTGATAGCTGTCCAGCTGTCATGTAGCCTCTTGACAGCAAGCCATAAACTTAACCATCTTGTGGGTATGTGTCTCAGTACAACCTGATAATCTTTTTTTTTTTTCTAAATTTATTTCTGATTTTTCCCTTTTTTCTTCCAATTTAGTGGCCAATTGATCCCTATTTTAATTCAAACACCCACCCTCGTATTGCATGCGTTCGCCAACTGCATCTCTCCGGCCGGCAGTCTCGAAGGAAAGCGCCTCCCCACTTTCGTGACAAGGCGAATCCAAGCCGAACCACTGTTTTTCCGACACACACAGAGACGCATTCACATGACGAACACAAGCCGACTCCGCCCCCCTCCCGAAGACAGCGTTGCCAATGATTGCTGCTTCATCGAGTCCGGCCATAGTCGGATCTGACGAGACCGGGGCGCGAACCCCAGTCCCCAGTGGGCAACTGCATCGACACCAAGCCGATGCTTAGACCGCCAACCTGATAATCTTCCAAAAATGTGAACACTGCTTTCAATTTTACTGTACGTTTTGAGGATGCTGAAAAGTGACTTGAGTATTTTGTTAACTATGGACTCGATGTCAATGTCCAACCTGTCTCCAGCATGTTTTGCACAGTTGTGCACTATGTGGGCCATACAGTTTGCCTTTATGATGCCACTGTTGTCTGCTTTTAGCTTCTGGAAAACAGAATTTCTTTTGATGTAATGTACACTCGCATTATCATTATCAGCAGTGTATGCTGAAATCATACTGAAATGCTGAAATCATTAACTTGTTCTTAATCATGTCCAGTCGCAGGTCATTTTCTTTTAACTTGTTCGTAATCTGGCAGTGTATGTTAGCAGATGACTCATCGCTATCCTCATAAAAGTCAAGGATCTTGCTTTTCAAACCCAAGTCTGGTATCCAGTATCTAACAGACAGTGGAAAAAGTTTTGTAGTGCCATGATTAGAAGCATATGAAGCCACTGAAAAAATGGCATGTGTGTGTTTTTGTCACTTTGGAGTTGAACCATTGGTCTTTTTAATTCTCTCCAACAAGTCTCCACAGAGGCAGGTGCAAGCACATCTGTAACTATGGATGCTGCTTTTGTACGACCACATGACATTTTTTTTTGCGATGTCTGAGTCGGGAAAAATGACCAGTGCTAGCTTACTACCCCAGTCTGCTGACCTGTATGAGTGGGAGTGCTGTACAGTGTGGTAAATGCTAGTTATTTCAGCTACTGTTACTTTATCTGTCTGGTAATCATCTTTGGGTTTCAGTAGGAATGAGTCCATAGATTGGCACATCTCTTTTTGAGCCACTTGTTTCTTGTGAGATTCACATGTCCCGTGTCGCTTCACGTCGTATTCCCCTCCGTGTGAAACTGAAAAATAACTCGGGCAAATTTTGCAAAAGACTCTCTGGGACTCGCCTGGCTCTGGCTTCAACAAGTCATAAGTTGTTTCCCAGTCTTTGTTGTAGCTGCATTTCCTTTTCTTGGTGTTACTGTCCAACATATTCCACCTAAATCTGCAGTAATTTTGTGGTGATTCGCCATTTTCCCCATTGGGTGTAGCCTGTGGCAGCAAAGACAGTGACAGGTTAACCTTCACTTGACCCACGCGTGCCAAGTTTGATTGACATCAAACACAGCCCTGTGATGACAGCCTTCCTGCTTTCTTTACAGTCATAGGATAAAAGCCAGATTTTAAAAAAACGTCTGTCCTGCAGTGGTTTGACTTTTGAAAACTATAGCCAATCAAAATACAGGACATCGTCTCAATATGTGGGACACGGGATAAAAATGCTGTGCGGTCCCACATAAAGTGGGACACCTCGTCAACCTAGTCACGGCGCCTGTAGAGATGATGGTGATCCCCTCTACATGTCTGTGATATGCTTTTTGTCCATCTTAGTAATTGACTTTGCGCCATTATATTTTAGCGTTATACACTATTTTGAGTGAGTTATAGTAATTATAGCTTATGTAGTTCATACAGAGTGAGTTAATTAGTGTTACATTATGCTATTAGTTTGATAAAGGTATTTTCCATACTGCCTCCAGACTTGCCTTCCCCCTCTCCTTCTCCTTCGCCCAACAGTAGCATGGTTTCCACCGGCACCTTGCTGGACAACAGTACCAGTGACAGTCATTGGTAACCCGGGCCTCGACCGATCCAGTATGGAAATCTGATTTATGAGCCGCATATTTGATTTGGCAAAGGTTTTATGCCGGATGCACTTCCTGATGCAAACCTCCCTGTTTATCTGGGCTCGGGGCTGGCACTAAGAATGCACTGACTTGTGCATCCTCAGTGGCTGGGTTGGTTACAGTAATATGGTGATATAACTTAAATGTTGTCATTCCCTGGTCTTAAAGCCTAAAGTCATACACATTTCTGAACTTATCAGACTGGTCTAGCTGAGTGAAATGAATGATGAATTCCTCTACCTGCTTGATCATCACATCTACATTACTAATGATCATTTCTCAACATTTTCTCTTATGTAAATATCTTACAATGGCACCAGTAGTCATGGCCAAATTAATGTCATATTATCAATGTCGAGGTATTCTGTCAAATATATCTTGATATTTGATTTTGGCAGTATTGCCCTACCCTAATTATCAAGTCTTTACTGTTCTGCATTAATTGTAGTAATCATGCAGTGATCATTGCAGTTATCAGATTGTGGGAATAGCATAATTTGACATTTAGATATAAGTATTTAAAGGGTAGTTAACATTCTGATTTATGATCTTTCATTCAGAAGCAAAATTAATCTATGAAATTTAACATCAATAGTTCTTAAATACCACATTAAAAATTGTTATTTTCCGATTAGAACATTTTTGTGATCACACAGCCATATCGCCCAGCGATATACTATACATGTCATTCATTATGTGTAGCTATGTCTGGTTCGTAAAAATGTGTAGCTGTTGTTCTGGTCAGTTTTCTTGGATGCTTTTATGTAGTATATGCATGAGACAGCTCTTCTAAAACTCAGTTTTCAAACAGGTGCCAGGACGTGCAGACTTCTGTTCAGAAAGCAATGGGAACACTTCAGAAGCTGACCAAGGTCTGGACTATATTTTCAGCTAACTTCTAAACTAAGCTTAGACCCTAAATAAGGAGTTTTCAGTCACTAATCCTCAAAAACCACTCTGTACTCAATAACAACTTTTTATGGCTTCTGACTAACAGTGTCCTCTGTGAAATATAAGAAATTATTCTATTCTGTTCTATTCTATTCTGTTTTCCTCTCGTGTTGTATTGTGGTATGATATAAAATGCACTGCACTGTAATGAATGATTAAATGACTTTTGATTGAACTATGTGATTTAAATCCAAATCGGTTGTGTAAATAACTGAAATCCTCTTCCCTTCTTGCCGACAGGCTGATGAGCCAGCTCCAGTGGGTAACTATGACCAGAGAAAACAGGAAGAGGAGAGACGTCTGCAGGGCCTCATGGAGAAACTGAACATCCTTTCTCTGGAGCTTTCACCACCAGGACCAAGTAGTGCAGCAGGGTTAGTACTGTGTCTTTGGTTTAGTTTTAGTTAAGTTTAGTTGTATTCTTGGCGTTATGCTTGGGGAACAGTTGAAATGCACCTAAAGCGATTGGCCTACTTTAATTTGTCCGAGAATGTTGGAGGCAGTAAAGATGACAAAGTCTGCTGCCTGCTAAGCACCATGGTGATATAAAATAAGGAGTATCAAAAGATTTATATCTGTTATCAGCCAGTAAGCTGGGGCCTTTAGCCTTCAGTTTTTTCCTAACAGGTATCACTAGAAGTTGGAACATTTACTTTGGCTAGAGTTTGGTTTGCTTTTGTTTTCACTTGGTCTGTTTTGATCCACAGGGAAAGTAAGAAAGAGGAAGAGAGTGAGGATGAGGATGATGAAGATGACGACAGCGTTGATGAAGACGATAAAAAAAGCTTGAAGCCATCTTCTCAGTCAGACCCTCGCATCTACACAATCCTCAGTGACTTCAGGGGAGAACAAGAAGGAGATCTCTCTGTCAAGGTCAACTACCTCCCCTCTGAAATGGCATTTACTTGCCTATGGTGACAAATGTTTGGTGTTCATGACTGAGCCTTACTGAGGTTTTTCTGTGAGCAATAAATAGCTCAGACTTTCGAGCCAACAATCCCTTAGCCTGTTGCTTTTGAGACCAGAAGGTGGACTTTGATGGGCATTGGCTCTAAATTCAAGCTTACTTATCCATATCGTAAGTGCTTCTGTAGTCACTCAGTTTATTGATTACTGTTGAGTGGGACTTTTACAGGAAAAATATATGTGCATAGTGTTTTACATCTTCAACATTGGAGTCAAATGCTGAAGAGTAAAGCAGGTAGCTGTGAGTTTGAAGAGAAAGCGGTTGTGGCTATTTAGAAGATATAACCAAACTTGAACAAGACCTTTTTTGATGGTCAATCACTGCTGCTATTACCGCATATCACTGTGAGTAATAAAATACATTGATCAAAAAAGGTGATATTCAGAATTAGATTTAAAGAGCAACTAAACCCTAAACCACTTTTGTGAGTTTGCAAAACTCACAAAAGTCAGTGAAACATAACTTATTTTGGCTTTGGGAACATGCTGTTAGAGCTTATGGGTTCACAAAAACAATACTGTTCAGGAACAGATGTGTGAGTGTCTTTTATAATCCAGAAATTAGTGATGACTGTCAAGGGAGTTGAATACTTTTGCAAGGGACTGTAGCTGTGATCTGTGTAGCAAGGAGCAGTGGGCTGCTGCCTTCATGCTGCACCAGGGGACCAACTCCAGTTGTTTTCCCATTGCCTTGGTCAGGGGCACAGACCGGAGTATACACTCTAACATGCATGTTTCTTTTGATGGTGGGGGAAACTGGAGCACCTGGAGAAAACTCACCACAGACACGGGGAGAACATCCAAACTCCACACAGAAGATGACCTGGGATGACCTCCCAAGGTTGGAAAACCCTGAGGTTTGAACCCAGGACCTTCTTGCTGTGAGGCGCAGCGCTAACCGCTGGGCCACTGTGCTGCCCCTAGATGGTTAATGGTAGATGGTTTTTAACATTTATGATAGCAAACTTACCAAAGTGGCATAGGGTTCAGTTGCTCTTTAAGTTATAGAAGTTAATGGATTTTTTTCATTAATATAAAGTTATTACATACTGAACAGAACTAGACAAAATTTGGAGTAGAGGGTGTCTGGGTAGCGTAGCAGTCTATTCCTTTGCCTACCAACACGGGGATCACTGGTTCGAATCCCCGTGTTACCTCTGGCTTGGTCGGGCCAGAGGTAAGACACAATTGGCTGTGTCTGTGGGTGGGAAGCTGCATGTGGGTATGTGTCCTGGTCGTTGCACTAGCGCCTTCTCTGGTCAGTCCGGGTGCCTGTTCGTCGGGAAGGGGGAACCTGGGGGGAATAGCGCAATCCTCAAATGCGCTACTTCCCCCAAGCGAAATTCCTCACTGTCAGGTGAAAAGAAGCGGCTGGCAACTGCACATGTATCGGAGGAGACGTGGTAGTCTGCAGCCCTCCCCAGATTGGTAGAGGGGGTGGAGCAGCGACCGGGACAGCTCAGAAGAGTGGGGTAATTGGCCAAGTGCAATTGGGGAGAAAAACGGGGGGAAATTTTTTTTTTGAAGTAGAACAGTATTCTGCAAATCAAACATTGTAATACTGACGTAGAATTGATGTACAGTACATCCTTTTGACTGGCAAATGTCTACTGTTAGCTTTCTATTTAGAGCTTTCAATCATAAACAGAGCTCTAATTCGTATTTTGCTTCTCTGAAATATCAAGGGTTCCAAACTTATAAACAGTAAATCTTTGTTTTGGTGATGGACAAGTCTGATGTTACACTGTAATAATGCAGTTTCTTCCTCTTCTGTCTGCCTCAGAAGGGGGAGGTACTGAGGATTATCCAGAAGACGGCAGATGGATGGTGGCTGGTGCAAGACACTAAAGGCAACAGAGGAGTGGTCCCCAAAACATACCTGAAGGTACGATTGCCCCATGTATTGTTATACTGGCTTATCAGTGTGTCTGCATGAACATGCATCCTCTTCTCTTAGTTCATTTAGAGCCTCAGTCCAACATGGCATAATTACCATTCATGAGAGGTTCAACATAGAAAACAATGATAAATAACCCAAAAAATAGAATCACTGTATAATTCTGACAGCATTCGAGTAAATTTCACAATAATAAAGACAGCGGTAAAATGAAATACTTAATGGAATTTTAATAATTTGTTTGTGTGAAATGTCATGATGGATTTCAGTTAACGTGAATTATAACAAGGTTTAATGAATATCAAATTGATTTTTTTCTAGGTTTTTAAAAGTTTTGGAATTACACAAAATGCCTGGAAAATTCAGAGAGGGTATTGTTTAACCAGTCCTTGAGACACCCGACCACATGCTTCAAGCAGTTTCACACCTTGTTGTGAAGAATAATATCTCAGCAACAGAGCACACAACATAGATATAAGGTCTAAATGACAGTCACAATGTCCAATCCCTATTAGCTTGTATTGTACTCAGTGCTGGCCAAAATCCTACAGTTCTTTCAATAAGTTAAGGTCTGGGGAAATAAGCGAGTTTTCAAATATTAAATGGATGGGATCGAATTTCTTTCCCCTAAATGTCTAATGTCTAAATGTAACGTCCAAGTTAGAATGGCTTCTAACTGCACCAACACACTTTAGGCTGGTTCCAGATTGGAGGGTAAAGACGATAGTGGTGACGATGACAAAAAGGACAGTGATGAAGATGACGATGAGGAAGAGGAGTCGGAGGATGATGAGGAAGAGGAGGATGAAGGACTGACAGGGGCTCAGGAGAAACAGAGGTGAGGTTCCCTTTTTTTAACTACTAGGTAGGGAACTCAGAAAAACCAGTCACTCATTCAGCGGTGCTACATTCCATTCATCTGGGATTCTGGGAAGTAGAAGTAGTCGCTCCAACCCTCAGGTTCAATGCCTCCAGTTCAATCAGAAATGTAAAACAAAAAAGGACCATGGATGCCTGCAAGAAAGTGATATTGTTTATGCTGCCCTGGAAAATAAACCACACAAAATATAAGAGTATATTTTATATAGACTATACAGGTGAATCCAGGTTAAAGCTCTGATCCCTCATCAACTCACTTAAGTCATGTTTTTGATACTCTCAGGTGGGCTGTTTTTCAAACCTGGCCACACCTTCTGTAAACTTGTAGCTCTTCATTGCCAAGTAAAATTAACTGTGTTGTCACTAATTTTGTCAGACTTTAAACTGCTAGCTGTAGCGACACCAAACACACTGTAAAAGACTTTCTTAACATGCTGTGTAACACTCCACAATAGGAGGAAACTGATCCTGATGTATAAAATGGAGTAGCTCTCCCTTTAATGTACGACCCCACCAACCCCCTCCCTTCTCCTCACTGCAGGTCCTCTCATTCCAACTGGTCAATTGTCAGAAAGGCTCTCACAGAGGTAAGACTCCATTTAGAAATACACTATGAATAGATTTTAGTACACTGTTTAGCCAGTGTGTATTTTAGTGTGTTAAAATGGACTGTTAGATAGGTACTATATGTGCTGGTTACTGTCTGCAATAAGTTAGTGTCTTTTGTGGCCCTGGAGGCTTGTGTTTAGTAGCAGTAAAGGCTTTTTTTTTATTAGGTTGTGTTTGTGCGTGTGTGTGTGTGTGTGTGTGTGTCTTTGGCAGATGGATGCAACTGATGTGCTTTCTGCGATGGGGGCTATCCCTTCAGGATTCAGACCATCAACTCTCAATAAACTCCTGATGGAAGAAGGTGGACACACAAACACACAAACACACACACAAACAAAACATGATGAGGAATGCAGTTTGAGACACTTGTCTTCACAGACCTTGTGCAGAGAGTAACATTGATTAAAATGGTAGGGTTTCTCTTGTGAGAGATGTACGACCAAAATATGTTTCCTTTGTAGACCAGGGGCTATGGCGTCATCCTTGTTCCTAAACAGAAATTGTGAATCCTCCAGAATGACAAGCTCTGTTTTTGACCTTAGATTTTTGTATTTCTTTTCCCTGTGGGGAAGAGTAATTTATCTGTCCATATCTCTCGTAAGGGCTGACCTTCAAAGGAAGTCACTACATTCAGCCTGAGCTCAGCCAATCACAACTGTCCTTCAAAGACCTCTTCCTGGATCCAGACACTGGCAGGGTTAGACTTTGTGTGTGTGATTAAATAATCTATGTGCATATTAAGGCATTTCATTTCAGTTTCAATATTGATGGTAGGGAAGGTGAATAATTTTGTACATAAGAAGGAGGTGTAAGTCCTCCATTTTAAAATTAAAAACATCAATTTCTTCATAAATGTACTTTTTTTTTTTTTTTGCTTGAAGGAAGAAAAACATTTTGATGTATTAGAATTTGGAGGTGAAAGAGGAAATGTGAAAAAGGGGTGTATATATTCTGAAGGCACTGTTTATGTTACTGACTCTTGTCATTTGTCTCTTCTCTCTATGGTGTAGGTGCGTGCTCGGCAGGTTAGGACTAGTGTGTGTTTCACTCTGTGGAGCTGCAGAATGATTTCTACTCCCGGGGTCGGTGTTCAGGTTCTAAGCAGACACATCCGCCTCTGTGCTTTTGACGGAACCAAGGTGGGGTTATCTCCTGTCTGCCCCCAGGTTACCACAGTATTTTCATCACATTACAGCTTTTTTAAAGTTCCTCTTCCCTGGAGCTGCCAGGGAAGAGGAGAAGAGGAAGGCCAAAGAGGAGGTTTATGGATGTGGTGAGGGAGGACATGCAGGTGGCTGGTGTGACAGAGGAAGATACAGAAGACAGGAAGAAAAGGAACGGATGATCTGTTGTGGCGACCCCTAACGGGAGCAGGCAAAAGTAGTAGTACTAGTAGACATCTTTTTTAAAGTTTATAATAATCAACTAGAAAGTCACAGGTTCTAAATCCATTGACTTGCTGCAAAAATCCAGTGAAATACTCTTTATATACACTACCGTTCAAAAGTTTGGGATCACCCAAACAATTTTGTGTTTTCCATGAAAAGTCACACTTATTCACCACCATATGTTGTGAAATGAATAGAAAATAGAGTCAAGACATTGACAAGGTTAGAAATAATGATTTGTATTTGAAATAAGATTTTTTTTACATCAAACTTTGCTTTCGTCAAAGAATCCTCCATTTGCAGCAATTACAGCATTGCAGACCTTTGGCATACTAGCTGTTAATTTGTTGAGGTAATCTGGAGAAATTGCACCCCACGCTTCCAGAAGCAGCTCCCACAAGTTGGATTGGTTGGATGGGCACTTCTTTGAGCAGATTGAGTTTCTGGAGCATCACATTTGTGGGGTCAATTAAACGCTCAAAATGGCCAGAAAAAGAGAACTTTCATCTGAAACTCGACAGTCTATTCTTGTTCTTAGAAATGAAGGCTATTCCATGCGAGAAATTGCTAAGAAATTGAAGATTTCCTACACCGGTGTGTACTACTCCCTTCAGAGGACAGCACAAACAGGCTCTAACAGGTACTATTTAATGAAGATGCCAGTTGGGGACCTGTGAGGCGTCTGTTTCTCAAACTAGAGACTCTAATGTACTTATCTTCTTGCTCAGTTGTGCAACGCGGCCTCCCACTTCTTTTTCTACTCTGGTTAGAGCCTGTTTGTGCTGTCCTCTGAAGGGAGTAGTACACACCGGTGTAGGAAATCTTCAATTTCTTAGCAATTTCTCGCATGGAATAGCCTTCATTTCTAAGAACAAGAATAGACTGTCGAGTTTCAGATGAAAGTTCTCTTTTTCTGGCCATTTTGAGCGTTTAATTGACCCCACAAATGTGATGCTCCAGAAACTCAATCTGCTCAAAGAAGTGCCCATCCAACCAATCCAACTTGTGGGAGCTGCTTCTGGAAGCGTGGGGTGCAATTTCTCCAGATTACCTCAACAAATTAACAGCTAGAATGCCAAAGGTCTGCAATGCTGTAATTGCTGCAAATGGAGGATTCTTTGACGAAAGCAAAGTTTGATGTAAAAAAAATCTTATTTCAAATACAAATCATTATTTCTAACCTTGTCAATGTCTTGACTCTATTTTCTATTCATTTCACAACATATGGTGGTGAATAAGTGTGACTTCTCATGGAAAACACAAAATTGTTTGGGTGATCCCAAACTTTTGAACGGTAGTGTATATATATATATATATATATATATATATATATATATATATATATATATATACGCTGTATGTACAAAAGTATTGGGGCACACCTCTTAACCATTGAATTTAGGTGTTTCATTCAGAACCATTGCCACAGGTGTATAAAATCAAGCAGCTAGCCATGCAGTCTGCATTTACAAACATCTGTGAAAGAACGGGTCATTCTGAAGAGCTCAGTGAATTCAAGCGTGGTACTGTCATAGAATGCCACCTTTGCAATAAGTCAGTTCGTGAAATTTCTTCCCTGCTAGATATCCCACGGTCAACTATAAGTGGTATTATTGAAAAGACGAAGCGTTTGGGAACCACAGCAACTCAGCCACTAAGTGGCAGACCACGTAAAGTCACACAGCAGGGTCAACGAGTGCTGAGGTGTATAGTGCGTAAAAGTCACCAACACTCTGTTGACTCAATAACTGCAGAGATCTAAACCTCTGGCATTAACATCAGCACAAAAGCTGTGCGTCGGGAGCTTCATGGAATGGGTTTCCATGGCCGAGCAGCTGCATGCAAGCCTTACATCACCAAGCATAATGCCAAGCGCCGGATGGAGTGGTGTAAAGCATGCTGTCAGTGGACTCTGGAGCAGTGGAAATGTGTTCTGTGGAGTGACGAATCACGCTTCTCTCTCTAGCAATCTGATGGATGAGTCTAGGTTTGGTGGATGCCAGGAGAATGCTACCTGCCTGACTGCATTGTGCCAACTGTAAAGTTTGGTGGAGGAGGGATAATGTTATGGGGTTGTTCTTCAGGGGTTGGGCTAGGCCCCTTAGTTCCAGTGCAGGGAAATCTTAATCTTTCAGCATACCAAGACATTTTGGACAATTCTATGCTTCCAACTTTGTGGGAACAGTTTGGGGAGGGCTCTTTTCTGTTCCAGCATGACTGTGCCCCAGTACACAAAGCAAGGTCCATTAAGACATGGTTGGGTGAGTTTGGTGTGGAAGAACTTGACGGGCCCACACAGAACCATGACCTCAACCCCATCGAACACCTTTGGGATGAACTAGAACAGAGATTGTGAGCCAGGTCTTTTCGTCCAACATCAGTGCCTGACCACAAAAATGCTCTTCTGGATGAATGGGCAAAAATTCCCATAGACACACTCCAAAATCTTGTGGAAAGCCTTCCCAGAAGAGTGGAAGCTGTTATAGCTCAAAGGGGGGGACCAACTCTATATTAATGCCTATGAATTTAGAATGGGATGTCATAAAAGCTCCTGTAGGTGTAATGGCCAGGTGTCCCAATACTTTTGTACATATAGTGTGTGTATATGTGTGTGTATGTGTGTGTGTATATATATAATACTCTTCCCTACTTCAGCAAATGCTGTTGTTTAAGAAAGAGGATGCATTTTCAGTTAATCTTTAGTTTTTAAATCCTGGTTGGGAGCCAAAGATGGGCTGCTGGAAGATTCAGCTGTACTCATGTCAAATATGTTTGGTGCAATTTAAAAAAAACTCTGGTGTGATTGCCCGTTTAGTGCGGTTCATTTGGGCTGTTGTGAATTATGTCATTTGCACTCTGATGTTGACCAATTAACTCCCAAGACCACCTGAAAGGTGGTTCTTGGTCCACTTCTAAGTAAACTGAGGTGGGGTTTATTTATGGTGTGAAAGCAGAATGGCTTGCTCTGCTTTTTTTGGCACATGGAAGCCTGTATTTCTTAATTGGTAGAAAAAAACTGATTCTTTCTCAGTTACTTTAACCACTGACCCCCAGTTAATGGTTCAAGACTGCACTGTTCAGCAAAAGTGATGGATCGATACTCACTATTGGCCAATATTTAAAGCTTTTTACTTGGAATCAGTATTGACAGTGAAAAAGTGATATTAGTACATACCTAGTCTCTAATCTATTATCAGATATTTTAGTCCAGTTTTTTGCAGTAGTGCCGTCTTTTTTTAAGCTATTATCTAAGATGTTTCCCTTCGCTTACACATCTTCCTGACTTCTAATTTAGGCTGGATTAAATGCTGAAGGCCAATAGTTTTCTTGCTCAGAAATATTTATCTAGACATGACAATGGTCTCATTTTGAAAACCTGCCTATCACAGCTTGTGTTTGTTCATAATTAATTTATTGGTTTGTGTGAAAAAGTAAAGGCAAAGTCATTAAAAAACATTGATGTAAGAATATTTAAACGATTACTAAGGTGTAGGTCAGTTAAAAAAAACACAGTTGGTTACAAGTAGTTTGAAGTAGTTAGCATGGTAGGTGTTGTCTATGTCTATGTGATTGTATCCTACATTAAGGTTATTATGAACTGAATTTGCTCTTTTTTTTTTTTAGGTACTAAGTAACATCCACACAGTCAGAGCAACCTACAATGCCAGGAACCCCAAGACCTGGAACTTTTCTCCCAGGGTATGTAGATGCTCACACAGTTGAGCTACTTTACCAGTGATTCCACTGAATTAATAGTTTATGCATTAACCCCTTATGATTTCACCGCTGTGCTCCTGAGACCTGAGATGTCTGTTTTTTACACTACACACCTTTGATTGACAAGGTGACTGAAAGTCAGAAATTATGAAGGAACAAAAAATGTATACACAGCGCGCACACACACACACACACACACACGTGTATGTGCCACCCTGCCTCAGTGAGTGAGTTTACCTGAAATATCAAGTGACTTTACACAAAAATTCAGACTACTCGGTTTGAGACAGAAACTGCATTGCTATACATTTTAGGTCTAGGATTTCCAGAGCAAAGTGAATACATTCTTAATTTTTCTCATCATTCTCAATACACACATTAGAACATTAGAACTCACATTTCTTATAAAAATATATCAAGAAGAAAAATGTATTAAGAACTCACATTTCCTATAAAGATGTATTAAATATTTTGATTATTATTGATATTATTTCTATCTATCTATCTATCTATCTATCTATCTATCTATCTATCTATCTATCTATCTATCTATCTATCTATCTATCTATCTATCTATCTATCTATCTATCTATCTATCTATCTGTCTGTGTATGTGTTCTAGATGACAGGTATTCTGCCTATCCTACTAGATGGAGAATGTTTCCTGCGCTACAGTTCAGACTCTGCTGACCTTGGCATTCTTTTTGAACTGGGAGTTACCTTCATACGCAACGTAAGACACACACACACACACACACACACACACACACCAGCACGCACACACACACACACACTCATACATACGGCATCAGACAAATATATGCACATACACAAACAAAACATACACACACACACAAATGTGCAGGTGCACACAGACACATTCACAAATGCGAACACACATATTACAGAGTACATACACACTTTCAACTGAATAAAGAAATCATCAACAGGTACACTCACATTTGCTCAAAGGTAAATTAACTTCTGTCAGGTTGGTCTGTTTACTGTGTTGATGTGACATTTAAGTTGAAACTAACCTTTAATAGTGACAGAGATCATCTTGACTAACTAATTTTCAGATTCAGTGTAATGAACCCAGGTCTCTTTTGTTGAGGTGTCTCTGGCTCCTCCCACTGTTCCCAAATGGATGTTGGTGATTTGTTGTATTTGCTCCAGTCTACAGGAGAGAGAGGAGACCTGAGTTGTGGCTGGGCCTTTCTCAAACTCACTGATGACGATGGGGCTCCACTCACTGCTAAGTATAAATACACACAATAACATGCTTAAATTCATACACAGACAAATACACACAATTGCGCACGCACACACACACACACCAACTCAACACACAAACACACACACACACACACACACACACACACATCAGACATAGGTAAACACGCACACTTTCCTATACATATGCATGTTACTCACATACAAATTAATATGATCTATTTCATGTGTGTATTTCTTTATATTTGTGTGTATGACAGAACCTATGAACTTCCTGTGAATAGCGGTACTCCCTTTGAGAAAGACATAGCAATGGAAGTCTCAGCCACAAAAGCAGGTATGGACCAATCAGAGTTCGTGATCTTCTGCCATCTAATCAATATAAGACAAACTTAACAATCTCTGCAGGTAAAGTTCAGTTGTACAACAGCAAGCAGATTCAAAAGCAGTGCAACAATACAGACCTGATTTAGTTCAGCCATGTAGTTGCCCACATGGGAAATGTGGCTTCCAGCATGACCTAACAATATGTACAACCAGCTCAAATGACCATACACTCTAATAAAACACAACAAAGGTATTTAGTGTTAAAAACAACAAGATTGAATATGGAACGGAAACAAATGGAGTTCCTAATGGTAATTATGCAAAAACGCATAGTAGTAAAAGGACTCAGTACAGAGTTTTAAAGTATATTTACTGCACATGTGAGTAATGAGTAGCCCGTAGGTGCCTGAAGCTTCATCCAGAGGGAAGAGGCAAACATTTCCTAAAAAAGAAAAAACGATTTCATCAGAGTTAAAGTCCTTAAGATCATTGTTTTTGATGAAGTTATTGTTGATTCTAGTAATTACAGTGGTGTTTGAGCACTTTAAATTTCAGACATTTGTTTAAAATGAGAGATGGGGCAGGGTGCAAGCACAAACACAAGCTGAGTTTCTTAGCATCCTGCCCTTTATAACAAGAAGCTATGTGCCAAATTGAAGGATATCTGGCTAGCATTCCCTAAAGGTCTTCAAACTGGCCCACAGATATCCTGAACTATTTCCTGAAGTGAACTTGGTAGACCTTCAGTTCTTGGGTGAGACAGTGAAATTCACTATACTCACTCCCGTCCTCCACCAATTGAGTGATTGTTTATGTGGGGACAAACGATGCAGCTTGTCAGTAGTATAATCTCTTTGAACAATTCCAATCTGGCTTTCACCCCAAACGTAGCACAGAAACAGCCTTGGTTAAGATCACCAACGACCTCCTTCATGCAGCTGACTGCGGTCTACTCTCTATCCTCATTCTCCTTGACCTCAGCGCTGCCTACTATATCCCATCAGCCTCTTGTGGATCATCTAGCTAGCATTGGTTGGGGGCACTGTGTGTCAGTGGTTTACTTTGTACCTTACAGACAGGGCACATTTTATACAAATTCAGAATTACCAGTCAGAAAGTTTCATAGTTCCTCATGGAGTTTCACAGGGTTCAGTGTTGGGGCCACTCCTGTTAATTATTTACCTCCTTCCTCTTGGCAACATCTTCTGGCACTATGGTATCCATTTCCACTGTTAAGCTGATGATACACAGCTTTATGTGTCCACTAAGCCCATTTCCACTCTCCCCTCCAGTACCCTCACTGCGTGTCTCCACAATTTACAGATATGGATGACAAACAATTATCTGAAATTCAATATTAGTAAAACTGAGCTACTCCTCATTGGTGCTAAATCTACACTCTCAAAAACTAATATTTGCTTAGTCCCCATTGCTGGAGTCATCATACTTGTCGCCACACAGGCTTTTCCAGTCATAGAAACAATGTCTCCTGGACTGCCTTTTTCCATCTGCGAAACATCGCCAGACTACACCCTGCTTTAACACAACACTCCATGGACGTATAAGTCAATGCTTTGGTCACATCATACATTGACTACTGCAGTGTGATCCTGGCAGGCATCCCCAACAAACTTATTCACTGACGTCAACTCATCTTGACTTGAACTCTGAAGCACAGATCATTACACATTCAAAGTTCACTGAACATGTCTCTCCCCTGCTGATTTGATTACATTGGCTTACTGTGTCACAGCAGATTAACTTTAAAATTTTATTATTAACATTCAAAGCTCTTCATAATCTATCCCCTGCTTATCTCACAGACCTCCTTCAGACTTACACTCCATCTCGCTCCCTGTGGTCTTCACCAGCAGGTGTATTGGCACTACTGGCCATTAACCTCAGCACAATGGGTGCCAGGGCTTTCTCCTATGCTGCACCCAAATTCTGGAACTCCATTCCCCATCACATCTGCATACTGGACTCCATTACAGAATTCAAACTGCTCTTAAACCCTACCTTTTTAAACTAGCTTGCTCACTTTAACAGCTTTAACTGCATCATGTTCATCTGAATTTATCGCCTTGCTGATGTATGTTCTGTTGCATATTGTATGTTTTATTGTTCATTGTACTCATGTTGTTTACTGCTTTGTGGTTTATTGTATTTAATGTAAGGTGACCTTAAGTTTCATGAAAGGCACCATTAAATAAATAAAATGCATTACTCCCCTCTCCTTTCTAAAGCAGGGTTTACTCAATAACTTCTCTTTCTGTTTTCTAAAAGGAAAAAGGAGACCTCACGGTCACTTCTGATTGAACTTGGCACCTCCACTTCAGATCAGTGTGAAGAAAAAACAAAATAGAACACATAAAAATAAATTATTTTGTATTGCACTCGATGTGCAATGGCCTTTAACTCTCGATTCGTTTCAATAGATTATTTACAAAGGCTTTCCGTTTATAATCAGCATTACCAGGAAAGATCTGGTGACTGGCAACCCCAGACATTGAATTTTCCTGCTGTTTCGAGTTAACTTAGATGGTCTCGGGTAATTTCAATCCTCTTTGGATCTCCCCTCTTCTCCTCTTCTGGCTCCAGGTGGAGTTTTCCATCAGATTCTTAAGGCCAGGAGACAGCCCAAGCTTATCATTAAGCTGAAATCAGCCAACAGTCGAACCAGAACCCAGCTCAGGTGACCCAGCCATGGAAATGGCAACACTAGTGTGTGTGTGTGGGTGTGTGTGTGTGTGAGTGAGTGAGAGAGTGTATTGAATGTATTCTCTAATTAACAGTATGTGTTCTCTCAGTCTCCTCCCAGATACTTTGCTGTTCTGTTTGAGTTGTGTTCACCTTCTGGCGCTGCACAGACAACTGCTGGCGGACACTCTGCTGATGGACAGACCTACCATGCAGAACACAGGTCTCTCTCACACACATGCCATCGACAGGGTATAGTGAATGCTGTAAGAGACAGAAATCACATTGAATAAAAATGGCTCACAAGTGTGATACATAAAAAGAATACAACTAAAACTAAGAACAAAAGAAAAATAATTCACAATAAAACAGGAAGAAATATTATGATAAACAATAAAACGGGTAAGTGATATTTCAAACAAGGCTAAGTTAAAACCTAGAACATGGCTGGACTGCAACTACATTTATTAAACAAGTTTTTGCACAACTACGTTTAAGAAGTGGCTGTTTTGACATTGACTTGGTTCCTTGAACAGTTGATGACGTAATAGAAAACGTCGTGTTGATTCACTCTGAAAGAGCAATGGCCAATGGGGAAACTCCAACTCAGCCGTTTGACCAATGGTGAAACTCCCATCACTCACTCAGGCACTCACTCACAGACAACTGCATGTGTGTAGTAGGGCTGGTCCCGCTGTTGTGGTACAGGTCTCATCCAGGGAATGGTCATGCAGACCTGTACCCTTTAAGACATAAGGCACTCTCTAACCGTATTACACACACATAGTATACACACACAAACAAAGGGCATGTTGTGAATGTTTTTTTTTTTTCTCAGCAGCCATTGTGATAAACAAAATCTACCCGTCTTGGTGATAATTTTTTCTGCCAGTTGGTTTTTTAGAATCAGTCTAAAACCACAGATGATAGTGGATTTCCTGCTAACTCGGCTGGTAGAGAGGCCTAACCAATCAACGATATCATGAGGTGGAATGTGACTGATGGCCTCTATCATGTCATTGTCAGTTGCTGAAAATTACAATTTGAACATAAGTTGTTTTTTGGAGGGGAAAACATGCATTGACATGCTTTTGCAATTCTCTTCCTTCTTTCTCTCCCGCCCTCTCTCACACACAGATCTGATGTGCAGTCCAGTGCTGTCTACTTTCCCTATGCTGTTAGACCAGCCAGACCTAATGGATGCTCTCAGGGTCAGTGGCTGATGAGACACTTTTGTATTATATTATATTATCCATCCATCCATTATCCGAACCGCTTATCCTGCTCTCAGGGTCGCAGAGAAGCTGGAGCATATCCCAGCAGTCATTGGGCGGCAGGCGGGGAGACACCCTGGACAGGCCGCCAGGCCATCACACACACACACACTCACACACATTCATACTTAGGGGCAATTTAGCATGGCCGATTCACCTGACCTACATGTCTTTGAACTGTGCGAGGAAACCGGAGCCCCCGCAGGAAACCCACGCAGACACGGGGAGAACATGCAAACTCCTCACAGAGGATGACCCAGGACAACCCCCCCAAGGTTGGACTACCCCGGGGCTCGAACCCAGAACCTTCTTGCTGTGAGGCGACTGCGCTAACCACTGCGCCACAGTGCCGCCATATATTATATTATATTATATTATATTATATTATATTATATTATATTATATTATATTATATTATATTATATTATATTATATTAGGGTGACATGGTGGCGTAGCGGTTAGTGCAGTCACCCCAGAGCAAGAAGGTCCTGGGTTCAAGCCCCGGGGTAGTCCAACCTTGGGGGTCATTCCGGGTCATCCTCTGTGGAGTTTGCATGTTCTCCCCATGTCTGCCTGGGTTTCTTCCAGGTGCTCCGGTCTCCTTCCACAGTCCAAAAACATGCAGGTCAGGTGAATTGGCCATACTAAATTGTCCTTAGCTGTGAATGTGTGTGTGTGTGTGTGTGTGTGTGATGGCCTGGCGGCCGGTCCAGGGTGTCTCTCTCTGCTTGCCGCCAATGACTGCTGGGATAGGCTCCAGCATCCCCGCAACCCTGAGAGCAGGATAAGCGGTTTGGATAATGGATGGATGAATGGATATTATATTATGTTATACTACACAGGCAAGCAATCTGATTTGTTATTTCCCATAAAGCATGGCTTGCTGCACTTTATCAATTGCTGTGCCAATTCTTATGGTAACCAGGGAGATCATTTGTCATTTGTTTTCATATTTTTTCACTCTCATGTGTATGTCTGCTACTTCAAGAAAAACTTTTTAGGCAGTGCACAAGTTGATAAACATTGTATAAAAGAAGCGCTTAATTTGTAAATCAGGAGGTCCCGGAACACAGAGGGTGCTGTTCTGGCGGCTCAGAGGGAGAGAGAAATTCACGGAACGCATCAAAAAATCCCCAGTGGACTGGAGCACATTGGACAACGGGCTAGCTTTCAAAACTAAACAAATATTTTAATCACAAACAAAGCATTGTTTATTTGCATTTATTAATTTGAGCATTGACAGTAATCACTCAAAATTAGTGGGGGGGGTAGAAACTGCTGTTTACAGTTTGCAGCATTCTCTCTCTCTCTATCTCTCTGCTGTTGACTGTCCCTTCACTTTCCTGTCATTTCCCTTAAGTCTGTGGACTTCTACAAAGGGGAAAATGGAATTATGACCAAAAGTTCTGTTTACAACCACGAAAAGCAAGCAGGCTAAGAAACTGAACTAAGTGACATGTTCTGTCTCTCTCTCTGTCAATCTCTGCTCCGTTTCAGTACTGTCGACTGCGTCATTATCGCCACCCTGTTGATCCACTGAAACATCGTTGACCTGCTTAGTGTCTGACGTAGGGTCTGACTTAGGGTCTGACTAACCTACTAGTTTGAAGAAATTCAACAAATTTGATTGTCTTTTTTTTACCCCCTTTTTCTCCCCAATTGTATCCGGCCAATTACCCCACTCTTCCGAGCCATCCCAGTCGCTGCTACACCCCCTCTGCCAATCCGGGGAGGGCTGCAGACTACCACATGCCTCCTCCGATACATGTGGACTCACCAGCTGCTTCTCTTCACCTGACAGTGAGGAGTTTCGCCAGGGGGACGTAGCGTGTGGGAGGATCATGCTATTCCCCCCAGTTCCCCCTCCTCCCCGAACAGGTGCCCCGACTGACCAGAGGAGGCACTAGCGCAGCGACCAGGACACATACCCACGTCTGGCTTCCCACCCGCAGACACGGCCAGTTGTGTCTGTAGGGATGCCCGACCAAGCCGGAGGTAACACGGGCATTCGAACCAGTGATCCCCGTGTTGGTAGGCAATGGAATAGACCACTATGCTACCCAGATGCCAAATTTAATTGTCTTTTTGACATTTTACCAGTTTCCTCCTTGTTGCTGAGGGTATCCTAATTCAAATCGCAGTAACATTGGCTCACGTGATGTACACAAAGCTCACACGCTTCAGGCGTCACTCTGACGCCTGAAGCGTGTGATGTCTCTCTCTCTTCTGCGTCTTTTTTTATATTAGATTTGAAATGCATCCAAAATAGGCAAATAAGCGATTGACGAGTCACTTCAATGAGAAATAAAGAACGTTAAATATTACACGAAATTTATTTACAGATTATGATAGTGACAAAGAAGGTGCTGGATCCAATCATATAGGTGCCGGTCCCACTCTGGGAGGTCCTGTATCCTGTTCTGGCAGGATCCAGCACATATAAAGGCCATGATACTCTTTCTTCTGCAGGATTATGGGTAATTTGATGATGCCTTCCTTCACCATTATGTCCCAACTCAAAGTACAGAACACATCTTAAGTTATACATGTCATAATGCATTGTCTTCTGTTGTGTTGTATTGTATTGTATTTGCTATGTTGTATTTTGTTGCATTGAGTTGCCTTTATTTTTTTGTATTATTTTGCGCTGTGGTGAATTGTATGGAGTTGTGTTGTGCTGCACTTAGTGTGTTAGTATTCGTCAGACATTATAGCTGCTTTGCTGTGTGGATGACGTTTTGACTGTTATTCAGATTCTTTGATTATTCTGTTTGTTGGCTGTTTCTCTTCAGACTGTCTGGCTGAATGCTGAGAACAACATGAGCAGAGTACAGAAGGTCAGAAAGTGTTTGTGTGTTTGAACGTGTTTGTGGGTGTGTGTCTATGTGTGAAAAAGAGATACCGTATCTGCATTTCAAAGAGAGATAATGTATGTAGAGACAGAGAATATATGTGTGAGTGTGCGAGAGAGTGTTGGGAATGGACTGCATGAGAGTCAGCGCGTGTGTTTTTGGGTATGTGTGTGTGTGTGTGTGTGTGTGTGTGTGTGTGTGTGTGTGTGTGTGTGTGGGTGTGTGAGTGTGTGTGTTTATAGGATTATAAATGCAGGTAGCGTTCCCAGTCTCGTCAGGCCACTGTTTTCGTGTGTAAATTCTTTATCCCTTCCTCGCTCTTCTTCTACAGAAAGACCTACCTTATCTGAAACAGCAATTCATCAGTGTGTACATGTCCTCTGTCTACTACCTCCTGCACTCCCCGGCATTGCCATGCCACCGCTGGGCAGACCCACCTTCTGAAGAGCAGCGGGCAAGGGTCATCTATGCCACAGTGGAATCTCTTAGACACACCCAGCAGACCACCGGCCAGTCTGGAAGCCTGCAGGTCTTTGTCGACCCCACGCTTCAGCACCAGGCCTTTGATGTTGAGGAATTGACCTATGACCTTCTGCGTGTGGTGCGATAGAAACAAGATCGGAGTTTTAACAGCAAATAACATAATTTCAGTCACTGGATAATGACTAGTGCACCTCAGCTGTCACTAATCACCAACCCCATCAGGGTTGTTTCTGATGGGACATAGCCACACCAGGCTCTCTGTCACCGGATGACAAACAAACCACACCCCACTGCCACAATAAGTCAAACTTTTGTCATTTATTATTACTTGATTTGCCTCCACCAAGGATACCTTTAAAATTTTGGAGAAAAAAAAATCTTCAAAATGAAAGCCTGGCTAATCTTTTGAAAAATGAGATCTGTTAACATAGCAAAACATTTCCAGAACCTTCTTTGAATTAATATGATCAACAAAAGCTATTAGCTGTTGCTTCCTTGTAAAGAAGAATCCACATTTTATAACATTTCACATTAAAAGCCACACCGGTGCTGCTGGTGGCAGTGACAAGCATTTTACTTCAAATGGCTAGAACTCACATACACACACACACACACACACCGACACACATTGAAACAAGTAGAGGACTGAATATGTAGTATATAATATGTGTATGACTGAGTGACAAACTGTCATCGTTTTGAATATAAAAATAATATAAAGACACGTTTTGCAGTTCATAGTGACCTTATCGGCAGATTCCATTCTGTTATTTATTGCCAAATGTTTTTAGCAGAATTTTTCAATAAATTGGTTTTATAACTCTGGGTAATGGGTTGGAATTTAATTGGAGTTGGGGTGTGACAATACAAACGTTTAGGAAGACCTCTGAATGGAACAACTTTGTATTCGCTTTTGCTTTGCTGGAACTTATTTTTATGTTACAAGAGTGACCCCCCCCCCACCACCTCCCTCAAGTGAGGTGCTTTGACCTCTGCTTTACCTTCTATATTCCCCCCCTCTCTCTCTCTCTGTCTCTCTCTCTGTCTCTCTCTACCCAGCTGTGCTTCATCTACACTACCGTTCAAAAGTTTGGGATCACCCAAACAATTTTGTGTTTTCCATGAAAAGTCACACTTATTCACCACCATATGTTGTGAAATGAATAGAAAATAGAGTCAAGACATTGACAAGGTTAGAAATAATGATTTGTATTTGAAATAAGATTTTTTTTACATCAAACTTTGCTTTCGTCAAAGAATCCTCCATTTGCAGCAATTACAGCATTGCAGACCTTTGGCATTCTAGCTGCTAATTTGTTGAGGTAATCTGGAGAAATTGCACCCCACGCTTCCAGAAGCAGCTCCCACAAGTTGGATTGGTTGGATGGGCACTTCTTTGAGCAGATTGAGTTTCTGGAGCATCACATTTGTGGGGTCAATTAAACGCTCAAAATGGCCAGAAAAAGAGAACTTTCATCTGAAACTCGACAGTCTATTCTTGTTCTTAGAAATGAAGGCTATTCCATGCGAGAAATTGCTAAGAAATTGAAGATTTCCTACACCGGTGTGTACTACTCCCTTCAGAGGACAGCACAAACAGGCTCTAACCAGAGTAGAAAAAGAAGTGGGAGGCCGCGTTGCACAACTGAGCAAGAAGATAAGTACATTAGAGTCTCTAGTTTGAGAAACAGACGCCTCACAGGTCCCCAACTGGCATCTTCATTAAATAGTACCCGCAAAACACCAGTGTCAACATCTACAGTGAAGAGGCGGCTGCGGGATTCTGGGCTTCAGGGCAGAGTGGCAAAGAAAAAGCCATATCTGAGACTGACCAATAAAAGAAAAAGATTAGGATGGGCAAAAGAACACAGACATTGGACAGAGGAAGACTGGAAAAAAGTGTTGTGGACGGATGAATCCAAGTTTGAGGTGTTTGGATCACAAAGAAGAACGTTTGTGAGACGCAGAACAAATGAAAAGATGCTGGAAGAATGCCTGACGCCATCTGTTAAGCATGGTGGAGGTAATGTGATGGTCTGGGGTTGCTTTGGTGCTGGTAAGGTGGGAGATTTGTACAGGGTAAAAGGGATTCTGAATAAGGAAGGCTATCACTCCATTTTGCAACGCCATGCCATACCCAGTGGACAGCGCTTGATTGGAGCCAATTTCATCCTACAACAGGACAATGACCCTAAACACACCTCCAACTTGTGCAAGAACTATTTAGAGCAGAAGCAGGCAGCTGGTATTCTATCGGTAATGGAGTGGCCAGCGCAGTCACCAGATCTGAACCCCATTGAGCTGTTGTGGGAGCAGCTTGACCGTATGGTACGCAAGAAGTGCCCATCCAACCAATCCAACTTGTGGGAGCTGCTTCTGGAAGCGTGGGGTGCAATTTCTCCAGATTACCTCAACAAATTAACAGCTAGAATGCCAAAGGTCTGCAATGCTGTAATTGCTGCAAATGGAGGATTCTTTGACGAAAGCAAAGTTTGATGTAAAAAAAATCTTATTTCAAATACAAATCATTATTTCTAACCTTGTCAATGTCTTGACTCTATTTTCTATTCATTTCACAACATATGGTGGTGAATAAGTGTGACTTTTCATGGAAAACACAAAATTGTTTGGGTGATCCCAAACTTTTGAACGGTAGTGTACATCCCCACAGATACATGAAAAATACAGAAATAGAAATATCTTCTCTCTCTCCCGCACTCTCTCTCTCTCTCTCTCTCTCTCTCTCTCTCTCTCTCTCTCTCTCTCTCTCTCTCTCTCTCTCTCTCTCTCTCTCTCTCTCTCTCTCTCTCTCTCTCTCTCTCTCTCTCTCTCTCTCTCTCTCTCTCTCTCTCTGCCCGGCTGTGCTTTATCTAAATCCCCACACAAACATGAAAAATACAGAAATATTTTCTGTGTGTGTGTGTGTGTGTGTGTGTGTGTAAGAGTAACAAAGTATCACTCAAGTGTTCAGGATTAGTTGGTCTGACATCAGCTTAATACTGTGTAGAAAGGTATTAAAGGAAATTAAGCAGCAAGAGCGTAGAGCAGGTTTTTAAGGTGGGTTGAGAAGAAGGTATGCACTCTGATTACAAACTAGATGTTACCTTAAGAGAAAAAAAACTTAAAAAGAAGAGATTTAACACATTGTGGAGCAGTTCAGCAAGTATTTGCCCTCTGTGACATTTTTAGCATTTTGCACCTGTCACACCTCCAAATTTTAATGTAGTCAACTAAGTTTTCCTCCCTTAACATACTATTCAACAAATTCATGCAGCAAAATAAGATATTTTTACTCAGAAACATGTGTTATTACAAATGAAAGACTTCCCCCTGGGTCTTCTCAGGTTTGTGCAGGTAGATTTCTGCCCGTTCCTTCATGCAAATTTGTTCCAACCTTGGAGAGTGGTTTTCAATGGGATTTAAGCCGGGGCGTTGGCTAGGCCATCCCAGAATATTAACTGTATTTTAAGCTATTCCTTAGTACTTTTTGCTGTGTGCAGCGTTCTGCTGGAACATGAATCACCCTAAACAGATCTCTTGCTCACTGAAACTGGTTCCTCTAGCATCCATCATGTCCATTATAGCAACAAGCTGTCCAGCCGGTCTCTCCTGCTGAAAGGAGAACCCATAGCATCACGTTACCACCATCACGCCTGATGGAAGGGATGATGATGATGTTACCTGGACCTAATTTGGTTAACGCTACAATGATCAGACCGGAGCTTATCTTTAGTCTCAGCAGACCACAAAATCTTCCTCCAGAAGGTCTCACATTTTGTCACGTGGCTTTTAGCCCAACATGACTTGTTGGCTTTTCTCAGAAGTCACTTCCTTCAAGCCAATTTCCCAAAAAGGCAGAATCTGTGAAGAATGGAAGAAAATGCTGATCTGTAGACATTTGCTCATTTCAGCCAGTTGGCTTTGCAGCTTTGTATTGTAGCTAGTCTCTGGGCCAATTCTCTGGAACTTGCCCGTGTTTTCTTTTCTTTTCTTTTTTTTCCTGGTTGCTCAGTTTGGCTGGGTGGCCTGATCTTGGTAGTGTCTGCCTTATCTTTTCCACTTTGTTACAATGGACTTTACAGTTGCTCCTAGTAAGGTTCATGGCTTTGCCAATCTCTTCATAGCCCTCTCCTGCTTGTTGCCTCCCAACAACTTCATGTAGAAGTTCATGGACATTTCCTTAGTTTTGATAAGGGCAGGACTGATCGGCTGTTTCAGTTACGAGACATCACAATATATTTATTATATGATCATGCACAGTATTGTGAAATGTATTTTCTCTGGTGAGTAGATTTTGTTTTATCATGTATATGTCAGTGATTTTCAAGGTAAGGTCCGGAGACCTGCAGGAGGAGTCCACAAGCAAAGTGAGGGATGACGTGTTTTCATTGTTAATTCATTTAAATAAAACGTGGAACAATAATGGAACCGAATGATAGTCTGTCCTGATCAGAGGTTTCATTTATTCAGAGGTTTTGACCCCTATTGCATGTATGTCCATCCTGGAAGAGTCAAGTCAATTTTATTTCTATAGCCCAATATCACAAATTTGCCTCAAGGTATTTACAGCAACGCAACATCCTGTCCCTAGACCCTCGCATCGGATAAGAACAACTCCCTAAAAAAAAACCCAACACTTTAACAGGGAGAAAAAATAAGAAGAAACCTCAGGGAGAGCAACAGAGGAGAGATCTCTCCCAAGATGGACAACGTGCAATGGATGTTGTGTTTACACAATTTACAGAATACAACATTGAAAGAGGATAACAGAACCATAATGGAATTGTAAAAATTAAAAAGAATATGATGAGCAGGATGCCAAGCAGTGTCCAGACGCCCCAACAGAACAGCCCAGGGCCCAAGACACGCAACCAGCATCACCATGTTAAAAAATAAAGAAAATTCGTCACACATCTTCTGTCGCTTTTTCCTCATTCAAGTCGTGGGTCCAAGGATAGGGAGTGTAGTACTGAATGTAAAGGACTGCCTTGTGATTTTGAGCTACACAAATAAACTTCGACTTCTTTTGCTTTGCTGCTATCGCTACATCAGTAGTATGCAAAACAGAACATTCATCAATCAACATAATTCAAACAACAAATATACTGTCACTGACAGTGTTTCAAACAAAATCACAATCTGACATCGCCCTGTGTGTGGTTGTTTTGCAGGGATGCATGTCTCTGGGTTGTTTTGTCACGTGAGAAGCAGAACCACGTGTTTGGGCGAAGTTGTGTAAGTGTTCTTCCCGGCGGCCTGTAGGGGGCACTGTGTGCCGGTTGTGTGACATGATATAAGCCGGCGACCGACGTCCGCTCCTCTCGTCATTTGGCCGCCATGGCCGCTTCCATCGCGCTGATACAAGGAGCGAGCAGAGGACTCGGACTTGAGTTCTGCAGACACATCCTGAGGAGCAGGACACCCGCCGCTGTTATAGCGACGTGTCGAGACCCGGACGGCGCGGCCGGGCTGCTCGACTTGGCCGCCCGACACGCCGGACGGCTGATGGTCCTCAAACTGGACGTGAACAGAGAGGAGGAGGTTCGGGGAGCGGCAGCGCAGGTGAAGGAGAAATTCGGCAAAGTGGATCTGATGATCAACTCCTCTGCCATGCTTCACCCCTCCGGCAAGGGGGAGACCAGCCTGAGAGACGTCTCTGCGGAGGTGAGCGGAGGACAAACTGGGGGGGGGGGGGGGTGTCCAGAGGAGTTGACTTCCCATTCGGGCCAAGGGGTACGCTTTACGCTTTTCTGTCCCGCTGGCTTGGATGTTAACAATTACTAAGAGCCTCAAACACTCGGTCGACTTAACACGCGGATCTCCAATCAAGCCAAAATGCAGGAAAATTGGAGAAATGACTTGGTAATTTGTTGAAGGCACATGTATGTGAGGCGAAGTGAAGAGGGAGAACATTCATTTCTCTCATTCACATTCATTTCTCCAATTTCTTTGGTTATCTTGTCCTGGCGTCATCCTGCCTACTTTCCCCCCTTATCTTTATATTCATTCAGTCATTCATTCACTTACATGGGGCAAATGCTAGTTGGTCCCCAGACAAAAGCAATATGCAGCCAACTGGTACAAGTTCTCCGAGTAATGTCTTCAGTCTTCACTGCTGTAAAATACAGTCCATCATGATCCAGATGCCCGCTGGATCACGATGGACGTCTTAGCCCCAGGGCCCCGTGGATTTCCTACCATGCTTGTACACCTATGAAACTAACCAGATATTTTCCAAATCTGATGTTTTCCAATTGGTAATCAATGTGCTTCTTTTCCCATCGCAGGGTTTAATTTCCACCTTCACCACCAACACCGTGGGGCCCCTAGTGATGGCCAAGTACTTTGCCCCCCTCCTTCAGCAAGGTGGGGGGGCGTTTGGCCAGCAGCCCCCAGAGAAAGCCAAGCAGCACAGTGGGGTTATTGTCAGCATTACAGCTAAGGTGGGCTCCATCGGAGACAATGGTAAGATAAGTGGAATATGTACCTTCAGATAGGAGTTAAAGACCAATAAATCAAAATTATGGTGGAATGTTTTGTTTTATTATTCACCGGGTACATTTGCACCTGTAAGTTATTTGACTTGGTGGTATGTTTAAGTATAAAAACACAAAGTGTGAAGTTCTAAAAGTGGAAAAGCTATCCGTGTGAAGAATATTTAGAAAAACATCAAATAATGGGAGAGTCTCTATGTCTAGGAGTATACAAGTGGGCAAGGGAGTAAAACTCCTTAACTCTGCATTTTCTCCTGTTTGACTATTCTTTTGCTCATCAGCCAGATGACTGTAATTGATAATTAAGTCTATTTCATGTGCCATGTTAGCAAGTAGCAAACCATCCCAAAAAATCTTTGTATGAATGTTTCATGTTTTCTTAAATCGATTGTCAGCAGTTACTTAAGAAGGCTAACAACCCATTTTTACAACATGTGGCATTGCACATGAACCCTCTCCTGCTCAATGCTACAGATTTAATAATCTCTATGCAAATTGGCCATCCCATTAAAATAAAAATTCCCTGCATCAACAATGACAAATAATAAAGATGCCACAAAAATGTTGAAGACAAAGAACCAAATATTCAGTAGTTAATGAAAATCAAGTGGGAAGAAGTGTTTGTCTAACAAGGGAGACACTGCCCCAAACCAAAGGGTCCAAATACGTCTCCTCCTTAGCCAGCAGGAGTCTCGTTTGGCTGTTGCAACTTCATCCATCCATTATCCGAACCGCTTATCCTGCTCTCAGGGTCACGGGGATGCTCGAGCCTATCCCAGCAGTCGTTGGGCAGCAGGCATGAAGATACCCTGGACAGGCCGCCAGATCATCACACACACACACACACACACGCCATAGGTCTCAAGACTCACGTACTGAAACCCCATCTCTCGGTCTCACGCATGGGTTTCGAAATCTGACGCATTCCATCCAGAACTTGTTAGCTGCACACATAGCAAGGGAAAAGCTCTATAAACATGTTAATGAAACAGTTACTTTAGTTCTTTAGTTTAGCTTAAATCCCAACAATTAAACTTACATTTGGGTAAACTATTATTTTAATGACAGTTTGTATATTGCACTTCTTTTCCTATCTGATATTCTCTCGCTCTCTCTCTAGCTCTTGGTGGTTGGTACAGTTACAGAATGTCCAAAGCAGCTCTCAACATGGCCACCAGGAACCTGTCTATTGAACTGGGACGCAGTCGGCCCAAGGTATTTTTTTAATTTGTTGTTGATGTTTTTAAAAGTTGATAATGTCTGTTCTCAATAAATAAATAAAAACGTTCTTCAGGTTAGGAGAACTCCAACCAAGCCTTTTTAAAGAACCTGAAAGTTTCTAAATTGTTGAGTTTAGTTATAGTGTATATAGGCCAGAAAGAGCTGCATTGTGTCTTTGTAGATTTAGAGAAAGCATACGACAGGTTGCCGAGAGAGGAGGTTTGGTATTGTATGAGAAAGTTGGGAGTTACAGAGAAGTATGTAGGAGTGGTGCAGGATATGTATGAGGGAAGTGTGACAATGGTGAGGTGTGCGGTTGGAATGACAGATGGGTTCAAGGTGGAGGTGGGATTACATCAAGGATCGGCTCTGAGCCCTTTCTTGTTTGCAATGGAGATGGACAGGTTGACGGACAAGATCAGGCAGGCGTCTCCATAGACGATGATGTTCGCGGATGACATTGTGATTTGTAGCAAGAGTAAGGTGCAGGTTGAGGAGAGCCTGGAGAGGTGGAGGTATGCACTGGAGAGAAGAGGAATGAGAGTCAGTAGGAGCAAGACAGAATACCTATGCGTGAATGAGAGGGAGGACAGTGGAATGGTCAGGATGCAAGGAGTGGAGGTGACGAAGGCATACGAGTTTAAATACTTGGGGTCAGCTGTCCAAAGTAAAGGGGAGTGCAGTAGAGAGGTGATGAAGAGAGTGCAGGCAGGGTGGAGTGGGTGGAGAAGAGTGTCAGGAGTGATTTGCGACAGACGGGTACCAGCAAGAGTTAAAGGGAAGGTTTACAAGATGGTTATGAGACCAGCTATGTTATATGGTTTGGAGACAGTGGCACTGACGAAAAGACAGGAGGCGGAGCTGGAGGTGGCAGAGTTGAAGATGCAAAGATTTTCACTGGGAGTAACGAAGAAGGACAGGATTAGGAACGATTATATTGGAGGGACCGCTCAAATTGGAAAGTTTGGAGACAAAGCAAGAGAGGCAAGATTGAGATGGCTTGGACATGTGTGGAGGAGAGATGCTGGGTATATTGAGAGAAGGATGCTGAATATTGAGCTGCCAGGAAAGAGGAAAAGAGGAAGGCCAAAGAAGAGGTTTATGGATGTGGTGAGGGAAGACATGCAGGTGGCTGGTGTGACAGAGGAAGATGAAGAGCACAGGAACAAATGGAAATGGTGTTCCGCTGTGGCGACCCCTAACGGGAGCAGCTGAAAGTAGCAGTAGTTATAGTGTATATAAATGTACAGTTACAAACATGCCGGCAAAGAAACATAGATTTTGGCCAAGTTTAAATTGAAGAAAAAGAAAAAAATGAACATACAAGGTAAGAGATGATCTTTGGTGTTCTTCAGGACATTGTTCATGTGCTCTTCTCTTGGAAGTGACATTCTCTTGTTTACACTTGAATTGAAAATCTGTTATAGTAGTAAGTTTGCTAAGATTTCAGCTCATGATTTGAAATTTTCTAGTTGGAATCCCAGGAAATCTGAGGATCACAAGGATGTGATCAAGAAGCAGGTTTTGTACCTTTTAAAAGCTTAAAATATAAAAGGTGCTTCTGAGCAAGGTGCTGGAGTCTTGCCCTTTCTAGCGCAGCTGCTGGGTTTAATGTGGCGTAGTGGAAATCTTCCAGGTGATTTGCTGCAACCCTCCCCTGTTACCCCCCCCCCCCGACAGCAATGGGAGGATGTATTGTAAGTCCATTTGAATATGATCTTTGACCTTGAGTCCTCTTGAAAGGTCAAACTCAAGATTCAACTATAACAGCAGATAGCCAGTTAATTCCATCAACTTTCTTTTAATTTTCCTAGGTGGTGTGTGTGTCCCTACACCCGGGCACGGTGAATACTGACCTCTCCCGCCCCTACCACAAGAATGTGCCAAAGGACAAGCTCTTTAGTACTGAACACTCAGTCACCTGTCTGATGAGGATCATAGACACACTCAACATGGACAAGACCGGCAAAGCTTACAACTGGGATGGGACTGAATTGCCTTGGTAGAATTAATAGACAAATCAACAAATGGATGAATTCCCAGTGGAGACACAGACTCAGCGAATGGACATTTAAACACACACAAATGACATTTACATGTTATTACCTCCATTGGTTGTAAGTAGATGGACAGTCGGACAGATCTGCCACCTCATCAACTAAGCTCAAATAATTTTGAATATCTGCTGCTTCTCTATAAAGCCATTTTAACATTGGCAGAAGATGTAATGCCTTCATCTATCTCTGTCAATTTGCAACAATCAGCAGGAAATGCTCCCTTTTTATTTGTTACAGGATTGCTTTTTGTAAACAATAGTTTGAGGGTTTTTTTCCCCCTACAACATCTGTGGAAGAAGATGTAGTTTACCTGGGAGAGTTAAATGTTTGGGAATCTATCAATGCAAGAACTGAAACCCTGAAACAGGCTTCTCAACATAGCATATCTGGTGAACAAGCGGACACCATTTTCTAGGTCTGTTCCCTTCTGTTTCTAATTATCAGGGATGGTTCTCAGGAGGCATCTTTCTTTAAATGTTCTTTGCCTACCAGATAAGATGTTTTTGTCTTTGGGAATAACTTGCTAAAGGAATCCAAAATTAGACCTTTTTAAACTGTTTTTTTCCACCCAGAGAAGGCTTTGTGAACACCATTGAATTTTTCAGCTAAACCTCCTCCAGGTTTAGACTTCTTCACAGGGGAATTGCCTTTTTGGACCACAGTCTCCTACTGCTGACCCTGATCAGCTCCATGAGAGTAGCTGAATGTTAAATGTCTTGCTCAGAAAACACTGAAGTATTTTGAAGAAGAGAGAATGAGGTTGTTATTTCTCAATCCAGACTTTGGAGAACAGGGAGTAGAACCGGCAACCTTCTGGTCACAACCTTGTTTCTCTGGCAACTGTTGTTCTTTCTGAATTTGCAGTGTGGTGTGATATAAAAATTAATTTATCTGTGGATAATGTTAAAACTCTTTTTATTAAGTGGAGAATATTGATTACCGCCTTATCAACTGCCTTAATTATCAGTTTCTCACAGTTTGGTGATCAAAAATCACCGACTTCCTCATGGAAACGCTGAATCAATAAGTTGTCTGAGACTGTCGTCACAAATGTTTGTCCTTTCAAAAACCAGCTGTGTTTAGGAGGGAATGACTGTGCATGATTTATTAGAGAGAAGTCTTACAAATAGATTGGTGTCACACGAATGACTTCTTTGACAAACCAGTTTGTTTTTATTTTTGCAGGGATCAATAAATGTATTCGACGGATCCCCTATTGTTATCTGTCCAAGATGTCTTGGTAAACTCCATAGCCTATAATAAATAAATAATGCACCAGGTTTAATCGGTTGGCCTGAATTGTCGGGGGAGGGGGGGCTAAAATAATTTAAAATGCACATTTTCATCATTTAGAAGCCCAGAACTGTATTAGCAGTATGCTACCAGGAGGTGGCGGTGAGGTCACTCCGCAGATCCTCTTCACTTTGGCAACGTCGAGGAACGACTTGGTCGTCACAAATTTAAAGACAGTTTGAAAATCACAAACAACATTCTCTTGCCTCGGGACTACATTTCATTAGTATTGATTGGATCTATCCATTCGGTCTATGCTGTCAGTGTCATTTATTACAGGGGACGGTGACTGGAATTTCTTGTTCGGCACTGCGGCCAAGTGAGTCATCATTTGCGTAAACCCTGGTCAAGCCGGCTGCCACTTGGATTTTGAATGCTTGTCTATTTGCACTGTTACGGTACCGGTGCTTGGAGCGGCCAAAAAGTAAACTCAAACAGTATTTCCTCGCATTACTTTTATTTAACACGTTTACTGAACTATTCAATGGATCCCTGTTCAGGACGACCCTGTAGTTATTTTACTGTACAGTTTTTTGAGGAAATTAAAGAGAAAGTCTGCTCAAATAACATTAATATTTGTCTCCTGTTTCAACTGTCATAACAAAAACTCCTTTAGAGGTTTGCTGAAATTTTCGATGGAGTCCTGTTCAGGACGACCCAGACTATAACCACGTGGAATTTGGAGTTATTTTATTTTGCAGGTTTGGAGAAAATTACACATTAACACACCTGTACCTCGAAATGACTTCCTTTCTGAAATTGGAGGTGCTGGGAAAATTGACTCCAAATTCTGACAATGACTAAAATGGATAACCCTTACTACACACATTCCATAATCAGGCATTTTTGCTGTATCATTTCTGTATCAAAATTTCAAAGTTTAATTCCCACAATTTTACACTTGACGTTGACATAAAAGGCTTGATTTTGGTAGTTAGTGTTATCCTGAATACAACCATTATCAGTCATTGTCAGAATTTATGGCCCAATGGGATTTTACAGCACCTCCAGTATCATCTAATCTCCATCTAAACTTTCAGCAAACCCCCTAAAGAAAAAAGAAAAAAAGACCGAGCAAATATAAGGAAATTATAATTCTAATAATGTAATTTGAGCTGACTTTCCCTTCAATTTTTCTCATAAACTGTAAAGCAAAAATAACTCCAAATTCCAGGTGTCTATATTGTGGGCCACCCTGAACAGGATTCCATTGAAATGTTCAGCAAATCGCCTCAAGAGAAAAAAAAATGTGGCCGTTCAAATAGGACATTTATGATTCTTATAATGTAATTTGAGCTGACTTTCCCTTATATTTTCTCTAAAACAGTACAGTGAAATAACTCACCATTTCACATGGTTATAGTCAGGGTCGTCCTTAACAGGACCCTACTGAAAATTTCAGCAAAACTCTTAAGGATTTTTTTTATGACAGCTGACACATGAGACAGTTTATGTAATTTGATTGAATTTGAATTCAATGTAATTTGAGCTAACTTTACCTCTGTCTCAAAAAAAAGTACAATAAAATAACCCCAGGTTCGTCCTGAACAAGATTCCATATTGAACATTTCAGCCAACGTCTTAAAGGAAAGAAATATGACGTTTAAAATATGGGGACTGTTCTAATGTAATTTTAGCTCATTTTTTTGACCGCGCCAAGCGCCGGTACCGTAACAGCTTGAATAGACGCGCATCAAAAGCCGAGCGGTGGCTGGCTTGGCCGGGGTGTTGGCAACTGATGGCTCACTTGACCGCAGTCGGTCGGCATTGATTTATTTATTTTTTTTTCCAAGTCACCGGATATTATCTGTACACCCTTGTGACAGCGAGCCAAATATTCTTATAGTGTTGGGACGGCGCTGTGTCAGACATCATTGTCAAGCATTTTCCAAACTCGGTTCGTACCCTCGTCAACACCATTGACAGCCAGCGCTGACCGCGAGCGACTACATCGCCCAGAAGAAGACGGTCAGGCATGAGCGTGGCGGAAAAAAAGAGAACGAACACTCCGCGTTTCGCACTTGTGTATTGGTTTTAAATGAGTGAAAGTCTTGACTGACAAAAAAAAAACACTCTGCAGACTTGTAATTTTCCCGACGGTTTACGAAGCAAACCGGTTTGTGAGGGTGAACGGGTGCGAGGAGCGTTTGTGTGACGTCGCCAGCCGACACACAGTCACACACCTCGCCTGCCGGGATCTCAATGTGGGGAAATGACCTCGAAGGCGAATTTGTATTTTAACGTTTAGCTTAATGAACGAGGTTTTTTTTCTTCTTCTTCTTCTACACTCCACGCAGTGGCGTATGTTGAATTTTAGCGGAACATTTCACACGAGTCAACGTGGAAGGGCGTATTATTTTTAAATAACGAATAAGATTACTGGTAGCGTGTGTGTGGTTTAGCTGGTTGCACACGTACGCCCGAGTTCAACGAGGCTAACGTCGGCTAGCCTTCGCTGATGTTTGAAGCGCTTGCACATGCTAAGCTAGGCTAACGAGCTGCAGCCATGGACAAAGCCAAGTCAATGATGGACAAGAAGGGGTCTTCGGGACCGTTTCATATCAACGGGCAAAGCCAGAGGGGAGTCCACGGCTATGTTGTTCTAAACGGCGACTGCAAGAGTGCACTCAGTCCGAGTGAAACCAGCAACCCCCTTGAAAATGTGCATCACTTGCACCATCGCGGCGATGCAGAATGCAACGGATCCCCTGCAAAAAAATGCAGACTCCGAAAAAGGACGGAGTCGATGAAACGTAGCAGACCCCGTAAGTGTCATGCAGCAAGGAAGCGTTTAACGCTCTGGCAGAACGATTTTAATCTACTAAAATGAAATCGAGCGATAGACCGGTTTAGTGGTAAACAGGCTTTGATACGGTGGTATTTTGATTGCAAGCCCCGGCAGTGCAACGTTGAACAGCTGGGCACTTGCTTGCCTTGTACAATCGTGTCACGTTGACGTACAGTCGCGGAATCTGAATTGGAAAGCCCTTGCTCGAACTATTCTAGATTAACATCTCATCGCCACTGTTGTTGTTTCTTCCTTGCGTTATTGTTGTCTAGTGAGGTTCATAAAATATTGTAAAACAAATTAGTTTACGTCATCGCTTACTTTTTATCAGGTTAACCAGATAGCGATATCTCGTTCTGCTAGAACAAGTGTACTTGTGTCAGCGACCTCTTTGTATTTATCAAACCTTAGATTGCAGCTATTGGTGGCTATGGAGTGACGAGCGAGCTCCTGATAAGTAGGCTCGGCGTGCCTTAGCCAATCAGCTCCCGGTTTCTGTCTCCATGACGGCGTCAATCTTTCTCCCCAACTAACTTCTGCCTTAGCCATGCCCCCTTTTGTTTTCTCTAATACTATTGGACACTGTCCGATGAGGCGACACCAGTGATTGATCAGTGAAAGATAGGCTGTATCTGTCAAACATCTCGTCTGTGCCGATATTGTTTTCTTTAAATTAATACATTATGAAACTGTCTTTTCCTTTAACCTGAGGAATATTACGTTGTTAGCAGGGTTGTTAATTTCACACTTATTCAAATAGCTTAGGTGGTTAAGAAAATGAATAGCCTCTTCGAAGCTTGCTGGTCTTATTGATTTCCACTGATGACCTCCGATATCAGAGCATTTCACTGGCCCCATCTTTTTCAAAGCAATTACTGTCATGCTATTTGACACCTCATTGAGTCCACTTAAATTTGATTAATAAGACGCCAGAAATCAAAACAAAATGGCATGGTTTATGCCTTTTCTACACACGAAGGGATGCTAGATCATTATTAATGACAAAAATAGGCTTCTCGAGTCATTTGTTTCTAGTACTCTCAAAATTAAATTTCAGCCTGACCAACTAAGGTGTTTTGAAAACGTGTTTTTTGCAGTGAAAGTAGTGAAGCAGATTTATTCTCAGTATATACCAATGCTGTAAGTAGTGCTGGGAATCAGTACTGGCAGACAATAAGGGGTATCAGTGCAACCTTGCTGTTGTATCAGCATTCTTGTCTGTGTGAATGGCCACTGAGGATTATTATGTAATGAAATAGTCTTTAGTGTTCAGTGGTGCTTTAGAACAGCCTGTGGGGTGGCATTTTTTCCACCTAGATTCTGTCACAACTGTGACACTTGTTTTAAAGCACCATGGGTGTTTATCAACAATTGTTTTTGTGTGAGCTTGAATTCTGATGAACTCACTGAATGTAATATTTCATGGCCCAAGTTCTACAACATCAAGAACACCAACAGATGATAATGGTTAAAGTGAGAGGGTGTCAAACTTGCTCCACCCCAAACATTGGGGATGGATAGAATAGTGATTTGTCCTTGAGAATGAAATGGAAGCCCCGTGATTCATTGCAAGAACGGGTCTACGGGGGACAAAGCCTATATTAACTATGTATGTATACATTTTTACGTCTGTTACTTTACCTAAACATCCCCTATCTCAAAGCAGGCAATCATCAGCGAGGTACATTGAGGCACACAGGGGCGTTGTGCACAGGCCTTGCTTGACCAGTGTGTACATAAGAAATTTTTCTAGCATCACAAATGCCCTATAGAAAAAGGAACTGGACCTAAAGGAATTAGTATAGATAAAGGCTGTTCAATTAGTATCTATTATGGTAGGCTATTTATTATATATTGTGCACAGTATTGTATTTTTAACTACTGTTTCTTTTAACCCACCAACTCTTGTCATTTCCCTGTCATTTTCTTATTGGTGCAGTATGCCACCTAAAATGTAATACCATACACTGTAGAAAAGAATTACGTATTACTCTTACATTCTGTACAGAAGGTTATTACAAGATATCCTCTTACTTGGCTACAAATTAGATATTTAGGTAGATGTCCAAATAATGTCCTGTATACAGTTGGACGTTCTTTGTTGATGTTTCCTCACAGTAAAAAAAATGTTTTGTCTGTTTTGGTTATGTGTAGTCTTACTTGGTGCTCAGTAAACCGAAAACAAAACACATTTATTATCAGCAAAGCAGATAACGACACCGTGATGCAAATGAAACATAACAGTTACCAAAAAAAGAAAGAAAAGAAAAAGCGCTATCATGGTAACTGACGCTTTGCTGATTGCAAGCAGCATAAAGATAAACTCACTGAATCTTTAACACGAGTGGCATCCTCTGTGCTTGTTCTTTGTGAGTTTGTTGGTTCATTTTGTTTGTTTCTGGTATTGAAGTTAACACCCCATCACTCCATTTAACGGGGAAACGGTCATCAATCATTTGACTCAGAAGAGAGACTGATTGGACAGCAAGGACACACCGACACCTCTCTTTCACTGCAGATACAGATTCCAGGCACTTAATTTACAGCATTGGTTGATACCACGTGCCGATCTGATTTCTCAGATTTTGGAAAGGTAGCTTGGCCATGTATGAAGGGTACGGCAACAACACGGCCAGAGTCAGGAGCTGCTCTGGTGTTTGACAGAAGCTCTGCAGGGCGTGTCTTGTCGTTCACTGAGCAATCGCTGTTGTCGCCTCATTGAAACTGTGGTCCAATGGGATTATGGAAAGTGCCTCCCACACGTGGGTGACCAGTGGGGGCGTGGTTGGTTCAGCACTTAGCTGGGCCAGAAAAGGGGCCGTTAAATGAGAACGTTAAAGAGCCTGGGCCCCCTGCAGGAAATGTAAAACTTGGGAGTATATAGGAAAGATAGCGAGCCTTGCCAAGCTTCTTTTCTGCCCAGTGGATTTTGGTTTTTTTGTTGTTGTGTTTTTTTGTTGTTTTTTGCATTGCGCCTCTGATTAGACGTTTTCCGCCACTATGAAGCTTGTTACCGAGAAAAAACCCGGTAAGTTCGTTACTGTTTTTTGTCGTCTAGGCCTGCCATTGAATAACGGAGACATCTCAAACCTCTGTATTCATTTTTTTTAAGCTGGTCGCTGATTTTTGTTGACCAGCTATGAAAGCAAATAATTTTTTTTAATTGAAATAATATTGCGTGCATTCATTTAAACATGTAAAAAATAGCAATAAAAGGGAGGGGGGCAGGGTTTTCAACCATGAGTAAATACAGTTAACAACAATTGCATCGACTTAGCTGATCCGTGCCCGGGTACGGTACACAGTGTTCACACCTGTCAAACGAACTGGACTTTGGGGGTCAGGTGTACTCTGATCCGGGCCCGGGTCCCTAGTGTGAAAGCATCCTGAATGTCACGGGGAAACTTGCTCTTCCTCGGTAGAGCTGCTTGAACAGAAGTGAGTGGTCCGTCCTGAGTCCTGGTCGCCAAGCCAGCTCGTCGGCATTCCTCACATCCACCCCTCCGATTGTGTTGGGGGGGGGGGGTCAGAGGAACAGGAAAGTTGGAGAGGGTGTGAGGCCAAAAACAGAGACACAAGTCATTGTGTCTGCTTTTGAGGCAGTCATACCTGCCGCCATTCTTTTTGAATGTGCAGTTATTTCAGCATTAGTTTCTCATGCATATCCATCTCCCATTCACGTCCAATAAGAAAACAGGGTTTACCAGTGATCACTCCAATCACCTCTGCAACATGCATTTACTTTGTGCATGTTGCAAAAGTGAGTCCAGAGTAAATGTGGTGGTAGAGGGACATTTTAGGGTGGCCACGAGTGTATTTTCATAGATAACTTGCTATAAATGGGATCTGCTGGATAATTTGCTCAATATTTGAAGTTTCGCTTTAATTGGAATTTCAAGGAATGCTAATTATATCAAACTTACTACAGAAAGTTGAATCAGTTCATCTGGAAACAACGTTTATTGAGAGAGAAACGTTTCATCACTCATCTAAGTGACCTCTTCAGTCTCAGCTGATTACAGGTTTTTTTTTATCCTTATAAAAAAATACAGTGGTGTATCAACCCGAAAATAACAATCGTTTTCATATGCAAATTGCCATGAGCATTAACTAGAGTTTCAGTGGCCATGTGTACTATTCACCGAGGATTTGGGAATGGTTGCAATCACAGCATTATAAGGTGGCGACATATCTACTCTTAAAATGCTGTGATTGCAATCATTCCCAGATCCTCTGAATAGTACTGTGAGGACAATTCCTATTTGACGTTTGCTTACTTTTAATCTTTCACCATCCATGACCTTACATTGCTTAGATAGATGCTTGAAGTCCACGTATAACAGAACAAAGGTGGTCTTATAAAATGTCTTCTCCAGGTGCACAAATAAGGGCCTATTGTTAATTGTTGGCTGTATGGGAGACTCACTGAGTGTAGCAAGTCTCTATGGTAATGGCCTTGGTGGATGAGAGCTGGAAGACATGAGATAAGGAGGGGCAGAACAGACAACTGCCCTATAAGAAAGACTGTACTGTATTGATCGGGGCGCATTCAAGCACCTGGGCTTGGATGCATCTGTTCATGAACATATATTAAAATCGTGTAACAACACTGTAAGAGATTTTTGTCTTGTTCCTCATTTCTGTCAGAGTGGAGTTAAATAATTGCCACAATAGTACACATGGCATTGTAATGCTAGTTAATGCTCACGGCAATTTGCATATGAAACATCATTGGTTTCAGTCATTGTACCACTGTATTGTTTATAAGGGTGGGGATACCTGAGGTCAGTTGAGACTGAAGAGGTCAGTTAGATGAGTGATGAAACGTTTCTCTCAATAAACGTTGTATCCAGATGAACTGATTCAACTTTCTGTGATTTTCTTACCTGGATTACTGTGCATGCATAAAGACATATCAAATTTATGGACAGCACATCTATATTTTCCAAATGATATTCCTGACTGGCGGCACGGTGGCGCAGAGGTTAGTGCAGTCGCTCACAGCAAGAAGGTCCTGGGTTCGAGCCCCGGGGTAGTCCAACCTTGGGGGTCGTCCCGGGTCGTCCTCTGTGTGGAGTTTGCATGCTTTCCCCGTGTCTGCGTGGGTTTCCTCTGGGGGCTCCAGTTTCCTCCCACAGTCCAAAGACATGTAGGTCAGGTGAATCGGCCATACTAAATTGTCCCTAGGTGTGAATGTGTGTGTGTGTGTGTGTGTGTGTGTGTGCGTGTGCGTGTGTGTGTGTGTGTGTGTGTATGTCGACCCTGTGTAATGGCCTGGAGGCCTGTCCAGGGTGTCTCCCCACCTGTCACCCAATGACTGCTAGGATAGGCTCCAGCATCCCCATGACCTTGAGAGCAGAATATGCGGTTCAGATAATGGATGGATGGATGGATATTCCTGACTATGGTACACTGTGTAAATCTACATAGTTTCTTCAAAATATTGGCCAATGACATCAGTTAAGGGGACACATTAGATTGAATAATTCCTCTGAAGCCAAACATTAAAAAGGCAGCGTGACACATGGATTAACACGGATTCAGTCCTGTGCAATCTTGTGCCATGCTCCTGTTGTATATTTCAACAGCTGTTACTGGATCATGGTTGGTCTTTGCATTATACAATTTAGATTTTCTAATGCATCCACAAACACAATCTGGTGTGTATGCGAGTATAAAATAGGAGGGGGAGGAGGCCAAATGCTCTTCGACAAAGCCATAGAATAGTACACTATTGCTGAACTCAATCAGAGCTCTGTTATGTATATCAAGGAAGTTATGTGTAGTTACAATTATGCTTTAGTCTTGGTCAATAATGTAAATCTAGCTAAATATCCTCTAACATTCTACATCATTCAGTTTTCATGTTCAAAAAGCCTACCATCAAAGAAATACTGTTCCACTTAAAATGGCCATTTGTATATTATATGTCTAAACTCAACAATCTTTGCAGTCAGCCTCAGCAGACATGTACAAAGGGCAGCCCCAGTTAGTTAATGTTAACATCAGAAAATAAACACACTAACCCGAGTCAAGTATGCTAACAAAGTAATGACAAGGTCACTGACATTACTTTACAGCTGATTCACTGTCATAGTCATAACTCACTCATTTAAGCTGCACACAGGTTTCTGCATAGGCTGTAAATTACCTGGATGATAGCTGATAGGTATCCTGAGCAGACACAAGAGCATGGTGGGGGAGCGGGGAGAGGTATGCCGACCAAAGAGAGAGTAATAAAATAATAAATGCAAGCAAAAATATGAAATAAACAAATGTAATGCTCAGATCAACAATACTAGAAGTCACTTTTTTCGATTAGTCTCTACCGGTAGTGGCAGGTGAGGTGGCGCCACTCTTGTCGTCTCACTCCTGCATAATTACATCCTTATTATTGTTAAGATGGGTTGGACAACCACTAACCTGCATGCTACACCTGATTAAATACTCTGGTAACTATTGTGCTATTTTGCTGCTGCTTTCTAACAGAGAGGATAATAGACGGATGAATTGTCGTTCATTAGTAGCTTAGCATTTCATTTGGTGGGGGCTTTTTCCCCAAGTTTAAGAATTATTTGAACAATGACATTACTTACTGTTTATTATTTGATTCAAGAGTAACAAAGACAGTGACTTTTCCCTTGTGAAAAACACTTTCTAGCAAATATTTATCAGCAAGATTAATAACATTCACAGTCCAACACAATGAATAGACTGTAACTTATCTTGCATCAAAGGTTTCTGCTGACGTGCCCTTTCAGCAAGGCACTGAATCCCGATCAGCTCCTGTTCTTTAGCTGACTCTGTTCTGACTTGTATGTGAATAGGGTTAGAGGAAAAAAAAACTTCAGTTTTGATACACTAATCAAATAATCACAATTATCAATGTTGTTGTAGTTATTGCTATTATTAATTATTACTATTATTATCATCAGGGTTTTTTTAGTCTTCACTTAAACGTGCAGAGATGAGCTACATCACATGACTGGATTTGTTCTGTATTGCACAGAGGTGGACAAACAGCCCCAGGAACCAGGTGTTGTCACAACCACAGATAGCTGATAGAGCATAAATTCCTCTGCTGCGGTCTGCAGTGGTGCAACGCGGCATTAAAGACATACAGCAGCACCAGAGTTGGCCCACATTATGTAATTAAGGGGACATTGTGCTGGTAAACCTTGAAATGTCTGGCCAAAGCTCCTCTGTTTTAAGGCTGAGTAGTCCTTGGAAACCTGCCAACAGTCCTGATAAACTCTGATAACCCCTTGGGCTCCTTAATGGTTGTGTCTCATGTTGTCTCTGGATTCCTGAATTGCTGTTGCTGCAGGGATGCGATTGTTTTTTTGTTTTTGTTTTTTTTTGGGGGGGGGGCAGTGGATTGTATATCCGGCTCTGTAGTTTAGTTCGATTTTCCTACAAGATATATGTTTTGACCTTTTGTACAGAGCCTCACATACAGTAAATACATGAGCACATGCTATATGTACAACATAGAGAACAGGTACAGAACGGTTTAATAGGCAAGGAATGGCGCCAACACTGCCAAGGTTAGGGGTTCAAATCCTAGTGTGTGTAAACGAGTAGAGAATGGCACTAATGTTGCTATGGTTGTTGGTTCCATTCCAGTCATGATATTTTGAAACACATAGGGATAGTCACAGAAAGTTGAATCAGTTCATCTGGACACAACGTTTATTATATAAATGTTGTGTCCAGATGTGCTGATTCAACTTCCTGTGATCATCTTCCATGGGTTACTGAGCATGCATAAAGACACATAGGGATAATCCGTCAACGGAATGGAAAATGTGGAAACATCTCTAATGGAGAAATCCACATTTCCCTCTGTCCTAACATTTCGTTTATTGTCACGATGAGATCTGTTTAAGGAGTTGCATGGGTGGTAGTTGTTGTCATGGGGTTCGGGTGTCTGTGGCGTCAGTGTTTAAGTCATAAAACAGTCTTTATAGGCAGGGGCTGATAAAGCTCCAAAGACGCCACCATAGACTTTTAGATGGAGAGAAATATTCAGTTTTTGAAGATTTGTTTCGTTATTTAAAGAAGTGGCTGGAGTTGTTGACGAACTTTTTAGATATGTTTTACGGCATTTGACTGGTGGCTTGTGGTCATTTGTCATCCTGACTTGAACCATTTACAGGCTCCAGACTAACTGTCTCAGTTGGTTGCACCCCCACTTTTTTTGTACAGCATGGTATTAAGTGACCTTGCATTAGGGTAGGGCATCGAGAACCGGTTGGAACCGGTTCCAAAATTCCGATTCCAAAAGAATTATTAAGATTTCGATTCTGCCTATGGCTTCCTATCAAATTCACTCGCGCTCTAAGTGAGTTTCAGTTGCCGTGGCCGTGGTGGCGGCATGCAGCTTCCGTAGTTTCCGCCTCCGCAAGGTACATGTGCGCCATCATGGACCAGAGTAAGCGGGAAAAGTGTGGCTTCATTTCGCCGAAAATGAAGGGTTGGCTCAGTGCAACGCTTGTGGCAACATTATTTCGTGTAAGGGAGGATGCACAACGAATATGGCCAAACACCTTCGCCTGCACGGTGTACAAATTAGCCAGTGTACCGTGTTTGACACGTTGCGCCGGTCTCCAGCTCCTCCCTCGGCGTCCTCTTCGGCCAACCCTGAAGCAAACAGCAAGCAGCTCCTCGTCGCAGTTGGGTTAGTGAAAATTAATAACGTTTGTCTTCGCAACAACGAGACAGCAAACAATATATGCATGAGCGAGTTGCTATAAACTGTATGCAAATGCTGAAATGTGACATTTTGGTCGGCCAGTCAGCAATAAAACGCTGGGGATCCTTGTCGCTAGTTTGTGGTATCGTAGTAGATTTCAGTGACGACAGCAGGTAATGTTAAAAAAACGTTTACTTAGATCGCTAAGCATTCAACGTTACATGCGTAGCCACCATTTTATATTATCTTCTTCGTACTGTATTAACGTAGAACACACATTTCATTATCCAGCAGTGCCTCCTAGCGGCGGTACGAGATAACCCAGTACAGGACACTGAACGCTCACGTATACAGCCTAAGAGGACAGCTATGCTCATTTTTCTAAACAAGAGCTGTTTCTAATTTAAGGAGTTTAATACCTGGTAGTCCGGACCAGGGTGTGACTGTCTTTATTTCTTAAACTTCATGTATGAAGACAGTTGTTGAAAATGTAAATATAAGAACGAGACGTTCACATGAATGATCCGTTCTTAAAACAGAATGGCTTGTATAAAGTTTTTTTTAAAATAACGTTTTCTTCCGTGAAATAAGCATGTGACCTGTTTTGACCCCGCCTCTCAAAGAACCGGAATCGAGAACTGTTAAGAACCGGAATTGAAAATCGGAATCGGAATAGTTAAAATCCAAACGATGCCCAACCCTACCTTGCATGCTGATTAATTGTCTTAATTTGCATATCCTAATTTTGCAGTGATGTTGACTGACTTGAGACTTGATATTGGCAAAATATTTTAATTTGAATATTAAGTTTGAATTCGATATTAAGATTTGAGTGTTGTGAATGGGAGTTCTTCTTTCGCCATGTTTTAGGCAGTGTTGAACTTGATAATCATTTTGTTTTCTTGAGTGATTACTCTCATGCCTGGCATCCTGCGCATCATATTCTTCATACATTTTATAATTCTGTTATCCTGTTTCAGTGTTGTGTTCTGTAAATTGTGTAAACACAACATCCATTGCACGTTGTCTGTCTTGGGAGAGAGATCCCTCCGCTGTTGCTCTCCCTGAGGTTTCTTCCTATTTTTTTCTCCCTGTTAAAGGGGTTTTTTTTGTTTGTTTTTTTTGTTTAGGGAGTTGTTCTTTCTCCAATGAGAGGGTCTAAGGACAGGATGTTGTGTTGCTGTAAAGCCCACTGAGGCTTATTTGCAATTTGTGATATTGGGCTATACAAATAAAATTGACTTGACTTGACTCTTCTAACAGCTGGAAAGTAGTCGGGAGGGGCGCAGTGTTTTGAGTCATGCATAGGTCCCTGCAGGTTTTTTGTTTCTTACTGTCGTTGTGCAACTTCAAAGTTTCAAGCTTAAACTGTGTTGACCTGGTAACAAGTTTAGATTTGCCTGCAATGGACGGGCCACATCGCCTACAGTGTTTTCAAAGTGGGGGCCATGGGGGGGGGGGGGGGTCAGCAAATTGGAGGGAAGATGAGGGAGAGTGCTAAAAAGTAATTTAAAAAAATAAAATGGAATTATTGTGTATTATTATAAAATGTTATGTAAAATATAATTTATAAGACTATATAATAATACCACCTATAGACCGCTTCATTTATTTAACACAGCAACAGCTAAATGGATTGTTGACAGATTTGCCCATGTCAGTCGTGCACGTGAAGTTTTAACTTGCACACTTTCAAAAAGATGGTCCCATATGACCATTTCGGTCGCAGTCTGGAGCCCTGAGCTACATTTGCACACTTTGATGGAGCTCACTCCGAGGTTACTGGAAAAGACTGATATATTAAATGACACCTTGACTTCCAAATTACTTTAGTAGTGTTTGTTGGGACACTCAAAATCTGAATATAAAGGAACTACAGGTGCTGTTAAAATATTCTGAGTAGGGGTGTCAGGGTGGTGTGGCGGTCTACGGGGATTGCCGGTTCGAATCCCCGTGTTACCTCCAGCTTGGTCGGGCGTCCCTACAGACACAATTGGCCGTGTCTGCGGGTGGGAAGCTGGTTGTGAGTGTGTGTCCTGGTCGCTGCACTAGCGCCTCCTCTGGTCGGTCAGGGCGCCTGTTTGGGGGGGGGGACTGGGGGGGAATGGCGTGATCCTCCCATGCGCTACATCCTCCTGGCAAAACTTCTTTTCAGGTGAAAAGAAGTGGCTGGCAACTCCATGTGTAGTCTGCAGCCCTGCCTGGATCGGAAGAGGGAGTGGAGCAGCAACCGGGACAGCTTGGAAGAGTGGGGTGATTGGCCGAATGCAATTGGGGAGGAAAAAACAATGTTCTTAGTAACATATTACATACAGTATGAAGATACTTTTAAAACTGGCATGGGGTAGTAAAACATTTGCAACTAAGGACCCAAATGACAACTTATTTCCATACCGGGTGAAGAGAGGTCTTGCTACTTGGATTATATGATGACTTACATCAGCAACTTTATAAACCTGAGACTTCAGCCCTTTCTGGCCCTGAGTTGAGACAGTTGAGTGTGATTTTTACAGTTTTGCCCCCAGAGGAGTGACAAGACATTGTGATAGTACAGCTGGCGTGGGAGGTGGCGTCCATGCCTAGACAAGACTGAGACTAATACACAAGAGAGCAGAAATAACCTGGCACCCTGCCTGTTCCCCCCCCCAGTGGTTCACCAGCAGATGTTCATGAACAAAAATAGACCTCCTTTTTTTTTTATATCACACTTATAACCAGGCACAGCAGCTTTCATTTGTTTTGAAGTGCGTGGAACTGTTTTCATCAAGGGTTTTTCGAGCAAACCGAAGAAGCAGAGCCGTCTAAGTGAATTCCCAGCCCATGTTGGTTAATCTCGTACGTCTAGTTTATGTAGCAATCTGGAGTTGTGAAGTTTGCAAACCGATGTTGTGGCTGCTAGAATGATTTTTTTTCTCTCAGATCCTGGCTGATGTAAGGGGAATACAGTGATTTAGTGAAGGACCCCAGTAAAAATATTTCTTTTGTTTTTTGATATTTTTTTTTCTCCCCAATTGTATCCGGCCAATTACTCCACTCTTCCGAGCCATCCCGGTCACGGCTCCACCCCCTCTGCTGATCCGGGGGGGGGGGGGGGACTGCAGACTACCACGTCTCCTCCGATACATGTGGAGTCGCCAGCTGTTCTTTTCACCTGACAGTGAGGAGTTTCGCCAGGGATATGTAGCATGTGGGAGGATTACGCTATTCCCCCCAGCCCCCCCCCCCGAACAGACGCCCCAACCGACCAAAGGAGGCGCTAGTGCAGCGACCAGGACACATCTGGCTTCCCACCTGCAGACACGGCCAATTCAATTGTGTCTGTAGGGATGCCCGACCAAGCTGGCGGTAACATGTGGATTCGAACCGGTGATCCCCGCGTTGGTAGTAACGGAATAGACTGCCACGCCACCCGGAGCGCCCCAAAACCTTTCTCTTTACCTGGAATCGCTGAGATTTGAGATTCCCCTGTTATTTGGGATTCCTTCATTCACATTCCTGTTAAGGCTGACAGTGAGAGAGTTGTGAGAAGATTCTTAAGGAGTGTCAATAGATAATGCCCCCTGTAAAATGAAAACTGCAAAACTGAATGGTCCATCTTTCTGCACAGCCAATAAAATCGTTTTATTGCACCTTAAGTATTTCACAATGGTATCTTAACCTCTTTCAACATCAATAAAATGTTCAAATTGCTTGATATTTCATGATTATTCACTGTGGTAGTTAGTGATTTAATAGTGTATAATCACATATACTGCTCATTGACAATATTTGCTTGCAGGTTTATGAAATGTTAGTGGGACCAGTTTCTTCTATTGCTCTTATGCTTACCTGGTTATAGTGGATAGTAAATGTGTTTTTGTACTTTTTTTTTGCATTGCACAATTCTGTACAACATTTGTTATATAAATATCAGATTTTTTTTCATACAACCCCATCTCTGTCTCATGACTACTAACCTTCTGCAGAGATCAGAACAGGAAAACAATGATTTTTCTAGTCTGAGAGGTTGTTAGTCAGGTAGACAGTAGCAGCCTCCGTGTTAATGTAGTCACCAAATAACTGTCATACAGAGAGGATTCTCAGGTAAAATGGGTTTTTTTTTTTGGGGGGGTTTGTGGCAGGCCAAGTCAATGTTCGACCATTGGTTGCCATATCACCATGAATCATTAACAGAGTGTACTGATGGCTCCACAGGTTTCAGGAAGGATATAAGTGACTTTAGGTAAGACAGAGCACTTACTGCGAACAGGAGTCCAGCATGTGCAGGGTGACACCAGTGGGTTAACTCATCTGTTCCTCTCGTTCTTGGTCACGACCACGTTTTGTGTGCGTGCGTGCATGAGTGAGTGAGTGAGTGAGTGACTTATAGTTGTTTATTCATATATTGTCTACGCCTGCGACAAAGTCTGCAATTTTTCAGCCTAAGCCCAACCCGAGAACAACACCAGTATCACTCTAAGCTCTCTCTGATGCATGCTCTCTCTGAGGCACACACACACACACACACACACACACACACACACACACACACACACACACACACACACACACGGCACAGTCAACTGTCACTTGTAATGCACACCTACATGCGTATGTATGATATTTATAATATATATAATAAAACCAATACAACAATATTTCATACAGTGGCCTGCACGTATATGGGAAGTTGAATGAGCCCGAGTCCGACCCGAGCACTATCTACAAATAAAAAAATGGCCTGAGCCAGCCCGAATCGACTCAGCGTGTCGGGACCTGTTGGGACCCGACGGGCTTGCAGAGCTCTACCCTGTAGGCATTGTGTGAAAAGGCAGGGAGACACCCTGGACAGGTTACCAGTCTCCAGTTAACCTATCATGCATGTTGTTGAACTGTAGAAGAAACTCACACAGTCCCAAGGAGAACAACATCACACTGAAAGGCTGTGCTCAAATCTAGGACCCTCTCACTATGGGGCAACAGTGATATCCACTGAGCCACGATGCCTCTTCTACTAATTATTATTATAAAATTCCTAGATGGGGCGAAAGGGAGATATAGGGCCTCCATAGTGTTGCATTCCTTGATGTGCTCCACCACTTCTTGTCGTGAATGTGGGTCACAATGCAGCATTAGTAATGTACGTGTTTATTATTGTATTGGCTGTACACAGTATTGCAGCAGTTGGCGGCTGTCCTGTATTTTCCATTGTCTTATCAGTCACACGCTGTGCGAGTGCTGTTCTTGTCTTGCGCTCTGTTTATTGTTCAACTCTTCACTCTTTATGATGCATAAACGGACACGGTGCTTCCAACACATCAGATAGAGGGCAACAGGAAGTGCTGCCCCGTCCACCCTTCTGAGAACTCACATTTGATAAGAGAGTAAACGCTAATTTACATCTCATCTCATCGTCTAACGCTAATTAAGCAATTAATTTTAAACAGTTTAATTAGGGATCGTTAGAAATGTCACAGTTTGGGGCATCCGGGTAGCATAGCAGTCTATTCCGTTGCCTACCGACATGGGGATCGCCGGTTTGAATCCCCGTGTTACCTCCGGCTTGGTCAGGCGTCCCTACAAACACAATTGGCTGTGTCTGTGGGTGGGAAGCCGGATGTGGGTGTGTGTCCTGGTCATAACACTAATGCTGTTCGGGGGGGAGGGGGAATTGGGGGGAATAGTGTGATCTTCCCACGCGCTACATCACCCCTGGTGAAACTCCTCACTGTCAGGTGAAAAGAACCGGCTGGCGACTCCACATGTATCAGAGGAGGCATGTGGTAGTCTGCAGCCCTTCCCGGATCAGCAGAGGGGGTGGAGCAGCGACCGGGACGGCTCAGAGAGCAGGGTGATTGGCCAGGTACAACTGGGGAGAAAAGGGAGGGTGGAAATAAAAAAAAAAAATCACAGTTTTAAATTTAATGACTACCGCTGGAAATCAGGTCATCCATCCATCTGTCCGTTATCCGGACTGCTGGGATGCTGAAATCAGGTCAGAGATCTGAAAAATAAACCTGATGGATAATGTAATGTACGTATGTGAGGACTTTGAAACCTAAGTCTTGAAGGCGGTCAGAGATGTTATTGGGGGGGGGGGGAAGCATAACGTATCAAATATATCAGGTCACACCAGAAATCGCAATGTGGCACAGAAATTGCAACTGTCCTACTAGCGGTGATGACTTCTGCCATGTAGGTTAAACAACACAAACACACCTTAATGGAGGGCGAGTGCCAAGGGCTGTGTTGTGCCAACAACCTTTCACCTAGATGGACTGCTGCCTCCCACCCCCACCATCATCCCGTCACACTGACTTTTGCCTTGACATGGAGTGGGATCCATGTGATTTGTGTGTACGCACGTGTGCAATGTGTGTGGTCATTTAATGCCCTTGCAGCCATAGAAACTCCAGGTAAGAGGTCACTCGCTGGGATTGTTGCACAGTCTATGTTAGGAACAGGGTCAATTCCATAGGGCTGGGGATTTCTAAAAGGGCTGTGGCCGAAACCACATACTAACATTACACACTACCTTAGGAGTGTGTACTGCATACTGTATACTCAAATGGTAATTCAGCATACTGTTATCAAAAAACTGCAGTACACTTAAAAAAACAAACAGACTGCAATATATTCAGATGGTACGTCACACCTGAATAACCATTTCACCCCCTGCACAAATCCCCCTTGTTTCTGACTATAGGCTTTGCAAAACTGTGTCAACTCAAGTTGGCGGACACGCGGGGAAGGCAGTGTTCTTTTTGGTTTAGATTTGCCTCAGAGATCAACTTTAGCAATTCAAGAGGAGGCTCACTCTTTCACCCAGATCCTTCCACGGCTATACAGGCAGCCCAGTGGCTGGACGCATTAGTACTCCCTGTGAAGACAAGCTAGAGACAACACAGGTTCAAACTGTGGACCTCAGCATTGTGAATTTCAAAATTCATTCCAAATTATTATTTTACATTCTTATAGACATTTTTATTTACAATAAGATGCAACTTTTTCAGTTTTAAGAAAAGTGTGTGTGTGTGTGTGTGTGTGTGTGTGTGTGTGTGTGTGTGTGTGTGTGTGTGTGTGTGTGTGTGTGTGTGTGTGTTTGCACATTCCTACATGTGTATTTCTCCCTCATCAAGCCAGCAGAAATCTGGCTGAGTCAGTGGAAGAAAATGTGATTGTTGCTGAAGACCGCAATATGTCATGTGTCTTATTTGCCCCCTGATAGGATTCCTGCCCTCTGAAGTGTCCTAATACTTATCAAGGGGAAAGAAGAGGTATCTAGTTTCTTGGTCCCTAAAGCTCATCAGCTGTTGTTCTGTACTACAGTGTGGCCCCTTTTTCCATGTTGGGAACAGACAATGATTTTCTATCACTGAGTAGTTCTCCACCAGATCACAAACAAACCAGAATAAAAAACAACCTGAGGAGGGGATAGGCCAAAGTCCACTCAGTTCATGGTCATAGCTATTAGAAGTGATCAGTATGTGATTAGCGACTATGAACAAGGGGTCATCTGGCAGTGTTTACTGCAGTAGTAGTAGTGGTGGTGGTGGTGGTGGTAGTAGTGGTGGTGATGGTAGTTGTAGTAGTGGTGGTAGTTGTAGTAGTGGTGGTGGTAGTAGTAGTAGTAGTTGTAGTAGCAATTAGTGTAGCAGTAGTTGCAGCTGTGTTACCAGTCAAAGCAGTTGTAGTTGTGATGTGACTTTTCAGCAAAGAGTTAAGGGTACATTTGAGCTCTTCGTCAGAGTCAGAATCAATGCCCACAAAGTATGCCTGAAACATGGGTGTTATGGTTGATGACCAACTAACTTTTAAGGTTCACGTGGCCTCGATTGGTCGGTCGTGTCGATTTGCCCTCTACAACATCAGGAAAATTAGACCCTAGCTGTCTGAGCATGCAGCACAACTCCTGGTACAGGCTCATGCATTGACTACTGCAACTCCGTACTGGCAGGTCTCCCTGCATGCACTTTCAAACCTCTGTAAATAATCCAGAACGCGACGGTGCATCTGGTCTTCAACCAACCAAAAACAGTACATGTCACCCCACTGTTCATATGCCTCCACTGGCTCCCAGTTGAACAACCAAGGCGGTCATTATGACCGTTTTGGATTTTCAAAGTTCAATAACTTTGTGGGGGGGGGGGGGAAGATACAGACCTGCCACTCCCTATATTCTCCTAAAACTGCATTTATTTGCATTAAAACGAGTTTCAGACCAATTGCACAAAAAACAAAACAAAATTTATGATAAGATCTACCTAAAACAACCATGAGCGGTCAAATTGACCGTTCGTAATTTGTGCGTGATCGTGCGCGTCATGTCACTATTTATGATGTGTTTTGGTCGCACTGTTTCCTTTGCGAACTTCATTGCTCTGTCCTAGAAAAATAAACAACTAGCGTTCTCCAGTGCAGAGTAATAGTCTAAACTTGATATTTGATTATTGCCAACATGTCTGGGTACAGATGCCATTTCTGACGCACCATGACCACGACCAAGGCATTGCAGTATTCACAGGCATTGGACACTGGCCATTTTAAATTGTTTGAAAAATAGTATTAAAGTTGTTAAAATTTTAATTTCTGGTGTCAGTTTCTTAACAGACATACTAACATATGTAATGCATTAATATCTCAGTTGGGTGTTTATCTTGACAGAATGTAGAGTTTAAAAACCAGCGGTCATTTTGACCGCCTGTAGTCATTTTAGGTAGGAGTGAAATCCCGGTCGTTGCTCTCTTACAAAACGGCAACTAAAACAGCTCCCGCCTACCCGAACTCCCTCATTCAGGTCTACACTCAGTCCCGCTCACTATGCTCTGGCAACGAAGGGTGCCTGGCACTTCCGCCACAACGGGGCCCTAAGTCACTAGCCAGACTCTCCTGTAGTTCCCTGGTAGTGGAACAAGTTACCAAACTCCATTCGATCCGCTGAGTCCCTCTCCATCTTTAAGAAGACACTGAAGACCCAGCTCTTTCTCAAACACCTCAACACCTCATGGTATTTTAAAAAAAAAGAAGGGGGGGTCGCTTCTATGCACCCTATGCATTGCCTTTGTGCACTGCCTGTTGACACTGACGTCCTATCGGACTTGAACCTAGTTTTTTGGCACTTACTTGCATTGCCGCCTCCTGACTAGGTCCTTGCTTGTGTTGTATTACCTCTCAGATGTACGTTGCTTTGGATAAAAGTGTGCTAAATGAAATTGTAACAGTATAACTGCTTGGCTGAGAGGTTTCCTGACATTTCCCTAAAAAAAACCTCTACCAGTCTCTATGGCAAGACCAAATCACAGCTCTGCTCGGCAAACACTGTCATGAGATGTGGGTTGAGGAGAGGAGAGAAGAGAAAGAGGAGTTGGAGAGAGTAAGAAAGTAAAGTAAGAGGAATAAATGGGGAAGGTGAGAAGCAGAGAAATAGAGAGACTGCAAGTCTGTTTCAAAGCACCCCCCCCTTATGTTATCACAAGGGGCTGCGATAGATTTTATCTTGTTTGAAGCTCTTATTTCATCGCACTGCTCCTCTCCACCTCACTCAGCCCTGCAGCAGTGGCGCAAAACAGAAAAGTCAGACCTACTCCACATGCATTAGCCCACTTCTAAAACATGGAGTAAACTTGTAGAAACCCTTCAATGTCAAGGCGGGATGGGTCATTCCGGGTTGCACTGGTGATGGTTTTCAAATCGCAAAGGATTCCTTTTGAAGTTTGACTACTCAAGGTACAGTCTCTGCTCTTGGGCTTTGCTGGGCACCTGTGTCCCTTGTTTTTAAACCTCTGCATATGGTGAAAACAACATGTGCAGGAATGTATAAATTTCATGAAATTGAATTGAACACATCAGAACATTCTGATTTCCCCTTTCATCAGACCGTTTTCTAAAGAAAACGGTCTGATGAAAGACTTCTGCCTTTTCATAAGACCGTTTTCTAAAGAAAATGGTCTTATGAAAAGGCAGAAGTCAGACACGGTGTACATATGATGTAGGTCCTGGTGTGCTAATGCATGCACCACACCATTGTGACTGTTTGCCCTCTCTAATTTTCTTTATTTTTGATTCTCTTTTTCTTAAATCTTCATCACGGGAAGGTTTAAACCTTTATGAACACCATCATGGCACACATTCATTCATATACTTTTACAGCGGGTCAGCACAGCCACCGTCTTCCACTGTCCACCGTTGAACAGGCAGATGTTGAGAGCATGTTGGCAGTCGATGAGAGAGGAGAGAATTATTCTTTGACCATTGCTCGGAATTTCCTGGTCGATAATGTTTTATGCAATAGGCCATTTCACACAAAGTAATTGGGTCAGTACTGTGTTCCAGCTGTGCTTATAATTGCCTTAAAATGGACAACTCTACCGGTAGCCAGGGAGCTGGTCGGCAGTTTCTATTTATTTACTACATGTGAACTTAGCTGAACAAAAATTTTGTAAAAAAAATAAATAAAAAATGCTGTTTTGTTGGAAGGTGTGCAAAAATGTCTGGGAAATCCCACCACACCTTCAGCCAACATTCATTCAAAAATGTATTTTGTGTTTCTTTTTTAGTTTGTATTCCTATTTGTGTGTGGTTTAATAGACTACTTTTGTGTGACTTGTTTTCCAGCGAAAACCAATTCCCAAGAATTACCATCTCTCTCTTGCGTTCACCCTCTTCTCCCTGGTCGTATGGTTTATACTATGGAGGGTTTGATGACGGTAGCTAGTAGTATAACCTTCTTTTTTTTTAACCTGTTACAACTGAAATAAGTTTAAAAGAATATAACATTTCCCTATGTCGCTCTTTTCAGCCTTCCCTTGGTTTGGTATGGACATTGGAGGAACTCTGGTGAAGCTGGTTTACTTCGAGCCCGTTGACATAACTGCAGAGGAAGAACAGGAGGAAGTAGAGAACCTCAAGTCCATTCGCCGCTACCTCACCTCCAATGTGGCCTATGGTACACACGCATAAACACACACAGCCACACATGCACGATTGAAAGACTATTGGAAAAGGAAGTTTTAAAAGTTATTAGAGGCAAAGGAATTCTCATCCACCTTTGTGTCCTTCTCTTGAATGTTTTTATCCACATCATCTCTCCATATCCTGTGCTTAAACAAAAAGAAAATCAAAAGGAAACACCACTGGTGCATATTTGAATTTTTTTCAACTATTCACAAGTTCACTTGAAATTCACTTGACATCCAGCTGGAAGCATGGCTAATTTCTTTCCTCATTAAATCCACTCTGAAACATCCCAGGGAAAACGGGTGTCCGTGATGTCCACTTGGAGCTGAGGAACCTGACCATGTGCGGACGGACGGGGAACCTCCACTTCATCAGATTCCCCACGCAGGCCATGCACCGCTTCATCCAGATGGGGCGCGACAAGAACTTCTCCAGCCTGCACACGATGCTCAGCGCTACTGGAGGCGGAGCTTACAAGTTTGAGAACGACTTTCGCACGGTGAGGGGCCGAGGGTCGGGTTTGTGTTGATGTAAATAAGACGGAGAAGCAGGGAGAGAAAGCCTTTCATTTTATGAGTGTGTGTGTGTGTGTGTGTGTGTGTGTGTGTGTGTGAGTGTGTGAGTGAGTGTGTGTGTCAGCTTTTGCTTTATCAGATAGAATCAGAATCATGTTTATTGACCATGTAGGTTTGCACACGTGGAATTTGGCTCTGGTTTCGTGGCTGTCTCAGTGTACTTAACATAGATCTTCATTAAACACAAGAATTTACGATATACAGGCGAAATAAGAGGCAATAAAGTGCAGCGGTGCAGAGAATATATCAGAGATGCTGAAATGAATGTTAGCAGGTTACTTACATTAGTCTATACCCTCCTACTTTATTATCTTGTACATTGTGTGCACATCGTTGTTTGATTTGAAACATAACATCCTAAGGACAGGATGTTCGTGTTGCTGTAAAGCCCCTTGAGGCAAATTTGTCATTTGTGATATTAGGCTGTACAAATAAAGTTGACTTGACTTACATACATGCCTGAGGTAGATGGACATGACAGAGCGTACCAGTACCATGTACAATGTACAGTACAGTATATGCAAAATGTTGGATTTATTTGACAATGTTAAGTGTTAATTTGAATTACAGCCCGCGGAAACTGTTTTTATATCTGGTTGTTTCGGTTTACATTGCTCTGTAGCGCCTACCAGAGGGGAGGAGTTGGAACAGGTTGTGACCAGGGTGTGATGGGTCTGCAGTGATGTTGCCTGCCCGTTTCCTGAGTCTGGAGGTGTATAAGTCCTGACTGGGGGGCAGGTTGGCACCAATGATTTTCTCTGCAGACTTAACTGTCCGTTGTAGTCTGTCCCTGTCCTGTTTGGTGGCCGATCCAAACCAGACAGTGGTGGATGTGCAGAGGACAGACTGGATTATTGCAGTGTAGAACTGAATCAACAGTTCCTGAGGCAGGTTGAACTTCCTGAGCTGGTGGAGAAAGTACATCCTCTGCTGGGCCTTTTTGATGATTGTGTCTATGTTGGATGCCCACCTTAGGTCCTGGGAGATTGTGGAACCCAGAAATCTGTAGGTTTTCACTGTAGACACCGTGCTGTTGAGTATGGTGAGGGGGGGCAGTGTTAGGGGGGTCCTCCTGAAGTCCACTGTCATCTCCACAGTTTTGAGCATGTTCAGCTCCAGGTTGTTATGGCCACACAAGAGGGCCAGCTGTTCAACCTCCCGTCTATTTGCAGACTCGTCATCGTCCCGGATAAGGCCAATGATGGTTGTATTGTCCACAAACTTCGGGGATTTAACGGACAGGTCTCCTTAGGTGCAGTCATTTGTGTAGAGGGTTTTTTAATCCACTGGCAGGTGAGGGCTGGTACAGTGAGCTGGGTGAGTTTGGAGTAGAGGATATCTGGGATGATGGTGTTGAACGCTGCGCTGAAGTCCACAAACGGGACCCTTGTGCGTGTCCCTGGGGAGTCAAGGTGTTAGAAGATGTAGTGCAAATCCCATGTTGACTGCATCCTCCACTGACCTGTTTGCTCAGTAGGCAAACTGCAGGGGGGTTGAGCACGGAGCCTGTGAGTTCCTTCAGATGGGTCAACACCAGTCTCTCAAAGGATTTCATGACCACAGACGTTAGGGCAGTGGGCCTGTAGTTATTTAATCCTGTGATACGGGGTTTCTTGGGGACCGGGATGATAGTGGAGCTCTTGAAGCAGGAGGGGACTTCGCACAGCTCCCGTGATCTGTTTAAGATCAGTGTGAAAATGGGGGCCAGCCGGTCAGCACAGACTTAGAGACAGGGGGGTGACACGCCATCCGGACCAACTGCTTTACTGGTCCTTCTGTCTCTGGAAAAGCTGGCGCACGTCCTCAACACAGATCCTGAGTATGGGTGGGGGTTCGATGAGGAGGGGAGAGGGGCTGGTCGAGGATGCGATTTCTTGTGTGTTGTGGCCGTAGAGGGTGAGGGGTGTGAAAGTACGCTTATCAAACCTGCAGTAAAACCCGTTTAGATCATCAGCCAGTTGATGGTTCCATGCAGTGTGTGTGTGTGTGTGTGTGTGGGGGGGGGGGTCTGCTGTAGTTGGTAATGTCTTTCAAACCACTCCAGACTGATGCTGGGCCGTCGGCAGAAAACCTGTTTTTCAACTTTTCACAGTAGCACCTTTTGGCACTCTGATCTCTTTTGTTGAGTGTATTTCTAGCTTGGTTGTGCCAGATCCTATTTCCACTCCAGTAGGCTTCCTCTTTAGCCTGACGAAGCTGCCTGAGTTTTGCTGTGAACCAGTGCTTATTGTTGTTGAAGGTACAGAAAGTTTTGTTGGGCACACACATGTCCTCACAAAAAGCTGATGTAAGATGTCACAGTGTCAGTAAGTTCATCCAGGTCTGTAGATGCAGCCTCAAAAACACTCCAGTCAGTGCAGTCAAGGCAGGCCTGGAGCTCCTCACAGTTTTAACCATGGGCTTTGCAGAGTTTAGTTTCTGCTTGTAGGTTGGGATAAGATGACTCAGACAATGATCAGAGTCCCAGGGCTGCATGGGGGACAGAGCAATAGGCATCCTTTAATATTGTGTAGCAATGATCCAAAGTGTTTTAGTCTCTGGTGGGACATTTATCATGCTGTCTGTATTTTGGCAGTTTGTGGCTGAGGTTTGCTGTGTTAAAATCCCCAAGGATAACAGGATTGTGGATTGTAGGGTTGTGAAGAAAGACAAGAGAAAAGATGGAATGAGTTTGTGCTAAATGTGCTGAAGTTATCAGAGTCCATCTGTTTGCCAAACTTCTTGTGAACCTGTTTGACAATCTTTCTGCTTGCATGATGGTTAGTCTCTTTCTCTGTCTGTCTGGCAGGCTGTCTTGCCCACATTATGTGGCTGCTCATAACTTCTGTCTGCTGTCATCCTCTCTCAGTTTTTCTTCTCATTCCCTCTCTGCTATAACTACTACTACTACTTCCGGCTGCTCCCGTTAGGGGTCCCCACAGCGGCTCATCTGTTTCCATCTCTTCCTGTCCTCTGCATCTTCCTCTGTCACACCAGCCACCTGCATGTCCTCTCTCACCACATCCATAAACTTCTTTGGCCTCCCTCTTTTCCTCTTCCCTGGCAGCTCCATATTCAGCATCCTTCTCCCAATATACCCAGCATCTCTCCTCCACACATGTCCAAGCCATCTCAATCTTGCCTCTTGCTTTGTCTCCAAACCGTCCAACCTGAGCTGACCCTCTAACATACTCGTTCCTAATCCTGTCTTTTGCTTCTTTGTCACTCCCAATGAAAATCTTAGCATCCCTCTCTGATATATAAAACTGATAGAAAAGCACAGAACCATTCAGAATATTTAATTTAGTAATAGAGCGGAAGAAGGAGGAGAACTAACCGACTAACTGGCACAACCGCCGAGGTGCCGTTGTCTGCTTGCCTGCATGTCTGTCTGTTGATCTATGTCTGCCTGCTTGCCTCTATATATGCTGGTCTGTCTCTCTGTCTGCCTGTCTGTCTTCCTTCCTACTGTGTCTTGAGGCATGCTCAATAATCCAGGTAAGAAAACCAAAGAAGGTTGAAACAGTTCATCTGGATACAACTTTTATTGACAGATACGTTGACTGCAGGTATCCCCACCCCTTATAAACAATACTGTATTGTTTGTGTTATAAGGGGTGGGGATACCTGCAGTCAGTTTAGACTGAAGATGTTACTTAGTTGAGAGGCGAAACGTATCTGTCAATAAACACTGTGTCCAGATGAACTGATGCAACCTTCTTTGATACTTCCTACTGTCTTTCTTTGATAGAATGAATTGTTCTGTTCCTTGGCTTAAAGTCTGGTGGCACAGTGAACGAGTCCATTCAGTTGTCATAATTTTACACACACACACACACACACACACACACACACACACACACACACACACACACACACACACGGTAACATGAACTCTGTATGTCTTTCTCTGACTGTCCGTCTGTGTCTCTGTCCAGCTATCCGTTTGTCTGTTAATTGAGCTTTTTTCTTGCTCAATCTACACAGCCAGCTCCCCCAGATCATTACACTATAAACCAAGCTGACATTACAAAAAGAGCCAAGTCAAGGGTTTATTAAAACACTGACCATTTTAACTGTTTTCAGACCATGCACTTCTCATACACTGTCAAACCTGTGCCTCGGAGGACTGAGAAAACACTTAAACTAAACAACCTTGCCTGTTTTTTCAAACTTTTTGGAAATTGTTGATAGATTTTAGCTACTCATGTGGCAGAAAATGGTTATTCATTTTTTCGTGGATGTCTACCTGGCTGTGTGGGTATGTCTGAGTGTCTAATGGTGTGTATGTGTATATGTATATGTGTGTGTGTGTATGCGTACCTACCTGTCTGTTTATTCTTGGTGTGCATGCATCCATGCAAGGGTACACATGCCTTTTCCTGAACACCTCTCCCTCTTCTCTTTGCTGTAAGATGGCTGACCTGGAACTGCTGAAGCTGGATGAGCTGGACTGCCTGATCCGTGGGCTGCTGTTCGTCGACCGCGCAGGTTTCAACGGCCACCCTGAGTGCTACTACTTCCAGAACCCCTCAGACACCCAGAGCTGTGTCAAGGCACCCTGCAGCCTGGACAACCCCTTCCCCATGCTGCTGGTCAACATAGGGTCCGGGGTCTCCATACTGGCTGTGTACTCGCAGGACAACTACAAACGCGTCACTGGGACGAGGTGAGGGAGGAGAGTAGGGAGTAATGAAGGAAGGAAGGAAGGAGGGGATAAGGAAGAGAAGAAAGCAAGATATTATTAGAATCTGACTTAATTTGCCAAGTGATTTTGCACAAACAAGGAATCTGTCTTGTGGATGAGTCATGGACAAATAAGCCAACATTAAAACAGAATTTAAGGAGTTGTAGGTCTCGTTTGTGCGGACAGTAGAAATTAAAGTTCTCAAATAGGAAAAATTCGACAGACTGTGGATCTGTACTTTCCACTATTCACAACAGAATACTAATGATAAATAATAAATATAATAATGAATAATATATATAATATAAATATAATACAAATAATATAAATAAAGAATAGAACAGAATACTGGTCAGAAACATTAACGGAAATATATATAAATCCGGTGAATAATGACCCAAATATACGGTTTTGAATACAGTATAACTACTGATAACTGTAAAGGTTTGTTACTATCAAGACTACACTAACTATACAGCCCGTAGCTATTGCTTTGCTCATTGTGGTATAGCAAGCTCAATAGGATATCGTTTTTGTTAGGGGTGTCATCAATGGGCATAGATCAAAATGACATTGCTGCTGATTCGATCAGCTTTTAATGAGTCAGAGTCACAGCAGTTAAATCTGTACGTGATTCTTGCCATCTTTGTAAATGACTTTCACAAAACTAATTCCATAGCAGCATTGAGGCTGACCTCTCCTTGTGCAGCCATTGTTGTCATTTTCAAACGATGGCAATGCGCTGCACGTTGTTGTCATCCTTTAAACCATTCTGTGTATAGTTTGCTGATCCAGCTTTTGAGCGGCTGGGCACAATCAAATCTCAGTGTATCCTTTCCAGAGGTATATCTCATAGCGAACTGAATGTGAGATTTATGCTTTCTTCGTGAGGCTTTGCAGCTATAATAAACGTTACAAATTGCACAGTGCGTTATATACTAAACTATACTTACTGCACAGCCTGTTACTCTGCTTCATTTGATTTAAAATGCAGTTATTTCTTTACAAAACTATACAGGCTAGTATTATACTGAGCTATATTAATTATATTGCCTTATTTTGTATTAAAGTATATTAAGCAAGAAGCCTACAAACCAAACAGCTGGAGATAGGAGAGACAGCGACCCCTGCAAGCCATTGGTGTTGGGAAATAGAAAGATGGTTGTATGTTTAATACATTCTCTGAATTTATCTTATGATGAAGTGGTGGATAGACTGCATTTATATGGCGATAGACTGCATTTATATGGTGCTTTTCTACCCAATAGAGCATTCACAGCGCTTTACAGTTTATGCCTCACATTCACCAGACTACTGAACTATGCAGCACCACATGGCAATGGCAGATGCTGTTATTTACAAGTTATTCAGTCTGTTGATCTGTAGCCATATCAGATAATCTGTATTTTTGTCCATCTATCAAATTTGTCATTCTTTCTATTATGCTACCCTCCATGACTCTCTGTCACAGCTTGCACGGTGATTCAGCCCAACCAAGTATTACATAATATCACACACACACACACACACACACACACACACACACACACACACACACACACACACACACACACACACACACACACACACACACACACACACACACAGACATTCTTTGTGTCTGTCTCTGTGGGAAATGTCAGGTACTTTCTGAATAGATGTCAGTTATTTTATTCTATCTCAATACCAGAGGTCATAGGGAAAAAAGAGAATTTTTTTTTTTTTTACTGTCACTCATTTGGCCATGCAAAAGGCGGTGGGTTGAAGGAAGCTTCCCTGTTCTTCAGCTGGGGAATCTGGTTTATCCAACCTGCTGAATTTTCGTGAGCAAGACATTGACTTGTTACCCACCCCAGAGGTGCTGACCTGTAGCTTGACCTTACGTGCCGACCTCTACCTGGAGTTTGGAAACCTGAATTTGTGGTCCCCTTTGAGGACCACAAATGAAGCAGCTTACCATTATGTCAGCCAGTCAACAATCCTCTAACAAGTGACATATAGGACACGATAGGCTGCTGTTTTCATGTCTGAGACCAGTCAGCCAAACCAGTCAGTCAATACTATGGCTTTACTGCCACCTATTATCATTTTACCATTAGACGAGCTGTTTGTTACACTGAGTATTTTTGGTTCTCTATGGAAAGGCTGAAACAATTTCAGTTTTGTGGACCCAATTTCAGCATCACACAACTTATCGATGTCACTTTTAGATCCAACAACCAATAAGGATGAAGGAGGGGAGGGACCAGAGAGGAAGTGGCACTGCAAGCAACTTTGAGGGTAGAGAGAATAAACTAAAACAAACAAGTCCCCCAAACTAAACCCAGCTCGTTGAAGTCCTTGAAGCATTAAGGGCAGCATCAGTAATGGGATATTATCTTTTTTTTTTAATCTGATTTTTACTTAATGCAAATTTGAATAAACATCTTAACCATCATGTTTTAAAGTGGTAATGTATACTTGCATGAAAAGTCATCATTTCAATATCGCAGATTCACTGCCATCTGAAAAATCCATAACGTTGCATTCAATTCAGACAGGCAGACAGACAGACAGAGAGGCAGGCAGACAGACAAACAGAGAGGCAGGCAGGCAGACAGACAGAGAGGCAGACAGAGGCAGGCAGGCAGACAGACAAGAGACAGACAGACAGTCAGAGAGGCAAGCAGAGAGACAGACAGACAGACAGGTTCAGGAAGGGTGAGTTCACACAGATACAGCCCTCAGGACAAAGCTATGTTATGGAGTCTGCTCCATGTTCTGAAAGGGTGATACCCCCCGAGGCACAGGGACTAAATCATCACATTGTTGGCAGTATTTGGGTGGGGTGGCAGAGTTCATTGTCGTTGTCTGTGTGTATGTGTGTGCATGCGTGTGTGTGTGTGTATGTGCACACGCGCATGCACGTGTGTGTGTGTGTGCATGTGTGTGTGTGTGTGTGTGTGTGTGTGTGTGTGTGTGTGTATTTAACAAGGAGGGTGTGATGATGGATCCTTTTAAGTGTTTGGTATTGTTTGAGAGAGGCTGTGTGTGTTAAGGGTACAGCACCGTTCACCTTTTACCTCTTCTGTATGGAAAGCAGGGGGGTTAAAGTTCACCAGATTGCTAATCTTATTTTGCCTTTATAATCATTACACTGCATCTTCTCAGCATAACCCAGAAGACTCAGTAAGACCCTTAATTACCAACAGAATAACACCCGTCCTCGGTCCTTTAGCGTAGCACATCCCTCCTCTTATCTCTTACCCTACCACTACCAACAAATGCTTCAGCTTTCTGCAATTTCTTTTACAAAATATACCATTTTTTAGTCATTTAGCGAAAACTTGACCCCCTTTCCAGGGTAGAATATACATAGCTTCCCAGATCATGAAAAGTACAAGTAACCAGTATCAAGGAGAATAAGGTCTTAGCCCCGGTACACCACGCATCCCTTGAACTCACAGAACGAGGACAAAGGAATAGAGAAATGTTGGAAAAATAAGAGTCAAGAAGAGAGATGGGATTTTGGTTTGTAAAACAAGTTTGATAAATCCTCACAGGAAATTGAAGCGCCACTTCTGTGTCTCTTTTGAGTTAAAACAAAATCAAAAGTCATCGAAGCTTGCTTTTCTGACACTCTTTATGCTTGCTTGCTCTATCTTTCTCCCGCTGTCCCTCTTGCTCTCTCTTTTTGTCTCCATTAGTTTGGGTGGCGGTACATTCCTTGGGCTTTGCTGCCTCCTGACAGGATGTGAAACGTTCGAGGAGGCATTGGAGATGGCCAGCAAGGGCGACTCCACCAACGTTGACAAGCTGGTTAAGGACATCTATGGCGGGGACTATGAGCGGTTTGGCCTGCAGGGCTCTGCGGTGGCATCCAGGTTGGTGTGCATACACATAAAACCACAGGCATACATACGTTTGAGCACATGCACATGTAGAGAAGGCTGTGTCCAGTCATTGCATATATTTTTTGGCGGCACGGTGGCCCAGTGGTTAGCACTGTTGCCTCACAGCAAGAAGGTCCTGGGTTCGAACCCCAGGCCATCCCGGGTCCTTTTTGTGTGGAGTTTGCATGTTCTCCCCGTGTCTGCATGAGTTTCCTCCGGATGCTCTGGTTTCCTCCCACCATCGTCAGGGTTAGTACTCCTGCCTGTGCCGCTGACCAAGGCAATGGAAAGAACTGGTGTTGGTCCCTGGGCGCTGCAGCTGCCCACTGCTCCTATACAATAGGATGAGTTAAATGCAGACGACAAATTTCAGTGTAACAATACAGTTCGTTGTAAGAATACAACAAAATATTCGGTTTGGTCGGGCGTCTCTACAGACACAATCGGCCGTGTCTGCGGGTGGGAAGCCGGATGTGGGTATGTGTCGTGGCAATTATTAATTCCACTCTGACAGAAATGAGGAACAAGACAAAAATCTCTTACAGTATTGCCACACGATTTTAATATATGTTCATGAACAGACACATCCAAGCCCATGTGCTTGAATGCGCACCGAGCATAAAGGGCAGTTGTCTGTTCTTCCCCTCCTTATCTCATGTCTTCCAGCTCTCATCCACCCAGGCCATTTCTGAAATTAGTGTGTACAGACTTGCTACACTCAGTGAGTCTCCCATACAGCCAACAATTAACAATAGGCCTTTATTTGTACACCTGGAGAAGACACTTTATAAGACCACCTTTGTTCTGTTACATGTGGACTTCAAGCATCTATCTTAGCAATGTAAGGTCATGGTGAAAGATTAAAAGTAAGCGAACATCAAATATGAATTGCCCTCACAGTATGTGTCCTGGTCGCTGCTCTAGCACCACCTCTGATCATTCGGGGCGCCTGTTCGAAGGGGGGGGGGGGACTGCGGGGATTAGCGTGATCCTCCCACGCGCTACGTCCCCCTGGCGAAACTCCTCACTGTCAGTCGAAAAGAAGCAGCTGGCGACTCCACATGTACCAGAGGAGGCATGTGGTAGTCTGCAGCCCTCCCCGGATCGGGGGGGGGGGGGCAGGGGCCGGGACGGCTCAGAAGGGTACAATAATTGGCCGGATACAATTGGGGAGGAAAAGGGGGGTAAATTTTAGAATTAGTTTTCTGTTCTTTTTCAAATCCATTCTTCCATTCTTACTCAGTAAATCCTCCCTGCCAAGAACAAGTAATTTGATTTACAAAACATTGCTACACCCTTTGTTCAACAATCCATGTCTCAGTTACCTCAACGCTTCAGAATCTTCCCCTCTCGGTCTTCCTCTCCTCTTAATGACCGATTCTCGTAGCTCGAGAGCTCCAAGTAGATACGCTGTCCTGAGGAAAAGAGTGTTAACAAATACACGTGAAGAAACTGTGTCGCCCTGTTCGGTCTGTGTCCCGAGTACGGTAAGCAGCAGTACTATGGGGTGATAAGGTAGTGAGGCAGATTAGGGAACCAGAAAGACCTGTTCAACCTAATAAGAAGGCCACAAGCATGCAAATGACAATAGCATTTCAGTTCAAGACCCTTGCAGTCATGTTTTGAGACATCAAATCCTCTGTTTGATATAATAAATTGTCTGTTTTTTTTTTTTGCAAAATGAGTTCAGTTATCTTGTTAAAATCCTTAAAATCACATCTACTCATCCTCATTAAGAAAAAAATCCAGACTATGAATATGCAAATTCTCCCCGCCCTTAATTCACATCTCCCCACCCCCCAACTGCAACTACTGGCCGTTAGGATGAACACCATAGAAAGTCTCTGTCACGCCCTCCATGTCTCTCTCTCTCTCACACACACACACATGCACACACACATCTGCTGGTTAACGTGGTCACCTCACAGCAAGAAGGTCCTGGGTTCGAACCCCGAGGTTGTTCAATCTTGGGGGTCATCCTTGGTTGTCCTCTGTGTGGAGTTTGCATGTTCTCCCTGTGTCTGCATGGGTTTCTTCCAGGTGCTCCGGTTTCCTCCCACAGTCCAAAGACATATAGGTCAGGTGGCCATACTAAATTGTCCCTAGGTGTGAGTGTGTCAACCCTGTGATGGCCTGGCAGAGCCTGTCCAGGATGTCTCCCCGCCTGCTGCCCAATGACTGCTGGGATAGGCTCCAGCATCCCTCGACCCTGACTAGGATAAGCGGTTTGGATAATAGATGGATGGATGGATGTTTTGTAACATTACCCTAAACACCACATGTTAACAAGGTTAGAAACTTGATTTTCATCGGAGGGAGACTTTAAGGCATGCTGATGATAGTGTAAGAAATTATGGATATATCAGTCTATTGTTCCATCCTGCTCGGTGTCAAAGGTACCAGCTGATGGTATTGTTTTGGTAGTGTGAGAAATATTTTATTTGCACACAATAGGCACTTTCATACTGACTATCATTTGAATGCAAGAGAATATCACAGCATTGTTGCTGATCAGCTGCATCCCTTCATGGCCAGTGAAAAAGTTGACCTATTTTCGTTCAGACACACTTCCACCAGGACAGCGTGGCATGTCAGAAGCCCACATCTTCTCAGCGGGGTAACCAGAAACACGTCAATAAATTTCAGTTTTTACCACCGGCCAGCAGAGTCCCTGGATCTCTACCCAATTAAGCATTTTTGGGATGTGGTGGATCAGGAGGTTTGCAGGATAAATGTGCGTGGCCAAAATGTCTGTTGAAACTGCATGATGGTCTTAAACCATCATGGACCAATAACCCTGTGGAGCATTTCCAGCACCTTGTTGAATCCACGTCGTAAACAATTCAGAGAATGGTAGTTATAATGAGAACTAATCTGTTGTATCATTTAAAAATCCTTGATGAGTAACATTTGATGTATTTCAATTCTGCAGTATGTGTGTTATGCAGTTTTACATTTTCTTATTTTAACATCTGGTTCATTGTTTTTTGGGTGTTTTTTTTTTGGTATACAGCTTTGGTCACATGATGAGCAAGGAGAAGAGAGACAGCATCAGCAAGGAGGACCTGGCAAGAGCCATGCTGGTCACCATTACGAATAACATAGGATCCATAGCACGCATGTGTGCTGTCAATGAGGTATTGTCACACATGCAAAAATGTCACACACACACAAACACACACAGATTCCTTCCTATATTATTTTCTGCCTATATTTTTTTTCTTTTTTTCTTATGGGAACAAGCAATAAGTGCAGTTGATGAAGAAAACAACTGTTGTCAAATGAAAAGTTTGTGTGTGTGTATATATATATATATATATATACGTATATATAATGAGTTGAAAACATGTTTATTTTACTTCACTGCCTTTTTGTGCCTATGCAACTTTAAAGGGGAAATCTTGAAGATTCTAGTTCTTTTTTGACTTCCCAGGAGTCATTTCAAAACCGCTCACTAGTTTGTCCACCACAAAATAGAAACACAGGATCGTTCGTTCCACCTACGCTCTTTGGTGGACCAATCAATGTGTGATGATGGAAAACACATCACTACCTTTGGGACACTTGGGATTTTGGGCGGAAATATTACCACAGACAAATGTTCTTATTTCTCCATACTAATGCAAATGCAACGGTTTTCATTTTAATTTCATTTTCATTGGCAAATGAATGACCTGATGAATAACTTGAAAGATTTCAACAGCTGGACTGAAAGCCAGGCATCTGCCTCAGCATCATTAAATGAGTGATGTCATAACTCTCTTGTCCCAGAGGAAGTGGAACTCTGTTGTCGCTACCAAGGCCTGCCAGCCTTGGCGTGGAGCCGCTGGACTGTTGCTGTCTGCTGTCAGCTTCTTTACAGTGTTGCCTTGTGGCATTGCAATCAAGCAGCATTGTACAGGGCTATCACAGCACACAGCGCCACGGCCAAGTCAAGTGCATGAATAAGTCTGTAAACACGTTCAGCCATTCAACTTTCTTAGGCTATTTTTCCTCTTTCTCTTTTTCTCCTGCACACTTTCTCTTCTTTCTCCGTTTCCCTCACTTACATATTTTTCCTCTCTCTTACACTTACACACACGCGCGCGCGCGCACACACACACACACACACACACACACACACACACACACACACAGTGCTATATTGTTTTATGGGAAGTGCACAGTTAAAGCCAGAGGTGACGCTGTCAAGATGAACTGTACAACATCGTCCTCTTCTGGCCACAAGTGTTACTACATTGTCAAACATCCTGCCCACTGCTGAGCGAGGTTACATTCCCAGAAATCACCAGCCACTGTCACCGCTTTCATGATACTGCCCAAAGCCACATTACAGTTCTTTATGCTGTGATGGGAATATTGCCATGCATCTTTGAAAACGTCTTTTTCCTATATTGTATTGCTTTTTTAAGCATATAAAAACAATTTAGTTGTGTGCTGCACAAAGCCCCTCTTGTGTTTACTTGTTAGTAAAGAAATTAAGCATGATTGATTTGCTAAGTATGTTCATTTCCATCCGACTCCATCAGAAAATTGAGCGTGTGGTCTTTGTTGGGAACTTCCTGCGGATCAACACGGTGTCCACCAAGCTGCTTGCCTATGCAATGGACTACTGGTCCAAAGGACAACTGCGGGCCCTCTTCCTGGAACATGAGGTTAGTGCCCGAACAGAATATAATCAGCTTTGAACCAGATTCAATACACAATTGGTACTAGACCCAAACTATTGCAACAAGAAACATAACTGGAGCTGAAACAAGAGGTTAGTACTGAAGTCAATTTTATTTGTAGATTTGTATATTTTTATTTTATTTGTTTGTTTGTTTTATTTGTATTCATTTTGTTTTGTTTTGTTTTTTTGTATTTTTTTGTATTATATATTTTTTTATGATATATTTGTATATGTATTTGCCCAATATCACAAATTACAAATTTGCCTCAGGGGGCTTTACAGCAATACTACATCCTCACAGTGGATAAGGAACAACTCCCTCAAAAAGCTATAATAGTCTATCAACAAAACTGTAATTATCTGCCATAAATTGTATTGAGTATATGGACCTCCAGCTCTAGAAATGAATCAACTTCTTCAACTTTACTCTGCACCTCTTAAATCAGAATTTTTTAAAACCATGTACTGGGCAGAGACCAGCTGAGATTGTGCACTGCATTGCACTTTAAGGATAATGTTATCTGAGCTAAACTGAGCTGTTTAGCTCAGTAGGTATGAATGCCGGCTTTCCCGCTGGAGATCGGGGGTTCAAACCCCTGGCTTAGACTCCTGATGCTATACAAGCTAACTACCCCTCAGCTGTACATCGCTTTGGATAAAAGCGTCTGCCTGTCTGTCTGATAAGAGTGTGAATGTAATTTACATGTAATACATGTCCATAGGACCGTTCCGAGCCTTGTTTCTAGAACACGCCATTTGCTATCTGAACCGTGTGCAAGCACATACACATTCAGTTATTAATGTCCAATTTTGAATTTAAAACTATTTTTTGCATTAGGCTCCACTATAAATAATGCACTGCAAGTTATTTTCTCTCCTATCAATGTTGTGGAATAGTTAAAAAAAATCATCTAGATTTTGAAGTGCATGTGTGTGTGTGTGTGTGTGTGTGTGTGTGTGTGTGTGTGTGTGTGTTCTCTCCAGGGTTATTTTGGAGCCGTGGGGGCACTGATGGAGCTGCTAAAGACAACGGAGGAGCCATGAAGGAAAATGCCTGGTTGTGACATCTGCAGTCCTGGATGCTGTGATGTAATTAGCCCTTGAAGTCATCATGTCTTCAGACCTCGACGCTGCTGAGAGGTCCCTCGGACAGCTGCTAGACAAATATTAGGGGGACAAGCAAAAGAGACACAAAAACCTTGGAAAAGCCATTTTAAATAATCTAACAGTTGTAAATAATTATATTATCTATTGTTTGTTCAGCTGGCCCTAAGAAGTTTTTAGATATTGTAATAATAATTTATGGTATCCTGTAATTACTGTTGTACTGTAATCTGCTTTGTGTCAGGAGGCACAGAGCGTTCTATTTTGGCACTGTCCTTGTATGAAAAAGCTGCTGTAGCATCTAGTCCTTATGGCTGTGGCACACCGGGCAACTCTTTGTACACCAAACCCAGGCAGCATTTCCATAGTACAGCGTGTCAGCAGCAATTGGATAAACCAATCAACAGCAGTTCTTCCATTTCTCCTTCCAGAGGACATTCAACAATCTGACCAGGGTTGCCATGGAAATAGTTGTCTGGGTGACATCATCACTCACCAGCACCTAATCAGATGCTGGTGTTACATATTTGCACCACCTGTTGCATCAACTGCATTAGCACCATAGCTAGCTCAGATCGCCAGGTTGTAGCCCTGCAGAGTGGCTGCGAGCAGTCTGGACTCAGTTAAGTGTCGTCAGACGACGGCCTGATAAATGTAGCTTGTCTGCGTTGCACAAAAAGTTGCTTGCTGTGCCCAAGACTTTTAAGGAGTGCACTGAAGCCAAATCCTCTTGAGATTTTACAATGTTTGCCTCTGCTACTGCTCCATCAGAAAGAGTTTGCAAAAAGCTCCCTTTCTGTTCCTTCTTCTGAGAATGGCCTTCATTTGTTACGTCACCGCTGTGCTCCCCAGCGTCCGGCGCTAGGTATGTTATGAAAACAATGGGACCAAGAAGTTGCCTTCCAACATATGGTGCTCTGAAAGTGCTGCTCTCTCTTTTCCCCAGAGGCATCTTTCTCAGTTTAGGCATCCACGTGTCGACTCTGGTGATAACACCTTGTTAATACCAACGCAGGGGGTCCTCTCTTCTTCTGACCCCTTTCAAGTCCAGAGGTCAGTCAGTGACAGAGCGGTGCCGAAAGGGGTTCTGTGAGTTGCTTAAGAAAACTTCCAACGGGGCTTGAGCTCAGGTCCTCAATTTGAATGGTTGTTTCATCACCCAGCTGCCCCTGTTGGCCCAAAGCCAGGTCCCAGGGCAGGATTACGTTTTCTCAATGAAGGTTAATTGCTGAGAAATGTGTTGCTGTGGGAACTGACACAGCAAAAATGGCACCACCTGTTGGAAGACAATGAGGGCCACAAGGGTTTTTGTCAACATTACACCCCTTGCAAAGGACGATGGCGTTAACCAGCTCGCAGTAGGATTAGTGTAACTGGACTAGTGGTTTATATTGCAGTGGGGGTGATTTGTTTTAATTTAAAAAAGTCAGACATAGGGGAGGCTAAATTTCATGTTCCTCACTTTTCCCTCACAATGTATTGACAACAGGAGTGACAGGCATTCACCGTGTCTAATAGGTGTTCACTGTTTCCTCCCTCAACTTCCCCAAATTACCTTCAGGTCATCCATCCTGTTGTCCATCCACCCTGCAGTCGCAATGTAAAAGTTGCTACTTTTTGCATCTTTATCCACTGTGGAGTGATGGAAAATGTTGACCCCATCATCAGAAGTGTTCTCTCAAGCACATGCCGTAGCCACGATCCCATCACCCCCCACCTCCGGCCTTGACTTTTACAGCAGTTTTTTTTTTCCCAAAGCGGCTCAACTATAAAGCTGGACGCTAAGGGGCCTTACAAAGTGCCCACTGCAGTCTCCAGTTTATACTGTCTGTTTGCCTTTATTCATTTCATGAGAGAAAACATGTGCCCTACCTTTTCAGAACTGTAGTTATCATTAGTTTAATAGCCCCTTCCTTTATTTTTTATTTTTTCCAGAAAACGTGTTCATGTTGAATGTTCATTGTATCTGTTCAATACCTCGCTACTATCACCACCTCCTTTAATTTGTGGGTTCTTTGAGTGATTTTATACCCGCTGGTTTGTTTACTCCTTAGTCTGAGATAATGTTTGCCTTTGACAGAGGTGCAGCACCTAGCAGACATGGTTTAGTTTAATGGGCTACTGGGAATATTGTCAACTGGACCATGGGGCTTTTTCCATCCCCACAAATGTCTGTCGTGTATCTAAATAACAAGGATTCAATTTCTGATTTGTTAGCCTTATGTAATACCGGTACCAGATATGCTCTTTAGACGTAATTGGGCATCTGCTGCAATCTTCCCTTTACGGCATACTGGAAACTTTGAACCCATGTTAATAGGCCAACCAGTTTCCCCGGGCCTTTTTCTCGGGGTCATCAGTTAAAAGCTGTGCAGTGTAAATGGTACAAAGACCTAAATGTGACCGAAGCGTTTACATTTAACTTGTGAAGATGACACTCTGATGCAGAACAGCCAACAGTACCTTCACATTTGAAGAGCCGACCTCCCAAAATAAGACTACTCTCACCAGATGAACGAACGCACCAAGCAAAACAGACGTGAAAAAAACAATCATGGCCATTTTAAAATAATGCATTGCATGATTCCTTGTTACTCTGATGGATTGCATATTTAGTAGCAAATATGTTATTATTCATCAAGTCCCAGTGCCAATAATTACTCCTAGCTATTGTGCCACTTGAAAAAAGTAGATGTTTTTTTCTCTCCGTGGGAAAAAAAAAAGTCATTTTGCAATCTTTCCCCTGACACGTGTCGGTCATCAGAGTGTTTCTTCATGCTTGTTTGTAGCTGTGATGACGTCACATAATCTGTTATTTGTCCAGTTTCTTGTTTGTCTCTTCACTTGGATGACAAACTTGTTTGTTTTTTTTGTTTTTTTGTTTGCCTTCCTTTGTGTAACGCTAGACTGATAAACAGTCTTGACCAATCAGGTGCCACTCATCTTTAAAACCAGGCTGGTTGTACGTCTCCCGTTTTACCCTGTCATCATAATATGAAGAAATCCTTTAGTTGCCTTTTGACGAGGCTAGACCTGCGAATTTCGGTGTAATTCAATCTTCTGTATCCTTAATGTGCTTGTTGTGAATCGCTGTCAGTACTTGCTTACATTTTCAGGCTCAGGCGTCATTGTTTGTTTCCCTCTTTCTTTTGGAAAGGTTTTTTTTGCTTTGTAACGGTAGGGACGGCCTCGTCTGCGGGTCATATTTAAGATTATTTATTCAGGAGGGTTCGAGCTTCGCCACAGATACGGTTCAGACCAACCTGTATCCACACCAAGTGTACAAAATATCAGCAATGGCTGTTTTTATGTAAGGAACCAAGTAGGTTGTAACCCATGTTTTACCAAGTGGACCCACAACACGTATACAGCAGCGCGTCTGGGCAGTTAGCATGTGGTTAGCATCCACCCGTGAGTCGGACATCACAGCATATTTACATTGTAAAGTGAGATGGTGCTGGTTTTTCCATAAGTTGTGTCAGTGATGGTGTAGCTTCTGAACATATTACCTCCACTACAGCTGAAATCATGGGAGTTTCAGGGGTTTTATTTGGAAAGCCAAACCCCATCTTTAGATAGAGCTTGGAGATTTACCCTTTTTTCAAACTTCTGTCCCCCCCTATTATTCTTGTACTTGTACTGTACTTTATTTGAGTCACTCATCTCAGTCATTGCCCCAAATTTGTAAGGCGGCCTACCTGGGTCAAAAATCCTCTATTTTTTTGGTGCTTGTTTGGGTTTTGTTAATCTTGAATGGAGGACCTGAACCAATCTGATCATGTCCAAATGCCCAAGCCGTACCCGTTGTCCACTCCAGACAGACTAAAGCAGTCAATTCAGACGGGACCCAGTTTGCTGCACTGATGGAAGACTACCAGAACTGTTCTGCAGATTACAAACTTTCAAATACCTGTATATTGTCAGTGCCCTGTTGAACCCTGTATCCCTGAAGAATTCAGTTTAAGAGGTAGAAAAACACTGTTTACCCCTTTCTTTCTCAATTTTTTACTCTAAGGCACCAATATTAACAGTTTGTGATGCACCGTTGATCATTTAAATCCTGACGTCAAGACGTGATTTTAAACACCTAGGAAATTCAGTCTTCTACTCTCCTCTGTGAAAGTCGGTGCAAGAAAACACGAACAACAAAAGTTGATGATAGACAGTTTCTGCTGGGTGCTAACATTATCTTTAAAATTGCATCTGAAACTGTATATTCCCATTGATGTGATTGTTTTTGAGTATTGCGTTGCAGATCTTTGGTGTGTTGAAGGTAAACTTGTCGGCCGGTTTATCTTACGTAATTTTCAGCCCAGCCCACATTAGGGCCCCGTTGGCCAACCGAGGCTAATAACAATATCTTCCCCTCCTTTCATTATATGGAGTGTTTTGATACAAAGCCATTTAAATGAAGTAGGTAAGCATAGGATTCAATAGCGTCTGTGTTGTGAGTAGGCGATACTACAGACCTTGATTGATTATGGATTTGTCATGGATTTGAAGTTGTTGTGATTGTTTTGGATGTACTTTTGATTTGTACTTTGGACTTGTACTATTGGACTTGTACTATTCTTGACATGGAAATACTTTGGCCTCAAATGTGGGTTATAACCCTTTATTACCAAGTAGTGTCACCGCTCTCAGCACAAACGACATGAACCGATGTTTGTCCCCGTCTGAAGAGCCCATTTCAAATGATGTTATAGTAGTATAGTTAGTGTAGTATAGTTTTGTGTACCAAAAAAAAACCCAAGTTGAGTCATTTGAGAATCAAGTGTAGTCCAATGTGAAGACCAGCCAAGTCCTTCACATATTTTGGTGGTTACAGTCTGAGTTTTAATTTGGCCTGCCAGCTTACTTTCTTTAATATATTCCCCATACAATCTGGAGTAAAAGCCGTCAAGGGACTTTAGAGAAGAAGAGATTTGAGTCCCGCCAACAGTCAGCTGTATATATGGTTCTGTGTAGCTCGCGGAGGGAGTAGAGGATTGTCGGGGTTGGGGTTTTTTATTTTCCACTGATTCATCTGTAATGAAAAGGTTTGGTCAGGGTACATTAAGGCCCTATGGGTACAAGTGTCCAGCCAATGGAAAACTCTTATGTCACCAATAGAGAACACAGAGGAACATGCAGTATCTTCTCCATTGGTGTCACCAGTAATGTTTCATTGCTTCAACATATGTGCCCCTCCCAAAACTAACAGAGATGATTTTGGTGAATCTCCTTAAATGTAATGTGCAACCCTGTTGGTCAATGCCATTGAGAAGTCCTTTTCAGATCTTGTACAGTCATTCCTCCTGAACTTTCTGTCCTGCTGATAGATATAATCACTAAGGCTGGGTGCCCACGACAGCATTTAGGCCATTTTTTCACTAATAAGACCCCAAGAGTGAGCGTTTCAGACATGAGTCCGGGGTAACAGGCTAACTGCTTCATAGCTCATGCAGGTATTTCATGCAAAGCTTTATGGGTAGGGTGTGCCTATGAACTGCCAGGGTTAGTTGGTGTGATCTTGGTGAAGCTACCAAGGGTGTTGCTGGGATCTCCGGGCCCCCAACAGGGAGGCATCTAGCAAAGTACACTTCATGTGGCCTATCTAAAGGGACCCTTTATAGCTTGGGGCTTTGTGAAACCACCCCCAGCACAGCCCCACCTCCCCCCAGACGGGACCCCCAAATGCCCCTCATGTAAATATGTGCAATGACATTCTATAGTCAATATGGCCTACTTCACACTTTGTAAATGTTGTTAAGGCTTTAAGGATATACTGGAGACAATATTTTCTCTCTGAATTTCTAATATTTTTGTGGGATTTTCTCATTGGTGTTCTACTGGGTCAAGATCATATAGTGTGCATACATTCAAGGTGACGGACAGAGTTTCCTTGTCAACATGTATTTGATTGTACAGAGATTTTGTAAATAAGATTGCTATGATTTTATTCTACACCAGCAACCTGTTTGTTCATGAAGCCTGCTAACTGCTCAGAGCTGGGTTTCCCCAAAGATCATGTACACCGCAAAAAATTTTGGGCTACAGGACGATATCCAAATCTGAACAGAAAAGCAATGCATCTGGTGGACTTCCACATGGGTGCACCATCCACGCCATGCCTGAGTGAGATTAATACGTGTGAATGGTGTGATCCATCTCGAGCACCAGACAAGGTTGAAAACCCTTTTACTCCTGCTTGTATGTATTGTAGATGTTTTTATGAAGTTTTATGATCATGTTAGCACCTCCGCCTCATTGTTCAGCAAAGGTTCAGACTTCAAAATCGGTGATGTGGTTCTGACGGGAAGCCCAGGCCCGGTTGGTGGGTCAGTGCTGCTGTTTAACTTTCTGGTTCGGAAAGAAGGGACTAATAAAGAGACAAGCTTCCTGTCTAGTGTTACGTATTATGTTCTGAAGTGAAGATTGTTTTTTTTTTGTTTTTTTTAATAGGATTAAACTTTTAAGATGGACAGTAAGTGTGTGGTTTTTGTTCGGAAAGATGGATGAGGCATATTTGAATGTCATATCTGATGCTTTTTGAAATTTGGTTAGTAATGCATTTATATTACATTTTAGATGGTAGCCCTTTGCCATTCTTAGTTGGAGAGACATCTTAAATGCAGCAGTAAAATAGGCCTCATTTCCTGACCGACGAACTGGCAGCCACCAGACAGCCACCAGGACGGATGAGCTTGGAGGGAGCATCTCAGATGTGCCTGGGAGGGAAAAGTAGAAGGATCTGGTTTTGAATAAGTCTGCAGGTCCATCTCATTCATCCAGGTGATGAGATCTGGTGTGTTTAAGGAACCGATTTAACAGAGCTTTCATTTTATGGAGCCTAACGGTTTCAGCTCGAGTAACAGAGAGAGGAAGGAATAGCTGGGTAGGAGGAATTTTACTTCTCAGTTACACAACATATAGGCCTACATATGTACACAGCAAGACAAGTGTAGGGCGCAGAGTATAAGATTTAAATGATCAAAACCGATAAGTACTAAAAAGCAGGAATGTGAGTACAAAACTACATGTGAGCAATACTACAGGTGTACCAGAACAAGATGAGACCATTCAGTAAAGAGTGTAATAAAGCATGGGTCCAACTCCCAAACAAACATGACCTGAGAGAGGACTCGTGATCTGCACCTTTGCAGAGTGTGTGTGTGGGGTGGGGGGGGCTGCTGTGTTGTGAAGGGGGACGCTTACCAAATCGTATGTTAATGCAGACTATTGAACGCACAAAAAGTGTGAGAAGTTAAGAAATGCTGCCACAGGAGGGACTGGCATCCCCCTTTCTCATTTACACACACACACACTCACACTCGTTTCACTATCCTTATGAGGACCCCTCATCGACTACATTCATTTCCTAGCCCTTAACCCTAACCTTAACCACGCAAACTACATGCCTAACCCTAACCCTAATTCTACCCTTAACCCTAAAACCAAGTCCGAACCCTAAAATAGACCCTTTTACTTGTGAGGACCTCTAAAATGTCCACACAAGGTAGGTGGTTTCTGTTTTTTCTATCCCAATGAGGACATTTGGTCCATATTAGGATAGTTAAACATGTACACACACACACACACACACTCTTTCTCTCTCGCTCTCTCTCTCTCTCCCTCCCTCCATCTGTGTCTCTCCCTCCTCTTTCCCTTTGTCTCCCTCTGTCTGTCTCTCTCCTCCCCCTCTCTCCCCGTCTGTCTCTCTCCCTCTCCCTCTCTGTCTGCCCCCCCCCCCCCCAGCCACCCCTCTCTCTCTCGTCATCTCTCCACTCCTCCTTGTTTGCGGGTTGTGGAGAGACACATCACGGTAAATTGGAGGACTGCGAGGACAAAAAACAAAACAAAAACGTAAATTGAAAACAATGGCCAACTTCTATTTGACAGCTCGGTGCTGCTGAGCATTCAGTCAAAATGGGAGGGTGGGACGAAGGAAGAGCCACGGCAAGTAAGACAATGTTGCTTATTCTCATTTAGCCAATAAGCGCTTGAGTGTCAGATTTTTTTTATTTTTTTACACATTTGTTTGACATTTACCCACGCCGATTTCTTTAACCCTTTATGATCTATATTTTGTCCTTCATGTTTGCTGTCTCCATCGCTCTTCCCGTTATCTTTCGGGGTTTTGGGGGGAAGTAATAAGTTCTGAAGACATCCAGCCAAGACTTTTTTCTTTCTTTTTTTTAATCCTTGTTGAGAAGAAAAAACAAACGACTCACCATTTTCGAGTCAGACTTTATGTGGAATAAAGCTTGATTTGGTGATAACGATTCGCCTACCATCAAATTCTAATCATGTAGATAATACAATGCGCGCGCGCGCGCGCGCACACGCACGCACACACATACGTCGGCTATTGTACAACTTGACAGACGGAAAGACAACAAAGGCAGTGATTGTCTTCGAGAGGATTCGTTACTAGTGAGAAATGTGTTGTTCCCCGCCATGTGCAGGGCTTCGCTGCAGGGCTGCAGGGCAGCCGATGATGTGCCGGCGTGTCCCTGCTGCGCGGTGCACAGCGTTCATGTAGGTAGGCTGCACACGCAACTTTGCAAAACTTTGCAACTCGTTTTCTCGGCTGGTTGCAAACTCCACAAATGTACAATCGGAAAGGTTTCGTGTCGCGCATGCGTGGTTTCTGCACCGCACAAGTCCACATGTACATTTACTCCATTCAGCAGACGGACGCTTGTGTCCGAGGCGACTGGCAGTCAGATGCACCGGCTCTTGCATCACAGCGCGCTGCACAGATACGGAGGTGGCATATTACATCTGCTATTAGCCATATCAGCGGTATTCTGCTTTATGAAGCATTAATAGCAGCGTATTGATTAAATGTGGGGATCAAAGAGTGCGTGAGCGTTTATATAAACGCTTTTTGGATCACAAGGAGGTGGAGAATGGGGGGAATCAAAGTGCAAAGTGTCAGTATAACAGCTATAAGATGGCTCATAAGAGCACAACATGTGTAGTGCAGGTGGAAGGAGGACGCGACGGCAGACACCGGTGATAGGGCGGAGGATGGGTGGTCATTCATATTAGCTGCCAAGTGCCACTGTGCAAATCTCGTTTCCGGGCCGTTGAAGGATTAAAGGTAAACAAGGATGAGTACATTTTAAAAAAAATCTAATCGTCTTCAAATCTACCCTTAACGGCTTTTTAAAACTTCTTGTATGGGGGGGGGGGGTTATTTTGATTTCTTTAAAAATGTGTTCTTTGGGTCTATGGTTGCCTTTTACAAATCTCTGATCAAGTTGAAACGGTTTCATGGCTGCAAAGAGCGGCGACAGGCTTGAGTCCGGCTTGGTAACATGGATTACTGAAGTCAAGGCCTGACCTGCTTTAAAACATGCAAAAAAAAAAATTTAGTTATCGGGTGTTTTGTTAAACAAAACTCTACCTGTGAGAGGATGGGCCCGCTGTATGATTCTGCAGTAGAAAAACATGAAAATTTCTATTTTTAAACAATACACTTTGCATACCGGGATACTGTCTGTGTGCTACATGTCACCTGAATCATGAGAGCAACCCCGAGTTACTATCTGGTGTCTCGACGGGAAGGAAATTCCCCTCCAAGGATCAATAAAGATAGCATCAGCTGTGGTAATCCCCACACAGGGAACGGTATCAGAAAATTACTTTACTTTACTTTACTTTACACTATTGAAAGCATGACTTGTACTCGGGGGAAACCTTCCTCACGCTGAGTTTAAGTTTAAGCATCTCAGCGTGCAAAGGACCCTGCAGCAGAGCTGGAAAACTGCTGCTCTCACTGGCTCTGTCGCACAAAGGTAACCTCATTTTCTGTACTGTACCGTACTGTACTGGACTGACTGTACTGGACTGGACTGGACTGGACTGGACTGGACTGGACTGTACTGGACTGGACTGTACTCTAACATGAATGTCTCGCTGTTGTGTCCACGCTGTTTCCACAGTGACGGCACAGTGAGCCCAAACGGGAGGAGGAAGAAGAAGAGGAAGAAAACGAAGAGAGAAGGGAAGAGAGCAGAAAAAGAATAAGAAAAGGTTAAAAAACGGTGTCTCCAGATGACAAAGTCAAGTTTACATACAATGTACTTATTATAACACAGGTCTGTCAAAAAGCCGCTTTACACTGAGGGAGGGAGGGAGGGAGGGAGGGAGGGAAGTGAAACATAAAACAAGAGGCAGCTGAAAGAGCATCTCTGTATCTGGAGGAGGGGTCACTGGTGCTGATCTGGCTGGTGATTGGTTTGGTTGACAGTATGGCGGTTACCATGACGACGAAGAGCAAGGCAGCGAGAGGGCCACTGGTGGTTGCGACCCCGCCGGACGGAGGCTGGGGCTGGATGATCGTTGCTGGGTGCTTCCTTACCACCATCTGCACACGTGCTGTCACCAGGTATGAGGGAAGTGTGTGTGTGTGTGTGTGTGTGTGTGTGTGTGTGTGTGTGTGTGTGTTAATGTGTGAGACGAGGTAATCATGTGTATTTGTGTGTGAGACAGATGTGTTCTCAATAAAGAGTGTTAACGATGGCTTCTGCATTGAGCAGAGGACGATGGGGGGGGGGGTTAGGGTTGGGCGTCATTCTGAAACAGCTTGGCAGTATAGTCTTGATTAATCTCTATTTATTATCTCGAGACGCTCCTTCCAGAGGTGTAAAATGTGCGTAGAGGGAGGGAGAGGCTGTAATTTACCATTCTGCAACCTTTACTGAAAATTAGTCATATTGTATTTTCGGAAAACTTAAGAGCCAGAGTCCCTTTATAAAGGGCGTCCGGGTGGCCTGGCGGGCTATTCCGTTGCCTACCAACACGGGGAACGTTGGTTCAAATCCCCGTGCTACCTCCGGCTTGGTCGGCCGTCCCTACGGACGCAATTGGCCGTGTCTGCAGGTGGGATGTGGGTATGTGTCCTGGTTGCTGCACTAACGCCTCCTCTGGTCGGTCAGGGCGCCTGTTCAGGGGGGAGGGGGGACTGGGGGGAATAGCGTGATCCTCCCACGCGCTACGTCCCCCTGGCGAAACTCCTCACTGTCAGCCAGAAGCGGCTGGTGACTCCACATGTATCAGAGGAGGCATGTGGTGGTCTGCAGCCCCCCCCCCACCTGGATTGGCAGAGGGGGTGGAGCAGCAGCTCAGAAGAGTGGGGTAATTGGCCAAGTGCAGTTGGGAAGAAAAAGGGGGGAAAATCCCCCCCCCCCAAAAAGGGATCTAAAAAAGCAAGGAACACACACACACACACACACACACACACTCTCACTCTCGGCAGTAATGCTGCTGTCCTCTCAATGCGTCCTGCTGTTGACGTTACACCGCTTGTTGTTATCGTGAGTCCTGCCGAAACAGCTCCACAGAGGCGTATCCCTGCCATAGATCAGCATCAGGAAACGAGCGTCATCCCCCTCAGGGAGAGCTGCCCTGCTTCGCTTGCAGGCAGGAAGTTCTCCTGTACTTCCTTCTTCATCCTAACAAATGGGGCTTCACGCTGTCAAACAGCAGCTCTTGCAGGAAAAGCTCAACAGAGTATTTGGACATTGAGATGACTTGAGGCTGTTGAACTGATTTTTATTGATTGATTGATTGATTGATTGATGATAGATAGACAAATAGATTGACTGGTTGGTTGGTTGGTTTTGATCGCTTGGTAATTAATCGCTTAATGAATTGACATGACTATTAATTACTGTTAATTGTTTGGTTGATACATTGCTTAAGTGGTTGAGTTTCAGTTCCATGCTCATGTCAGTTTACAAGTCACCTCCAAACTTATCCTTTAAGGGAAGGGACCCTGTCTTGCTAAGTCTACTTCTAATCTGATCATTAAAAAGGCTGACTTAAAAAAGTACATTATTTGTTGATTTTAAATCACATAAAAGAGAGACTCTATCTTCCATTGATTTGCTTTTAAACTTTCCAAACAGCTAATGGCCATTTGTTCATACACCTTGATACTTACTGTTGACCTACATCACCAAAACTGCTATATGAATACCTAAAGAGTACCTACGGCTCTTCATAGGCACTCTTGATGTGTTCTTGATGTTCTTGGAAACCCTCATTCTTTCCACCTGAAAATCCTTCTCGCTACACGTGCTGTTTTTTTCTATGAGCACCCAACCGAGCCAGACTATTTGTCATACATTAAACCATTTCCAGTCACTAAAGCCAGAGTCTGGAATTAAAATTTAGCTGTGCACCACACACACACACACACACACACACACACACACACACACACACGCACACACACACACACACACGCACACATGCACACAAGCACACACATGCACACAAGCACACACATGCACACAAGCACACACATGCACACACACACATACGCACATGCACACATGTACACACATATAGACACACGCACACATGCACACACATGCATGCATGCACACACATGCACATGCATGCACACACATGCACACATATGTACACACATGCATGCATGCACACACACGCACATGCACATGCATGCAGGAGACATGTAACAGGATTCCTTTGCTGTTCTGTCCAAATGGGGCTGCTCTTAATAAAGCAACACGCTCTTGGTTTGGTTTCATACCAAAAATACCTTCATTATATGGATTATGTGGCAACTTTCCATTTACGCCCAGTTCAAAGATGTAATCCAGTGTAAATTGTGTCACCTTGAGCTATGTGCTCTCTTAAGGTCCTGCTGTGCTGTTGCCTTGGTGACGTAAATCATGGACCCCAGCAAAACGAATCCCTGGTTCAACCGCGTTGTGTCCAAGTAACCCGACTCAGCAGACGCTGGCCGTGCCTAGGTAGCTTTAACCACTTCTGGGAGAGCTGCCAGGGATTACTATAGTCTACAAGTACTAATATTACTACCACTACTATTTACTCTACTACTTACCACTGCTGTTATTATCATCACTACCTCGACCACTACTGTTGGTATTATGCCACCATAGAACAAATGAAAGCGTCACACCTTCTAGATGCAGTTATATTTACTAGGCCCAAGCACTGAGCTATAGTGTGTGACTCTTTCCTTCCTTCCTATAGTTGTTCCCCCAGAATCTGCTCCTCACAACAACACATTTGATGTGCGTTGCATTTTCTCTAATTTAAGTATTTCACTACTACTTACTGACAACAGAGCAACACTGCCGGGGCTATGGCGGGGGATAAAACTCCGCCATAGGAGCAGCTGGGGTTTAAAGAACATTACATTACACACATTTTATTGTGTGTGTGTGTGTGTGTGTGTGTGTGTGTGTGTGTGTGTGTGTGTGTCAGTGTGACAATGTGAGTGATGGAAAAGCCACTGATGCACATCAGCCCACCCTGCCTCCACAGTTTGCAGTTGCAATGGACGAGTAAATGTGTCGCTCTGCAAACGTACCAGTACACACATCTGTTAGTAGTCAGTAACCGAGGTCCCTCTTCAGCCAGGACAGCTCAGTACCACTGGAAAGGACTGAGGCAGAGTGGGATGTTGGACCAACGCTGTCTCAAGTCAGGCTTCTTTTCTCAGCAGGGGACGCGGACCTGAGCACGCAGAGCTCTCTGGCCCCCACAAAAGACTTTTAAGTGGATGTCTATTTAAAAGTCTTGTCCGGGTCCCTCCAGCTCTCTCTCTGGCTCTGTGGCGTCCTGGTTTGGCGTGTGGAACCAGTTTATCTGTCCTGAGTTAATTAGACTAACTCAGGACAGTGCTGGTCCACACCCAAATCTGCCACAAAAGACTGTGGCTGTGTTTGAAATCACCCCCTATTTTTCTGTATACTGCACCTCAACTACCTTCCTCCGTTTTTGGTTTTGTTTTGTTTTGTTTGTTTTGCGTGTCCAATCCCCCCCCCCTCTTTTTCTCCCCAATTGTATCCGGCCAATTACCCCTCTCTTCCGAGTCGTCCTGGTCGCTGCTCCACCCCCTCTGCTGATCCGGGTAGAGCTGCAGACTACCACATGCCTCCTCCAATACATGTGGAGTCGCCAGCCGCTTCTTTTCACCTGACAGTGAGGAGTCTCACCAGGAGGACGTAGCGCGTGGGAGGATCACGCTATTCCCCCGCGCCCCCTGAACAGGTGCCCCGATCGACCAGAGGAGGCGCTAGTGCAGCGACCAGGACATTAACCCACATCCGGCTTCCCACCTACAGACACGGCCAATTGTGTCTGTAGGGACGCCCGACCAAGCCGGAGGTAACACGGGGATTCAAACCAGCGATCCCCATGTTGGTAGGCAACGGAATAGACCGCCACGCCACCCAGACGCCCCCCTGCGTGTCCAAATTCTAAGAGTAAAATTAAAAATGTCGTGTCCAACACATGTACACTGCTTTGCTCTAAAAACGCCACAATGCGAAGTGCATGATGGGATGGGAAGAAGCTGCGAAATGCGGGGAAGCGTTTCCTTTGCAGTGAATGAGAGCGCGAGGGAACGATTCAGGACACGGCTTTGCGTCTTTAATCTTATCTGTGTTCTATTGTTTACAGCTGCAACTATCCCATTTCCATTTCGAGGTCAATAAAGTTGATTATTAATGTATTTGTTTTAAGGATCAATTAATCATTGATAAAAGTGACGCCAATGCTTTCGTGGTGGGGTGGGTCCCGTTTCGTCCCGTTAGAGAGCTCCAGGCGGACTTGGGATGTTTGATAGACTAGCAAACATGGTGGTAGGTTTTGCAGGGCCGATCCATAACTGGTTCCTGCTGGCCTCAGCGTTTCATGGCCCCTGCCTCTCTCTGGCCCTCCGAACAAGGAGAGCGAACATTCTTGGCCTCTCGGCTGGGCTTAAATGCCACTGTATGGGGACGTGTGTGTTTATGTTCGCACGACAGAGTCAATGGGTCTGAGCGACTGAATGTGTGTGTGTGTGTGTGTGTGTGTGTGTGTGTGTGTGTGTGTGTGTGTGCGCGCGCGTGTGTCTGTGCGCGTGTGTGTGTTTTAGACACTGCTTGTGTGTGATTGTGCATCATCCATGTGTGTGTGTGTGTGTGTGTGTGTGTGTGTGTGTGTGTGTGAGTGAGTGAGAGTGTTGGTGTGTGTCTGTTGTGAGTGTGCATATTCGCGCTTGTGCACAAACTCAATTACAAGCATAAGTGACAGCATGTGTGTGTATTTGTGTATATGTGCGTGTGTGCGTGTGTGTGAAAGAGAAAGAGAGAAAGAGGGAAAGAGAGCAACAACATTAGGGCTTAGTTTGCATGGCAGTGATGACAGATGAAAGACAGACACTAAAGACGGAGACAATGGAGGCTAAAATGAGTTGTGTAAAAACAGATGGGTGGTGTGTCAAGTGACTGGGTAAGTCAGTGCAACCACAAGTATCACAAAGGCTGCCTGTGCTCTGGTCAAATGCAATAAGCCTCGGCAGTTCTAATTCTCCTTTTGGGGGGCGGGGCGGGGGGGATGTGTGTGTTATATAATGGGTAATTAAACACTTTGAAAAGGAATAATCACCATGCTGCTTTGGGGTTAAAGAGTACAGCGCAGCCACTCTGATGTGGACTAGCTTCTGAGTTTAAGGTTTCTTTCTGCGTGTGCTGGAAACTTGTGATGGCGGTCAGCTCTAAGCTGAAACCAGAAAGAACCGCAAACTGGACGCTGAGTCTTCAGCGTAACGACCATTAACAGTTTGACGAATAGTTTCAGGATCCCTGATTCAATAATCGAGATTCGATCGTTTGTTCTCTGTTTCGACATGGCTGCAACGTGAGCCATTGCAGTGGGGCTCGTTAAAACACAATGACAAGGACGATCACACATGAACTAATGAATAAATAATGGGAATAATACAAATACAATGGAATATATTCCACCAATGAAAGAAAGCAGAACAACATTCTCAGCTTCATAAAACAGCTTAATAAAAGATTAATTGAACAGTGAAAATATGATTATGAATAATGATTGTCTTGGTAAGATGGGCTGGTTGAGTCATTCTGACCAATAGATACAGTGGGTTAGAAAGACAGAGAGGACAGACAGGCAGATGAGAAGCTATACATATAAGCCTGCTGACAAAAGAAATAGAAAAAAATAGATGGATGGACAGCCAGAGGGAAGGATACATACACACATACATGCATACATGCATAAATGCATATATACACACATGCATACATGCATACATACATACATACATACATACATACATACATACATACATACATACATACATACATACATACATACATACATACATACATACATACATACATACATAGAGACAATGCACAACTTTTTTTCATTGTTTTCTGTTGAGAAAACACAGTTAATATTCACTGGTCAGTACTCAGAAATTACTCTCCCTCCTTTTCTCTTTGTCTCTGTGACCCCTCCTCCATTTCTCTTTTTCTCTCTCTCTCACTCTCTTTGTCTCTCTTTTTCTGCTACTTTCTCTCTCTCTCTCTCTCTCTCTCTCTCTCTCTCTCTCTCTCTCTCTCTCTCTCTCTCTCTCTCTCTCTCTCTCTCTCTCTCTCTCTCTCTCTCTCTCTCTCTCTCTCTCTCTGTCTCTCAGTTCAATTCAATATTTGCTTTATTGGCATGACATACGTTTTTGTACATATTGCCAAAGCATGTAAATACTCTCTACTCTCTCTCTCTCTCCGTCTTTGTTTCCAGATGTGTCTCCATCTTCTTTGTAGAGTTCCAGTTGCACTTTGAAAGGGCCTACGCTACCACAGCCTGGATCAACAGTCTGATGGACTGTACTACTATGCTCTGCGGTAAGCCCAATGATAGCATGTTCAATGTCCGTCTTCTTTTGGCAACGGAGACGCTCCACCAGAGCAGTTGGTGGTGAAGTGCCTTGGGTAAAGGCACATCAGGAGCTGGGAGAGTGTTGCTCACTTAGTTTCCCTGCCCAAATATCCAACATATTCCCATTGGCAGGAACTAGAGTTTACTGCTAACTAGAAAGCCTTACCTAACCTTGTACTGAGACCGAGAAACTCCCAGGGAGGAAGGAGGTAATGAGGTGAGCCAACTGACTCATAGGTAACCGCTACTCAAATGATGGTGAAAATTACCAGGATTTTAGTTTAGATTTGAAGGAAACTACAGAATCAGCCTCTCTGATGTTAGCAGAAGACTAGTTCAGAGAAAAGGTATGTGGTCAGAAAATGCTCTGCAACCTGCTGAGTCCTTTTTAGGTCTGGGAACAGAGAAGAGACCTGTGCCTTGGGATCGGAGGGTGCAGAACAGTACATAAGGCTCTATAACATCTACATTCACTCGCTTAGCAGATACTTATATCCAAGGCGACTTAAAAGATAGGCAGCAGGTATCAGATAAATACATATATGTCTCCAACATGAGCACCAAGTAGTGATCAACGCATAGCCAAGGGTGCATATCATGTCAAGTGCAGGTAAAAGGGCACAACTGTTGACACCAGTAATGGTGGTAATTGCAGAACAACACCAAAAGTCAGTTTAAAAGTCATGCTTCGAGACCATTTAAGATAGGTTCCTTGAACTGCCCAGATAGTCAACAGCAAGGTTTTAAAATGCTGGCCCAGAGAGTGAGGGACAGACACCTTAACGGGATAAACTGAACAGAGAGCTGCTGCCAGAGGGAGCTATAATAGATGATTTTAGCTGACATTCGCCACTCATGAAAACAAGTGAGCGACAGTTAAGTTAGTTATGTTGAGTCAGTAAACAGGGTATGTGTTAGTATAGCGTACTGAGTTGGAGAAAAAGACAAAAAGCTATCAATGAGCGGTCACACAAAGGTTTGCTAAAGTCTGGAGTGACTTGTGCTTTACACATTTGGAATTGAGTGTCTAAGTGAATACTGTTACAGTCTAGATGTTTTTGTTATGGCAATTTTACTCTTTCATGTAGTTTTCATGAAATTTCATCCTGCTTTGATAGAACAGACTGCTTAGCATCGACTTCAGACCAAAAAAAAAAATCCAATTATACATTTATTTTGATCCAATTTTACAGCACAAAAAAAAATGTTAAAGTTGATGACGGTGAAAACTTTGTTTTAACCTTTGGTAGCTTAACTACCAACAAATTCCAACTTAATGTAACTCACTTAAACCTCACCAGTCACACTGCTGTGTCTTTCGTTTCATTTCATTTCTCTTTTGTGGATATGAAGTCAGTAAAAAGAAATTGATTTAAATCTACAAATTGTGTCTCCAGCTCCTCTGGGCAGCTTCATTGGGAACCGTCTCTCCTGCAAAGTTACAGTTCTCCTGGGAGGCCTGCTGTCCTCCACCGGCCTGGTACTCAGCTCTTTTGCAACCAGCCTCGAGTTTCTCTACATCTCTCTGGGGCTCCTCACAGGTACACCGGCACCTTACTAGGCACCTACTGTTAAAACACATATTCAAGAGGACGTCTTGCATTTGTATCAGAGGGGTCCAAAGCTCTTTTGATACCAGCCTCGGGTATCCCTACATCTTGCTGGGTACTCAGGTATTCACCAGAAAGCTACAAAATGTTTGTATAAATATGTATTTGTATACCGGCACTTAACAGGGTGCCTAGTATTGGTCCAGAGAGTGTCCTCAATTTCTCAATTAGACTAATACCGGGGTCAAACCAGCTAAAAACACACACAGGTTAGGGAGTGTGTCCATATAGTGTTTTTCTCTGGCAGAAAAGCACTGGCAGGTCTTAAACAGTGAGCATGGGTTTTGTTTCTATGACAACATATCACAACTCTAACTGCCATTGTACGATACACTAGCATCTCCCCTTTGCTTATTATCTATTTGTTATTCTTACTATTTGTTTGATATTGTTTTTTCATCATGAGCACCAACCGGAGGATGCTTGCCCTCATACTTATGGATGAGCTTAACAATGGTGATGTCCCCGCTGTCACCGCTCAATCTGACAGCCCTAGAGCAAGGAGGATGTGGGCGCATGACACGACCCACTGGAGACAACAATACGGTGAACATTATCACCTCATCTAACAGCTGTGTGCACACCAAATCCGTCGACGTATGTCAAGTTGACAGATTCTATTCATCTTCTATGGAATATGAGAAAGTTTTTGACCGGGCCATCATATTTTCCTGCTTGAAAATGGACGTGCACACCAAATCCGGTTTAGGACACATCTGGACGCATTGGATGAGAAGGGTCCAGCTGCAGGACGCATTGGATGAGAAGGGTCCAGCTGCAGTGTTGCAGTACTACAAGACACACCCACTTTACCACATGACACAACTACTTCATTACATGACACCCCCCCCCCCCCCACGATGTTACCCTAACGGCATGTTACATGACACACCCCCTGACCCCTAACCCCTAACCTAACCATCTCCCTCCGCATGCCTAAACCTAACCAAGTGGGTGTGTCATGTAGTAAAGTGGGTGTGTCGTGTAGTTTGTGCTACGGATGCAGCTGGACATACTTGCACCGGACCACTAAACGCTCCGACTGGTGGGCGGTGCTTGGTTTTGGCTTGTTCATTGTCAAGCAGGAAAAAACAGTGGCCTGGTCAAAAACTTTCTCATATTACAGCTAAACAGTGCACTAAAATATGTTTCTGAAAATATTTGAGATTAGATAATGCAGTAACAGAATCTTGATCCCCACTGCCTGGTTTGACAATTGAGTTTCATGAGCCTGGTGCATTGGCTGGACGGACTCATTTGCATAAAGTTGAGGTCGAGTCGTGTTTCTGTCAACTCACCGCACAGTATCCATCAAGCACCGCGCGGTCGGATCTCCTACTTCCCATTGAAAATGAAAAGAATCAATCGACCTGACATATATCATCGTATCCAGTGTGCGAGCACCATTAAGGTGCAGTGTAACTGAAAAGGGTCCAGCTGAAGCCAGCAGTACTAGTACAAGACACGCCCACCCCATCACTGGACCTAACCTTAACTGCCTAACCTTAACCCCAGCCGGGAAGGTGTTTCTTGTACTAACAAGTGGACGTTTGTTGGTCTGGCTTGGGCATTTGTGGGCGTGTTACACTGTGGGGGGGTGTTTGCACTAGCTGCAGGCTGCCGATAGATGAACTTGGTGTAACTGTCCATTCGTACCAGAAACTCGAATTGTTCTACACATGTACCAGGTTGTTCCACGCATGTGCCATGTTGTTATTGTTGGCTTGTGCAGGCGCAAGATAAGTGTGGTTAAGGTTAGGGTTGGGTTGAGGTTAGAACAGTTTCCGGTACGGATCGGGTAGTGACAAACAGACACAGGATACATCTGGACGCACCGGATCAAATGCTCCGACTTGTGTCCAAGTAGCGCATTATGCCACGTATCATCCCTCTTCACCCAGAGCCAATGGGAAGCCTTTTCAGCAGCTTCCAAGATGTTCCTAGTGGCTCTTCTTCTTTGCAGCTCACATATTCCCAGGAGTCCTAGGACCCAGTGTAGCGACTGGCCTGCAAAGTCCCTGCAGCCCATTTCAACTGGCTCACAGTGGGCCTTCCACCATTCCTCCGACACTCAGCAACCAGATCTGCATACCTGACTCTCTTCCTTTCTTGCGCCTCCTCCATCCAATCTTCCCAGGGGGCAGTTAGCTCTATAAAAACCACTTGCTTGGATGCCGCAGTCATCAAGACCATGTCTGGTCTGAGAGTGGTAGCTGCGATGGTGTCCGGAAACCTCAGTTGTCTCGCTAGGTCGACCAGAAACCGCTGGTCCCTTGCTATTGCAAGCAGTCCACCCTGGGCCTTTGGCTGGGCCTGGGGCTTCTCCCCTGCTCGAACAAAGGTGATGGTGTATTTTGATGCTAGGGCTCAGAAGAAAACGCTATATGGACACAAGCCCTACAGGTTTTGACAGGTTTGCCGTCACTCATCTCCCTGTTTACTGTTACTGTTAGATTGACCGGTATCTGGTTGAGGATGCATGCTAGCTCTGCATGTAATATATACTGATGTTAACATAAACTGGCACAGCTTGCATCAGTGGTGACTACATCGTATTTGGACAAAACAAAACAAAATAGAAATTCTCAACAAAAGTACCCAAGACGCACTGAAGAGCTAGACACCCAAACCACCGCTAGAGGGCACCCATATGGCCACAGGCACAAGACAATGTTGTGCATGAAAATTACATAACTGGAAATAAACTTTATAATCTAACCAGGGACCCTTGCAAGTAAAAAAAAAAAGTGTCTGGCACTTTTTGATTTTTTTTGTGTGTGATAGAAACAGACCATTGGGACACATAAGATGAGATGTTTATTGTTAATTTTATAGGAAATAAATGTTAATAGACAAGTTATGTGCACAACAGTCTGTTTGACATTGTAGAGGGAAGTTTACTGTTGACAGAGGGAGATCCATTTTATGGGGACACATGGGTGAAGTTTGGAAATTAATCCATCTCAGTCAAATCTTATTTAGATATCAGACCCTTTATATACGCCAGGTATATAAAGGGGAATATGGTCACATTTCACAAAAAAACACATTACAATAAATATTGCTATGGTTTGTTTTTTTGTATTCTATTTGAGTTAATCAATCAATCATATGCAAGAGTGTTGCCACGAGGAGAATGACTAAAACCTTGAATGGTGTAAGGGCCAAACACAAGTATTGTGCACGTAGAGAGTTCTCAGCCTTAAGGAGGTCTTCTCAGTGAAACAATCTTTTTTTCCCCCCGTGGGTAAAACTTATCTTTTCGGATACTTCCAGTTTGTTTTGTTGCCAAACCATGTTAAAAATTGGTGAACTTGCTTTTTGCTTCGGCTACTCCAGTACTCTGCAAAGGTCTTCTTCAGTGCAGCAGATCACCTGAATTTAATCTTCATGCTCATCTCAAAACCCGTTTACATTCACTGGCCTTTCATTGTGTGTGATTTATTTTTATTTTATTGCTTTTGAGGTTGGGTCTAAGGACAGGATGTTGTGTTGCTGTAAAGCCTCTTGGGGCACATTTGTAATTTGTGATATTGGGCTATACAAATAAAGTTGACTTGACTTTCTATTCTAAGTGCTTTTATGCACGTTCTTACTTTGTTTTCTTGCCTTTCTTTTTGTTCCTCTTGTTTTGTGAAGCACATTGGTACAGACCTGGATTGTCTTTTAATGTGCTTTAAAACTAAATCTGACTTGACTTATGTATGATGCCCAGGTCTTGGCTTCGCCCTCAGCTACACGCCAGCTATAGCCATGGTGGGGACGTACTTCAGTGAGAGGAAAGCTTTGGCCTATGGCATCGCCATGTCAGGTAGTCCATCATACCAGCAAAATAACCATCCACACCCCATTTTCTGGCAAAACACCACCAAGCAGTTTTTGTTAAGTCTAACTATACATGGAGGGAGAAACTGTGTAAAGACATACAAACCACAAATAAAATTATATTAAAATAACATAATCAATTGGGCGTCCGGGTTGTGTGGCGGTCTATTCCGTTGCCTACCAACACGGGGAATACCGGTTCAAATCCCTGTGTTACCTCCAGCTTGGTCGGGTGTCCGGAAGCCGGATGTAGGCATGTGTCCTGGTCGCTGCACTAATGCCTCCTCTGGTTGGTCGGGCGCCTGTTCGGGAGGGGAGGGGGAACTGGGGTGAATAGAGTGATCCTCCCACACGCTACATCCCCCTGGTGAAACTCCTCACTGTCAGGTGAAAAGAAGCAGCTGGCGACTCCACATGTATTGGAAGAGGCATGTGGTAGTCTGCAGCCCTACCCGGATCGGCAGAGGGGATGGAGCAGCACCCGGGACAGCTCGGAAAGTAGGGAAATTGGCCAAGTATAATTGGGGAGAAAAAGGGAAAAAAGCCAATAATAATAATAATAATAACATAATCAAATCTCCTCTCCTGTCTAGGTAGTGGCATTGGGACCTTCGTTCTGGCTCCTGCGGTCCAGCTGCTGACAGAGCAGTACTCCTGGAGAGGAGCTCTGCTCATCTTGGGAGGTTTCGTCTCCAACCTGTGTGTCTGTGGGGCTTTAATGAGGCCCCTGGAGCCCAAAGCTGACAGGTAAAACCCAACACAAATTAAGAGCACAGTATTAAATGTATCAGAAACAGTGGTGACGGCATCAGCTGTAGTAATACTAGTTGTACAGTACTGATCCCATACAGGTAATTTCCTCGGTCATTGAAAAGATGTAAACAGAAACAGCATGTAAGACTTGATGGACTGAACACATGAAGGAAGCTAAAATGTCATAGAGTTCTTCTCTTCATTTCTCTTCTCTTCCACTTTACAGGAATTGGGTGGACACTGTGGGAGACTTAGAGAACGGGAATTACATGGTGGTGAATTCCAGTGCTGTTGAAAAAGTAGCGGGTGATTGCAAGCAGCTGGATGCCATCAACTCAGGGGACTCAAGGCTGCACAATGTTGACAAAAAGCTCAGAAACTATCAGCTTGAAAACGACAAATTTGCCCAGGCGCAGCTAGCAAATGTCTTGCTATCAAATAAAAAGCTGTCTGACACGATGATAACAGAATTGAAACTAGCAGGGCCCGTGGTGATTACCAACAACAAGCTAACAGAGAAAATGCTAGCAGAGATCAAACTTGCAGACCCCAAGATAGCCAGTGGCAGTACACTCGAGGACTTAAAGATGTTGGAGAACATGAATTGGAACATCAAGCAGGCTCACATCATGGATTCTCAACTATCTGCAGCTGTGATAGCCAACACCATAGACCCTAACTTTGTGGGCATCATAGATAATAAACAAGTTTCAAGTCTCACTGAAACAAAACAAGCAGATTTGAAACATTTCACTGCTGATGAGAACACTAAAATTGCAAGCTCTCTCTCTCAGCCAGCGCCTCTAGTGGACATCAAATCTTTCTCCAGGGTCAAATGTTCATGTCTAAAATCTCTGGAAGAGTATGGGTTCCTCTTGGAGCCCGACTTCCTGGTTCTGTCAGTGTCCTTCCTGTTTTTGGCATATGGCTGCAGCGTTCCCATCATCTACCTGGTTCCTTATGCCCTCAGTGTTGGGGTGGAGCACCAGCAAGCTGCCTTCCTTATGTCCATACTTGGAGTCAGTGGTATTGTGGGAAATATCACCTTCGGATGGATTACCGATAGAAAGTAAGTGCTAAGAGGGGCACACAGTGAATGTGTGTGTGTGTGTGAGAGAGAGAGAGAGAGAGAGAGAGAGAGAGAGAGAGAGAGAGAGAGAGAGAGAGAGAGAGAGAGAGAGAGAGAGAGAGAGAGAGAGAGAGAGAGAGAGAGAGAGAGAGAGAGAGAGAGAGAGAGAGAGAGAGACTATGTTTTATCAACAATAACAGAGTCGAGGCAGATGCCCATTTAAATAATACATCTTGGAAAAGACACACTCAAGCGGACAACACATGATCACCACCAAACCACTTAGTGCCGAGGGGATTGATTGTTTTCCTGTGGCTCATTCATTCAAACCAGTGTGGCTTTTTAGCAGGGATGAACTGTCTTCAGCTAACTATAGTTTAAAAAGTTTAAGTTGTGAACTTTACTGCTGATAATATACTTGGTTGTAGTATATTAAAAATAGGAATTACGCTTATTCCACAGCTGTACTCATTGCCAGCTGCATTGGGTACCAGTGACTCTTAAAAGTCCAATATGAAAACATAAAAAATGAATATTCTAGATAAATCAGATCCCACTTTAGCTGCCATTTTAGGTTTGGGCAGACCAAGCACAGTTTGGCAAATAAGGAAGAGAGAACGTGACTGGAGGAGTCTCCATGGACTATGATGTTTGCGTATGACATTGTGATCTGTAGTGAGAGTACGGTGCAGGTTGAGGAGAGCCTGCAGAGGTGGAGGTATGCACTGGAGAGAAGAGGAATGAAAGTCAGTAGGAGCAAGATGGAATACTTATGCGTGAATGAGAGGGAGAACAGTGGGATGGTGAGGATGCAAGGAGTGGAGGTGATGGAAGACGTATGAGTTTAAATACTTGGGGTCAACTGCCCAAAGTAACGGGGAGTGCAGAAGAGAGGTGAAGAAGAGAGTGCAGGCAGGGTGGAGTGGGTGGAGAAGAGTGTCAGGAGTAATTTGTGACAGAAGGGTACCAGCAAGAGTTGAAGGGAAGGTTTACAAGATGGTTGTGAGACCAGCTATATTATATGGTTTGGAGATAGTGGCACTGATGAAAAGACAGGAGGCGGAGCTGGAGGTGGCAGAGTTGAAGATGCTAAGATTTTCATTTGGAGTGATGAAGAAGGGCAGGATTAGGAACGAGTGTATCAGAGGGACAGCCCAGGTTGGACGGTTTGGAGACAAAGCAAGAGAGGCAAGATTGAGATGGGTTGGACATGTGTGGAGGAGAGATGCTGGGTATATTGGGAGAAGGATGCTGACTATGGAGCTGCCAGGGAAGAGGAAAAGAGGAGGGTCAAAGAGGATGTTTATGGATGTAGTGAGGGAGGACGTGCAGGTGGCTGGTGTGACAGAGGAAGATGCAGAGGACAGGAAGAAATGGAAACAGATGATCCACTGTGGCGACCCCTAGCGGGAGCAGCCAGAAGTAGTAGTAGTAGTAGTAGTAGTAGTAGTAGTAGTAGAAAGTGACATTGGAGGACTGTGTACATGCACTTTTCATTCCAGCCAAACACTGCAACAGCGTATTTCACAAACAAACATTCAACACGTGGCACGCTATGGTTAAGTAAGCTATGTGCCTCTTTACATCTCTGACCAGCCTTCTCCTCTTTGTAATCCATCCCCAGGTGTCTAAGGAGGTATCGCAAATTGAGCTATATGGTGGCAGTCGGCATGGAGGGCGTCTGCTGCATGTTCATTCCTCTCCTCGGCTCCTTCTCTCACCTGGTCCCTTTCGCCTTGCTCTACGGCTACTTCGATGGGGCATATGTCGCTCTCATCCCCGTGGTGACCTCAGACATCGTAGGCCCCGCTTACCTGTCCTCAGCTCTGGGTGTGGTCTACTTTCTACATGCCATCCCCTACCTGGTCAGCCCACCAATAGGAGGTGAGTGTTCAGCTCGTCAGTTGAACTGATACAATGTCATTATTAAAAGCTACACCAAGGAGTTTTACAGAGGGCGGTTCAAACCTCTGAAATGTCTGAAAAGTTTTCTGCAATAGTGTCAGGGGGAATGAACAAAACAGGCCAACAAGAAATATGTGTCTATAGGAGGCTCTTTGCAGTTTTGTGGAATAAATCGGTTTTATGGTGGTGGTCCTCCCTTGTATCATGTGTTTTTTTGGGGGGCGTTTGTGTTTTTTTTTTGATGCAGAAATCTGGGGAATGGGGGTTAAGAGTGACTTATTTACCTTGTTTAAATTAATATGAGTCATCAACCTCTGCTGATATTTGTCATATTGTGCTTCAGGAAATCTTAAATATTCCACATAGCCCCTCTAAAGCTATCTTACATTTCAGCTGTGGCATATTAAACTCTGTTCAAATAGACAGACTAATGCAACAGAATATGAAGTAAAAAAAAAGGTTTCAATCACTCCCTCCCCATTCTCTCTCTTTCCTTTCTTCATTTAGTCTCTTTCTCTCTCACCCTTAATCTATCCTTATCTTTTTCTCTTGTCTGTCTGTCTGTCTGTCTGTCTGTCTGTCTGTCTCCTCAGTCATTTGCTCTCACCCTCTGTTTTACAGTCTTTCCCTAAATTCACTTCATTTCAGCAGAGGTAATTTCAGTTCAGGCCAGTTCACTTTGTTTATTGGCACGAATGTTAAATTAACAATATTGCCACAGTGTCTGAATATGTCAGAAATGAATCGATAACAAGAAATAGTAACAAGAAAGATTTTCTATGAAAAAAATCATAAAAGAAAAGACATTCAAATAACCACTCCCTCAACCATCTCTCTCTTTCCATCCAGGTTTGTTAGTGGACAGGACAGGAGACTACACTGCATCCTTCTTCCTCAGCGGGGTCGCCCTCATGTCCAGCCCCCTCTTCCTCTCCATCGTTATGTTAGTCAGACGCTGCTGGAGAGCCAAGTCTGACTCAAAAGACCCTTTAGACTCCAAGATCCTGTCGGTGAAGAGCGGATAATTGACCAGAACCAAAGCTAGAAAGAAACTGTGCCTTTGTCAGAGCAAGGTTGTCCCCATGAGAAGCCTCTGACAACACGGGAAGGAATTTATAGAGTCGCCCTCGGGTGGTAGTGTTCCTACCTCAGTGTGAAATGGCTTCAAGTCTCCATAGTTTATAAAAAAAAGAAAGAAATTGATTTCCTAGGCTAGATTGCAATATTAAGACAGGGCCCCTTAGTGGGATTTGAGTCCACCTTTATAGATCTGGTTATCTTTGTACAGTTTCAGAATGATTTTTGCAATATGAATATTTTTTCAAGATTTCGTATTTGATTGCTGTGCATATTCAAAAAGAGCGCTTGATTTCAGCAGCTGTGCTGGTGATGGAACTGTTGTCATTTTTTGAAAATTGGTCAATGGAGAAACGAATGGGGATTCTTCTCTGGGGGAACGCGGCCACTAGAGGGCGCAGGTTTTCCCTTTCCCGCTCACATGTTTTTGAAAGAAAAAAAAGAAATTCACAGAGTAAATACTGTTTGTTTTGGTATAATGTGCACTCTTAAAACAGACGTATCATTCCAACTCCTGTGTTTGGGAGAAGCCCGTGTTTTGTTAGTCCTCAACACAACATAAAACATCATAACAAGCTTGACAGTTGTATTGAATATTACACTATATTTATAGCCTTTTCAGGTGTTTATTTTTGTGTTCTACCAAAGTGCCTTCATTTGTGTTTTTAACTTGCTAGCTCAGGTTAGCTTGAATGCCGCGAGCTCTGAGAGACTTCTGCATTCAGCGAGACAGAGGACCCTGCTGAAATAAGATTGAAAATAGATCTTGTGCTTTTCACCTCTTTTATTTCCATCATTTCTTGTAATGATTTTAAAATGTTAATTTACTGTCTGTGAAAATGAAAAGAAAAAAAAGCTCGAATCTGTGATGTCGCCAAGAAAGAACCGAGAGCTCCTCTTGTGGCAGCGAATGAAAGGCTGAGGTTTGCGTTTCAGGTCTGTGTAGACGGGCATGCTCAGCCTGCATCGTTCACACAGACCGAGTGGCGGATCTGAGCACAGACACTACATACACCCTGTTCCTCAAAGGGACGCAGCTATTGGACCGGAAGCCTTAATGTGACGAAAGGGTCTTTGTTCCTCCTGACGAAGAAGACACCGCACGTCTTAAACCGTCCGCGAGCGCTACGCCGCGAGGGCTAAAGTTCTCTGCTATGCTTTAAGTTTAAACATGTTTGCGGTACAAAGGCAACACAACTGAAACACCAAATTTTCCAGTAAGAAGGAGTCACTTTATTCTTGTGATTTTTTTTTCAAAGTTAGGTTTTATTGAAGTATATGTTCACCTGTCTGCTGTACCTGCTCGGCTGTTGCCTATCTAAAAAAGAAACGGATTCTTCTTTTCCGTGCAAACTGACATGCGCCAACATTAGCTTCCAACAACGGTTAAATACATATGCATATTTTTGTCCATGATATAAGTTTTGACATCTGTGCCATCTAAATACGGTTAAAGCGATGAAATAAAAAGTAACGGTTATGATTATCAGATGACTTTAACTTTCCCAATCTATATACGTTTTATAGACAAACTTTTCCCATCTATATACATACACCACCCATACACCCAATCATGTTGTTATGCTAATGAGAGCCACTCCACTTGAAATAAGCCTACATCCAAAATATGTAAAGGAAACTTAATGATTTCAGACTAAAGCAGCGACTACAATGTAACAAATTACAAAGTGTAAACTGCAAAATCTACTTCTACAATTTCGGCTGCTCCCGTTAGGGGTCGCCACAGCGGATCATCCGTTTCCATTTCTTCCTGTCTTCTGCATCTTCTTTTGTCACACCAGCTGTAGTATCAGGTCTTATAGGGCTAGGAACCTTAATGTATGGGAAGGGTCCCCGGGGGGTGGCAATAAAGGTCGGACCCGACCAGTAAAGTCACCGGTGTTGTGAGTTCTTCTTTATAAATTAATGTTTAGTTTCATAAGACACACTAACTGAACATGGTGTCAGAATCGGGATGAATAGCCAACTTTGTTTAAGTATATTTACCAGCGCAGTATATAGAGAAAAAAATAGCCCACAGAGCAAACGTAATTGGAAGCTAGCTACGCTAGAGTTAGCCGTTAAACTATCTAGCTGCCGGAGAGCGCGAAAATTAGTCCGTTTCAACGGACCCCAATTTGCGTCCGAAAGCTTCCGGAAGTTCGCACAGGACTGGGTGTTTTCATTATGTGACGTCCAGCCCCCGCTTCCCGCAAAGCAACGGGGAGGCGGAGCGAGCGGGAAGAACAGTCAAAAGTCTGCTTAAAAAGTCACAGGATCCCTACCTGGCGCTCATGGCCTACCGCGAAACCCCGCTGGCGAATGGGTATAGTCCCACAGAGCTTCTCATGGGGAGAAGGATCAGAACTCTTGTTCCAGTCATCCCATCCCAACTCAAACCAACATGTACAGACACAGGGAAACTGAGAAGACTGAACAACCCTTCAGAGACAGCCAGCAACGGAACTATAACCGCCGACACAGAACACGTCACATGCCCCTCATCCAGCCAGGTGAACATGTGTGGATCAGAGACACTGACCAGCGAGGGACAGTGGTGTCTATGGAAGGCACACCAAGGTCTTACCTGGTTGAGACACCAGGAGGTACGCTGCGGAGAAACAGGCTTCATCTCTCTCCAACTCCTGTGGCTCCAGATAATACAACCAATTTACCCGAGTCATTGCCAGAGGGCAACCACGCAACAGATGCAGGGAAAACACAGGATACGTGGAGTCTGTGTCCCAACACAACCAACAGCCTTTTGTGAACAGCCTCTTTTATAATTGCTCTAAAGGAGAGGCTTCATGTTTAGAAGTATTTATTCTGCTATAAATACTGTAACGTGCATGGATAAGTAGACACGTTAGTTCTTGACTAACGGGTCGGACCCTTTAATCGACTGGTTAACGTTGTCGCTTCCGGAGTGGGAAACACGGGTTCACGTCCCGGCTGTGGCGACGGTCCACTGGACTGCCCCCCGAATTCGCTACATTGGTGTCAGAAGTGGGATGGTGACCGTGAGGTCATCGGAAGCGCGTGCGCCCAGCGGCGTGAGGGAGTTGATCCCGAAGGAGGCGGGTAGTGTAACGTGCACGGATAAGTAGACACATTGGTCCTTTATTAACAAGTCGGACCCTTTAGTCGACTGGATAACGTAGTCGCTTGCGGAGTGGGAGACACGGGTTCGCGTCCCGGCTGTGGCGACGGTCTACCGGATTGCCCCCCGAATTCGCCACAATACTGCGGTATTTACTAGCCAGGCAAGGAACAAAAAAAAATAGGTCATATTTTCGACGGTTTTTAAAAAATAAAATTAAAATTTCAGAAGTTCTTCAAGACAATTTAGAAAATGTAACGTGTATTTACACTGAGAAGCAAGACAACTTTTTTTTTATAAAAAAAAATGCAAAAATTATTTTCTTCCTCGTTATGAAGCCAGGCGTCAGCGATGCAGAGCGGCACGGCGTGTAAATAAGCAGTTAAAACACGTCTGCATGTGGAAACGGACTACGTGTTATAACCGCGGCCTATGTCAGATCTCTGAAAAGGTCTTCAACGGTCGGCAAACTTTGATCACGTGTTGCGCTGTATTTTTTTTTGGCGCCTGCATTTTATAGAATGTAAAAAAATATATATTTTTTTAACTTTTTCTCAAAATGTTGTTTTGATCGTCAAAATAAACCACGTAGAATTTTCGAAAGTGTATTTATAAATTCCGCATTTTCATTTTTTTCCGCCTTCTTTTTGGAAAACCGTCGTCTCGTTCGGCCCACTCGGCCGCTGACGTCACGCCGACGCGGAAGTACAGTCGCCTGCCTCCGGAGCCAGCTGGCTGGGTCTGGGCGTGAGATCTGGGCTCGGTTCGTCGCTTTACCAGTTTTGGTTCATTCATTCCTCTGACGGGGAGCCACGATGTTGAGCGGCGCGTCGACGGCGGTCGAAACGCAACAATCTACGCTGTCGAGATATTTGGACGGGGAGTTTTGGCAGTTCAAAGATGACATCCGCGAAGACATCCGCCGATGCGAGCTGTTCCACCAGACCAGGTACAGGCTCTTCCTCTCCCCCACACACACTGTTCGCTGCGCCGTTTTGATTTTCAGTCTCTTATTTCTATCATTTTCCCCCCCTGGTCATATTTGCAACATGCGGTTTGTCTAAAAAACATCTTCTTAGTGGACGGAGCAAGAGGTTGTCCAGAGTTGGTCCTTCCTGCGCGCGCACAGCTGTGGCTCCATGCACGTTTGCGCAGATGCACAGATTAGATTACAGATGTGGTTTAATCCGTCGTGATTAATGCTGTAAAACCTGCCCCCAAATTTTGCGAAGACAACTGCAATCCGTTTATAGCCATCTTGATTGAGGTTTAATATCCTTATTCAGTGTAATTAGTAGGGAAAAAAACCGTGAACTACATTTTTATTAACAGATGAGGCAAAATAATTATTTTAAAATCTGGACAACACAGTTGGCCCTTGAAAAGCCATATCCACTGTTGGTTTAAAAATGTGTAATTTCAGTGTTTAGCAGGGTAAGTCACAGAATTCAAGGACAACTTTAAATTTCCCCCCCTATACTATAGCTTTGACCTGACATTAGACCAGACCAGAGACCTGACCATGGAGAGAGTGTACTATGTCATGCAGACGCCTCTCATGCGACAGCACTTCAGAGATCAGGTACAGCATCTTTCAGCGCATCCACTAAATGATGAACACAGAAAGTTGTCAGACAACATTTTCCTGAGACAAGTCAGAATTTCGGCACCTCTCTTTCAGCTGCTTCTCCTGAGAGGGACTTTGTTGATGGCAGTTGCCTCTATTCAAAGGTGTAAAATCATTTGTAGTGACCCCCACATGTCTGTTTGTCTTTCTGGTTATCTGTCCGTCCTTGTCCATCTGTCAGTTGATCTGTCAGTCTGTTGGTGGATGTGATATATCATTCTGTTTGTCTTTGTGTTTATTTTTCTGTCTGTCTTTCTATTTCACTCTCTATTTGTCTGTCTGTCTCAATGTCTTTCTTTCTTTCTCTCTGTTTCACTCTCTCTGTCTGTCTCTGTCCCTTTCTGTCCCAAATGATATCTCATTGTCTTATTTTCAGGTAACAGAGAAACAGCGAGGTTTTATAGCCAAGAGTCTGGGCTTAACAGAAGTCATCTGTTCTGCTGATATGACGACTGGAGTAAAGGTAGGAGAAACACACACACACACACACACACACACACACACACACACACACACAAACACAGGCAGATGCTGATAGGAGCTATCAGCAAAGAAATTGAGAATTATGTAACCCCACTTTTATTTGCCTGAGTACACATGGAAGTAGGACACATTGTAATTACAAATTTTCCAGTTTCCTTTTATCTGTAAGAGATACACACACATAAAAGCTATGAATGCTCAAAGCCATGCGCATGCAATGTGGGGTCCATGGAGTTGTTTTTTTGTTTTTGTTTTTTTGAGGTAGGGGTGCCTGGCTCAAGAGCATGTCGGCAGTGATGGTAAAGCTCATAGATGTGAATGTTAGTAGAATGCCGTTGCCACCCACTGAACAGTTTTAAAAAAAAAGGTTTTGTAATTTGCACCTTGTGTCCATAAACCCCCTTCCCAGCTTGTATCAGATACTTCTGTAAGCAAACTACATTGGCTACATTGGCTGCAACTCTTAAGTATACAGAAACTCAATGCAGCCATTGTGCTCCCATAAAATATACAAAACAAAAAAGGAGTATCCTATGACACACACTTTCTTTCACCCCCCCCACACACACCCATTATCCAAACCGCTTATCCTGCTCCCAGGGTCGTGGGGATGCTGGAGCCTATCCCAGCATTTCCAGTACTGTTTTCCCCTAAAACTGTCAGTGCAGATTATGACCGTGTTTTCTCAGCCTTCTTCCGTTTATAACACTCAAATTGGCAGTATATACTCAAAATGAAGCAGAACCTTTCGAACAAAAAGACACGTATCGAACGAGAGACGAGTGAAAAGAAGCAGTGTGTTGTGTCTGCATGGTGTGGTGTGTGCATGCACCTGGTGCCAGCAGGTCCAAATATCACATGGTTGGTTGACGGTTGATCGGCGGGGCAAAGTTCAACTTCTATTTCATTTCCTGTCTCTGACTGAACTCCGACTGGCTACATCGTCGTGGAAAAATGAGCACGTTTGAAGGAAGACTCACTGTGCTCATGTGGGGATACCCCCATCATTATGATTAATCACAGATATTTTAGAGACAAATTCCATATTAGCCGGTAATACCTGCCTCATAATCATTCTGTTCCCCCTCCTGCAGTGTGGAGTGACAGAAGGAAGAATGAAGAGTTTGTACTGAGTGTACTGACCACGCTTTTCAGGGACATTTTAGACGGCGTTTCTTTTTAGGAAAGTTCTTTTTTCATTTCGAGGATACTGCTCACCGTACACTGGTGATCCCCTGACACAGACATTAACGAATAAATACAATGCAAGAATAGAAAAAAATCTGCTAGGAAGAAAAAAAAAATCTTCTGCCATATGATGATATAATTTGTTTATACAAGTGGTTCTAAATCTTATTTGCCATCTGAAACAAATACAGCAGCATCTATTTCAAACCTTTGTGCAACTTCCTGTTCCAAGGTTGAAGTTACAGAATGGTAAACGTTGTCACCAAATGCTGATTTTTAAAATTTTTCCTTCTCAGGCTACTTTACAGGAATAGTTACTTAAAACGGCACGGTGGCCCAGTGGTTAGCGCGGTCGCCTCACAGCAAGAAGGTCCTGGGTTCGAACCCCGGGGTTGTCCAACCCTGGCGGTCATCCCAGGTCGTCCTCTGTGTGGAGTTTGCATGTTCTCCCCGTGTCTGCGGAAGGTTTTCTCCAGGTGCTCTGGTTTCCTCCCACTATCAAAAAGACATGCATGTTAGAGTTTATACTCCTGTCTGTGCCCCTGACCGAGGCGTGGCGAGACAAACTGGCGTTGGACCCGGGTGCTGCACAGCGGCTGCCCACTGCTCCTAGCTACACAGCTAGGATGGGATAAATGCAGAGAAAAAAAAAAGGAGCCTAGCGGTATCGCATTTAACTGCTATCATGTCTTCCACGACTGTCTTGAGAGTTGCGCTTGCATTGAATTATTTGTACTTGTATATTCATATTTCATATCTGCGTAAGACATTATTTGAAAAGGTAAGCTCAAATTGTATTTGTGTATCGCCTGAAAATGTGCAAAACAGATTTGAACACACAACTCGGTTGTAATCTTGATGGTCTTTGGAAATATATTTCCACAGCAAGTGTTGTGACACGTAACATGCGTGCATGCACACATAAACAGACACCATAAACTGCATTATGTAACATGTGTTTTTTGTTTTTGTACCAGCTAGGAGTGATCTGCGGTTTGTATGGTGGGGCTGTCATCAACCTGGGCAACCCAGAGCAGAAAGACAAATGGTACCTGCCTGTCAGCGTAAGTGTGTATATACATACACACACACACACACACACACACACACACACACACACACACACACACACACACATATGCACATGCCCTACAGGTATACAATATTCACATGAGGTGTTTGGATGTTGTTGCTTGTTCTTAACTCTGTTTCTGATTTGGGGTGTGTGTGTGTGTGTGTGTTTGTGTGTTAGGATCTAGAGTTCACAGGGATGTTTGCAATGACAGAGCGGGGTCACGGAAGCAATGTGAGAGGCATCCTGACAGAGGCACAGTATGACCCCTCAACAGAGGTACACACACACACACACACACACACACACACAGCCATTACTGGCTCAAAGACAACCAGTAAAATATTTTCACTACTGACCACCGTCAGCAACCAGCAGTAAGAATCGAAGCTAAGTGGCAAATTTGTCTCCTCTTACACAAGACTGCGTTACAACCCTACTCCCCCATGCCCCATCCCCTTGAGCAATGGTGGGCTGCAGGTGGCTCAACTAGCACTGACAACACCTCACAATTTTACCAGCAAGCTAACGCAGAGGTCCCTCGAAAATGTCATGTGATGAGGTAATATTCTGTAAAGCACCGCACAGTCTTTCAGCTTACTAGACATAGCTATATATTTAATGATAATGCTGCTTACCTGTCCTACGAGGCGCTTTTCTTAAAGCTGCGGTTGGGCAAAAATTCCATAATAACCTTTCAGCAAGTGGTCTGAGAGAAAACTAGACTTCTGCACCTCCTCTTGGCTCTGTATTCAAGCTTTATAAGATCCAGCCCGGAAGATTTTAGCCAATCACGGGTCATTTCAAAGAGCGGGCATTCCTATTGGCTGTTCTACAACTGCAGATGCCTGTGTACATGATCAATTCACATCCACCCTGCCCGCCAGTCGCTTGTGGTTGTAACCCTATCCCTTAATGAAAATCAACAAGACCACCTCGAAATGGCTGCTTCACATGAACAATATTAGTGTAAGCTGAAAAACATATTTTTTACATGGATAGATTATCAACTATGATACAAGTTTCACAAGTCCTGCTTTAACGTTTCCTGCAGAAGTCATTTGGTGAGAGGGGCTAAGCGGAGTGATCTACTACTATTACTTTTGGCTGCTCCCATTAGGGGTCGCCACAGCGGATCATCCTTTTCCATCTCTCCCTGTCCTCTGCATCTTCCTCTGTCACACCAGCCACTTGTATGGCCTCCCTCACCACTTCCATAAACCTCCTATTTGGCCTTCCTCTTTTCCTGTTCCCTGGCAGCTCCATCTTCAGCATCCTTCTCCCAATATACCCAGTATCACTCCTCTGCACATGTCCAAGCCATCTTAGTCTTGCCTCTCTTGCTTTGTCTCCAAACCATCCAACCTGAGCTGTCCCTCTAATATACTCATTCGTAATCCTGTCCTTTGTCGTCACTCCAATGACATTTAAAAAAATTCCACTGGGAACCTGTCTGGCCCAGGTACTCCAATGAAAATCTTAGCATCTTCAACTCTGCCAGCTCCAGCTCCGCCTCCTGTCTTTTTGTCAGTGTCACTGTCTCCAAACCATATAACAGCTGGTCTCACAACCATCTTGTAAACTTTCCCTTTAACGCTTGCTGGTACCCTTCTGTCATGAATCACTCCCGACACTCTTCTCCACCCACTCCATCCTGCCTGCACGCTCTTCTTCACCTCTCTTCTGCCCTCCCCGTTACTTTGAACAGTTGGCCCCAAGTATTTAAACTCATACACCTTCGTCACCTCTACGCCTTGCATCCTCACCATTCCGCTGTCCTCCCTCTCATTCATGCACCGTCTTACTCCTACTGACTTTCATTCCTCTTCTCTCAAGTGCATACCTCCACCTCTCCAGGCTCTCCTCAACCTGCACCCTACTCTCACTGCAGATCACAATGTCATCCGCAAACATCATCATCCACGGAGACTCCTGCCTGATCTCGTCCGTCAACCTGTCCATCACCATTGCAAACAAGAAAGGGCTCAGAGCCGATCCTTGATGTAATCCCACCTCCACTTTGAACCCATCTGTCATTCCAACTGCGTACCTTACCATTGTCACACTTCCCTCATACATATCCTGACCACTCCTACATACTTTTATTCAACTCCCGACTTCCTCATACAATACCACACCTCCTCTCTCGGCACCCTGTCATGTGTTTTCTCTAAATCCACAAAGACACATTCAACATTCTCTAAGAAAACGTCACATCTGTAGTGCTCTTTCATGGCATGAAACCATACTGCTGCTCACTAATCGTCACCTCTCCTCTTAACCTAGCTTCTATTACTCTTTGCCATAGCTTCCTGCTGTGGCTGATCAACTCTATGCCTCTGTAGTTTCTACAGCTCTGCACATCGCTCTTATTGAAAATCGGTACCAGTATGCTTCTTCTCCACTCCTCAGGCATCCTCTCACTTTCCAAGATTGTGTTAAACAAACTAGCTAAAAACTCCACTGCCATCTCTCCTAAACATCTCCATGCCTCCACAGGTATGTCATCTAGACAAACCCCTTTCCACTCTTCATCCTCTTCATAGCTGCCCCCACTTCCTCCTTGTTAATCCACCGCACTTCCTGATTCACTATCCCTACATCATTCAACCTTCTCTCTCTCATTTTCTTCATTCATCAGCCCCTCAAAGTACTCCTTCCACCTTCTCAACACACACTCCTCGCTTGCCAGCACATTTCCATCTCTATCCTTGATCGCCCTAACTTGCTGCACATCCTTTCCAGCTCAGTCCCTCTGTTTAGCCAATCGGTACAAGTCCTTTTCTCCTTCCTTAGTGTCTAACCTCTCATACAACTCGCCATATGCCTTTGCCTTTGCCTTTTCCTTTGCCACCTCTCTCTTCACTTTACGCTGCATCTCCTTGTACTCCTGTCTACTTTATTCATCTCTCTTGACTATTCCACTTCTATTTTGCCAGCCTCTTCCTCTGTAAACTTTGCTGTACTTCCTCATTCCACCACCAAGTCTCCTTGTCTTCCTTCCTCTGTCCTGATGACACACCAAGTACCTACTTCCTAGCTGTCTCCCTCACTATTTCTGCAGTGGTTGCCCAGCCATCTGGCAACTCTTCACTACCACCCAGTGCCTGTCTTAACTCCTGCCTGAACTCCACACAACAGTCTTCTTCTTCAACTTCCACCATTTGATCGTTGGCTCTGCCTTCACTCCCCTTCTTCTTGGTCTCCAAAGTCATCCTACAGACCACCATCTGATGCTGCCTAGCTACTTTCTCCCCTGTCACCACCTTGCAGTCTCCAATCCCTTTTAGATCGCACCTCCTACATATGATATATTCCACCTGTGCACACTTTCCTCCACTCTTATATGTCACCCTGTGTTCCTCCCTCTTCTTGAAATATGTATTCACCACAGCCATTTCCATCCTTTTTGCAAAATCGACCACCATCTGTCCTTCCTTATTCCTCTCCTTGACACCATACCTCCACATCACCTCTGTTCCCTGTTCCCTTTACCAACATGCCCACTTCACCAAGTCCACTCCAATCACCACTCTCTCCTCCTTTGGTACATTCTCCATCACTTCATCCAACTCACTCTAGAATTCGTCTTTCTCTTCCGCCCGATAAAATTCCATGAATGTTATCAGTGCATATGCCTCTCAAGTTGGGCTTAGCGGAGTGATACGAGGCAACAGAGAGAGGTGGAAGGATTTACATTAAAATGTTCAATGTTACCTACTGCAGCTTTAAGAGTTGTGTTGCAACTTGCAAAGCTTCTTCATATTGGAATATTTAAATGTGCAGCAACTCGTAGTTTTTCAGAAGGTCATGGAGTTCTTTTTTTTGTTGTTTTTAAAACCTGTGCTGTCCTCAAGCTTAGTATACAACACAGGGAATTGTATGCCAATGAGTCCTAGACAGAGTTAATCTGTAAGTGGAGTTCAGCTTCTCCACATGCAAAGGCAACCTTTACTAATTTTCACGAACCACCTAAAATAACTCCATCCTTCGGATGATCTGTGGGATGACAAGAGCACAGGGTTTTTGTTATACATTTATAGCTGCCACCGGTCCCCCTCTTCTGCATGTTTGATCAGCTAAACAACCAGTCGGCATGGCTTCTCCAAGAGGAAGACAATCACCACAAGTGAGACAAGGAAACTTAGAAACAAAAATGACAACTTGTGTCTGATAAGACATAGAAACAGATGCTGAGAAGTGTTTGACAAAGCGTAATTAGATCAATCTTATCAATATCAGTTTAGGATAGCAGGTATAGCAATAAAGAGTCCACCAGAAAAAAAAGGAGGAGAAAGGGCTTCAGTGTTCCAGGGATTGTGTAAGGCAGATGCTAGCAGTGTGTATGTGAAGTGTCCACTTGTGAGTGCATGGGATTAATCCTAGTAAATTCTGATGTCTGAGATCCTCGACTTGTCATAGTGCTTCCAAACAGCAGACAGGCTCTGACACCACCCACGGGCCCCACAGTTGTGCAGACACCCCATGACCAAGAGAACAGTCACAGCCCAAAGCACTGTGACCCCAGAGGAACACCGATCCCATGAGGGGGCCAGTAGCCCACAAAGCAGCAGCCCCGCATGCCCCCGAGGAGCACAAACCAGTCCCCAAAAGCACAAGCCGAGCCCATACCCCAGAGGCAATCCACACCCGATTTAGGGGTGCCTATATTTCATTGAATGAATCAACTTTGTTTTTGGATAATGCCACTAGTCTTTCCCTTGAGATATATTCTATTAATCTGTGTAACCATTTTGATGTGCAGCCCATCAAAATGGTTTCCTGGAGTTTGGGTGTTTCCACTGAGGAGAAATCTCTGAGAAGACAAACTGATGGGTAAACTGGAATGCAGTGGCCTAGGAGAGCGGATAGTTTATTAATTATGTTGGTCCAGAATGTTTGAATAGGTGGGTACAGCCAAATGCTGTGGTATTGAGTGTACAATGGGCAAGTGTCTTTCTCTAGGAATCCCATTTGGAACATTTTGGTGCTGGGTGATATGTGCTCTGTGTAAGACTTTGTACTGGATAAATTGCATTTTTTCATTGTTGGTCATAGAAAACGTGTTATTGCACATATACTTCCAGATAAAAGTTAAAATTTTACTGATTTTACCTTTAAAGGGGAATTTCAGAGATGGTTTTTTTGTATTTGCAATCATTACTGATCAGTAATGAAGTAGATTGAAGCATAAATCCCTCATTGTGTTCTCTATTAATGGAGGAATAAGTGTTCAGTCTTTCCCACAGCGCCTACACGTACCAGAGGCATCGCTGCACGTAAGCCTGTATATCGTCGTAGTCCATAACATCCTCTGTGCTAGTGTGGGACATCATTTCCACCACCAGAAACATAGCGTAGCCAAGAGAATGATGATGTGTTTCTTGAATGGTGTGTTTGGAGTAGATTAGAGTATTAGAAACCCTGCTAGACTGTATTTAGTTTTTCTGGCCGCCAACTGACGTCACCATATGTCACTTGGTGGCTTGCAAAAAAACCCAACTTTGTTTCACTGCCACTCCAGAGATGCAGGAACAACTTCAAGTGTTTTTCATATGCTATCCCTGTTGCAGATTGGCAGAGATAAGGCTGAAAATTGATGAATTTTCCCATAAACGGAATGCGCGAAACATGGCAAATGATTGACCAAAGTGGTATTCAACAGTACAAATAAAATATAAATGTATTTGAATTATGTGTGCCTGGGTGTGTGCATGTAACTTGACATATCAAAAGATGTTTGTTTGCATCAGGTTATTCTTGTGTGTGCTTTGAAGGATTTCTGCACATGCCACAGATGTATATTTACATTTTAAAAAAAATATTTTTTCCTAAGATAAAAAAAACCCACTGTTTTTCTGGATTTTTGGGGCTCAGTGGAAAGTTACAAATGCGATGTTCAGTTGTTTGGGCATGTCATTGATTAATAAAAGGAAGGACTGTGGGAATGATGTGTATGTGTGTATTTGTGTGGGAAGGAGTGGCGAGTGGAGGGTGCCCTTTTTTTTGTTTTTTTGTTGCTTAAGCCACTGCCCACCAAAATGTCTGCACACCCTGCTCTCTGTCATTCTGTCTATTTAAACTCTCTTTCTCTTTATTATCCCACTACCTCTCTCTCTCACTCACTCTCTCTCTCATATATCTAATTTTATCTATCTAGGAGTTCATCATTAACACACCCTGTGTTGACGCCCAGAAGATGTACATTGGGAACTGCATGAAAGGGAACCATGCTTCTGTCTTTGCTCAGCTCACTGTCAATGGGGAGACACAGGGTTGGTATGCAGCAGTCTGTTACCAAGTTCAACTTATTGTCATGTGTAGAATACAATGAAATTCCTGTGCTCTGGCTCTCTCTGTCTTAAAACAAAGGATACAAGCACAAAAGACTCACCATCCCAATATATATATATATATGCTTAGCACAAAAAGTAAGGAAATTTGTTTTTGGTAGATTATTTCTTTGTTGTAACAATGCTTCTTGGCAATAAATCTTATACCGATGGAAAGCCTGTTTATCTCCCTTTTAAATGGTGCCATATTTGTAAGGAACATGCATTTGTGGGATGAGCAGCAGAGCTGAGTATGTGGGTTATGCCCATGAAAAATTTTGCAAATCTTCTCTGCGCATGCCAAACACCTAATTTTGCTGTTGCTATTGACTCTTGTTTTGAGCTTCTGGTACCCCAGGTGCTGACAATCAGGTGCCTGATATGAGATTTATTGCCAAGAAGCATTGTTACAACAAAGAAATAATCTACCAAACACAAATTTCCTTACTTTTTGTGCTACGTTTATATATATCTATATATATCTATATAGATATATATAGATATATATAGATATATAGATATGTGTGTGTGTGTGTGTGTGTGTGTGTGTGTGTGTGTGTGTGTGTGTATACACACACACAGTACAAGATAACAGCAATGTAATGTAATATGGGTGCATAAGCTATTCAGCAACCTGACTGTCTGTGGAAAGAAATTATTACTGAGACAGGTGGTGTGTGATTTGATGCTCTGTTAACGTCTTTTAGATGGAAAGAGCGAGAACAGAACATGAGCGGGGTGGCTGGTGTCCTTAATGATGTTTTGGACTTTCCTTTTGCAGTGAGTGGTATAAATATTGTGAAGTTGTGGTAGTTCTATGCCATGAATGAAGAAAATGAGAGAGAGAAGGTTGGATGATGTGGGAATAGTGAATCAGGAAGTGTGGTGGATTAGTAAGGAGGAAGTGAGGGCAGCTATGGAGAGGATGAGGAGTGGAAAGGCAGTTTGTTCTGATGACATACCTGTGGAGGCATGGAGATGTTTAGGAGAGATGGCAGTGGAGTTTTTAGCTAGATTGTTTACCAAAGTCTTGGAAAGTGAGAGGATGCCTGAGGAGTGGAGAAGAAGCATACTGGTACCGATTTTCAAGAATTAGGGCGATCTGAAGAACTGTAGCATCTACAGAGGTATAAAGTTGATCAGCCACAGCGTGAAGATATGGGAAAGGGTAATAGAAACTAGGTTAAGAGGAGAGGTAGTGATTAGCAAGCAGCAGTATGGTTTCATGCCATGAAAGAGCACTACAGTTGTGATGTTTGCTTTGAGAATGTTGATGGAGAAGCACAGAGTTGGTCAGAAGGAGTTACATTGTGTCTTTGTAGATTTAGAGAAAGCATATGACAGGGTGCCGAGAGAGGAGGTGTGGTATTGTATGAGGAAGTTGGGAGTTACAGAGAAGTATGTAGGAGTGGTGCAGGATATGTATGAGGGAAGTGTGACAATGGTGAGGTGTGTGGTTGGAATGACAGATGGGTTCAAGGTGGAGGTGGGATTACATCAAGGATCGGCTCTGAGCCCTTTCTTGTTTGCAATGGTGATGGACAGGTTGACGGACGAGATCAGGCAGGAGTTTCCGTGGACTATGTTTGCGGATGACATTGTGATCTGTAGCGAGAGTAGGGTGCAGGTTGAGGAGAGCCTGGAGAGGTGGAGGTATGCACTGGAGAGAAGAGGAATGAAAGTCAGTAGGACAAGATGGAATACCTATGCGTGAATGAGAGGGAGGACAGCGGAATGGTGAGGATGCAATGAGTAGAGGTGATGGAAGACGTATGAGTTTAAATACTTGGGGTCAACTGTCCAAAGTAACGGGGAGTGCAGAAGAGAGGTGAAGAAGAGAGTGCAGGCAGGGTGGAGTGGGTGGAGAAGAAGAGTGTCAGGAGTGGTTTGCGACAGAAGGTTACCAGCAAAAGATGAAGGGAAGGTTTACAAGATGGTTGTGAGACCAGCTATGTTATATGGTTTGGAGACTGTAGCGCTGATGAGAAGACAGGAGGCGGAGCTGGAGGTGGCAGAGTTGAAGATGCTAAGATTTTCACTGGGAGTGACGAAGAAGGACAGGATTAGGAACGAGTATATTAGAGGGACAGCTTGAAGGTTTGGAGATAAAGCAAGAGAGGCAAGATTGAGATGGCTTGGACATGTGCGGAGGAGAGATGCTGGATATATTGGGAGAAAGATGCTGAATATGGAGCTGCCAGGGAAGAGGAAAAGAGGAAGGCAAAGAGGAGGTTTATGGACATGGTGAGAGAGGCTGGCGTGGCAGAGGAAGATGTGGAGGACAGGAAGAAATGGAAACAGATGATCCACTGTGGTGACCCCTAACAGAAGCAGCCGAAAGTAGTAGTAGTAGTAGTAGTAGTAGTGTGGTAGTTCCATGCCAGTGATTTTTGCTGATGTCTTTACAGTCATTTGAAGCAGTCTGCAGTCAGGTTGCCAAACCACACTGTGATACAGCCTGTCAAGATACTCTCGATGGTGCTGCAATAAAAGTTCACAAGAGTTTTGGCACTCATACCAAAACTCTTGAGATGCCTCAGAAAATACAGTCTCTGCTATGCCTTCTTGAGGATGCAATTGGTGTTGAGAGCCCATGTGAGGGTAAACCGAGATATCTAAAACCGTCCACAATTCCAAAAGATGACCCATTGATGGAAAATAGCGATATGATTTTTTTCTGATCTTATTAGTCCAATCACTGTGGTGTCATCTGCAAATTTAATGATGCTGTTATTGTCATATTTGGCAACACAGTCGTGTGTAAACAGACTGTACAACAGGGGACTGAAACAGCAGCCCTTACCTGAGGTGCGCCAGTCCTAAGAACTAATGTAGAGGAGTATGTTTTACCTATTCTCACTGTCTGGGACCTGCCTGTCAGGAAATCTAATAGCCATTACGGATAGAATTTCCTAGACCAAGACCTCTGAGTTTCAGCACCAGTTTGGATGGTACAGTTGTATTAGAAGCAGAGCTGTAATCAAAAAAACAACATTCTGACAAGAGGTATTTTTCTTTTCAACGTGTACTAAAGCAATATGTAGAGAAAGTGAGATAGCGTTATCTACAGATCTTTTGGAACAGTATGCAAACTGTAATGGGTCAAGGGTAACAGGATTTTTACATTTTATATGTGATATAACTAATCTTTCCAGACACTTCATAATAACAGAGGTCAACGCAACAGGTCGGTAATCATTAAGGGAAGATACAGGTGTTTTTTTAGGTACAGGCACAGTGGTGGTTTTCTTACAACACAGTGGGACCACACACAATGACAGGGACAGGTGAAAAATGTCAGTAAAAACCTGAGATAGCTGAGTGAAACATGCCTTGAGGACATGGGAAGGGAGGCCATCTGAGCCCACAGCTTTACGAACCTTAACCCTTTAAAAGTTTTACTCACATCAGCCCCTCAGCAGGTTGGCACGGTGACCCAGTGGTTAGCACTGTTGCCTCACAGCAAGAAGGTCCTGGGTTCGAACCCCAGGCCATCCCAGGTCCTTTCTGTGTGCAGTTTGCATATTCTCCTTGTGTCTGCGTGAGTTTCCTCCGGGTGCTCCGGTTTCCCCCCACCATCAAAAAGACACGTGTGTTAGGGTTAATGCCTGTGCCCCTGAGCAAGGCAATGGAAAGAAGAACTGGAGTTGGTCCCCGGGTGCTGCAGCTGCCCACTGCTCCTATACAATAGGATGGGTTAGATGCAGAAAACAGTCATTGTAAGAATACAGTTCGTTGTAAGAACACAATGACAAAATAAAGTGGCTTTCTTTTCTTCATTCCTTCTTCTCTGTCACCTGTAGATCAACTTCATCAGTGGGCACTGTGCTGTTGTCACTGGGTCCAAGTTGTGAGCTCCAAAGCGGGCATAGAAGTTGTTAAGCTCATCTGGGAGAGAGGCAAAGGTGTTGATAGCCTCACTGGGTTTAGATTTATAATCCGTAATCGCCTTGCACTGCGAGTCACAGCCACTGTAGTAATTTTCCAGTTTGTCCCCATATTGTGTTTTAGCAGTTTTGAAGGCTCTTCTTAAGTCATACCTGGATTTTTTTTTTTTAGCATTCCTTGTCCCCCAGTTTAAAAGCAGTGGTAAGCTCCCTCAACCTCAGGCGAATATCACTGTTAATCCAGGGTTTCTGGTTGGGGTCGGAGCAAATAGACCGTACTGGGATGGTTATCCACACAGAATCTAACATAGCCAGTAACCAATTCAGCAAACTCATACAAACTCAAGGCTGAATCCTTAAAGACTGACCAGTCTGCTTATCAAAACATCCCTGAAGTTTGGATTCATGTTCTGTAGTCCAGCACTGTACTGTCCTCACAGTGGGCTGCACCGACCCCACTTCCTGCTTGTAGGCAGGAAGCAAGAGCACTGACAGGTGGTCAGATTTCCCAAAGGGAGGTCGTGGGATAGACCTGTAAGCTGCCTTGACCATGTAGTAGCAGTGGCCGAGAGTCTTATTGCCTCTGGTTGGGCAGGGGACATTTTGGTAGCATTCTTTATCTGTCAGTGAAACCCCTAAACCTGTGTGTTGGTGTCTTGCTCTATCTATTAAGCTTCACAGGGGAAGGAACCCCTAACCTCTGGCAGTGTTAGTGCCCTGCCTTATCCACTGAGCTATGCAGGAAACACCCCCCCCTTCCTGATTTAATGAGTCTGTTGTGTTTTTGGATTTAAAAAAAAAGGTGAACCTTTTCTGCAAGGGAACCACTTCTTCCTAAAACATGGATTTTCTTTCCTCTGTCTGCCTGTGAAGGACCGCATTGTTTCATCGTACCAATCAGAGATAGACATGGAGTGATGCACCCAGGGGTAACAGCCATTGACATGAGGCATAAAGAAGGTACGACCTGACAGCATTCTATTCTATTCTATTCTATTCTATTCTATTCTATTCTACACCTAGCCAGGAAAGTCAAATTGAGACTGAAATCTCATTTGTAAACTAGCTCTTACAGAAAGGCAGTATGCAAAAAATATGCAAATTTTAAAAAAGAACAAAGAACAGAAAGAAAAATATGAAACAGCATTAGATCAGAATACGGTATTTTCTTAGGTACTCTTCCATCTGCTCAGATTCTAATCTTACCTCATAGTTTCAGGTTTCAAGTTTCAAGTTTATTTGTCATACGAGTTTACGCTTATTCTCGTAATATAATGCTTGTTTTGCTGGCTCAATACACAAGTGGGAATTAAAAGTACTTCTAAAAGTACTTGGAGAACTCAAGGTGCAAAGAACAAGATACATGTACAGTCAGTGCAGACTTTGGCTGTACTATGTTGGACAGTGCTGCAGTAGAGAATGTCTGCACAATAGTAAGGTGACATATGCAGTGGTATTGTAAACAGTAAACTTGTGCAAATGGCAGATTGTGCGGTCGGTAACAGCAACCATAATGGGTGTGTCATCATATAGATGGAATGTGTATATACCTGCCATCTATATGATGGCAAGGCCTTATTTGTTTGCTAAATCTGTTCAAAATCCCCATGACGATTTTACAACTTACACCATCTAGATTTTGAATTCTCACAGGTTCCTGAACTGAAGTAATGCAAATTCATTATTTTGCAATTTTGTGTTGGTGCCGTTGTGTCTATTCGCTGTGTTCTTCACTTTCTGTCTAACCTTCTGACCTTTAACTTTTCCCTCTCTCTTCCTGTCTGTGTTACCCCCACATTTATCTGTCCACCATCTCTCTATCTTCCAGGTTTACATGGGGTAGACAACGGGATCCTAATCTTTGACAATGTCAGAATACCTCGGGAAAACCTACTCAGCAGGTCAGTCACACACACACACACACACATACACAGAGGCAGATAAACACAAACACGGTCAGAGACACACACATACATCGTCATAAGCACACACACAAAATGCATCCATAGCAAGAGCACACACACACACACACACACACACACACACACACACACACACACACACACACACAAGTAGTGTACACGCACACATATTGTACACACACATAGAGACATATATTTTGATGATTTTGTCTCTTGGTATCTCGGGCACGACCCTGCCAAGCCAGAAGGCAAACAGTCACTACATTTGTGTGTTTTCAAAGGTTGAAGGTCTACTCCATGTCTTCAATTTTATATTTTCATGCTACTGAATTCTGTAATAATGTTAACAACAACAATAATAATGATCATGTGAACATGTATGTGTGTTCCAGGTTTGGCAGCGTGTCTGCGGATGGTGTGTACTCTTCCCCCATACAGAATAAGAGTCATCGGTTCAACGCCATGCTGGCAGCACTGACGCCCACCAGACTGGCCCTGACTGTGCAAGCCATGGCGGGTATGAAGGTAGGGGAGCAGTTGGACACTTTAGCCACTAGGGGCAGCGTCGTTTCCATTTAAATTAGAGCGGTGTGGTCGACAATGATTGAATTTAAAAAGACATTAACTGAGGTAATGAAATAAGTTCAGGTAATAATTCATATTCACAGAAAATATATAGAGGATTAAAAATAAACTTTTGGATATCTAATTGTCAGAAATAATAAAAAAGATAGTTATTTTGTTGAAAATTGCTGCAACTACTTGGAGCTCTCTGTGGATGAACTGAAGGAGGGGTCAGATTGCTCCATGAACTCATTTCAATAAAGAAAATAAATATAATTCCTTAACTTGACATTTAAAAGTTGGATATCTCCTGTGTGTTCAGTGATTTGGATGTTAGCTCAGCAGGTACTGGCAGTTGAGTAAAACTTTTTATACTTTTTTTTTTAATGCTGAATACATTTCACATGTTTAACCAATGCAAGTGAAACTACACTGTCAGAATTCAACAAGTGGCTTTGAAACTCACATTTCTTAACAAATACCTGCTGGTTCTTGGAAACTTTGACCCGACTCCAGGTCAGAACTAGTTTTCAATACCCAACCTTAACTGGAGATACATGCAAAATCATTCATTGCTAAAGCTAAAAGTCATTCATTCATCTTAATGAAATATAGCACACTTTCCAAATAAGTGAAATATCCAGGTAACATGTCCAGATACAGGTTGCATATTAATACTGACCTAAAGGGGGCGTAAACAGGATGCCAACATCTCATGTTTCTCTCTGTCTTACAGCTGGGCCTCATCATTGCAGTCCGGTATAGCCACAGGTACACACACACACACACATACACACATACACACACACACACACACACACACACACAAACTATTGGCCTGAATTCAACATTTATTGATTGAAAATATATATGAAAAAACGTATAATTTTTTTTAAAACATATATGTCATCGGCTGGGTGAAGAACATACAGCCAAAGACATCAATCTAATTATCTAATTAATATCCATCAGAATCTTGATCCCTGAGGTTACACTGTGCAAGCAGTGTTTAAATGGGCTATAAAACTTGACAAGCCTGATAATTGTGTGTGTATGTGTGTGTGTATGCGCACGTGCGTGCGTGTGTGTGGTGGACTGTTCCACTTAGGTTGCAATGGTAATGGATGTGGTATGTCAGCAGCTGGGTCAGATTTAAACTGCAGGCAGATTCAGTTCTTTATCCAGGCTCATCTTCTTGCTTAAAACTGTGCTGTGTCTAAGGATGACACACACTCAACAGTACATCAAATGCATCTTCAGATTCCGCTTCCGGTGTGGGAAGATGGTGGCGCGAATTCAGGTTTGCGGCGCCCTCACCCAGTACCGTCCATGCAGTGTCTTTGTCCACATCTGTGTCTAAGTTTGTCTTTATTTGACGGCTGGGAGAGCTGGTGCTGGATCGGCTGGGAGAGCTTAGTCTGCTGCGTCCTGTGGGCCCAGGGACCACGGTCCTGCCTGGAGCTGTGCCCGAAGAGGAAAAATCAAGGGCGGTCTGACAGGACGCAGAAGTGGGGCAGGCTAAGCTAACTGCTAGCCCATGCAGACCGGCAGTTCCAACAGTCATCCTGGCTGGCGTTCATTCTCATGGACAGTGATTTTTTTTTTCTTTTGTTAGTTTAGTTTACATATATGTGTTAGTTTGGATATGTGTGTTCTTGTACTTTTTGGATGTGTTTTTGTCTTTGTGTTGCACTGCTGTGGGCTGGGGGAAACGATGTTTCATTTCATGTGCGTAAGTGCATGAAACGAAATGACAGTGTTTCTGATTCTTAATCAGTCAGCAGAACTGGATTAGGTTCCATCAGGCCCACTTAAACTAGTATCTGCAATGGCCCTGGCTCGTGGTGGCTTTGTGGCTCCAATATTATATCGCCATCATTATATCACTAAGATTATGAGCCAAGTTACTAGCAAGGCGGTGGGGACTATGTTTTCCTTTGCAAGAGAAATACCAGAGTCCTCTTATGAGTCAAAGGGGCCAAAGGGTTCAGAGGGCAAACCATCTCTTTTAGCCTTAGCTATAAGTTTGATTCTCCTCACAACAACACTTATTATCAACCTGTCACCCTGTGTGTGTGTGTGTGTGTGTGCGTGCGTGCGAGTTGAGACCAGATACAGAAGTTTTCCACTGTGTAGGTGGAAGTGTGGGTGAGAGGTAGGGGAGGGGTTTCCTCTGCGGTCGGCATCCCTGAACAGAGCGACAGAGAGAGAGAACAGCGAAGGACCAAGTTGAAGAGTTTTTGTAGAGGAAAGAAAAAAAAAGACTTCCCCTGATTGCGTAAACATCCACAGCTGTGTTCTTACGCCTTTGTGTCTGTGTTCCAGACCTATCAGGAAATTGTGATTTTTGATACCATAACCACTTTCCGTAAAATCACCCTCTACCTGCAAGTATTGCAGCAACAAGGCTTTCCTTTTGTGTTTTTGAGCTACTCTCACAATATACCTCCAGGGAGCCCCTCAAGACTACAGGAGACTGAATTTTAACAAACTCTTACAAGCTTACCACAATAAAACCATCTGAAAACCTTCTTATACAGCACATTGAGTTTTGATTTGATTCATAGATATCACCAATATTGGTGCTATTATACCAAATTAACACTGAAAACATAATTGGGAATTGGCTTGCAGCTTATTTTAAAGACCAGAATGTCCAGCCCGTTTGGTGCTAGTCAAGACTGGAAACCACCGCAACAAGTTGAATATATTGTACATGCTTCTGAGGTTTTTGTGAGTTGACTCTGTTCACGTATTGGCACATAGCACTTCGCACACATTTACGCCACAGTACTGCCACACAGATGTTAGGTTCGAGATGAAACTCCAAGCACATGCACGTGCACACACATTCACACTCACACATTCACACTCACACACACACACACCAAGAGACACCTGTGTTGTTGGTTGACATTGATTCCATCAGTGATAAGGTTTCATCATGTTGCAGGTGCATACTGCTTGCATGTATGTGACTCCGTATTATACCACACCATACACGTGTATACACACACACACAGACACACACACACACACATACACACACACACACACACACACACACACACACACACACACACACACACACACACACACACACACACACGTGCGTCAGACGTAACACCGGAGATCCTCCAAAAGTAGCACTAATGAAAGAACATTCACACAAACACTTCCATACACCTACGTGCTTCCTCACCCAACAATTCATTCATCTCATATGTTTCTTTCTTCTGCCCCTCCTCCTTCCTCTCTTCGTGTATGCTAACATTTCATCGTCCTTCTCGCTCTCTCATTACTGTTTCAGGACTGTCCCATTTTAACACGTCTTATATTTCATACCTCGGTCCTGCTCAGAGATGCTGTGTTAACGTGGTTGTCTGAAAAGGAGTGATATTTTCACAGCAGCCCTCGGCACGTTAGAGTGGAGGAGGGTCACATGGAAACAGTATTTCATCTTGTCTGGCTCTTGCAGCACCACCATGGCATCTTGTCTGGCCTGTCCCTTGTCTCCCTCTCCCACCCATCTCACATGTCTATACACCTCTCTGTCTGTCTCAATGTCTATTCTAAAGTCAACTGTAGGACAAAAGTTTGTCTATTTAAAATAGTCCTCTCTCTTGCCCCCCCCCCCAGCCGTCGTCAATTTGGTCCTAAGGATAAGGACGAGGTGAAGATTATTGAACACCAGACTCAGTACCTGAGACTGATGCCTCACCTAGCAGCTGCCCTGGCTCTCACCTTCACCACCAGGTAAGCCACCGTACCAACCTACAGGTTGGTTGGTACATCATCCAAGTACGATAGGTTCAGAGGAATTGGTGTGCAATTGGTGCACGGACAATACTGATTGTTTTGTTTTTGATTTTGTTTTTCTTAATGCTTCTCTATGTTGTTACACTTTTATTGTTCAAGACAATACAACTAAAATGTATTATTATTATTATTATTGATCGACAGTTACAAAAATGCTTGGGCATCTACTTTACCTTGACATTTATCAGACTGTGATCTGGACATATTGCTGTGTATACAGTGTTTGGTGACTGTGTATTCAGGGTACATGGCTGCAGCGTTACAGAGTCCCAATAGTACATTGGATCAGGTGTATATCATAGCATATTGTAACACTGAATAAGACAAAAAGCACAGAACTGGTGCTTTGGGCCTGTGTTGCATTTCTTCCCCTGCTTCTCTTTTCTCCCCATCAGTCTTCACTTCTGTATGTAATGAAGGTAAAAAAAAAAATGCCACAAAAATGTCTTATTCGATGAAGCACACATTTAGTTGTGAGCATCTCCCCTCACGCACATACAGGACACTCTAGCTGTCACTGTTTTTAGTTATGGATGTATTTCATTTTTCAAAGGAGTCTCATCATTTGAATCAGGATCTAATTTTTAGCCAAATAAAAAAAATGGAGGGAATCACTGTAACTTTCTGGACTTTATATGAAGTCATTTCTGCTCGCACATTTCCATCCGGTGTGTACGTATGTGTCCATCTGTGACTGTTTCTATGTGTTATAGGTTTGCGGCGGCTATGATGGATGATGTCCTGTGTGGAGGAGAGAGCCTGGACAACAACAGGTCTCTACAGGCCCTGATGGCCGGACTCAAGGCCTATAGCACCTGGCAAAACATCCACTGTCTGCAGGAGTGTAGAGAGTGTACCGGGGGAATGGTCAGTGTTCGTGTGTGTGTGTGTGTGTGTGTGTGTGTGTGTGTGTGTGTGTGTGTGTGTGTGTGTGTGTGTGTGTGTGTGTGTGTGTGTGTGTGTGTGTGTGTGTGTGTGTGTGCGTGTGTGTGCGTGTGTGTGTGTGTGTGTGTGTGTGTGTGTGTTTGTGTGTGTACAACTGTTCTGCAGAAACTCTCTAGGAGCAGGGTTAGTTCTGCAGTAGTCCTAGCAGCAGCAGCTGTAAATTGATCAAATCTACAATTTTTCAAGATTGAGATCCCTGCTCTTGAGTATTTTTTGTGTATCTACTTGTAGTTTTAGTAGTAGCAGTGGTTTGTCCAGGATTATTTACATTATGTATGGCAGCATGGTGACAAAGTGACATTTAGGAGGGCACAGGATATTTTCAGGGATCTGATGAAAAGTGTAAAAAAGTGAGCATCTATTTTTTCCAAATATTATGGGCCATGAATGTCTTGGCAGCCTGAGCAGATGACAGAAGATGTGATGGGGAGAGGTGAGCTGAGCTTCTAAACTTGTGATAATTTAACAGGGGACTTTGGCAGCAACTGTTGTCAGGAAAATATAATGTTGAGCTCAACAACACTTGACACTTGAGCGCAACACTTCTATCGGTTGATCTCTATATCCAGGGTGACAGGTGGGGTGGCTAGACATTTTAGAAGGGTGGCAGCTGCAGGTGCCGCCCCATTTGCCCCACCTCTGAGTATCAATAATATACTGTTCTAACTGCATGTATGCATTTGACAGGAATTTACCATAGAAAGCCATAGCCTTGTTTTGAGTACCTGTGGGCATGTAGAAGTAGTAGGAGTTGCAGTAGTTGGAGTAGAAGCAGCAGCTGCAGTAGTAGTAGTAGTAGTGGTAGTTGTAAAAGTAGTTGTGACACCAGTAGTAGCTGTAATATTGTATTCTAATTCTAATGTATGTATTTCAGGGTTTCATGATGGAGAATCGTATTCCTGGTCTGAAGTGCGACTCAGATGTCTTTGTTACCTTTGAAGGAGACAACATGGTGATGTTGCAGGTGGGATGGCCAAAAGGTTCAAAAAGTCCCACTGAATCTAACCATTAATCATCACTAATCAACAGTTACCTTCAGAACAAAATAAACTCAGTCACTGCCAGATGATGCTATACAGCTTATAGCAATGTTCCTTATTGCTTGATTCCTGTGCTAGACTAAAGGTCAATAGTAATCCATCATTTGGCAAATCAGAATAGGCGTAGGATGTGCAGCAATACAGCATCATCTGAGTCCATCTCGACAGTGACGCTAAATATCAGGTGGACGTTGTGTGTGTTATGTCGTTTCTTGGCTTACAAAAATGTTTAAACTGATGGTAAGATGTCCATGCTTTTTGAGAATATCTGTGCTTTGTTTCCTCCCAAAATGTGGCTTTTGAGATGTGATGGGGAATGATGATTGGCAGGGATTATCTAGTAATGACAGGAGTTAATAATAGTGATTTTAATCATGAATATCGGCTCAAATCCATCAGCAAGCCTGTTGGGATGGTTTGAGATTGGAGTGGAGTGATCGAGGGTGAATTGCGATACTAATAAATACGCCTGATATTTACGACACAACAACTGCACAGGTGCTGTGTAGTGTGTGAAAATCAGCAGCTCTTTACTAGAGCAGAGTTAACAATTTCCAAATTGTTCCAAATTTCTAGGCGTCCGGGTGACGTAGCAGTCTATTCCGTTGCCTACCAACATGGGGCTCGCCCGTTCAAATCCCCGTGTTACCTCCGGCTTGGTTGGGTGTCCCTACAGACACAATTAGCCATGTCTGCAGGTGGGAAGTCGGATGTGAGTATGTGTCCTGGTCGCTGCACTAGCACCTCCTCTGGTCGGTCGGGGCGCCTGTTCAGGGAGGAGGGGGAACTGGGGGGAATTGCGTGATCCTCCCACACGCTATGTCCCCCTGGCGAAACTCCTCACTGTGTCAGGTGAAAAGAAGTGGCTTGCGACTCCACATTTATCAGAGGAGGCATGTGATAGTCTGCAGCCCTCCTCGGATTGGCAGAGGGGGTGGAGCAGTGACCGGGATGGCTCAGAAGAGTGGGGTAATTGACCAGATACAATTGGGGAGAAAAAGGGGGGAAAATCCCCCCCCCAAAAGAAAAACAAATTCCAAATTTTCAAAGCTGTAGTTGTAGCAAGGCAGCACGGTGGTGCAGTGGTTAGTGCGGTTGCCTCACAGCAAGAAGGTCCTGGGTTCGAGCCCCGGGGTAGTCCAACCTTGGTGGGTCATCCCGGGTCGTCCTCTGTGTGGAGTTTGCATGTTCTCCCCGTGTCTGCGTGGGTTTCCTCTGGGGGCTCCGGTTTCCTCCCACAGTCCAAAGACATGTAGGTCAGGTGAATTGGCCGTACTAAATTGTCCCTAGGAATGAATGTGTGTGTGTGTGTGTGTGTGTGTGTGTGTGTGTGTGTGTGTGTGTGTGTGTGTGTGTGTGTGTGTGTGTGTGTGTGTGTGTGTGTGGGCGGGCGGGCCCTGTGATGCCTGGAGGCCTGTCCAGGGTGTCTCCCCGCGCCTGCCGCCCAATGACTGCTGGAATAGGCTCCAGCATCCCTGAGAGCAGGATAAGCGGTTAAGATAATGGATGGATGGATGGTTGTAGCAAGTCAGTTATGAAGTGATAACTTTTGAAAAATGACCCACCCAAAGATATAACACACACAAATACATTTATTTTAATTTTATTTTTCATGTTCAATTACATTTTTTTTTTTACTTTGGTAGCCCATCTCCTTTTGATTGGCATCACCTTGTACTGTGTAAACTCCTGTGAGACCAGAGAGAGGTCCAGACATCAGAGACGTGTCAGGATTCAGCAGAATAACATCAGTTGTATTGTTAGGTATATCTCCACCCAGTAGTCCAATATAAATGTGTTCATGACAGAATACACCTTTGGAATCGGCCCACATGTGTGTGATGCTCTGCGTTTTCAAACTTGGACATGATGTCAACCATCTGCTTCATCTGCATCCATTCAAGACAACCCCAAGATCTGAATGAAAAGGTCTACTTTGGTTAGGCGTTGGTTACTCTGGTTAGGCTGGTTGCAGCCGTGACCAGTAGGAATGATGAAACACTCCTCAGGGGCTTCAAGTAAACAGATCCTCATTTGAACTCTGTTTCAGACTCTGCCTACTGCTGCGGTCACAAGGACTCCCAGTTCCACTTGACATTTGAATGCGGTGTTTGTCACCCGGTCCGGGCAAAACGCAATGATGAGTGGCAAGTTCAGATGCCGGCAAATCTCAAATTTTTCTCGGGCTCAAGACAGCTGGTAGATCTTGAGGTGGCTAAGTTCACATTGCGCGTTATGATCTTTCATTGTTCATTTACAAGATCTTGGCAGTAGTCTTGAGGCGAATGAACTACATTTTAAGGGCATCATGTGCTAGACGATAAAACCATGTGGTATCAAAACACCAGTTCTCTGTGGTCAAACTTGCAAAAACACAACAAAAATAAGGTTGATCAGCTCCAAAGACTGGTGCGAGGACTTCAAAAGATCACAGAGATTGTTCCAGAGACCCCAAGAGTTTAGTTTAGAGATTGGTTAGGAATAGGTGGTAGTAGATCATTGATAAATGATTTTTGTGTGTCTTTTCCCAGGTGGTGGTGCGTGAGTTGATGACTCAGTACACACGTAAGCTGGGGAGCGGCTTCGTAGGCGGGTTTATCAGAAACTGGACCAATAGCATTTCAGACAGCCTGCGAACCAGGTCAGAACAACGAGTAAGATCCAGCTTAGAAATAGCCAAGTAAAGTAAAGCAGCTTCACCTTTAAACTGGATCAGTGGTCTCTCAGACAGTCTTCATTCCAGCCATATAGCAGTTTTACCTGCTTACTTATAGGAAGTTTTTTTTTTTTAGTATTGTCAATTTTTTGTCCTTTTAACATAAAAACCCATACCGGCTGTGAATGCATTTTCATGCAGAACATTCACTTCTGCCCCCGTCTCCATTGTTTTCCTCTCCGTCTCTGTAGTTTCCTAAGCTTCAGTACAGGCAGAGTTGGGGACCTGAGTTGCCTGCTGAAGGCTCTTACCTTCAGAGAGCGAGTCCTCCAGCGAAGCCTGGCCGCCAGACTCTACACCAAGGTTTGTGTATGTATGTGTGTGTCTGTTTGGCCAGCTGTGCGCACACCATCTGTGTGTCTTTGTCTTTCTGTGTGATTGTGTTTCTGTGGGTCTACCTGTGTGCAGCTGCATAGTTTGTGTATGTAAGAGAGAGAAGATTCAAGAACTTAATTGTCATTGTGCAAGCACAACGAAATTGCAGTTGTGTCCACCTCAAAATGGTGCATACATAAGAGATAGAAAATACAAAATATCAGCAATAAAAGTACAGAGTCTAAACAATCCATCCATCCATTATCCAAGCCGCTTATTCGAATTCGGGTCGTGGGATGCTGGAGCCTATCCCAGTAGTCATTGGGCGGCAGGCGGGGAGACACCCTGGACAGACCGCCAGTCCATCACAGGGCCAACACATTCACACCTAGGGACAATTTACTTTGGCCGATTTCCCTGACCTACATGTCTTTGGACTGAGGGAGGAAACCGGAGCACCTGGAGGAAACCCACGCAGACACGGGGAGAAATGCAGACTCCACACAGAGGATGACCTGAGATGACCCCCAAGGTTGGACAACCCTGGGCTGTGAGGCGACTGCGCTAACCACTGTGCCACCGTGCCGCCCAGTCTAAACAATATAAGTGCAAAATATAAGCAGTATAAGATATAAAATACAATATAGATAACAATAAAGTACAACTTACAAGGTGCAAAAACATCATCAGCAAAAATGCAGTAAAGGTGCAGTGGATAGATGACATGTGAGTAAATATTGCAAATATTGCATGTGCCCAATGGTGGAAAAAGTGAAGGAGGAGTAAGAGAGACAATTTTACTAGTCTTTTTTTTCACTACCACAGGTGAAGAAGAATAATTGCCTTTTCTTTGATGCCTGGAACTCCTGTCTCCATCACATCACCAGCCTGGCCCTGGCCCACATCCACAGAGGTAACACTACTACTATTCCTGCCACCGCTACCGCTGTTACCATTACTGATATCACTAATACTTTTACTACTACTATTACCAGGGCTGCTTTTAATTCTTTTGGTGAAAGTCTCCAAGTCAAGTCTCAAATCTTCATCATCGATAAGCTCAATATAATCATACTTTATTTCCAGGGCTCCCTCTCTGTAGAAACCCCATGCAAGCATACATTTTATATACATAGAAGCGTTGGTTGAATGCGAATGTGATTTGACGGGGCCCCAAAGACAAAGAACCACACTAAGTGCAGTTTATTGCTGTGCTTGCCATGTGGGGTCATTTTATGTGGGCTCCTACTTCCAATGACTGTGTGGAGATTAATGGCTGACATCACTTGCGCCTTTTGGGGAAGCCAATACCAACTTTGTCCTTCCAGGAGAATTTACTGCATTGGTGTGCACATTGATTAATGTTTCTTGTATTCACCATCAATGTTTAGGTCTGATAGGGGGGCAATCACACATTAAATATTCAGAGATCAAATATGGCCCAATAATATCATTAGAAAATATCACTACATGGGGCACCCTGGTGGCTTACCTAGTAGAGTGTGTACCACATAAGACTTGGTCCTTACCGCAGTGACCTGGGTTAAAATCTGGCACGGGCCCTTTGCTGCACGTCATCCTCTCTCTCTCTCTCTCTCTCTCTCTCTCTCTCTCTCTCTCTCTCTCTCTCTCTCTCTCTCTACTATCGTTATCAAATAAAGGTGGAAAAGGAAAAAAATATATATATCACTACGTGTATTTAGCCAACAGGCTCAGCACAAAACAAGTGAAGGCAGGTCAAAGAAAGTTGAATCAGTTCATCTGCACACAGCGTTTATTGACAGATACGTTTCATCACTCCACTAAATGAGGTCACTTAGATGAGTGATGAAACGTAGTTGTCAATAAACGTGTCCAGATGAACTGATTCAATTTTCTTTGATCTTCTTACCTGGACTATTGAGCATGCATGAAGACAAGTGAAGGCAGGCTGGACTTGGAATAAGAAAAATAAGCCTGTAAATCAATGCTGGTATTGCGTGGCTATAATGTTGTAGGCTAAAGGGTGCAAGGAAGGTTTAGTAGGATGAGCTATTTTGGCTGCTCCCGTTAGGGGTCGCCACAGCAGATCATCCGTTCCCATTTCCTCCTGTCCTCTGCATCTTCCTCTGTCACACTAGCCACCTGCATGTCCTCCCTCACCACATCCATAAACCTCCTCTTTGGCCTTCCTCTTTTCCTCTTTCCTGGCAGCTCCATATTCAGCATCCTTCTCCCAATATACCCAGCATCTCTCCTCCACACATGCCCAACCCATCTCAATCTTGCCTCTCTTGCTTTGTCTCCAAACCGTTCAACCTGAGCTGTCCCTCTAATGTACTCGTTCCTAATCCTGTCCTTCTTCGTCACTCCCAATGAAAATCTTAGCATCTTCAACTCTGCCACCTCCAGCTCCACCTCCTGTCTTTTCATCGGTGCCACTCTCTCCAAACCATATAACACAGCTGGTCTCACAACCATCTTGTAAACCTTCCCTTCAACTCTTGCTGGTACCCTTCTGTTGCAAGTCACTCCTGACACTCTTCTCCACCCACTCCACCCTGCCTGCACTCTCTTCTTCACCCCTCTTCTGCACTCCCCGTTACTTTGGACAGTTGACCTCAAGTATTTAAACTCATACGCCTTCGTCACCTCTACTCCTTGCATCCTCACCATTCCACTGTTCTCTCTCTCATTCATGCATATGTATTCTGTCTTGCTCCTACTGACTTTCATTCCTCTTCTCTCCAGTGCATACCTCCACCTCTCCAGGCTCTCCTCAACCTGCGCTCTACTCTCACTACAGATCACAATGTCATCCGCAAACATCATAGTCCACGGAGACTCATGCCTGATCTCGTCCATCAACCTGTCCATCACCATTACAAACAAGAAAGGGCTCAGAGCCGATCCTTGATGTAATCCCACCTACATTGTCTGTGTCTAGCTATGGAGAGTTTACCTCGGCTTTCCTTGGATTAACTAATTTGGGTGTGAACCGAGCAGCACAGGACATAGTGAATGGACTGGAGCAGCTCCTCCATACTTGTTGTTTAGGGGATCAGTGGAAGACGAGGTTGGTCTCGGTGTGTACATGTAACCTCTATATTCTGGTCACGACTCCAAAGCAGGAACCACACCCACGCAGATACGTCGGGTTCAGGCGACTACTGTCCCATTTATTAATGTTTGGCAATGAATCAAAACAACAGTTGGTCAAGTTTAAGTTCCAATATGAATAGTACTCCAGCTCCTGTACGTGAGGATAAAATACAGTCAGATGTTTGTTTAGAACGTTCGCGACAGCCATTCGCACCTCGTTAGCTAGCATTTCAGAACGTGTTCAACCAGCATCAATATATTCGATAAAAATAAGCAAAATAAACATTCACAACTGTCTTATCTCCATGCAATGTGATCTACGTACATTCACAAGGCACTTTACAGCTAGATAAATCTTGTAAGCAGATTATGACATATTATATCACAAAACAGAAGCGGAGCTCATATTTTGACATACCACCTTTACCACAATCCTCAAGCAAAGGGAACGACTGTAGCAAAGACAGCGAACTCGAACCAACCAGTGATAGCCAGGTTATACCAGAGGGGGGCATCATTGTAACGTAACACAAAGAAATAACTATCACATTAAACGTTATTCCTTTGAGAATATAAATGGAATATTTTGACGAACTTAACACAAATAAATGCAGGTATTTTCATTCCTGCTACATACAGACAGAGCACCAGTCAACACTGGAGTTTACAATGGGGTCGTTCCCAAATTGTGTCAGATAATGGCGATTGGTGATTCCCTTGTGCATATTCTGTGTACTGCCCACACCCTCGAGAACTGCACAGTCAGCTGATCGCATGGTACCATATTGTGAGACATTTAATCGCTCCATTGTCAAGTTACTGGGCTTTTATTTACAGAGAGGGGGTGCAAAAGAACAGAACAACTGAAGAAGATATGTGATGAGAATGGCATTGCCTTTATGAAACTAGGAACGTTTCACAACATCAGATGGACTGCATGGAGGCAAGAGACTCTGTTGAAAATATGGAGGCTATTACCTGCCATTCAAATTCAAGTGGCGACAAGTGATGACAGTGACCTAAAACATATCTGCACAGAGCGTTTTCAGTGTTTCCTAGCCAACATGCTTGACACTGGAAACATTTTACAGTTCACCTCCCTCAGGTTCCAGCTAGATAAATTGACTATTGGTGAATGCAAAGATGAGCTTATGGTAGCTGCTGGACAGCTGACACTATTACTTGACAGTGAAGGCAAGTACAAGAAAGAGACTGTTTCAAATACTGATGCTGACAGGGACAAGGCTGATGTATTGAGAGGTCTAATTCATGAGTTTGAAAGCAGATATGTATCCCTTAAGTCATCTGATCAATTTTTAATTTTTGATCCTTCAACTTGGCCTCAAGAAATGCAAGACTTCCACAGTTTTGGCAACACAACACTTACTAACATCCTCCAGAAATATGAGGCCAGCTTGTCGCTTGACAGAGACTCCACTGTAGGAGAATTGATGCATTTAAAGCAAGCAGGAAAACATTTGGCAGCCTCCTCTGTGTATGACTTTGTCAACACAGTGAAGATAAGTAATCCAGATAGTTACTCCAACAGTGATAAAGTCCTTCTGTTGTCCCTTACACTGCCCCTTGAGCAGTGCTGCATGTGAGAGGGGATTTTCACATCTCAATATAATAAAAAGCAAGTACAGATCCCGCCTGTCAGACTCTCGCCTCTCATCCCTAATGCACATCCATTTGTCTAAGATGACAACTGAGACTTTTGACCCGAAGCCAGCTGTTAATTTATGGATGCAAACAGTTAATCACAGACTCAACCAGGGAGAAAGAAGTAGGCCTGCATCTTCATCTGCCATGTCTGAAAGAGAGGAAGACAGTGAGGAGAGCAGTCAGGAGAGAAGTGATGACGACAGCTTGTAGAATGCCACGTAAAGACAGTACCAAGCAAAATCTCCAGGTGCTCCCTTGAGAACCAGACCAAAAAAGTTATGTGCACCCCTACATATCAATGCACTTTGGTGCACGAGGCATAACTGAGCGCTAAGCAGTGGGCTAAGCTAAACATGATGGGGAATGTATTTAAAATGCATTATTTTCTGAATAAACTGTTGCTTCAGTGTTTCACCAGGTCAGATCAGATTGAGGTATTGATTTCAAGTCTGTAGTTTTTGCTTTCAAGTCTCAAGTCCTAAAGCAGTCAAGTGCAAGGAAGTCCAAGTCTTGCAGCACACAAGTCTAAGTTGAGTTGCAAGTCCCACTTATCCAACTTGAGTATGACTCGAGTCCTAGCCTTTTTAAGTTTTAAGTCTGCAGCTCTGTTGCTTCTCAATACTGCTGCAACTGCCTTCACTACATCGAAAGCATGGCCCTCAGTTAACATTAGACATATGACTATTACTACTACTATTACCACTACAACTGCTGCTAATATTGTTGATACTACTGCTATAACTACTACTGCTCCTATTACCATTGTCTTCACTGCTTTAGCTTATGCACAGAGCTAAAACTGCTACTACTATTAGATGACTATTAGATATTAGATCTATGAATACTGTCCTAATGAATATATATTTATGTATGTAAAGAGCAAATTAACATTTGATAAGGTCAAAAAGGTTTGTGTATATACAAGTAGCATGATAAGTTTACTGTATCAAATAAAACAAAAATAATCACTACTACACTGCACACATTCATACATTACTAACATTCACTGATGTTGCATTGATAAAAAATAATATTAACAACGACATTCAAGGACATTCAAGGACATTTAAAATTCAAAATTTTTCTCGCTGTTCTAAAGGGAAAAAAGATTTGTCACATATTTTTTCTGTACATGTTCAGCTAGCACAAATGTGATATAGCTGTCATCCCTGAAAATCTTTTTAAGAAGTTTTCTTAGGTAACCTTGAAAAAAAAATATAGGTCCGTACATGTTTATTCTATATTTCTGGAATGAGTCACAGCAATTTTGAGTCACTGCTCAAAGTTCATCTCTGATCCGGCAGTGGTAAGCTAGATAATGTACTTATTCTCAACCAGACATCTGTAACCTTTCGATTTACACACACACACACACACACACACACACACACACACACACACACACACACACACACACATTTGTAGAGTGTAGCAGCCAAAGCAGACTTAAAGCTGTGGTGAGAGAGAGAGAGACTATAGGTTTGCTCTTTGAAACAGCCGCAGTGCGCAATTGGGTTTGCTGCTGTTAGGCACTTCACAATTGTGTTTGAAAAAAAAATGCATGAATTATAAAAAGCTAGAAAAAATACAGATAAAAAAGAAATTTAAAGTCTCTGTTTCTTTTTTATGTGAGGTTATCTCACCTTGCTGGCTGTCACTTGGCTTTGTTTTTTGTACAGCACTAAGAAATCAAAATTCAAACAACTTACAGTTTAAACACACTAACCGCGGAACGTTTTTTCTTAAAACCGCAGTTCACTAGGAATTAGACAAATACTTTTTTTTAAGGATCACCATATTTTTTGCAGCAATTTGACTATATCAGCGCATGGGAACAAACTATATCTTTGGTACATTTCCAGTGAGTACATATAACTACAAAACCACCTTCATTTCACTAAAGTGACCAAGGTCTGAAAACAACTTATACCCTCTCCCTCAAGTCAAGCACAGAAATTGTAAATTGGTCCATTGTGTACTTTATTTTGATGTTGAGGAATGCATTAATAGGCAGGCCCCTTTCTCCCTTTAAAATCCAGCCAATATGGCTTTTTGAGAGCGTTTTCCGTTTGGACGTTGATGTATATCTAGCAGGACCTGAACATGAGGGTGGATCATGGCAAACCTTCAAATCCTTGCTTCATCAAAATAAATAAAATCCCACCAAGGGGACTGTAACCAGGCAGGGTTTGGGAAACGGAATAGGGCTTTTTGGGGGAGAATAACCAAAAATGCCACTTTGGACCATTTTCTATAATCGCACTCGATTAAAAGCTGCCTGAAAAGATTTTTCTTCACAAACATGGCCGATGTACTTTGGCCAAACTGTCTCTGATTTGTCTTAGTAGGATAAAGATCAGTTCTCACAGTGTTAAAAAGCCAACTTTCTGTTGTCCTCAGTACTGTCTGTGACGTGTTATTTTGTGTTTCAACACTGCGTACAACACAACACAGGTGTCAGATGACTGCACAACTATAAAAAGTGATTTGTTCATTCATTCATTCATTCATCATCAGCCGCCTCTCCGGGGTCTGGTTGCAGTGGCAGCAAGCTAAGAAGGACACTCCAGATATCCCTCTCCCAAGGAATGCCCTCCAGCTCCTCCTGGGGGATCCCAAGATGTTCCCAGGCAAGACAGGACATGTAGTCCCTCCAGCGAGTTCTGGGTCTACCCCGGGGTCTCCTCCCAGGTGACCACGCTCGGTAAACCTCCAAAGGAAGGCACCCAGGCGGCATCCTAATCAGATGCCCGAACCACCTCAACTGGCTCCTTTCGACGGAAAGGAACAGCGGCGTTACTCCAAGCTCCCTCCAGATGTCCGAGCTCCTCACCCTATCTCTAACTGAGGCTGAGCCCAGACACCCTATGAGGGAAAATTGGGTATTGCCTTGAGATCCTGTCAATACCCAATTTCTCCTTGGGGATGAATAACTTATTCTGATTCTTATTCTGATTCCTACGAAGGAAACTAATTTCAGCCGCTTGTATCCATGATATCACCCTTTCGGTCACTACCCAAAGCTCATGACCATAGGTGAGGGTTGGAACGAAGATTGACTGGTAAATTGAGAGCTTTGCCTTCCGGCTCAGCTCCTTCTTCACCACAACAGTCTTGTACAATGTCCACATTACTGCTGAGGCTGTAACAATCCGCCTGTCAATCTCCCACTCCATCCAACCCTCACTCGTGAACAAGACCCCAAGATACTTGAACTCCTTCACTTAAGGCAACAACTCATTCCCAACCCGGAGGGAGCAATCCACCATTTTCCAGTAGAGAACCATGGTCTCAAGACTTGGAGGTGCTGACTCTCATCCCAGCCATTTCACATTCAGCTGCAAACCACCCCAGTACATGCTGGAGGTCACTTTCTGATGAAGCCAACAAAACCACACCATCTGCGAAGAGCAGAGATGCAATTCTGAGGTTCCCAAAATGGACACACTCCTCACCTTGGCTGCGCCTTGAGATCCTGTCCATGAATATCACAAACAGAATCGGAGACAAGGGACAACCTTGGCAGAGTCCGACACCCACCGAAAACGTGTTTGACTTTGTGCCAAGAGTGCGGACACAACTCTCACTTTGGTTATACAAGGACCGGATGGCTTGTAGCAACTGCCCCGATACACCATACTCCCGCATTACCCCCCACAGAGTGCCCCGGATTACATGGTCGTAAGCCTTCTCCAAGTCCAAAAAATACACGTGGACTGGTTGGTCAAACTCCCATGCCCCCCTCAACACTTCCGCAAGGGTAAAGAGTTGGTCCGTTGTTCTACGGCCAGAACGGAATCCGCATTGTTCCTCTTGGATCCGAGGTTCGACAATCGGTCAGAACCTCCTTTCGAGCACCCTAGAGTAGATCCAAAGGAATTGAATCGAGTGCAACTGGACTTGGTATATATCCACGAAGACGTTTCACCTCTCATCCAAGAGGCTTCATCAGTTCGTGCCTTTCTGACTAGACCAAGCTAGTCTGACTGGCTGGTGATGAAACTCAGATATTTATCCTCTTTGGAGTCGTTATCAGAGCTAACGATGTCCATGGCTCTTTGTGTTCCGATGTGTAGCAACGCCCATCGTTATCAGAGTTATTGATATGTGTGGCTCTTTGTGATCTGATGTTAAGCAGCAACGGTCGTTGGGGGTGTTAGTTTCGACTTCGTTAGTGCTCCATTCAGTGGTCATGAGTTGTTGGAGCCGTTAGTGACCGACTGTTGTTCTTGGAGGCTAAGCTTCTTGAGTCTCCTGGGTAGAGATGAAAAGACGGCATTGTAAGTGGGAGATAGGTGGTGTTGCAGACCTCCTCCTCTGTTGAGGGATGGTTTTTCCAGTTTCGCATAGATGGCTTCCTTCACCCCTCTTTCAAACCATCTATCTTCCCTGTCCAAAATGTGTACATTGCTGTCCTCGAAGGAGTGTGTCTTCTCCTTTAGGTGTAGATAAACTGCTGAGTCTTGTCCTGAGGAGTTTGGCCTTCTGTGTTGGGCCATCCGTTTGTGTAGTGGTTGTTTGGTTTCTCCTATGTATAGGTCAGTGCAATCCTCATTGCATTGTAAAGCATACACCAGATTGCTTTTTTGGGTGTGTGGTACACGGTCTTTGGGATGAACCAGTTTTTGTCAGAGTGTGTTGCTGGGTTTGAAGTATACAGGGATGCGGTGTTTGTTAAAAATTCTCCTGAGTTTCTCGGAGACCCCAGAAACATACGGGATGACTATGTTATTCCTTCTGTTCCTTTTCTCCTCATCGCTCACCCGGTTGGTCTTTTTGGAACGTGTTGCAGTTTTCACAAAGGCCCAACTGGGGCAGCCGCAGGTTTTTAAAGCTCCCTTCAGGTGTTTGTGTTCTTCCCGTTGGGCCTGAGTGCTGCTGGGCACATTGTCAGCTATGAGTTGCAGAGTTCTGATGATGCTCAGTTTGTGTTCCAGAGGGTGGTGTGAGTCGAAAAGTAGATATTGGTCTGTGTGTGTAGGTTTCCTGTAAACCCCAATGTGGAGGTTCTTGTCTTCCCCAATGTGGACGTCACAGTCCAAGAAGGGCAAACTGTTGTTCTTTACATCTTCCCTTGTGAACTTAATGTTCTTGTCCACTGAGTTGATGTGTTTGGTAAACGCTTGCACCTCTTGTGTTTGGATTTTGACCCATGTGTCGTCCACATATCTGAACCAGTGGCTCGGAGGTGTTCCTCTGAAGGAGTTCAGGGCCCTGTGTTCTACCTCTTCCATATATAAGTTGGCCACAATGGGAGATACTGGTGAGCCCATTGCACAGCCATGTTTCTGTCTGTAAAACTGGCCCCTGAATTGGAAATATGTAGTGTTCAGGCAAAGGTCCAGTAGTTGGCAAATCTGGTCTGGGCTGAGGTTGGTCCTATCATGGAGGGTGTTCTCCCGTAGCAAACATTGCCTCTCAGTTTCCAAAGCCTCCATGGTTGGGATGCAAGTGAATAACGAGGTCACGTTGTAGGATACCATGGTTTCATTCGGTTCCAGTTTTATGCCTTGGACCTTGTTCACAAAGTCAATGGAGTTTTGGATATGGTGAGGTGTTTCGCCCACTAAAGGGGTCAAGATGTTGGCTATATGTTTGGCAATGTTGTACGTGGCCGAGTTTATGCTGCTGACGATGGGCCTGAGGGGGGTTCCATCTTTATGTATATCTGAATTTCATCACCAGCCAGTCAGACTAGCTTGGTCTAGTCAGAAAGGCACGAACTGATGAAGCCTCTTGGATGAGAGGCGAAACGTCTTCACGGATATATACCAAGTCCAGTTGCACTCGATTAAATTCCTTTGGATAACCATGACCTGGATGAATGAGAACATTCACAGACACCCTAGAGTAGACTTTCCCAGGGAGGCTGAGCATTGTGATGCCCCAATAATTGGAGCACACCCTCCAGTCCCCCTTTTTGAATATGGGAACCAAAACCCCAGTCTGCCATTCCACAGGTACTGTCCCCGACCTCCACGTGACACTGAAGAGGCGTGTCAACCAAGACAGCCCAACAATGTCCAGAGCCTTCAGCATCTCAGGGCGAATCTCATCCACACCCGGCGCCTTGCCACCGCGGAGCTTTTTAACTACCTCAGAGACCTCTGCCAGGGATATGGGTGGGGCTTCCCCTGAGTCTTCAGACTCTACCTCCTCCACTGAGGACGTGTTAGTCGGGTTCAGGAGCTCCTCAAAGTTTTCTTTCCACCACTCAACAACATCCCCAGTCTGGGTCTACAGTTCCCCTCCCCGGCTGAACACAGCCTGAGTCAAGCCCTGCTTCCCCTTCCTGAGTCGCCGGATGGTTTGCCAGAACTTCCTTGAGGCCAACTGAAGGTCCTCCTCCATAGCCTCACCGAACTCCTCCCACACCCAAGTTTTTGCTTCCGCGACTGCCGGAGCGGCAGCCCTTCTGGCCTCCCGGTTCCTGTCTGCTGCTTCAGGAGACCCCTGGGCCAACCAAGTCTGAAAAGCCTCCTTGTTCAGCCTGACCGCTTCCCTCACTGCCGGTGTCCACCAGTGGGTTCTTAGGTTGCCGCCTCGACAGACACCGATGACCTTATGACCACAGCTCCTGCCTGCCGCATCTACAATAGACGCTTTGAACATGGCCCACTCAGACTCCATGTCCCCAGCCTCCCTCGGGATACATGAGAACTTCGTCCGGAGGTGGGAATTGAAGACCTCACGGACAGGGGCCTCTGCCAGACGTTTCCAGTTCACCCTCACTACACGTGATTTGTTCAACGATCACAAAATGCTAATGGTAGTTTCAGGGCTGTTGAAATTGGTGACCTTCGATCAAATCACCTTTTTATATAATTAAGCAGTTGTCTAACAGAAATATAAACATATATCAATAACAACACCTGTATTGTGTTATACGCTATGTTGAAACACAATAAGTGGTCACAGACAGAGTCGAAGGCGATGGAAAGTTGGCTTTTATACACTGTGGGCACCTAAGATGAAGTGGAAGTACGTCGGCAATGTTTGTGAGGAAGGACTATAGGGCAGGAGTCATGATTCAGGTTTTTTTTTATGTGATAATGGAGGAGTGGGGGGGGGCGTCCAAGGTAGCATAGTGGTCTATTCTGTTGTCTACCAACATGGGGATCGGTGGTTTGAATCCTTGTGTTACCTCCGGCTTGGTCGGGCGTCCCTACAGACACAATTGGCTGTGTCTGCGGGTGGGAAGCCAGATGTGGGTATGTGTCCTGGTCACTGCACTAGCGCCTCCTCTGGTCGGTCGGGGTGCCTGTTCAGGGGGGAGGGGGAACTGGGGGGAATAGCGCGATCCTCCCACGCGCTATGTCGCCCTGGTGAAACTCTTCACTGTCAGGTGAAAAGGCATGTGGTAGTCTGCAACCCTCCCTGGATCAGCAGAGGGGGTGGAGCAGCGACCAGGATGGCTCGGAAGAGTGGGGTAATTGGCCGGGTACAATTGGGGTGAAAAAGGGGGATTATTCCAAAAAAGGGGGGGGATTGTACAGATAGATTTGATAGTATTATCGAGTGAATTTTTATTCATTCTCAATACACAATGAGTACACGATGACCCGTGCCAAACAAAAGAAGTCAGTCTTCAGGAAGGAGCAGAAATGTGGGTTGATATAAGACTGCACACATTTTTCTATATTTGTGGCAGGCATTATTAGTTAGAGCTAGATTAGATCTTGCAGGAAAAAGACATTTTTCATGTCTGCATCACTTTGAAGTTGCAGTCCTTTGGTAAGAATAAGGCTGTTTGTTTAACCCCCTGGTCATGTCTGCCTGTTTTCTTAGTGACTTTGGAACAGTTTGCCCTGGCTGTGGAGCAGTGCCCTGTTGAAGAGGACCGCACCTTGCTAACTAAGGTATGTCCTTATCGTGTGTGTGTGTGCATGCATGCATGCGTGCATGTGTGTGTGTGCGAGAGAGAAGGCATGCATATGTGTACATGTATGTGCACATCCAGAAATGTGTATATGATAGTGGCTCTTTGTGTATCCATATGTCTGTTAGGTTCTTATTTGTTGTGTGTCTATGCGTGTCCATGTGTTTCTGCATGTATACATGTTAGTGCACGCCTGTAAGTCTTTGAACTTATTCATATTTGCATGTTATTCTGTGCATTTGCTCGGGTGTTTGTTGATGTGTGTCTGAACCCACATAACACCTGTGTTTTTGCCTTCTCGTACAAGACTGAAAAAAACAGTTTTCCACTCCTCTGCCATCACACAGGCTTGTAGAGGAAACCCTGAGCTCTCACTTTGAGTCAACCCACACTTCTATGGAAACTTCCCATACAACACCACACAAACACACAAACTCATGCATGCACATTACAGATCACAGGATGCATCAGCCATCAATGTCATGGTGACAACATGCATGACCAAGACTCAAAAGCAAGACTGAAAACACCTCGAGTTTTGGGTACACCACTGGAAAAAAGCAACTCCTATTGTTTGGTTCACACCTACGTGTCAGAAATATTTAACTTTTTCCAACACAAATCTTGAAAAGTGATAGCAAAATCAGTGATTTTGAAAGTAAAGACTGTGTAGTGGGATTAAATGCTCACACACATGATAACAGATTTAACTAGCTAATTAGCAGAATATCCATGAGTATCTCAATGTATTGATGTTAATCCTATATGTTTTCAGTGACACATGTCCTACAGGTGCAATATTGATATAATATATTTACAAGCTGAATATTAAGTTAGTATATGTTATGCAAATAATACTATATTGGATACAGTTTATAATACAAAGTGAAATAGCGGCTATACTTTTTGCTAATAATTTACTAATTGAATTTTTTGACAAAAACTGTGTTGCAAAATATTTGTTTATGACTTCTTTTCCACAGTCAAAACAAACCAATAACTAAACATTTTCACCTTTATTTTTAACTGGGATTCAGACAAAGTGACAGTCATATGGATGTCATTGAACTTATTTTTAATCAACTTGCATTCATTTCTTGATCAAAACTAAGAAAGAAAATGTTTGTCAATGATCTACCCAAAATGAAATATTGAAACCAAAACTGACATTGAAACAAAAACTTAAGTATATAATTATCCATCCATCCATTATCTGAACCACTTATCCTGCTCTCAGGGTCACGGGGATGCTGGAGCCTATCCCAGCAGTCATTGGATGGCAGGCAGGGACGCCAGGCCATCACAGGGCCCACATACACACACACACACACACACACACACACACACACACACACACACACACACACACACACACACACATACACACACACACACATATTCATACCTAGGGACAATTTAGTATGGCCAATTCACCTGACTTACAGTTCTTTGGACTGTGGAAGAAAACCGGAGGCCCCGGAGGAAACCCACGCAGGCACGGGGAGAACATGCAAACTCCACATAGGTTAAGAGGAGAGGTGATGATTAGCGAGCAGCAGTATGGTTTCATGCCAGGACAGCACCACAGATGTGATGTTTGCTTTGAGAATGTTGCTGGAGAAGTACAGAGAAGGCCAGAAGGAGTTACATTGTGTCTTTGTAGATCTAGAGAAAGCACTTGACAGGGTGCCGAGAGAGGAGGTGTGGTATTGTATGAGGAAGTCAGGAGTGGCAGAGAAGTATATAAGAGTGGTGCAGAATATCTATGTGGGCAGTGTGACAATGGTAAGGTGTGTGGTAAGAATGATGAATGGGTTCAAGGTGGAGGTGGGATTACATCAAGGATCAGCTCTGAGCCCTTTCTTGTTTGCAGTGACGATGGACAGGTTGACGGACGAGATCAGGCAGGAGTCTCCATGGGCTATGATGTTCGCGGATGACATTGTGATCTGTAGTGAGAGTAGGGTGCAGGTTGAGGAGAGCAAGGAGAGGTGGAGGTATGCACTGGGGGGAAGAGGAATGAAAGTCAGTAGGAGCAAGACGGAATACATATGCGTGAACGAGACGGAGGATAGCAGAATGGTGAAGATGCAATGAGTTTAAATACTTGGGGTCACCTGTTCAAAGTAATGGGGAGCGCAGAAGAGAGGTGAAAAAGAGATTGCAGGCAGGGTGGAGTGGATGGTGTCAAGAGTGATTTGCGACAGAGGGGTACCAGCAATGACTGCTGGGATAGGCTCCAGCATTCCGTGACCCTGAGAGCAGGATAAGCAGTTTGGATAATGGATGGAATGGATGGGTACCAGCAAGAGTGATAGGGAAGGTTTACAAGATGGTTATGAGACCAGCTATGTTATATGGTTTGGAGACAGTGGCACTGATGAAAAGACAGGAGGTGGAGCTGGAGGGGGCAGAGTTGAAGATGCTAAGATTTTCATTGGGACTGATGAAGAAGGACAGGATTAGTAACGGGCTATATATATTAGAGGAACAGCTCAGGTTGAATGGTTTGGAGACAAAGCAAGAGAGGCAAGATTGAGATGGGCTGGACATGTGTGGAGGAGAGATGCTGGGTATATTGGGAGAACGCTGCTGAAGGTTGAGCTGCCAGGTAAGAGGAAAAGAGGAAGGCCAAAGAGGAGGTTTATGGATGTGGTGAGGGAGGACATGCAGGTGGCTAGTGTGACAGAGGAAGATACAGAGGACAGGAAGAGCTGGAAATGGATGATCCACTGTGGCGACTCCTAACGGAAGAAGGAAGAGGAAGAAGAAGAAAGACCTTTATACTGTCCTTGTGTAGTGTCCATTGCATTGCATTTGAAACCACTGTAGTTTATAGAACACACACACACACACACACACACACACACACACACACACACACACACACACACACACACACACACACATACTGATCAGCCAAAACATTAAAACCACCTGCCTGATATTGTGTAGGTCCCTCTCGTCCCATCAAAACGGCTCTAACCTGTCAAGGCATGGACTCCACAAGATCTCTGAAGGTGTCCTCTGGTATCTGGCACCAAGACATTAGTGGCAGATCCTTTAAGTCCTGTAAGTTGCGAGGTTGGGCCTCCATGGATCAGACTTGTTTTTCTAGCACATCCCACATGCAGGTGGCTAGTGTGACAGAGGAAGATACAGAGGACAGGAAGAGCTGGAAATGGATGATCCACTGTGGCGACCCCTAACGGGAGCAGCCGAAAGTAGTAGATCCCACAGATGCTTGATCAGACTGAGATCTGGGGAATTTGGAGGCCAATGCAACACCTTGAACTCTTCCTCAAACCATTCCTGAACATTTTTTGCAATGTGGCAGGGGGCATTATCTGGCTGAAAAAGGTCACTGCCATCAGGGAATACCATTGGCATGAAGGGGTTTACTGGGTCTGCAACAATGTTTAGGAAGGTCGCATGTGTCAAAGTAAAATCCACATGAATGCCAGGACCCAACACTACCCAACAAAACATTGCCCAGAGCACCACACTGCCTCCTCCGGCATGCCTTCTTCCCATAGTGCATCCTGGTGCCATCTCTTCCCCAGGTAAATGATGCACATGCACCCGGCCATCCAAATGATGAAAAGAAAACTTGATTCATCAGACCAGGCCAGCTTCTTCCACTGCTCCATGGTCCAGTTCTGATGCTCACGTGCCTATTGTAGGCACTTTCGACAGTGGATAAGGGTCATCATGGGCACTCTGATTGGTCTGCGGCTACACAGCCTCATACGCAGCAAGCTATGATGCTCTGTGTGTTCTGACACCAGTCTATCATAGCCACCATTAAGCAGTTTGAGCTACAGTAGCTCTTCTGTGGGAATGGACCAGACAGGCTAGCCTTCACTCCCCATGAGCATCAATGAGCTTTGGGTGCCCGTGACCTGGTTGTCAGTTCACTGGTTGTCCTTCCTTGGACCACAGTTGGTAGATACTGACCACTGCATACCAGGAACACCCCACAAGATCTGCAGTTGGAGATGCTCTGACTCAGTCATCCAGCCATCACAATTTGGCCCTTGTCAAAGTTGCTCAGATCCTTACGTTTGCCTTTTTTTTTCCTGCTTCCAACACATCAACTTCAAGAACTGATTGTTCATTTACTGGCTTATATACACTCACCGGCCACTTTATTAGGCACACCTGTCCAACTGCTCGTTAACGCAAATTTCTAATCGGCCAATCACATGGCAGCAACTCAATGCATTTAGGCATGTAGACATGGTCAAGACGGGGGAGAAAGGTGATTTAAGTGACTTTGAACGTGGCATGGTTGTTGGTGCCAGGAGGGCTGGTCTGAGTATTTCAGAAACTGCTGATCTACTGGGATTTTCACGCACAACCATCTCTAGGGTTTACAGAGAATGGTCCGAAAAAGAGAAAATATCCAGTGAGCGGCAGTTCTGTGGGCGAAAATGCCTTGTTGATGCCAGAGGTCAGAGGAGAATGGCCAGACTGGTTCGAGCTGATAGAAAGGCAACAGTAACTCAAATAACCACTCATTACAACCGAGGTATGCAGAAGAGCATCTCTGAACGCACAACACGTCGAACCTTGAGGCAGATGGGCTACAGCAGCAGAAGACCACACCGGGTGCTACTCCTGTCAGCTAAGAACAGGAAACTGAGGCTACAATTCGCACAGGCTCACCAAAATTGGACAATAGAAGATTGGAAAAACGTTGCCTGGTCTGATGAGTCTCAATTTCTGCTGCGATATTCGGATGGTAGGGTCAGAATTTGGCGTCAACAACATGAAAGCATGGATCCATCCTGCCTTGTATCAACGGTTCAGGCTGGTGGTGGTGGTGTAATGGTGTGGGGGATATTTTCTTGGCACACTTTGGGCCCCTTAGTACCAATTGAGCATCGTGTCAACGCCACAGCCTACCTGAGTATTGTTGCTGACCATGTCCATCCCTTTATGACCACAGTGTTCCCATCTTCTGATGGCTACTTCCAGCAGGATAACGCGCCATGTCATAAAGCTCGAATCATCTCAGACTGGTTTCTTGAACATGACAATGAGTTCACTGTACTCAAATGGCCTCCACATTCACCAGATCTCAATCCAATAGAGCACCTTTGGGATGTGGTTGACCGGGAGATTCGCATCATGGATGTGCAGCCGACAAATCTGCAGCAACTGCGTGATGCTATCATGTCAATATGGACCAAACTCTCTGAGGAATGTTTCCAGTACCTTGTTGAATCTATGCCACGAAGGATTAAGGCAGTTCTGAAGGCAAAAGGGGGTCCAACCCGGTACTAGCAAGGTGTACCTAATAAAGTGGCCAGTGAGTGTATATCCCACACCTTGACAGGTGCCACTGATATCAGGACATGGAAACTCTTCACAATGCACGGAGGGTTCCACCCGAAGTCCAGCAGCCTGAGACTGTATGATAGGTGAAACGATGGGGGCCGAGGGTTAGTGAGTGTCAGAGCCACTATCCAGGATGAAAAGGGGAACATCCACAAGTACATCAGAAAGAGGGCCCCCCCAGGATGAACTGCTGAGTGAGTACCTCAGGCAGCAGAAGACAGAGAGTGGGGAGGAAGAAGAAGAGGAGATATCATGGAAGATCAAGCCCCTCCATGGGATAGAAGACATAGCTGATATTGAGAAATCCTACCAGTGGCTAGAAAAGGCTGGACTGAAGGACAGCACAGAGGCTCTGCTCACAGCAGCACAAGAATAGGCACTCCGCACCAGATCGATTGAGGCAGGGGTCTACCACACCAGACAAGACCCAAGATGCAGGCTGTGCAAAGACACCCCTTAGACAGTCCAGCACTTGGTAGCAGGGTGTAAATTCTAACTGGGGAAGCATACACTCCAAAGGCATAACCAAGTCAAGTCAAGTCAATTTAATTTGTTTAGCCCAATGGGATAATGTACAGGAACTTTTATACTGAATACCGACTGGAAGTCCCCAAGTCCAAATGGGAGACACCGCCAAAGGTGGTTGAGAATGGCAAAGCTAAGATCCTGTGGGACTTCAAGTTCTAGACTGACAAGCAGGTGCTGGCTAACCAACCAGACATTGTGGTGGTCGACAAGGAACAGAAGACAGCAGTAGTGATCGATGTAGCAATCCCGAGTGATGGCAACTTCAGGAAGAAAGCACATGAGAAGCAAGAGAAATACCAGTTCAAAGGGATTATATTTCTAAATCTCATATTTGCCAACATAAGCATTTTATAATCCACATTTACTTGCTACCTAATATGGTTCATTTTATGTCATTTGAAACCAGGGCAAGCCATATTTATTATCCATAGAGGGCACTACAGGTTGTTGATAAAATTATTTTTTTTCAAGTTTGTCAGAATCAGCAAATTATAAAATTATAGCTTCATCACAACACTATCAAAGTCACACGTATTTTGTGCTTAGTCGAAACACAAAGCAAAATTATGAAAAATGCTCACTGCAGCAAAACCAGCCTGTCTTAATTTTTTTCCAGTTATCTGTGTTGTATCAATATTAAATAGTGACTCTAACTAAGGTGATGAGATGCCACAGATTATTTAATTTGTCTACTACTACTTTCGGCTGCTCCTGTTAGGGGTCACCACACTGGATCATCCGTTTTCCGTTTCTTCCTGTCCTCTGTATCTTCCTTTGTCACACCAGCCACTTGCATGTCCTCCCTCACCACATCCATAAACCTCCTCTTTGGCCTTCCTTTTTTTTTTTGCTACCCTGGCAGCTCCATATTCAGCATCCTTCTCTCAGTATACCCAGCATCTCTCCTCCACACATGTCCAAGCCATCTCAATCTTGCGTCTCTTGCTTTGTCTCCAAACCATCCAACCTGAGCAGTCCCTCTAATATAATTGTTCCTAATCCTGTCCTTCTTCATCACTCTTAATGAAAATCTTAACATCTTCAACTCTGCCACCTCCAGCTCCGCCTCCTGTCTTTTTGTCAGTGCCGCTGTCTCCAGACCATATAACATAGCTGGTCTCCCAACCATCTTGTAAACCTTCCCTTTAACTCTTGCTGGTACCCTTCTGTCGCATATCACTCCTGACACTCTTCTCCACCCACTCCACACTGCCTGCACTCTCTCCCTCACCTCTCTTTTGCACTCCCCATTACTTTGGGCCCCAAGTATTTAGACTCATATGCCTTCATCACCTCTACTCCTTGCATCCTGACCATTCCACAGTCCTCCCTCTCATTTTCGCATAGGTATTCCATCTTGCTCCTACTGACTTTCATTCCTCTTCTCTCCAGTGCATACCTCCACCTCTTAAGGCTCTCCTCAACCTCCACCCTACTCTCGCTGCAGATCACAATGTCAACTGCAAACATCATAGTCCATGGAGACTCCTGCCTGATCTTGTCCGTCAACCTGTCCATCACCATTGCAAACAAGAAAGGGCTCAGAGCTGATCCTTGATGTAATCCCACCTCCACCTTGAACCCATCTGTCATTGTCACACTTCCCTCATACATATCCCGCACCACTCCTACATACTTCTCTGCAACTCCCGACTTCCTCATACAATACCACACCTCCTCTCTCGGCACCCTGTCATATGCTTTCTCTAAATCTACAAAGACACAGTGTAACTCCTTCTGACCTTCTCTGTACTTCTCGATCAACATTCTCAAAGCAAACATCACATCTGTGGTGCTCTTTCATGGCATGAAACCATACTGCTGCTCGCTAATCACCACCTCTCCTCTTAACATAGCTTCTATTACTCTTTTCCATATCTTCATGCTGTAGCTGATCAACTTTATACTCCTGTAGTTGCTACAGTTCTGCACATCGCCCTTATTCTTGAAAATTGGTACCAGTATGCTTGTTCTCCATTCTTCAGGCATCCTCTCACTTTCCAAAACACAATTTTGGAAAGCAAGAGATTGTAACTAGATTGTTAAAAACTTTCCAAAATTGTGTTTTGGAAAGTCTTTAACAATCTAGTTAAAAACTCCACTGCCATCTCTCCTAAACATCTCCATGCCTCCACAGGTATGTCATCAGGACCAACTGCCTTTCCACTCTTCATCCTCTTCATAGCTGCCCTCACTTCCTCCTTGCTAATCCACCACACTTCCTGATTCACTGTCCCCACATCATCCAACCTTCTCTCTCTCTCATTTTCTTCATTCATCAGCCCTCAAAGTACTCCTTCCACCTTCTCAGCACACTCTTCCCGCTTGTGAGCACATTTTCATCTCTATCCTTGATCGCCCTAACTTGCTGCACATCCTTCCCAGCTCGATCCCTCTGTCTAGCCCAACGGTACAAGTCCTTTTCTCCTTCCTTAGTGTCTAACCTGTCATACAACTCACCATACCCCTTTTCCTTTGCCCCCTCTCTCTTCGCTTTACACTGCATCTCCTTGTACTCCTGTCTACTTTCTTCATCTCTCTGACTATCCCACTTCTTCTTTGCCAGCCTCTTCCTCTGTAAACTTTGCTATACTTCCTCATTCCACCACCAAGTCTCCTTGTCTTCCTTCCTCTGTCCTGATGACACACCATGTACCTCCCTAGCTGTCTGCCTCACTATTTCTGCAGTGGTTGCCCAGCCATCCGTCAACTCTTCACTATCACCCAGTGCCTGTCTTAACTCCTGCCTGAACTCCACACAACAGTCTTCCTTCTTCAACTTCCACCATTTGATCCTTGGCTCTGCCTTCACTCGCTTCCTCTTCTTGGTCTCCATACTATTTAATTTGTATTTCCTGAAATTCTGCAAAATTTACTTTTTATAAGATCATACATAATGCCTCAGGCAAGGCCCAAACAGTTGCACTGGTTGTTTGCTGTTCTGTGTACAATAAAAATCAAAGGAAGTATTTCGATCTTCTGAAGATTTTATTTGTCTTTAGGTGTTTAGGTTATATACATGCTGTTATGAATGAATCCGGTCAGAGGTGACAATGTTGACCTAAAGGGGTGTGTGTGTGCGTGCGCACGTGCGTGCGTGTGTGTGTGTGCGTGCACTATTTTCCACTCCTTGTTTTGATCTTGTGTTGCAGTTATCTGTGTGACAAGTATGCACTCTTATGCACACACACACACACACACACACACACACACTCATTCACATACACGTATGTTTATTTCTAAACTGTGATGAGACCCACTAGGGTAATAATTTCACAGTTTCCATTTCCTTCTTGTTCACACTTGATGACAAAGTCAAGGCTGATGCACAAGATACACTGCCTATTGCCCCCCACCTAACAAAAAAAGAAAACAACACAAACTGCTTGCTAGTCCTAGCACATATAGTGGACACCTATAACATTCACATATTTGAATATCATTCCTCTTCTGTTCAGTTGTTCAGGATTATAAGAGTTATTATATTACTATTATTTTATTATTTTATCATTATTATATATTATAATTATTTTATTATTTATATGCTGTTTTTTATGCAGCAGATTCAGTGTGACAATTCTGTGTGTGTGTGTGTGCGTGTGTGCATGCGTGCATGTGTGGGTGTCCTTCACAGGAGGGCCGTGCTTGTGTGTATTACTGTGTGCATGTGTTTGTGCGAGTGTGCATGCGTGTATGTGTGTGTCCTTCACAGGAGGGCTGTGCTTGTGTGTATTACTGTGTGCACGTGTATGTGCGAGTTTAACAGTATGTTTGTGTGTATTTATGTTTTTGTGTTCGTGCTTTGCAATCTTTGGCTTGGACATGTTTATCTTTGTGACTCGGTGTGTATCGCCCCTGTGAGGATCCGTGTTTGAACGTGTGTGCGTGTGTGTCCTTGTTGGGCATGCATTTTTGTGTGCTTAACGTCTGGTTTCTGGACAATTGTGTTCCTCATTGTTTGCATCATGAGCATGAGCAGGGCACTGAATCATTGTCACACATTCAGAATGGTTGGTGTGTTGACAAAGGGCTTTACATGGCGAGAAATTATAGGATTGTTGACTTTCTGATTAGGGACATATTGTCTTTTCTTTCATCAGCCATGACATCTTTCAAACATTCCCGTGTTACATGTGGCGTGTTGTAGATAGCGCATGTGAGAGTGACTCTCTTTTATTTTCCAAAAAGGAAAAAGAAGTACACACCTAGCTGTTTGAGGTGCAGACACTACTGACCACTGCAAAAAGCAGAAGTAAAAAGAGACACTCTCCTCGAACCCACACAGTTTTAACTTCACCACTGTTCCAGCAGGCAAGCCGGCTCCACCGGGGTTCAGACATAACTGCATTGGACCGCTGAGTGTGCGGCCATCTCCTTTTACTTTTGCAGTCCATTATATTTCACATTACATCAAATAGCCCAGATGTTGTTGTTAATAAAAAAGGCACAAGTAGTCACTGTTTTGGAAGTGAGATGTAGCATCAGGTCCTTGCATAACCAAAGTGAGAGCTGTGTCCTCATTCTCACCACAGAGTCAAACACGTTTTCGGTGGGTGTCAGACTCCGCCAAGGTTGTCCCTTGTCTCCGATTCTGTTTGTGATATTCATGGACAGGATCTCAAGGCGCAGCCAAGGTGAGGAGTGTGTCCATTTTGGAGACCTCAGAATTGCATCTCTGCTCTTCGCAGATGATGTGGTTTTGTTGGCTTCATCAGAACGTGACCTCTGGTGTGCACTGGGGTGGTTTGCAGCTGAGTTTGAAATGGTCGGGATGAGAGTCAGCACCTCCAAGTCTGAGGCCATGTTTCTCTACCGGAAAATGGTGGACTGCTTCCTCTGGGTTGAGGATGAGTTGCTGCCTCAAGTGAAAGAGTTCAAGTATCTTGGGGTCTTGTTCACGAGTGAGGGTTGGATGGAGCAGGAGATTGACAGGTGGATTGGTGCAATATCAGCAGTATTGCAGACATTGTACCGGACCGTTGTGGTGAAGAGGCAGCTGAGCCGGAAGGCAAAGCTCTCAATTTACCAGTCAATCTTTGTTCCAACCCTCACCCCAAAAGGGTGAGATCGTGGATACAAGCATCTGAAATGAGTTTCCTCCGTAGGGTGTCTGCGCTCAGCCTTAGAGATAGGGTGAGGAGCTCAGACATCCGGAGGGAGCTCGGAGTACAGTTGCTGCTCCTTCATGTCGAAAGGAGCCGGTTGAGGTGGTTCGGGCATCTGATTGGGATACCTCCTGGGCGCCTTCCTTTGGAGGTTTTCCGGGCACGTCCAACTGGGAGGAGACTCAGGGGTAGACCCAGAACTCGACTGAGGGACTACATGTCCAATCTGGCCTGGGAATGCCTTGGGATCCCCCAGGAGGAGCTGGAGGGCGTTGCTGGGGAGAGGGATGTCTGGAGTGCCCTACTTAGCTTGCTGCCACCATGACCCGACTCCGGAGAAGCAGCTGATGATGAGATGAGATGAGATGAGATGAGATGAGATGAGATGAGATGAGATGAGGTGAGGTGAGGTGAGGTGACATGAGATGAGATGAGATGAGGTGAGATGTAGCTTTAACTATAATCAAGAGGAGGCCTAAGTAGTATCATACCAGCGCCTCTTAATTGCTATCTCACAGCTTGGGCATGCAAGCTACTTGCAGCCGGGGAGATGTTGTCGGGTTTATTGCAAGGAGTTTACAATTGTCAGGAAAGTCAAAGAGCAAGGCAAAGAGTTGGCAAGATATAGTTTTGGGCCAGTGGCATTGCTGCTGTTATTTGTTCTCCTACTAGACCTTTGGCTTTACTGTATACATGTCTGCAGGGTAGCCTGCCACATGCTTGGCATGCTAACTGTGTATATTCAGAAATGGTGTGTGATAAGCTGGGGGGGGGAAAGTGTGTATGTGGACATGTGTTAGTGTGTGTACAGTGTGTTTGTGTATGTGTGTTTGTCCTCTTTGTTGGGATATGTGTGTCTGTTTGTGTCTCAGTGTGTATTTTTCTTGTAAGGGTCTTTGTTTGCGTGTGTGTGTCTCTTTGTGTGCTTTCTCTCATGTTGGGGGGTCCCTGTGACCTGTGATGTTCTTTTAGTGATGCAGTGTGCTTTTATAAACTGCCTCCGATTGTTTTGTGTTGTGTTCAGTTCTGCCTTCTTCATGGGACCAATCTGGTGTACCAGGAGAGAGGCTGGTACCTGGAACACCACTACCTGACCCCTAGAACCAGTCGATTGATACGCAATCAGGTAACACACAGAAATATGGGCACACACACACACACACATACACCGACAGAAATACAAAAATACACTCACTAATGCATACAACAGATACACACACAGACAGCACTTTTGAACAAAGGTCTTCTACTAGTCAAATGATGTGTGTGGTTTGGAGTCATGGGTATCACCTTTCTTAGAAAAGGTCAGTCCTCGTTGCTGCTCCAGTGACCTGAAAACACAACAACACCGCTGTTTTGTTCGCCGTTCCTCTTTTTGGCAGTCTCAAAATGAAATCCGGTTTGGTTCAGACATCTCAAGGTGGAGTCCTGAGCTACCTGCTACCGCTAACTCACGCCGAGCCTTTAAAGACAAGTTGCCAGCGTTGAATCTTTGACCCTTTCCATCGTGTTCCTGCCTGAAGGAGCCCGAGCCAGACAGGACGGTGTGACGACCTCTGCATTAAGGTGGTGTTGATTTACAGTGACTCATGACCCCATCAGCTTCATCAGACCTACACGTCGGGAAGTTTCATTCTGCACATTTTTTAGGAGCCACTTAAAGACAGATCAGTTGTCTTCCTCGTTGGCATAGCAACGGAAAATAAGTCTTAATGACTTAATTAATTGGAGTGTGTGTGCATGGCACTCCCTCCCCAGCTTCTCCACTCAACTCTCTCCCTCTCCCCTTCTGTGTGTGTGGGTGTGTGTGTGTGTGTGTGTGTGTGTGTGTGTGTGTGTGTGTGTGTGTGTGTGTGTGTGTGTTTGTGTGTGTGTGTACTCTGTGTGTGTTTGAGTGTTACAGCAGTCTGCTAGTGCAGTTGTTCTCACTTGGCTGTGATCAGAAAACAGGCAGTTAAACACACACACACGCACACATGAACACATGCACACACAAACACTTTCCAAAGTGCAGCAAGTTTGAATCCTACAGCAGCTCTGTGCTTGCATCGATGCAGCAGTTCGTTCTGCTCATCACGGTCCCGTTTCTGACTGGTGAAAACACCCGAACAAGACGTTGAAGCATTTTGGCTGCTGCCATGGTTTATAAGAAAGCAAGTTTTTCACTTTATTGTGTGAAACACACCATATGCCTAATTGCCCCATGTAAACGGGTAGGGCTGAGAAGCACACGGGTACAACTACAAAAAATAAAACTAAAAAAAAAATCACAACCCCCTAATTAGGATGTTTAGTATCTCTATTCAAATAGCGAAGTGATTAACAAGCACCCAACACTTACAATGGGTCTGTGCTTCTGAGACATTGACATTGACGGGCAGGAGGGTTTGAATCCGGAGTGAGTTCATTTATCAACATGCCTGTGATCCTTTCACTCATAACACATTTTTATTTCCGATGAAGAGCTAATAGAAACATCTGCGGGTTGTTCCTTTCTGACTGTCACTCAGATCGTAACACAGATAACATGATGTAGTGCTCCCCCCTCGTCTTTGCCTTTGTCAAATGAAGCCCAACATGCTGTTTTCACCCTGATTCATTTCTGATGGTTGTCTGACTGTTGGAACGGCAGCCTGACTTCACTGCTGACTTGCGGGAACCCTTACCTGCAGGTGGACTGTTGATTGACTTAGAAACACAAGGAGCAAGAGTATCTGTGTATGTGTGTGTGTGTGTGTGTGTGTGTGTGTGTGTATGTGTGCGTGCGTGTGAGAGAGAGAGAGATAGAGAGAGAGACCGTAATAATATTGACTAGTTGTAATGTGAGAGGTCATGACACAATAGTGCTGTGACTCTGAAGACCTCGCACCATGCTGAGAAAGATCACAGCTATGTGAGACACACACACACACACACACACACACACACACACACACACACACACACACACACACACACAAACACAAACAATTGGTCCAGGTGGCCAGTATTGTCTCTCAGCCCAATAAGGGGATGGTTCATGGTTCACTCTATGGGGACTTAAGCGCTGCCATTAGTAATCAATAACCAGCTGTCAATATCTGTCAGACAGACTGACACACACACACACACGCTTAAAATACTCATGATTTAAAACCTTAATTTTTAACTAACTTTGTTTATAACAAATTAAATGACTTCCATCCATCCATTATCCAAACCGCATATCCTGCTCTCAGGGAGCCTATCCCAGCAGTCAGTGGGCGGCAGGCGGGGAGACACCCTGGACAGGCCGCCAGGCCATCACAGGGCCGTAATCTTTTATAATTTTCCAGCTAAACACATCCCTCATTTAGTTATGTGTTTCATTATTAAATGAATATTGTAGTTACACTTAATGAAAAACATTGATAGACTCATCTGTAACCAGTAGGGGGCAGGAGAGTGGATCTAATGTAACATGGGAACATGAGCTTTTCTTTCTTTCTTTCTTTTTAAAACAAATTGCTTATTTGTTAAGATATTTGAACTTTATGGCTGAAGGACCATCAACGCAGTTCTGATCACTTGTATTAGCAGGGGGAAAAAAACTTACGTAAGTAAATTAAACCCGCACCCATCATGTGTTGACTGCAGCCATCCATTGTTCTTCTTCGGCATGTGTTTTCATGCTGTGTCCCAGTAAACCACAGGGCCGTCTGACTCATCAGGCTCCGATGCCTCATTGAGTTTAATGGCCGAGTCCATAAGCTGTTATTAAACCTGTATCTCTTTTGGCAACACAGTTGTGTTGATAATAGATTGAAATTGACCAAAAAAACAAACAAACAAACAAACAAACAGAACGTGATGGTGTTGGTGGTGAAGATCCCACTGTGTAGATCCCTATGTGCCATTACCAGCTTGGAGTAAAATCGTACCAGAACTTTCTCTTTTGTGTCTCCCATGTTTTATTTCCCATTAAAGTAACAAGGAAATGACATGATGAGGGTCATGGGCCAGACTAAAACCCACGACATCAGCATATTCCACAGTTTAGGGTCATCTTTAAAGAAGGCTCCGTCTGTGGTTTATATTTGGGTGTGGTTGTGAGAGACTAACCAACCAGCGACGGAGGACCCGAGGGCTGTGCAGGAACTTAAGACAGCAGTGAATCTGCAGCGTGGGTTGGACGTACGCCACTTATACAAGTAAAAGGACTTTAATTTGGACTGTGATTTGTCTCTAATGGAGTTTGTCTGTTGACAAAATGGCCATAGTGATGCTGACTCTAACCTCCTCTGATGTGGAGGTGGTCCAGTCCTATCAGCCTGCGCCCAGAGTGCACCCCTAATTTTTATGTGACACAGAGTCCTCATAGAAGCATCAACACAAAACTTACACTTCACTGTTGGCATCACTCTGGGTGGGCTTACTGTATAGTTCAGTGGCTTCACCAGGCTGGAAAAAAAGTTGGACAGCAATGATGAAAGTTAGTGGAAAGACAGTACTATTAAATCTTAACTTGAGGGCACATAATGCCAGCATCTGAAAAAAAAAAAAAAAAAAACGCTCACGAAATCCCCGAGTGCAGTGACAAGACATCATTTGTTGTTCGTCGGCGTGCGTGCGGGTTGTTATTGATTTTTGATTTTGATATACTTTATTGATCCCCGTGGGGAAATTCTGCTCTGCATTTAACCCATCCTAGCTGTGTAGCTAGGAGCAGTGGGCAGCCGCTGTGCAGCGCCCGGGGACCAACTCCAGTTCTTTTCCCATTGCCTCTGTCAGGGGCACAGACAGGAAGGAGTATTAACCCTAGCATGCATGTCTTTCTGATGGTGGGGGAAACTGGAGCACCTGGCGAAAACCCACCGCAGACGCGGGGAGAACATGCAAACTCCACACAGAGGACGACCTGGGATGACTCCTAAGGTTGGACAACCCCGGGGTTCAAACCCAGGACCTTCCTGCTGTGAGATACCAGCGCTAACCGCTGGTATACCGTGTTTATTGGTGATTGAGATCCTATCCGGGAGACTTTCATAAATAAATGATAACAGTGAAAGTCAAAAAATGGCGTTTGATCAAAAAAGGTCGTAGTGGGGATGTGATCTGGATTAACGACCGAGCAGAACAAGCCATCTCGGTCGCAGACTGGGGCCCAGATGGTTTGGAGGAAGTGACTAAAATAATGTTTATCAGCCTCGCTGTCATAATCTTGATCGCCGGTCTTCTCAGTTCAGTTACTGTCATCACAGCCATCACCAGCACAACCATCATCATTAGCATTGTTTGAGGTATTATTAATATCATGTAGCTTCCTAAAAAACGAGCTACAAAGTAACTGTTTATAAAGAAAAAGGCCAAGCCCTTTATTTGGGTCAGACAGTCCCATCATGTAAATAACCACTTCTCTCTTTCTCACAGACACACACACACACACATACACACACAGGTCTACAATTTCCCACGCTCGGGGTAATTGATCTGTATTGATGACATGTAAATGCTATTGATTGGTTTCTGTGCTTTTTTGTGTTTGTGTGGGTTTGCAAGTTAAATGTGCGTGATCGTCTCTGTTCATTGTGCGTGTGTGTGTGCGTGTGCGAGAGAAAACAACTGTGCTACAGAGTACAATTGTTCCCACTTAGCTCTGATCAGAACAGCTTTTATGCACATGCAGACACAACTGGTGTGTGTGTGTGTGTGTGTGTGTGTGTGTGTGTGTGTGTGTGTGTGTGTGTGTGTGTCTTGGATCACCTCCTTGTCGTGGTGGAGAAGCTTGTGTGCACCAATGATCCCAAGAGCTATGCCGTCCGGAGCGTGGCTCCTGGTAGGGTCACCGAAGGTGGATAGGTCAAGGGGGAGGTTCCAGACGAAGCACGATCCAACAAAGACCTAAACGGCAGAACTGGTAGAAGTTGTCTCTAGGTCACAATGGCAGGGAAGGCGGATGAAGGCTGTATCAGAGGGTGGTCCCCAATCATCTTGGCTCTCCATGCTGTTGGACTCTGAATCAGAATACTTTATTCATCCCCGAGTGGAAATTGGGTTGACTGGCCACCCCCTGCCAAGGACCGTGGGGTGGCTGCGGGCGCATCAGCCTCACCACGAAAAAACTGTCACGTGTAGGCATCCCCTCACAAGGATTCCCACAAGGACCTAGAAGGAGGACAGTCATACTCGACCCTGAGTGACTGCTGCCGCTGCTGTTGATGATAATGATGATGATGATGATGATGTGTGTGTGAGAGAGAGAGTGCGCGCATGTGTTTTTATAATAATAATAATAATTACAATTATATAGCGCTTTTCTAGACACCCAAAGTGCTTCACTTTGAAGGGAGTAACTCACTTCAACCACCACCAATGTGTGGCACCCACCTGGGTGATGCACAGCAGCCATTTTGCACCAGAGCGCTCACCACACATCATCTTGAGGTGGAGAGGGAGGAATCAATGAGCCAGTTACACAGGGGGATGCCTAAGTGGCCAGATGGAGAGAGCCAGGTTGGGAATTTTGCTAGGACAGAGGAACCCCCTACTCTTGGTGATAAGTGACATGGGATCTTTACCCAGCACCTTTCCTCCACACATGTCCAAGCCATCTCAGTCTTGTCTCTCCTGTCCTTCTTTGTCACGCCCAATGAAAATCTTAGCATCTTCAATTCTGCCACCTCCACCTCTGCTGCCTCCTGTCTTTGCATCAGTGCCACTGTCTCCAAATCATATAACATAGCTGGTCTCACAACCATCTTGTAAACCTTCCCTTTAACTCTTGCTGGTACCCTTCTGTCGCAAATCACTCCTGACACTCTTCTCCACCCACTCCACCCTGCCTACACTCTCTTCTTCACCTTTCTTCTGCACTCCCCGTTACTTTGGACAGCTGACCCCAAGTATTTAAACTCGTACGCCTTCGTCACCTCTACTGCTTGCATCCTCACCATTCCACTGCCCTCCCTCTCATTTTGTTACCTCTTGGAGACTTTTTCCAGTATAAACACCAACTTTGTCGAGACCAGAAGTCCTCATGGGGACCAAAGCTCGGTCCTGAAGCAAAACTTCATTTCTGACGTGTTAGGGGTCAGGTGTGAATTGAGGTTAGGTTAAGGTTTGGGTTAGGCTGTCCACAATGAATGCAAGTCAGTGCAATGTCCTAGCAAGGATAGCTGCGCAAACTTGTGTGCGTGTGTGTGTGTGTGTGTGTGTGTGTGTGTGTGTGTGTGTGTGTGTGTGTGTGTGTGTAACATGTGCACTCACACACCTTTTTTCCCCACAGCTGTTGGAATTGTGCCGATTGGTAAAGGATGAGGCGCTGAAGGTGGTGTCAGATTTCAAAGTCCCCCCCTTCTGTATTAAGGCGCCCATCGCTGGAGTAGCCAATCCGCGTGCTCAGTGGGCGTTCTACTCAACACCAGATCCTGCCCCCTCCGCCTCCTCTCTGCCTCAGCACCACGGGAGGACTTCCAAGTTGTGAGGGTTTAATGTGTTGGCACAGTGCAGTCCAGCCATGTCATGAAGACACTAGTTAGCTTGCAGAGGACCGACTGGGACGGCAACAAGACGATTGTTTGTATCGTTCAAAAGGGACGGGGAAGGACATAAGATGGACACTAGCTGTGTTTCTGTTAAGTTATTTTGATATGAATTTTGAAGTTGTGAATAAAGAAATCCCAAATTTGGCTAAATGGATCTCTTAATATCACAATAAAAAAAACGCTTTTACAGCTGCTTGAGGAGGTCGTTTTGAATTGATGAAGGCATTTGATGATGCAGAGCGGTGGAAAGTAACCCTCGCCAATCGCTTAAAACCAGCTACAGGAAGCCCATCCAATGTTGTTGTTTTTTAACTTTTCAACGGTTTGCATAAAATATGCTTAAAATTTTGATTAAAAACACAAATGAGTTTAAAAGTGCATTTGAAGCTAAGCTAGTAAGAGATCCCTGGTTTTATCTTAAACAAGTTGTCTGTCTGCACAAATTGTTTTATCTAAAACATTGTTGATCTGCTCACAGTGCACCAATCTCAGGAATCAGGAACAATTTTTTTTGTCATTTCATCTCATGTACTAATATGTACACAAAAGACACTAAATTCCATTTCCCCTAGCCCACAGCAGTGCAACGCAAAAGACAAACACACATATCCAAAACCTCCAAAAACCCACCAAAAACATACAAAAACAGAACAAAGCAAAAAAAAAAAAAAAAAAAAAAACACAAACAGCCAACAACACAGTCCACCCAGTGCAACACAGTCTTAAAAACTCCACCACCCAAAGAACACCAGCCAGGATGACTGTCGGAGGGGCATCTGGGTAGCGTAGCGGTCTATTCCGTTACCTACCAACATGGGGATCGGTGGTTTGAATCCCCGTGTTACCTCCAGCTTGGTCGGGCATCCCTACAGACACAATTGGCCGTGTCCGCGGGTGGGAAGCTGGATGTGGGTATGTGTCCTGGTCGCTGCACTAGTGCCTCCTCTGGTAGGTTGGGGTGCCTGTTCGGGAGAGGAACTGGGGGGAACAGCATGATCCTCCCACGTGCTACGTCCCCCTGGCAAAACTCCTCACTGTCAGGTGAGAAGAAGTGGCTGGTGACTCCATATGTATCTGAGGAGGCATGTGGTAGTCTGCAGCCCTCCCTGAATCGGCAGAGGGGGTGGAGCAGCGACTGGGACAGCTTGGAAGAGTGGGGTAATTGGCTGGATACCGTTGGGGAGAAAAAAATCCCCCCCCCCCCCACTCCAAAAAAGGATGACTGTCGGAACTGCCGGTTTGCATGGGCTAGCAGTTAGCTTAGCCTGCCCTGCTTCCGCATCCTGTCAGACCGCCCTAGGTATTTCCTGTTCGAGTGCAGCTCCAGGCAGGGCCATGGTCTCTAGGCCCACAGGACAGGACACACAATCTGATGTCTGACTCACAATTCATACAACAGTAAGCTGAGACTCAACCTGGTTGGACGATAAAATTAGAATTTCAAAACAGGACCGTTAACAGATATAGTCAAATGACACTGGATTAAACTGTTTGAATTATCTTTCTAAAATTAAGATTTGAAGTTTTGATTATAATATCGAATTAGATTCTACAATTTACCAAACTCAAAGACTGAAGTCAAGGCTTTAATTTTTTTTTTTTAAGGTGAGGCCAGTCTGTTAAGAGTTGGTAGGCGGTTGAGGCGTTACTTATTATTTTTAATGCAAATGATATGTGCTCAAACTCATTAATATGAATGGTCAGGATGATGCACAACTCCTCACCTCTACAGCCCTGCAGGCTCCACTATTTTAGTAGAGAACATCATCAAGGATATTACGGCGTTCTTAAAATGGTCACCAATCCAGTTTCACTGCCTATAAAAGTTCCTTTTAAGTAGTGTGCATAAAAAAATTAATAAATAGATAACGCAAGAAAAATCAAAAACAGTTGATGACAAGCTTTCAGGTTACCAAAACAATTGGTTAAGAGACCAGCAGTTTGCAGCGAGCCAGTCTTACATGGAAAAGATGGCGAAAATTCACCATGAGATCCACTGTTAGGGTTAGTTTAGACATCAGCATGGTGAATAAACCAACCTGACCTCCGAGCAGAACTGTCGAGGACACCTGTATGAAAGTTGGATTTGGGCTTTTTGGAAAGGAAAAAACGTATTTCTCACTCATGGCTTGGTATAACTTGAATCTGTTGAAGGTTTCCCCAACACTTTTTCACCGTTTCCTGTTCCTTTGGCTATGTCCTTCTTCTAATCTAGCACAATCTATCGAACATTTTGCTAACGCTGCTTACCATTGCTTTTAGTGAGTGAGGTGTGGGAGCGGTGTCGGAGGAAGTTGCTAAATAATGATCGCTAGATTGTCTCAACCATGTTGCAGAGGGTCACTTATCAATACTAATACTGAAACACATCTTTGCCCAGCATTGTTGCTCAACCTAAAATACTCATTGTGCAATTTGCCATGACATTAACATTAATTTACGAAAATAAAAGTGGTATTTTCATCTGACACCGCATGCTGGTGGTATACTCATCTTTCTTTTTTTTTGCCCATACATGTACTGATATAATTTTGCCGATGAAATGAAGTGTGCTGTATGATTCCTATCATACAGTATTTTGCTATGACAACTATTTTGTAAGGATTCTCCATTGTCATATTTCAGATGAAGACTGTATGTGATGTTAGGTATGGATCTGTGTGCATGTGGTTAATCACTGAGTATGCGGTGTGAAAGACGGTAGGACTACCGAAAACTGCCAACTCACCCGTCTCTGAATATGACTCATACAAAGTGTATTCTACGAATGGCCACGAATACCTAGTACTATATCATTTGTAAATCAGCAAAATGTGTGAATTATAGTCAGTGGACGTTTGCAAGGCAAACATGGGAGAGCAAACATTGACATCATTAGCTAAAACCCAGATTTGATTTGTTCGGCAGTAGAGAATGCACTGGTGATCCCGTTTCATTTTTGACGAATCTCAGGGATTTCAAGTAGTTGGATACCAATGCAATTACCACAATGTCTATAGTTGTCGTTAACTTAAAATGAAGTGAACCTTCATAATATAGGATGTATTTAAGAAATTTCAATATGGACAAGCTGTCCTGAAGAGACCTCTAGATTGAACCCCTTTCCACCTCCAGCCAACCCCACAAGCAGAGCAAACAGGGACTCTAAATCAAAGCACAAACAGAGCCTGTCTATACACACACGAGCCCAGCATGCATGTTGTCTCACCTGCAGATGAGGAAAACTTGCAGGCGAGGCAGCTACTGTAATTTACAGTCAATAACAGACAGCTGTACTACCCTCACTGTATGTGGAGTGAGGAGGAGGAGGCGGAGCGGAGCGGAGGAGGCGGAGCGGAGCATATTCTAACTACTGTGGTTACTCATCAGTAAACAGCCAGCCTGTGTGTGTGTGTCCATACCGGCCAGCCGTTAAAGGTGCTATGGGTAATATTTCTGCTTTCCCAAAGCGTAATATAATGAGTAAATTGCTAAGAGGTAGTTATTGAACCACATTAGATGACTCACTCCCACCCACACTCCAGATTTCTGCCTTTAAAAACACAGGAGCCGGGCCAACCGAGTGATTTTAATGTTTGAAGGCCTCCGATACCCTGAACACCAAACACTTGATTCACAGTCCTCCGTCAACTATGCAGCTGTCTTGGCAAACAATTTCGATTGAAGCAATTTGGAAATGGTAGATTTTGGCAAACATGCTGGGTACCCGCTAGTTTTCTATTTGTATTTGCTCATCTCATCTCATTTGATTTGTGCCTCTTATTCACATCACTGAATTATAGAGGTCAGCACTCAGAAATCACAGAGGCCTTTTATGATGTGTGGGCAGCAGTACGCTATGAGAAAATCATACTTAACCATAGTTTCACCATGGGATGAACCCAGATGTCATTTAGATGTCGGATGTCATTTAGAATCGTACAGACAAAAACTGACAAAAACAGCACTGAGAGACTTACTACTTACCACAATTAACAGAAACATATAAGATCTGGAGGAGCCCATGTTGTCTTGAATAAGAACAAAAACAACATGCATCAGTATAAATGAACCAAACACAGTGAGTCGCCAGCGAGAGCTGAGTGATAATGTCTGTGTGGGAGTGGAAGAGGGAGCCAGATACCAGCAGAAGCACGATAAAGGGGCATCACTTCCCTGGTCTCTGTTTTTCACTCTAACTTCCTCTTCCTGTAGAGATTATTTTTGAAACATAGTGGATGTCTAATTTCACTCCTGCTGAGGAACACTCCTGTATGGAAGAGAAGGGGAGCTGAGAGAGAGAGAGAGAGAGAGAGAGAGAGAGAGAGAGAGAGAGAGAGAGAGAGAGAGAGAGAGAGAGAGAGAGAGAGAGAGAGAGAGATGTCCAGAAGACCCACCCTACTGTTAAAAGCTAGACCAGTCTATCGGTGAGTGAAAAACAAAAACCAAGCAAACAAAACAAAACAAAAACCCAAAGAGTAATGTGAGAAAATGTCATCACTATTCAACATTATCCAAGAGTCACACTGATTTTGCGACAGTCGCTCCAGATAAGAGACCATCGCCAGCAGGAAAACGCAGAGGCTAGAGCGACACACCTGATGCGCATAAATACACAAGCGGTTATTGTAACACCTCCGTACTTCGCCCTCGATGGTGGTTTTCTGAAAATCAGAGAACCCATCGCGCGCGCGCGCGTGTGTGTGTGTCTCTCTCTCTCTCTCTCTATTCGTACGTCACGCCATCGTGTTTCCCGCATTAACTGTTTATCCGAAAAAACTTACTGACAACTCTGGGTTATGGGCGAGAGAGAGAGAGAGAGAGAGAGAGAGAGAGAGAGAGAGAGAGAGAGAGAGAGAGAGAAGAGATGAGAGAGAGAGAGAGAGAAGAGAGAGAGAGAGAGAGAGAGAGAGAGAGAGAGAGAGAGAGAGAGAGAGAGAGAGAGAGCGAGAGAGAGAGAGAGAGAGAGAGAGAGAGAGAGAGAGAGAGAGAGAGAGAGAGCCCGCCCACCTACGAAGGAGGTGGGCGGGCTCTCTCCTATAAAAGTCCTCTCTCCTATAAAAGCCCTCCCTCCGCTGTCCGGCGGGGAGGGAGCGCCGCTTCAGGCAGGAAACGTCCTCGCGGCGCCCCGTTGGCGAAGCAGAAACAAAAGAGCGGTGTTTTTCCCCTCATCCAACTCTCTGATAAGGAGCATTTCTTCTTTCGCGGGGGCGGAACAACAACTAATTCTTTTCATTGTTGGGTTCGGATTAGTGAAACGGGGGAACACTGCGGGATTTTTATACGTTTATTGAGAGAAGCTTTTATTGTTATTATTATTATTATTATTATTATTATCATTATTATTACGCTTGCCCGAGGATATTTTCGCCGTTTGCATCTTTTTTGTTTTTTGTTTTTGCCCATTATGCCCCCCCAGTGACGCGGCTTTGGATATGTCAGATAAACCCAGGTGAGTTGGAAAACTTCAGAAAACTGTTATGACTCCTGCACGTAAAGCCGGTCGAGACGATGCGCCGCGACGGCCGCCGCCTCACCATACAGCGCCCGCGTTCAAATGTGATGTCCCCGCTGTCGAACTCACGACACTAGACCGTGTGGCGCCGGGTGTACCGGGCCGACCCGCTCCGTGGAGGTGGAGAAAGCCGCGCACCTGGTACCGCGGTCCGAACACGCAACACGGGCCGCCGACCCCCGGCGCGCGCTCGCGGCTGTCGGAGCCGCAGATGTAAACGAGCCGCACGCGTCTCGGCGAGACGTCAGCCGCACAAGACGGCAAAAGCGGACGGATTCGTTGCAGCCCTTTACAAACACACCGGTGGTCGATCTAGCAGCGGTATACAAAATAAATACAGAAAATAAATACACTTATTTAGGTATTGGGTCGGTTTATTTTATTTTCGCGTTATGTAACATGTTATTAAGAGTTTGATACGCTACTGAATAGCGCCTCGCCTCCCTGGGGATCATTTTATCGACACGGTGTCCGCGCGCGCTTTCCGCCGATTTGGGTCATTAAAGTGACTGTGCGGGGAAACGGCAGGCCCGCGCGATTTATGCGGGGATGCCCACGCGATTTATGCGGGATATCCTTTGGGTGGCGATAATGAACCGCTCGCCTAGCAATTACAGTCGCCGTCTATTAGAGCCGCGGGCCGGCTCCTTGACTTCGTCCTTTTCTTCTCTCACTTGAGCCGCAGTGCGCACACTGGCTCTTGTCTTTCCCCGGACGCCCGTTCGTCACGACAACGAAGAAGTCTCCCCCGACAAAACCCTGATTTGTAACGTTGCCGAAGACGCCGCGTCAAGTTTAATGGTTTTGCACCGGAGCGCTCTGCACTGCGACCGCGTCCTGCTTCATCCGCGATCATCGGCGCCACTTTGTAGTGTTTCTGCAGACCCGCATGTGTCTGTTTTCTTCTTTTTTTCCTTTTTCTTTGTTTTTGCCTTTTTTGCCATTTTGCAAACCTAGTCTACCAATACACCGCAGAAAGGATCGATAAAAAAAGAGAAGGCGTTTGAAAAAAGAAATCATCGTCGGCAGCATGACAGCCCCGTCCGAGCTTTAAGTTGAACGGCAGAAGTCGGTAGTTCGGGTGTCGGTACTCGCGTCGGTACTCGCATCTCATTTGTTCCGTCGTGTGTTTGCGTGCTACTGGACGTGCGACAGTAGACACGTGACTACAGGTCGTTCACCACCGGGAGGCCGTGCAGGCGCGCGGGGGGAACTTTTCGTGTGGTCCGGAGAAAAAGGAAGCTAGCTGCCTCTGGCCCCGTATGGGAGCTGTTCGTGTGTACAGTCTGCGTGTGACGCAGTTACTACAGCTGCTTGGCAATTTTCATGCCAGTCTTTTTTTTTTCTTCCCCTCTCTCTCTCTCTCTCTCTCTCTCTCTCTCTCTCTCTCTCTCTCTCTCTCTCTCTCTCTCACTCCACTCACTGCAAGTCAGGCGAAATATGCTGCAATCAGCAACTTCTGACAAACAATGGGAGGCGCGCAGGGTAAGCCGGCATGCAGAGGAAAACTAGACTGGACTAACGGGGAACAGTTGTTGACACGACTCAGGGGTTGCCAATAACAGGTCTATTAACTCGCGAGTTAGGCTGGTTACTTTGACGTTACTTATGATGTTTTGACATATGAAAGCGCCGTGTTTAAATTGGACTAAAATAAGTTGCGTCGTGCTATATTTCATATTACACTGACGTTTAGGCTACACTTTTGTGGTTGGGACGGCAGCCGATAAGAACTGGGGGTCTGGGAGAGAGAGAGCGCGAGAGAGAGCGAGGGAGGGGGAGAGAGAACGGTAGTGTGCGGCATCACGCATACTCCAAGCTGACGTGTGGACAACAGGGAACCTTTCACACATGTCCTTATATGTCAGATGTTGAACTGTTCCACTTAAGTCAGTTTATCACCGTCGCCCTACACTTTAATGGCTCTAATACTGCTAAAGATGAGGCTTTCGACTGGGGTCGTCCATACCATCATGTGATGCAGTCATTTTATGTGTCCTTGGACTTGAAAGGCACGCAAAAACGCAGTCGTTGCAGTTGATATGTTCAGCCCTGCTGTTACAATACACCTAATTATGCCACTGTATCTTCTCAACAGACAACCAAATTGGTTTAACGATGCGTCCCCAGTAGAGAGGGGGGGAGACAGAGGGGAGTTGGTACCCGTCGGCGGTAGCGGCGACGAAGCATCTGCGGAAATCTTCCATTCAAATTCGGTCAACGAAAACAGTGAGCCCTGTCCCGGTGGCGGCTCCTCCTCTGCAGCGGCGGCGGCGGCCTCAGGGCTCCAGTTATCCACGCTGCCCCGGGCAGGAACTAAAAACTACCTGCCTCCATCCAGTTTACAGGGCTTTCAGTCCAGGGCGCCAGTTTTCCGGAGCCTCTCTCGCTCTTCCAGCGGATATTCCTCTTTCGACGCCGACTCCGTGCCGTCCTCCCCGTTTTTGCCCCGACCAGAAGTTGCGGACAAGGCCACGCAGACGCCGAGCCCCTCCTGTCAGGTTATGATGCACGCCCTGCAGCGCACGGCCTCGCCCGGAGCAGTGCCCGCAGCACAGTGGCCCGGCCATCTTCACGGTGAGCAGCCGACCTCCCACAGTCATCCTCACACACAGGGCTGACCAGCCAGACATAGGCAAACCTGGAGGGGTGCAGGTTTTCCCTCCACAGCAGTCACTGTGCCAGGTGATTCTGCCCTCTTAGGCATAAGGCGTGCCAATCAGTGAAATGATCTGGTTGTTGTGATCGTTGGAACAAAGTCCTGCATGTTCTTGGCACACATGGCACACGGTTCCCTATGTCTGGACTACCCCTTTGATAGGGGAAGCAGTAAGTGCAGCCACTGACCTGACACTTAATGTGAAAGGGAGTGTAGTAAAGAATACCTGGTTGACCTCTCCACAGTCTCAGTGAAAGTTCAGAGGTTATGGTGCATGGTGTGAGCCGTGAAAGGAGATTGGAGTCAATATACCCCCCTCCCCCCATTACACTATACATAATGATGTCTTTATTTGTCTGTTGTGGTACGACAGAGCAAACATAAAACCGAGTCAAACGGCTTGATGCGTTTGTCGTGGCTCTCTTTTATCCCTCTCAATTCGATTGTGTTGTTCTAGAAAGGTCGCCCGGTTTGAGGACGTGACGTGGATCTTTATTTAGTTCAAACAAAACCGAAGCTGTCTTATGTCTGGCCCGGTGAGTTTTGTCCCTGGATTACTTGTAAATGTTAACTCTGTGCTAAAAACAAACATGCGAGTAACCGTCAAAGTATTAGCAGTGCGCTTTTGTGTCCAACAACGGGGATCATCGCTGCGATACACCTGCTGCGTCTTCAGTCGGGCCTTCTTGCTGAGGGGTTTAGGTGCCGCGCCTTTCAGATGCGATGAGAAAGAGAGAGCAAACAGAGGCCCAGTACTGGTGTTTTAGATGAAGTCCGACCGTTGGTGTATTTGTGACGCCGTGCTCCCGATGTGGTATGACATGGTTAGTGTACTACCATGTTGTAGGGGCAGATATGATCCATTGTTACCACCACGATCAAGACTTGGTAACTGTTTGTTTGAGAAGGTAGCGGTAGGACGAAATGTGTTTAGAGAACCTGAGCCTGAACGTGAATGCGTGCTCTTGTTCAGCAACATCCTGCTTCACGCTGATATACATTTACACACACACACACAGACACACACACTCACACAGAAGCTGCCCAGTGCAACCGTAGTGTCGTACCAGCGAGCAGCTCCAGGGGAGCAGCAGCCCTGCGTCCTGAAGTCAGGGATGTGTTTATTTTGGCTCCGTCTCGTGTTCTTTGTTTGTGAAGTCGTTTTGAGGCAGTCAGGCTGGTTCCGTATAAATTGAAGATATATTTAAGGGCTAAGAACACCGACGCCCTCTACAAGAAGGGACAGAGCCGTCTCTACTTTTCGAGGAGGCCGAGGTCCTTCAACATCTGCCAGACAGTGCTGAGGATGTGGTGCGAGTCTGTGGTGGCCAGTGCTGTCCCGTTTGCGGTTGTGTGTCGGGGCAGCAGGTTGAGGGTAGCGGACACGAACGGGCTCAATAAACTGAGCCGCAAGGCCGGGTGACGTTGTGGGGGTGGAACTGGATTTTCTGGCGGCGGTTTCTGAGAGGAGGACGCTGTTGAAGTTATGTGTCATCATGGACAACGTCTCCCAACCCACTCCGTGACATGCTGGCCGGGCACAGGAGTACTTGCAGTGATAGACTCATTCTGCCCAAATAGACTTGTTATAGATTTTGCTCTTATTTCTTATTATCTTTTGCTTCTATTTGTTTCTATTTTTCTTGTTTCTATTTGTTTCTATTTTCTTGTTATCGTGTATCTTGTTAGTTTTTAGTTTGTTTTTGTTTTCTGTACTAGAGCGTGAGTGTCTAATTTCCCTTCGGGGATGAATAAAGTACTCTGATTCTGATTCTGATTTGACTTGAGCTGACTCACTCAAGTCAACTCAAGTCAGATTTACGATCGACTTGCACCGAAAAGATTACCAACGCCACTGCCTTTATACAGCACACGTATGCATGTGCACACAAGGGTGCACCCCCCCTTCTCTGCTCCTCTCTCATACACACACAAACACGCACACACACACATAGACACATGCACATCCACACACACACACAGACACATGCACACACACACACACACACAGACATGCACACAGACACACACACACATGCACACACACATAGACACATGTACAGACACGCACACACACATAGACACTTGCACACACAGACATGCACACACACATGCACACACACAGACATGTACACAAACACACACAGGGACATGCAGACACATGCACACGCACACAGACACACGCACACAGACACACGCACACAGACAGACACGCACACATGCGCACACACAGACATGCACACACACGCACACAGACACACAGGGGCATGCAGACACAGACACACGCGCACACACACAGACACACACAAACATGTACACACAGACAGACAGACACACACGCACACACGAGTTATAAAAAAAACACAACAGATGCTAAACCTCCAGGACCAACACAATACAATAAGTGCGGGGCAGGGGTGTTGTCGTAGTCATCATCTGTGGAGACAGAGTTACTGTTTTAAGAACCGTTTCAGAAGCATGGAAGTTATTTTCAAAGAAGTGTTGTTGTTGTTTGTTTTTTGGTAACATCAAGGGACGAGAGAAGGAAAACACCATGAACTGAGCTCGTCACCGAGAGCAACCTGTGTGCTGACACGGCTGTGGCACCGAGGGTGTTGTTGACTTCTCACGTAAAAGGCCTCAATGTCAAAGCGACTTGGGTTTCTGCACAGAGGCAGCTTGCTGCGATGCTGCAGGCTGCTGTTCTCATTATGTTGCACAGCAACCAAGACAAGGCCGGCCGGTGGGCAGAGCTGTCAGCCTGGTCAAAGTAAATATAAACTCGATAAGCTTTTGGGCTATGTTGTTTGGCAACACGGCATGCAATAAAGAGAGACACGGCTAATAAAAACCGATTCAGATGTTTGTTGGTGACAAGATGTTCCTGTTGGAAAAAAATAAGGTCAGGGCAACAGCTTTGTCACCGTTAAACTCACCATGTATATTTCTGCAAATAAAGGGTATTTCCAAGTCACCCTGCAATTTAAGAGAATGCCCATCGGGCAACGCTTTCTTTCTTTTTCTTTCTTTCTTTTTTTTTTTTTTTAGTAAGAAGCAGAACTTAAGGGAGGTGCTTCAATGGCTCCTCTTCATGTTATGTAAGTATGTAAAACCTGAATAAATTTCCAGATGAATTTGTTTTCAGCTGAAGTCTTTCTGTGCCCAGAGAGAGAGAGAGAGTCCTGCAGAAACGTCCGCACGCTGAATCCCCACACAAGTTTCCACCCTGCATCTTCCAGTGCTAGGATGGAGTAAATAAATAAAGAAGTAAAAAAAACATCAAAAAAAAAAAAGCCCAGACACCCAAAAAAAGTGAGGACTTCCCCCTCTGTCGTGTGTCAGAACACAAACGGATGAAATACTTTTGGAAACCCTCATGCCCAACGTGTGACTGTGCAACATTTCAGGACCGGAGTCTGGTTTTGTTCGCCAAGCAGGTTTTCACATACCAGAAATCTGACTTGTGAGATGTTGTTCACTGTTAACACCTTGATACAGCAGAAATATACCAACACCATGTTCTCTGTATACTGGACTGCTGCATTTGTATGGTCATAAAACCTCTTAGCTTCGTCCCGTTTAAGTAAAGGAACTACTGACATGTCATGTACAAATAAATTGTGTTCGCCCGTGTGTGTCCTAATGTGGCAATGGAGGCCGGGTGCATTTCACCGCGTTATTTTTCCCACCTGGATTTCCGGGAAGACCCGCCCCTACTCTATCTCTGATTGGCTAACCCTATCCCTAACCCCACCCTAACCTTAACCAACCTAACCAACGGAGGCAACGAGTACTAGCCAATCAGAGACAGAGTTCTCGGAATGCGGATGGGGGAAAAAACAGGGCATTTTCACCAGCGGTTTTGCACTGGGCATGTTTGACGACGCGAACTCATTTACAGCAATAATGACGACGGATGCGTTGACAGTAAACGACGCGTGCGCAGTTTAAAAGGCCCCGCCCCCTTGCCTGCCCATGGAAGGCGGTTCAGTGAGCGACGAATTTCCGCCTTGAGACGATAAACCGCCCTGATGAATATCAGCGTCTGAAACAGATTGGACACCGGCCATCACCTGCAGTTGATTCACATGGAATTTTGCTTTTTGCTTTTTTACCTTTTCTTTCCTCATTCTGCGTCGTCAGGACCACATATTTTAACGTCGACGGGGGATGGCAGCAATAAAAAGTTACCAGTTTTAATCAAATAACTTTTTAATTTTTTCATTTCCCCCCCCCCCAATGATATCTGGCCAATTACCCCACTCTTGCGAGCCGTCCCCGTCGCTGCTCCACCCCCTCTGCCGATCCGGGGAGGGCTGCAGACTACCACACGCCTCCTCCCATACATGTGGAGTCGCCGGCCGCTTCTTTTCACCTGACAGTGAGGAGTTTCCCCAGGGGGACGTAGCACGTGGGAGGATCACGCTATCCCTCCCCCGCCCCCTGAACAGGCACCTCAACCGACCAGAGGAGGCGCTAGTACAGCGACCAGAACACATACCCACATCCGGCTTCCCACCCGCAGACACGGCCAATTGTGTCTGTCGGGGCGCCCGACCAAGGTAACATGGGGGTTCGAACAGGCGATCCCCGTGTTGGTAGAAAACGGTATAGACCGCCATGCTACCCGGACGCCCCAAATAACCTCTTTTAAATCAATTAACAATTTATGACCCAATTTTCAAAATTTTGGGTGCATTTTTAGGATTTCTTGCTTCACACGTAAAAAGCGTTTTTAATTACAACACCTTCTATCATTAAATGTGCTGTTACCTCAACCCTTTATACGCGTGGTTTTACCTTCAGGCGGTTTCTGGAAACTAAGTGACTGTGGAACCTCAAACAAACCAAATGTCACGACATAATAGCAGTGATTGGCCGGGCTGTGCGGCTAATCTCTTCTGTTTTCTCTCACTGCAGCGGGAGCCTCCGCCAGTCACAACACATTCACGTGCACGTGCATATATGCGTGTCTGTGTGGACTGCATGCGCACACATCCTTCAGTCACTCAGCATTCAGCATAAACCTGTTCATGTACGTCACTGTAGCTGACTGTGTCTGAGTGCACACTAAGTACAATACAACCACAAAATAGGTGTGTGTGTGTATGTGTGTATGAGTGTGTGCAACATGTGATAATGTGACTCTCAGTGTGTGTGTGAGCGCACCTGTATATTACTGTTACTATATGTATGAGTATTTGCGTGTATGTGTGTGTTGCACCAGTCAAAATAGTCATACAGGTCTTTTGTCAGGTACAGACAGACCCTCTGCCTCTCATTCACTGTGTTCATGAACTGAACCACAAGATAGGAGAGATAAACACACACAAACACACACACTGTCACCTGGCCTCTTCTTTTGCAACAACTTTGATGCGCTTGGAAAATTTGTTTTTTTCAGAAATATACAAGACAAAAAAGTTACGTAACAGTTAAATAGCTTTACTGCTATAAACAGATTGTTGAGCATGTATACTATACGTGTGTGTGTGTTTTTTTTTTTTTTTAGGAAGTATATATATTTGCATGCCTGTGCTTTGCTGTATGTGTGAGTTCAGGCATGCCAAAGTGTGCGCCTCTGTGCACTTGGCCTGTTTGTGTGTGAGTGAGTGAAATAGATGGAGAGATAGAAGAGAGAGAGTTAGAGCGAGGGAGCTTGGGGAGCATGCTTATCACCTCATAGTGTTTGAGCTGTTGCAGCACTAAGTCACTACAATTACAGCTCTTATCAAAGTAGCAGATGAAAACATCCCCTGTTGTCTTTAAGCCACCATAACAGGTTAAACTAAGGACCAAGTCGGAGAAACGACATCTACTTTAGCTTTTTGTTTTTTGGGGGTTTTTTTTGTTTTTTGTTTTAGATTTTTTTTTTCTTGGGGGGGTATTTAATTTGTAGAACTGTAGAGATAAACAGGAAACAGGGACGCTATGATTAGGTCTGAACCTACATAGTAGGCGCCTAACTGACTGAGCCACAGGGAAACTTCTGACTACTTCATGTATTAGATGTAAATGTGTTGTATCTCATAGAATCAGTATCAGATTGTATTCATTTATTTACTTATTTTGTTAACGTTTCACATTACTGATAACTTCACTTGGTGCATTGCACACTGTGACCTGTAGATGTAACAAAAAAGTACATATATATATATATATATATAGCGTTTTTTCTCCCCAGAAACCTTCAATGGTATTGATAAAGGTGCTCAACAAATGAGGAGCAGAATATGTAATAATAATAGTAATAATAATAATGATTATATATATATATATATATATATATATATATATATACACACTACCGTTCAAAAGTTTGGGATCACCCAAACAATTTTGTGTTTTCCATGAAAAGTCACACTTATTCACCACCATATGTTGTGAAATGAATAGAAAATAGAGTCAAGACATTGACAAGGTTAGAAATAATGATTTGTATTTGAAATAAGATTTTTTTTACATCAAACTTTGCTTTCGTCAAAGAATCCTCCATTTGCAGCAATTACAGCATTGCAGACCTTTGGCATTCTAGCTGTTAATTTGTTGAGGTAATCTGGAGAAATTGCACCCCACGCTTCCAGAAGCAGCTCCCACAAGTTGGATTGGTTGGATGGGCACTTCTTGCGTACCATACGGTCAAGCTGCTCCCACAACAGCTCAATGGGGTTCAGATCTGGTGACTGCGCTGGCCACTCCATTACCGATAGAATACCAGCTGCCTGCTTCTGCTCTAAATAGTTCTTGCACAATTTGGAGGTGTGTTTAGTGTCATTGTCCTGTTGTAGGATGAAATTGGCTCCAATCAAGCGCTGTCCACTGGGTATGGCATGGCGTTGCAAAATGGAGTGATAGCCTTCCTTATTCAGAATCCCTTTTACCCTGTACAAATCTCCCACCTTACCAGCACCAAAGCAACCCCAGACCATCACATTACCTCCACCATGCTTAACAGATGGCGTCAGGCATTCTTCCAGCATCTTTTCATTTGTTCTGCGTCTCACAAACGTTCTTCTTTGTGATCCAAACACCTCAAACTTGGATTCATCCGTCCACAACACTTTTTTCCAGTCTTCCTCTGTCCAATGTCTGTGTTCTTTTGCCCATCTTAATCTTTTTCTTTTATTGGTCAGTCTCAGATATGGCTTTTTCTTTGCCACTCTGCCCTGAAGCCCAGAATCCCGCAGCCGCCTCTTCACTGTAGATGTTGACACTGGTGTTTTGCGGGTACTATTTAATGAAGATGCCAGTTGGGGACCTGTGAGGCGTCTGTTTCTCAAACTAGAGACTCTAATGTACTTATCTTCTTGCTCAGTTGTGCAACGCGGCCTCCCACTTCTTTTTCTACTCTGGTTAGAGCCTGTTTGTGCTGTCCTCTGAAGGGAGTAGTACACACCGGTGTAGGAAATCTTCAATTTCTTAGCAATTTCTCTCATGGAATAGCCTTCATTTCTAAGAACAAGAATAGACTGTCGAGTTTTAGATGAAAGTTCTCTTTTTCTGGCCATTTTGAGCGTTTAATTGACCCCACAAATGTGATGCTCCAGCAACTCAATCTGCTCAAAGGAAGGTCAGTTTTGTAGCTTCTGTAACGAGCTAAACTGTTTTAGGTTGTGTGAATATGATTGCACAAGGGTTTTCTAATCATCAATTAGCCTTCTGAGCCAATGAGCAAACACATTGTACCATTAGAACACTGGAGTGATAGTTGCTTGAAATGGGCCTCTATACACCTATGTAGATATTGCACCAAAAACCAGACATTTGCAGCTAGAATAGTCATTTACCACATTAGCAATGTATAGAGTGTATTTCTTTAAAGTTAAGACTAGTTTAAAGTTATCTTCATTGAAAAGTACAGTGCTTTTCCTTCAAAAATATGGACATTTCAATGTGATCCCAAACTTTTGAACGGTAGTGTATATATAGTAAAATGGTAATTATATATTGAAAATGATATCAGTATGTATTTAGGGTTGATGTTCTTTGTTTATTGAATGCTTGAGCGCTATGGAGAAATTAGTATGTCAATAAAGTCTTTAATAGCAAAATATTTTATAGTATTTATGTCTGAGGAATTATGACAAGTTTGCAAAAAATAAATGTATGTATAGAAATAATATGTATATATTCATTATGAACATGTATATATTCCTATATATACATATGCATGCATGTATGTATGTATGTATGTATGTATAGGAATATGTATATATGTATATATTCCTCTTCTATACATAAATCTATATATAGAAGAGGAATTTGACAAATTACATGTTCCTGTTTCTATACTTTCTGTATAAGCTCTTTTTACATGTAGCGTCAGTACTTGTTGCATTGTGAACTCCATTATTATATGCTTGTGTTATGCCTCATCTTTATGTTGCTGTTTCAAAGATACAGTTTCTCCAGAGTAGTTATGAAAGTTTTATCTGATATAGTTTTGATTTTTTTTTTTTTGAAAACTACAAAGTGGAGAGAGTTTTGAGAGACCGTCTTTGTGTCTAGGCTTTTGAAACTTGCTATGTGCTTTCTAAATCACGAGCAGAGTCTTAAAATCAATTCTGTGATGAACAAGAAGCCAGTGTAATGACCTCAGAACTGGAGTGATGTAATCCACTTTTCTTTTTTCTTTTTTGTCTTAGTAAGGACTTACGCAGCAGTGTTCTGAATCAGCTGCAGCTGTTTCATCGATTTTTTAGAGATCTGTAAAGACACCATTACAGTAGTCGAGTCGACTGAAGATAAATGCATGGACAAGTTTTTCCAAATCCTGCTGAGACATAAATCCTTTAATTCTTGATATATTGTTCAGGTGATAGTAGGCTGACTTTGTAATTGCCTCAATGTGGCTATTGAAATTAAGGTCTTAGTCCATGACTGCACCAAGATTTCTGGCTTGTTTTGTGGTTTTTAACATTAGCGATTGTGGCTGAGTGCTGACTTTTAATCGTTCTTCCTTGGCTCTAAAAACAATTCAGTTTTATTTTTGTTTCCATCCATTATCCAAACCGCTTATCCTGCTCTCAGGGTCACGGGGATGCTGGAGCCTATCCAAGCAGTCATTGGGTGGCAGGCAGGGAGATGCCCTGGACAGGCTGCCAGGCCATCACAGGGCTGACACACACATTTTATCACCAAGGGACAAGTTAGTATGGCCAATTCACCTGAAATTCTGAGACATCCAATCATTGATTTGTTCAGTGCACTTACTCGGTGCTTATATGGGATTATAGTCCTCTGGTGATATGGTTATGTACATCTATGTGTCTTCTGCATAATTATGGTAACATATGTTGTTGTTTTCCATAAACTTAACTAGTGGTAACATATAGATGTTAAACAGAAGCGGCCCCAGAATGGAGCCACGGAGAACTCCACAGTTAATGTTTTTTGTACGCTCAGATTTGTAATGACCTATAGACGCAAAGTAGTCCATGTCCTTTAAGTAGGATTCAAATAAGTTTAATTCTGTGCCAGAAAGTTCCACCAATTTTCCAATTGGTCTAGTAATATGGTGTAGTTGACTGTGTCAAATGCAGCACTGAGATCCAATAATACCAGGACTGAGATTCTGCCACTGCCTGTGTTTAAGTGGATGTAATTTAAGTCCTTAACAAGAGCAGTGTCAGTGCTGTGGTGTGGTCAAAGTCCTGACTGGAAGACATCAAAATGGGGGATTAGTGCCAAAATGTTATTCAGCGGCTGGAAAACGGCATTTTCAATGATTTTACTTAGAAATCTGAGGTTTGATATGGACCATAATTGTGCATTAATGAAGTGTCTAGATGATTCTTTTTTAAGAGTGGCTTGATAACTGCAGTTTTCAGGGCCTGTTGGGAAAAGACCTGAGAGAAGAGATGTGATGACAATTTGTAGAAGATCTGAGGCCATGCAATTCAAAACATTTTTGAAAAAGCCTGTTGCTAGACTATCAAGGCAGCAGGAGGAGGATTTCAGATGTTTTATGTCCTCCAAGTTTATATGGTTGATGGGATCAAATTGTGTCATGCTATTTGAATTGATTTTAGGTGAACACAGGGACAACTCATACCCTGCACCTAGTACGAAGGCACTGACTGCCTGTCTAATTTTCTGAATTTTGTCATTGAAGAAGGAGGCAAATTCATTGTAGGCCCCGGTAGATAGAAATTCAGAGGCTATTGCCACAGGAGGATTTGTGTTTGTTAGCCTGTCGACAGTAGCAAATAAAGCATGTAAATTATTATTGTTTTTGGCAACGATGTCAGAGAAGTAGGACTGCCTTGCATTTCTCAGTTCCAAATGATACATGCACAGTCTGTCTTCATAGATGTCATAATGAACAGTAAGATTTGTTTTTCACCACCTGTGTTCAGCTCTACGACAGTCTTTTTTTTCTATTTTGATGAGCGTCCATGGAGTTGTGCCACATCGTGTATGGCAAATCCTAATTATGCAGAACTGCAAGGAGGATACAAAAATAAAATACTTCTAAATATAAACAAACTTAAAGAAAAGGTCCATTTTGTTTTAACCTAGACCTCATTTAAATGTTGTCAGGCATCATTTAGAATCAGACAGGCAAAAACATTCACTGATCACTTCAGCATTGAGAAACTTACAAATTTGTTGAATCTTCTCGTTGGCTCCATCACAGACCAATGGCCATCGTTTGGCTCTTCAAAAACCATGGTATATAGTCTTTTTTAAAATGAGAAGCTCAATACGGTCAGCTATGTCTTAAAATGGGTTAGGGTTAGGGTTAGGGTTGCAAACCATGCTCTCCATCAAGATAAACTTACTTTATTTTGCAGTTCTGCAAATCTGTTTTTCTTGCTATATGAATGACAGTCTGCAGATGGTTGGGATACACTGCGTCAACTGCAAAAAGCTGTTTCAAATCAATATTGCTCCTATTCAAAACATATTAATACACTTTAAATAAATGAAGAGATGTGTGACTGTACCATGATCTTTCCGTTTTCAAAAAAGGAGATGTTTCATTAGTTTTGGAAGGCTTAAGCGATTGCTCCATTGGACTGTGTTGAAACCCACTGAGATTCTCAATACTTACGTGCCGAATGCAGTCTTCCTCGGTATGATTTTAAATGATGCCAGACAGTGTTTTCATGAGATCTGGGTTCTAAGTAAGTTAAACATCTCCCAAGGAGTACCCACAAGCAAAATAGTGTCAATAGTTGAAGCAAATATCCCTTTTTAGGTGACAGGGAGACAAACTTCTGTTGAGGCAAAAAGAGTCTGCTTGACTGTGCTTCCTTGAACTGGAGACTGTACCCTATACTGTCTCATTCAATATTGGAGGATGTGAGAAATAATATGCCTAGGTTTCATAACGCCTCGTATGAGTCATATGCAGAGATTGGTACGAGTGTCTAGTCTTTCATAGTCATACTGTATTTCATACTGTATATTCAGTGATTAACCGCATGCATACACATACACATACACTCACCTAACTGGCATACTGGCACAGAAGACAAAAACCCTACCTGGGACTTCTCGCCTCCTGTTCCTCATCCTGCTGATGACACACACACACACACACGTTAATGCCAGTGCCGTTTCCAATGTACCATTCTGCATGCAATCTGAACAAAAGACGAAGGCTAAGTTGCAGTAACCTTATGACATTTTAAGGGTAGTCTCCCATTTAAGGCAAAGCTCTGATTTGTTCTTGAGCTAACACGTTTTAATATGCCTCTTGGGGTTTTCTTATAATTTCATCGATCCAATGTATATGCGAAATGTTGCTTTCTTTTTTGCGTTTTGTTCATGTTTTCACTTTTCAATTATCCTCCTTTGGTGTTTTCCTATTTTTATATCTTATCAGTCAACTCATTTTCATAGTGAAATGGCTGATAAGTTTCTTTTTTTCCACTTTATTTCAGGCAGTCCTTCAAACCTGCCTCTCACCGGCTCCTCCAGATCGCAAAACGCAGCACAAGACATGGATGCAGAGATTCTGGTTGGACGACAGCTTCGACAGATTGGAGATCATTTTAATAACGCGCACATTCACAGGGTAAGAGGTAGGACCTTAAGGTTGTGGGTGTGTGTGATTGTGAAAAAGCAAGAGAGGAAAATATAGAGGTCTGGCTATTGTCTTACAATTAGACAATGCTGGCTTGTGATCAGACATGGCTACTTCCCAAAGAAGCAAGGATAGCCTGAGAGGAGAAAGTAATTGAAAAAAGCTTTCCCCTCAGCGACTGCTGTTGATTAGCCATAGAGCAAGGCAGTCAACCCCCAAATTAATTTAACTGTGATGATGGCACACAGGCTTATCACCGCCACTCATCTGACGAATGAATCCAATATGGCTGTGTGGCAAGGCGTGTGCCATCTCTGAATCTTGGCTGTGGTAAGCCAAGATTCAGAGATGCTGACAAAGGTGGTGGTTGCAGTGGCACCCCCAGAAATTTGTCATAGGGCTGGCCAAATGGAGCCACTGAAAATCTTGGGGTGGCACACCAAAACCTAAAGCCATGACTGAATTTCAGGAATTCTGTTATGCTGTTGTAGTAAACTGTATAGGCTAGTTGAAAACTGTCAATATGAGAGTTAAGGAATCGCATACTGAAATACTTTGGTTTCTTATTTTCTTACAGTTAATGTTACTAAATATCTGATGTGCATAGACTTAATACCGGTACAGTTAACATTTTGAGTTCCACAACAATTCTGTTTTAATGTGTTATGTATCTGTATATATTGTACCGTGTTAGACGATTCATTGTTATATTGTATATGTCCAAAAATGAAAAACAAAGCATATGCGTGGCTGGGGGGGCCAGCGGGGGTGCCAGGGATAGTATCAGGGTGGCCGTGGCCACCCCTTGGGGGCGCCACTGGGTGGTTGAGGGCTCAACAGATTAAAACACGACAATGTCTCATTAGCCCCATGTCTCCGTGGACACAATTTAATCCATCCTGAGTTAATTAGGCTAATTTGGAGAAGCTGGTCCCACTCCACTACAATGATCGGCTAAGCACCGCGTCACAGCTAAACCCAACTACATGTCTTGAGTGAGCTCATTTTATTGGTTCGCTTTGTGAGCAACTAACCGTATGCTCTTGTAGCTAGCGCCAAGTCAGCGAGTGACTGAACTGCGCACTCTTGGTTCATTCATTCGCCTCACTGACCGATTCATATCAAATGTGGTTGTGACCTGTTGGAGAAAAGTCAGCTCGTTGCAGAGATGGGCATGCTTAAGGCCCGTGCTTGTTCATTCATGTTCTTGAGTCACTCGAATCTGTCGACTCGGTACAGCATCTCCAGGGTCACCTACCTTTCGATTTGTGGTGGGGTCTGCTGTGAGTGCATGCACCAGCTGAAAGTTTGACACGTTCCAGCGCCAGTCGTTTTAAAAGAGCCGATGTTTCTGAACGATTTATTCACGGATTGCGCATCACTGAAACTGTACACCTTCTGCACAGATTTGAACTTCCCTAGATGGAAAAAGGGAGAGCGAGAGAGAGAATATGAGTATGAAAGTGAGATTGACAACCCACATGTTTTTAAATCAAAGCTGCTGGTTAGATAAGATCATAACCATAGAAGCTATAACTAAATCACCCTTGTGTTAAAAAGCAGGAGTTTAATCGAAACGGCGGTTTATTTCTCACACTATCCCACAGACAGGCTGATTCAATATATTTGCTGAGCAGGCTGAACTGCCTTTTTAGGAAAGAACGGGGTGTTAATTTGTCAGATGTTGTAGTAGTAAGAATGATTTACTTCTGCCTAGCTGAGAAGTATTAAGAATCGAACTGGCTGCCAGGTTGGCTTCCTGACTGAATACAGATGAGAGGACTGACTTAACCGCTGTTGCTGTCTAGCTCATTCATTAAATTGACTGATTGACGGACTAGGAGTTTTTTTGCCAGCAAATTATCAAGCAGCTTATTATTGTGTTAATGGGCTTTTCGCATTCATATATTCCTTGTGTTATGTGTTAGGAAGTCTTTGTTTTGTTCTGTTTTATATTCAACCCTGGATTTGTCTCGATTACCTTCAGACTTACAGATTGTTTCGCTGATTGAATGTGCTCCTAGATTACTGACTGGCCGGATGAGAAAACTTGACTGAGTGACTAATTTACTTACTGACTTTTTGTTTAGTAAGTAATTCAGATAGTGTTTCCTAACCTTCTTGGGTCGTGACCCCATTAATGTAGGGATGCCCACTGGTGACCCTCACCAACAAAGACATGCACACATGGAATGGTGAACTGTGACACCAAAGAGTCAAACGTAAAAATATTATTTCATGAGAGAAAACTTAACAAAACTTAGAGGCATGAAGGGTGTCTGGGTAGCATAGTGGTCTATTCCATTGCCTACCGACATGGGGATCGCCTGTTCAAATCCCCGTGTTACCTCTGGCTTGGTCAGGTGTCCCTAAAGACACAATTGGCCGTGTCTATGGGTGGGAAGCCGGATAATAATAATACTTATATATATGACCTAGCGGCCTGTCCAGGGTGTCTCCCCGCCTGCCACCGAGTGACTGCTGGAATAGGTTCCAGCATCCCCGCGACCCTGAGAGCAGGATAAGCGGTTAAGATAATGGATGGAGATATATATATATATATATATATATATATATATATATATATATATATATATATATATATAGAGCACTTTTCTAAAACAGTGTTACAAAATGCTTCACAAAAAACCCCCCAGATAAAACCAGACAAGGCAAGAATAAGAGTAAGATCAAAAAGGGGAAAAAATAAAAACAGTAAAAATAAAAACAAAGCTTTCATAAAAAGAAAAGTTTTGAGATGAGATTTAAAAGAAGCTAGAGACTTAGTTCGTCTTAGCTCAGCAGGAAGAGTTCCATAGTGTGGGGGCTCTAACAGCAAAAGCCCAATCGCCCTTTGTAATCAACCGAAACCTGGGAATAACTAGCAGGGCTCCATCTGCAGACCTTAATGGTCGAGGGGGGACATACCAAGTCAATAAATCACAAATATATGAAGGAGCAAGACCATTTAAAGCCTTAAAGTGAGCAGTAAAATTTTAAATTCAATTTGAAATATAACAGGGAGCCAGTGAAGGGAGGCAAGCACAGGAGTGATATGGTTATGCCTCCTTGTCCCGGTAATGAGCAGAGCAGCGGCATTTAGTACATACTGCAGACGGTGGAGGGAGCCCTTGCTGATACCAGAATAAAGTGCATTACAGTAGTCGAGCCGAGAAAAGATAAAAGCGTGTACAACTTTTTGCAAATCGGCAATTAATAAAAATGACCTAATTTTGGAGATTAGCTTGAGCTGGAAAAAGCATAACTGAACAACATGTTTAATTTGATTGTCAAAACTGAGGTTAGTATCAGATATAACCCCAAGATTCATAGCAACCTGCTTAAGACTACCTGACAGACCACCAAGATTAGTAGCAAACGGGCTGATGGAATTTTCAGGACTGAACAGAGTGACCTCAGACTTATCATCATTAAATTTGAGAACATTTTTGGACATCCAGGATTTAATGTCAGTGAGGCAAGTTGTGAGATTTAATAGGGCGCTAGGATCTGTGGGTTTTAGTGGCATGTATAACTGAGTGTTGTCAGCATAAAAATGGTAGAGCACATTGTGATTCTGAATGACCTGGCCAAGGGTAGCATGTACTATATAGAGAAGAGAAGGGGACCAAGAACTGAACCTTGAGGGACACCAACTCAACTGAGCCACCGAGGAGGTAGAGTTACCCAGAACAACAGAAAAAGTTCTGTTGGTGAGGTAAGAACGTAATAAGTAAAGAGCCGAGCCCCTGATGCCAACCCGAGTCTCTAAGCAATGTAGGAGGATGTTGTGATCAACCATGTCAAAGGCAGCACTTCTATCCAAAAGAACTGACAGTGGAAAATACCTCCTTGAGTAACTTAGTGGGAATGATGTCTAAGATGCAGGAGGAGGAGCTCATATTGGAGACTGTAGTCTCCAACACTGAAATTGTAATTGGTTGAAATTGGGTGAAAGAGGCAGAATTAACATGGGGAATGGAACGGAAAGAGCCTGACTGGATTTGGGACCTAATATTCTCCACCTTGTTTACAAAATGAATGAGAAATTTTTCGGACAACTCAACATCAGGTTCAAAAAGAGAAGTGGAGGGACCATTAATGTCAGAATCAATTACCCTGAAGAGAACTTTAGGATTGTGGTTATTTCTCAGTATTAATTCAGAGAAGTATGCTGATCTCGCATCCTTAACTGCCTTCTGGTAAATTAACATTTGGTTTTTAAGGGTGTTATGTGCAAATTCGGACTTGTTGACCTTCCATTGCCGTTCTGTTTTTCTACAAAGTCTTCTAAGGGCACAGGTGTGATCATTCAGCCAGGGGAGGTTATTTAATTTTTGTTTCTTAGTTTTACATGGTGCAGTTTGGTCGAGGATGGATAGGCACTGATCATTGAATAACTTTAGTGCATCTATTCTGGGTATGTGTCCTAGTTGTTGCACTAGCGCCTACTCTGGTTGGTCGGGACACCTGTTCGGGGGGAGGGGGAACTGGGGAGAATTGTGTGATCCTCCCACACGCTACGTCCCCCTGGTGAAACTCCTCACTGCCAAGTGAAAAGAAGCGACTGGCGACTCCACATGTATCGGAAGAGACGTAGTCTGCAGCCCTCCCCGGATCAGCAGACGGGGTGGAGCAGCAACCGGAATGGCTTGGAAGAGTGGGGTAATTGACCAAGTATAACTGGGGAGAAAAAGGAAAAAAAAACTTGAAATTTAATGAAACATCGTTGTGGAAAAGGAAATTAAATTAATATATATATTCCATAGTTTACTAATCTGCATTTTTCAACACACCTATTATTCCCACTTGATTAGAAATATGCTTCCAGGTAACCGTTTTTCTCCCAATGCCTCAATTCATTTTAGTATTTGGTTATAAAGTTTGAGAAATTAAAAAAAAACAAGATTACCAGAATCAGACCTTTTTTTCGTTTCCCCACCTTTGTCCTTATGTGGTCTCCTCCTCTTTTCTATTGAACATGTGGTATCGCAACACCGTGCCCTGCACAAAAGTTCAAAGGTTGAATGGGGCAGCCAAGCTGAATTGAACCTGCCACCCAGAGACAGAAATAGGTTTAACCCAGAAGGGATGGAGTCTGGGCATTTGGTTGGAAAGCTCCTTGATTTTGACACCCCCCCATCTCAATTCTCTATTGATCCATAGTCTCCCCATTGCACAATCCCCATGGTGGCTAGGGAAGTGACTAGCTTTCCACTTGTGTTTTCCAACAGCTGACTGCTACTTTTTAACAGCCAGCTGCAGGTTTGTCCTGGGGAAAGTAACACATGTGGAAGCTGGCTATATTTTCTCCAGAGCCACTCATAGCTGTACATGCACCCTGTCACCTGTAAGTGGTCATTAATCTCAATGGCAGGACATATTACCTCTATGGACTGTCTGCTCTTTGCCAATTATGCTCCCCGCGTCGCTTGGCCGAGCTGGGGGCTCAAACCATGAACCTCTGAATTGGGATGCCAGCGTATTACACAGCAGCCAGTAGCCTGTTGTGCCATCCAAGTACCCAGTGAAAGCCCCATGAATCAGTTTAGCTCATTTCAGTGTGACAGGCCGGATTGTAGGGGGTGAGCAGTGTTTATTTGCCTAACATCAGTGGCAGGCACTAAGAGTGTATTTCCTCTTGGCTGCTGTTACCACGGCAACATTTCTGCATGTTGCATCATCCCCTTAATATTTTTCCTCCCTGTCAAAAACCTGAGTGGAGCCTGGGGAAATCAGAGAGAGAGGAAAGCAGAGCTCAAGCTCATTCACTTCAATCACTTCCAGTAAGTGGATCAAAAGAAATGAAAGAAAGAGAAACTTTTGGCATGAGAAGACTTATTTGTTTATGGAGCCTAAAATATATGGCCTCAGTGTCACAGCAGTGACAGATGTAAAGCTGTAGTTAGAGGAAAAGTATCTAATGAGTCAAGCACGCTTCTCTAATATGCCTTTTCAACTGTACTTCTTAGCGGCCCTTGCTTCATCAGTTGGTTGTAAACAAGTGTTGACCTCATTTTTGTAAGTTAAAAAAAGACAAAGTTTAAAAAAAAAGGGTTTCTGGGGTAGTTGCTGTGGCTAACATTATACGAGGGCATGCTTTCTTTCATGGAATTAGAAGCGACTACCATAGTCCCAAAATAATTACACAGTCAGCAATGAGTGCTTTGCAAAAACCCCACAATATTTCCGCTAATGTCCGAAAACTGCACACTACCCAGCCTTCTCATAGTGACACCAGAACTCGATGCGTTCACATTATGCAGATTTTGAGTCCATGAGAAGTGTTATACGGTACAGTGATATACAGTATACTAGTTTGGAAAGATGGACTGGCGGCCTGTCCAGGGTGTATCCCCACCTGCCACCCAATGACTGACCCATTGGATGGGCTCCAGCATCCCCACGACCCTGTGTAGGATATGAAGTTTGGATAATGGATGGATGGATAGTTTAGCAAGAATTTAATATGCTGTTGATTTTGCCAAAAAGACAGCTTTTGCCCCATAATGCATTGCATCTGCATATCATTTGTCAATGGTTGCTCCATATGGCAGCCAGTTGCAGACTTGCCGTTCGACCATTCAGGGCTGATAGTCATCGTAATCGCCATACTGACTGGCAGGGTAATAATTAGTTCTGAGACAAATCTGCTTTAAACAGCAGATTGCCTTTACTGCTCTTGCACTAGTTGTAGTGTATGCAGCTCGGGAAAGGACATACCAACAAATGAGGAGGATTTTTACAAGCAGGATGAAATGGTCACTGAAAGGTATGACGTACTGTTTGAGGACACTGCAGTCTAAATAGTCTTTAGACTTGCTGTTCCTCTGCAGAGCATGTGCGAATGTGCACATCCTCTTCTCACGCATGTTGAGCGTGCATAAGCAAAGTGAACAGGGACAAGCAGGGGTAGAGCGAGGGGAGAGTGTCCTCAAGTAAAGTGATCGCGGATGGCGTAGTTTCCTTGGATGGATTGAAAAAGAAATAGAATATTGTTAAACTGGGACTCCCAAAATACCTTGGTGGCCCGCCTGGGTGACGCTTATGTGTGGGAAACACTGGAGAAAGGGTTAAGGTCAATACGGGTGATGAGAACAAATGCTGAGAGGAAGAGGAACAAGGGCAAAGGGGTGAAGGCAGATTATTAAAAAGAGGGGTATATTATCCAGTTTGTAACCTTAATAATCCTCTGTATACTGCTTCATTTCTTAAAGTAAGAAAATTAAACACAAACCGTGTGCAAGTAGGAAATGTGCCTATAGAAAATGTGTGCACGTGTGTTTGTTTATACTTTAAAACAAAGAGGCGCAGAAAAGAGGAACATCGAGGCTTGTTCCCTGTTCTTTTGTTGCATGTGTTGTCTTTATTTACATGTGCAATTGTGTGTGCTCATTTGTGCTTGTGGATGTACATTTGTCATGGCGTGTGAATGTGTTTTTAGTGTGTATGTTGCACAAAAAAATCAATGCGTCATCCTTAGTGCGTCACAGGAGGAACCTCTTGACATGAGTTGCAATAGTATGTGTGTGTGTGTGTGTGTTGCATTTTCAATTCATTTATATATCACTGGTTATGTTACAATTTCATAACTTCAGTTTGTGATCAAAGTGTTTGCTTCTTAGTACCAACTGCCCACATCAACCGTGAGTAACATAGTTACAATTTTCACAACTAGTCCGTTCAGTTTTGTGTGTTCAAACTTTGTTTTTCCTTAATATAAGTGATAAAATCTAAATATAGTAAGGTCAGTTAACTTATTTCAAAAGCAAATCAACTTTATTTTTGTTTTAAATCAAGTGACAGATGATCCACCATGCGCTGCCAGTTGCTACGAGAAAATTCTTACAACTTCATTGGAAATAAGAGACGCTATCTCACACCATTAGCGCAGACTTTCTTTCACATATTACACCTATAACTGCAGTGGTGTTTGACCCCCTCCAAATCCCAGAGATCCATTCAAAATGAAACAGAACTGCCCTTTCCTGTTGTTTCGGCACTTCAAAAATGTCATGGTTGAACCTGAGTTGGGCCACTGATGCTGTAGTTTCTGGCGGTATAGTAGGTCTTCTGTGACCTTTGTCTGCCATGTCTACTGACTGGCCACAACAACGTCCCTTCTTCCTTAAATGTACTACTACCTGCCCCAATCCTTCGGCTGTGGTCAGTGATGTACTGGCCATCGGGCACACTGGGACAAATCCCGGTGGACGGCCGCATCGGTGGGCCGGAGGACCGTCAAAAAATCCACGACAGGCCCTGTGAGCCTGTCATTCAGGGTGCACATGAGAGCGTGCTGCATGCGTGTTTTCCGGGACTGGGCTCACTGACCAATCACAACCAAGTTAGTTAATGTGCATTAACATTCAGTCAGTCAGTCAATCAATCAATCAATCAATCAATCAATCAATCAATCAGATTTTATTTGCTTAGCACTTTTCATACAAACATATGTAACACAAAGTGCTTCACACAATAAAACAATAAAATCAATAACCCCCCCCCCACAAAAAATAAAAGTACAGGCAAATTCTGTAAAAGTACAGACAAGTTTAAAACTGAGTTAGTAAAATAAACGTAAGAGCCATAAACACTGATTAATTAAAAGTAACAACAGAGCAGAATATATAAAAAATATACTCTAGACTAATGCAAAAGTAGCATGCAGCAGTGAGATGGCCAACGACAGCCATGGACAAGAAAACGTCAAAAAGTAAAGGAGGGGCCGAAAAATGTAGAGAAAAAAGGAAGCCCGCAGGCATTACAGGCACAGGCTTTCAAATGTAATGTAGCCCTTGGCTAACGGGTCGGATCCTTTAGTCGACTAGTTAACGTAGTCGCCGGTGGTGCGGGAGACCCCGGTTCGCGTCCCGGCTGCGGCAGTTCCCGGCTGCCTCCTGAATTCGCTACATTAGTGTCAGAAGTGAGATGGTGGGACCGTGAGGCCACTGGAAGTGCGTGCACCCGCAGGCGTGAGGGAGTTGATATGCTGAAGCGTGGGGACGTGCCTCCCGATGGAGGGGAGTAGTGTAACTAGCATGAATGAATAGACTTGCTAGCCGGTTGGCTAACGGGTCGGACCCTTTAGTCGACTGGTTAGTGTAGTCGCCCGTGGTGTGGGAGACCCGCAAGACCAGCAAGTAGCGGTTATGTTGCAGGGATTAGTCATATCCTTATAGTGTCATGAGTAAAACTAGGCTAAATATATATAGCTAGCTAGCTTTGGCCTGTGCTCACCACTGTGATGTTATTTGTTGTCCTCCGCGTGTCCGTACATCAGTTGTGAGCGCGCCCTACTAAACGTCCCTCTCAGGTCTTTGTGACACATAGCCCATGGCGGCAGTCGCACACGCGCCGGGGGGGGGGGGTGTCGATATAGCCTAGTGTTTGGCCATCAGCATCCTCAAGGGGAGCAGACTAGAGTGTTAAAATGGAAGTTAAATTATAGGCGTTAAAATATTCCGTTAAAACTGCTGTAATTTGTGGTTACAAAGTGACCCCACTGATAGCCGACTTGTTACTATTTAAGCCATGCTGATGGCGTGTTACCATATAAGTCCGCACCTAATGAAATATGTCCCGCAATAGACGTATGCTACTTTCCATTGCAAAAGCCTTTAAACACGTCCAGAATCACCTGTCAACAATAAAAGACTATATTATTACCAGCAAGGACAAAGGTGCTAAATCTAGTGGGCTATGTCCTGTAATTACATTAAACCCCCCCCCCCCCCAGTCCAAGTGGATCAGTTCAGGGCTGAATTTCTCTCCCAGTACACCCCTGTCTGGGGTGAAGACATAAAACGCTTTGCGCCACATCCTTTGTCCCAGTAAAGAAGTCCCACCTAACAGTAACCGTTGAAATAAACAGCTTCAAGTGCTCATGATTTGAATATTTGTGGATTAGCTGTAGTCATAAATATGCAAAAATATGCATGTAAACAGACATTCATTTACATATAAACCTTGAAGGATATTCTTTTTTTTTAATCAAGATCTCATTAAAATGGGTATGATCCAGAATCATAAAGAGAAAAAAAAGAAATGTCAGTCGCTTCAAGCTGTCAGTCGCTTCAGTATTTAGAAACGTACCACTGACCATCTCCTAAACACAGGGGAGATATAAGATGGGTTTTAAAGGCTTAAACGCCTGCCCATTTAACTGTGTTGAAACCCAGGAGGAGGATTCTGCAAAGTGATGTGTGTGCAGCTCAAAATGATGCCCGACAATGTTTTCTTGAGGTTGGGGCTCAGAAATACAGAGCCCATCCTTTAATGATGACAGCTTTAAGGAAAAACAGATTTTAAGGTTTAGCCCCAGACTAATTGACTTATTAAATCACACTTCTTCTTTTTTTTTGCAGCGCGGTAGATACTTGAAGCCATGACACTTCATACAACTTTAGTTTACTGGGATACTTTGAGAATTTCAAATGCTTTATGTAACAGCTCCAAGTTCCTGGGTTCACCCATGTGCTGGGTGTTTTTCACACACACTACACTACGTTTTTAGCTAGCGGCCTCAAACAGGCGCATGTGAGAGGTACCGCTAAAGGCACCTGCTGCTACCAGGTCTCTGCCGAAGACTCATTTTAAGGTTTCTTGCTGAAGTTGAAGATATTTCATCTTAAAGGTTTTTTGGCTGCGTGTGCTAAAGACATGCAAAACGGGCTGTTATAGAACAAGCATGAGAAGTCAAGTCCTCTGTCAACAAAGAAGAGACAGGAGCCGTCTTATTGTAACGGTAAGGACTGCGGCAGGCAGGCAGGCGCTCTGCCGAGTGCTGTGAAACGTGTGAGGATTAATTGTCTCCATTGTGTGAAGACACGGATCTAGAGTTAAGCTGGATCACTCCAGGCTATATGGACTTCATAATGACTCGTGTTATTGGCAAACACACTTGTTTTGTTCTCTATCTCTTCTGTTTTTCTCTCTCTTGACTCAGTTCGCTGCTCCCTCTCCATCTGTCTGTCTCTCTCTCTCCCGCCCATCCTTTTTTCGTTGCCTCTTTCTTGCTCTTTAACAATCTCTGTTTCTCCTCTCCACCTCTAGCCCTGTCCCCTGTATCTCCTTCCTTCTGTCTGTCCCTGCCACCACCCTCTCTCCTCCTCTCTCTCGCACTCTTATTCTCGCTCACATTGTCGAGCATGTGCACGAGAGAGAACAGTTAAACATTCACAGCATGCGGGCCTCCATGTTTGTTCTTAAACATCTGTAAACGTGTTTGGAAGTGTGTGTGTAGAGGATGAGTCGTGTGTGTGTGTGTGTGTGTGTGTATGCGTGAAAGAGACACACAGAGGGAGACAGAGACACAAAAAGAGAGAGAGAGAGAGACAGATACACACAGAGAGAGACATAGACACACACACACACACACACACACACACACACACAGAGTGCAGTCCGTGGCAGTATCGATTCATTATGGCTCGGCCTTGTGGTTTGCAAGCTCCCAGAGAGTTAGGCACAAGGTCTAATTATGCTGCCCTAGACACACAAACACAGCAAAAACTGCACTAATATAATCCCGAGCCCTTCTAAACACACATGCATGCACACAAAAACACACTCTCTGTTTGTAATCACACACACACACACACACACACACACACACACAAACCGCCCGCCTGTATCATTTAGTTATAAAAGGTACAAACTCGTCGTCCTGCAGACGGAAATAGCTCGAGGACATTCTGGATCAGTGGGTGTCAGTGGCTGGCTACTTATTGTGTGTGTGTGTGTGTGTGTGTGTGTGTGTGTGTGTGTGTGTGTGTGTGTGTGTGTGTGTGTGTGTGTGTGTGTGTGTGTGTGTGTGTTAAAAAGAGAAGGAGAGGGAGGTAAAGGAAAGGAAAGGGATTCGACTGCACTACCGGGCTTGTGTGTGTATGGAAGAGATGAATGTTTTTCTTTGTAAAGGACATCGGGAAGTCCACTTCTATTGCGCTAATTGTATGCCTTATTTAAACCAGAGAGGGTGACAGAGAAGGAGAATTGCAGGGTATCACACACAGAGAATCTTGTGATATTTGTTTCAAGGACCAATGGGAACATGTGATTTTCTATGTGCATAGAAGATTAATCACAGAAATATATCTCATTGGCAGCAATAGTTCACAAGGAATCCTCAACCGATGAGTATATCTCCCTGAGGTACAACTAGATTCAAACTAGATTTGTCTAAAGAATCTGGACTATTTATTGTTATTGCTAAACTATGTTGTTTTTAAATCCGTCATTGCGGTCCAACAACTCGATTGAATCTCTGCAAGTTTACTGACAGAAACATTTCCAAAAACATTTTTGACAGACAACTTTTGTAATCGAGCGGCATGGTGGTACAGTGGTTACCGCGGTCGCCTCACAGCAAGAGGGTTCTGGGTTCGAACCCCGGGGTTGTCCAACCTTGGGGTTCATCCCGGGTCGTCTTCTGTGCGGAGTTCGCATGTTCTCCCCGTGTCTGCGGTGGGTTTTCTGCGAGTGCTCCTGTTTCCCCCCACAGTCCAAAGACATGATGGTCAGGTGAATCGGCCACACTAAATTTTCCCTAGGTGTGAATGTGTAGGCCCTGTGATGGCCTGGCGGCCTGTCCAGGGTGTCGCCCCGCCTGCCACCCAATGACTGCTGGGATAGGCTCCAGCATCCCACGACCCCAACTGGGATAAGCGGCTTGGATAATGGTTGGATGGGTGGACTTTTTCATTCATGCGAAGTTTTCAGATGGAAAATTCAGATTTGGTGTGCAAAGGCCTTAATTGTAGTATTGAACCAAAGGCTGAATAATGTTCTGATGCTCAGTAAGTGCCTTGACCTTAGTCCTAAAGAAGTCTCTCTCTTTCTACACATGGAGGAAGAAGAGAGGCTGGTTCATGACATGGAGAACCAGGGAGAGAGACTGAACCTCCAAACTAAAGCCTTGCAGCTTAAGAGACAAATTCCTTATAAATGCATTACAATCTCTGTCTTTGACAGGAGTCAGTTTGATTATGTGGATTCCCACTGACTCATCATTCATTAGAAATCTATTTCCTTCATTGATAGTGTGCAAAAATAATGTTCCTTTCATTGATCGTCTTAATAACCAGAAACCTGGCGGTGCATGGAGACATTTGTATATGTACCTAATAAAGAGCATGCAAAACAATTCAAGATCAAGATCAAGATTGCTTTATTTGTCCTGAGGGAAATTTGTCTTGGATATAAAGGCTCCCACATAAAAATAAATCCATTATAGCGCAGCAACAGGCATAAAGTGCATTTAAATATGTGCAACACAGCCCCTCATTTCACCCCCCTCCTTATGTCCTGAGTTTAGATTCACTGATAGAGGGATGACAGAGTTTTTATACCTGTTCAGGTATCTTTTCCTGTGTTTAATGTGAACCCTGTAGTGTCCACCTGATGGGAGCAGTTTGTATTCTGAATGCAGGACATGAGAAGAGTCAACGATAATGTTCTTAGTCTGTTTAGCTATTGTCTTCTTCTCAAAGAGCATTTGGAGGGAAGGATGCTCTCTCACCCCCATCACTTTCATTGCTGTGTGGACCAGTCTGTTTATTTGTGATTTTAACTTAACTGATTTGTTACCAAACCAAGCTGAAATTCCCTAATGTAGTTTTCTCTCTATCACAGCATGATAAAATAACACCATCATCCTCTGTCCAACCCCAAACAGCCGAGTCTGCACAGAAAGTAGAGTCACTGTTGGATCCTAATACATGCAGCATTCATATGGACACTACAAGACAGAATACTGTCAATATGTTCACCCAAGTATTTGTAAGAATGAACCTGGGTAATACAAGAGTTATGGATCAGTAGTGCAGAAGAATCCCCTAGATGTCCTGGATCAAAAATCATTTCTTCTGTTTTCTTAATGCTTACGATGAGATGATGGTCATCACACCACTTTTTAACATCTAAACTAAAGCCAGACATGCCAGTGTCTGTGTCTATAAGTCCCAAGATGGCAGTGTCATCAGAAAACCTGACAACAAAAGTGCTGGGATGACCACTTGTACAATCATTTGTATATAATGTAAACAGAATGGGGGAACGCACACATCCCTGAGGAACACCTGTGTTGATGACTTTAGACTCAGATAACGTTTGGTTCACTCGGACCTGCTGGGTCCTGTTGGTGAAAAAGGAGTGATACCACCTGATGTTGTATGGATTAACAGACATCTGTCTGAGCTTACTGAGGGGGACATGTGGCTGCAGGGTGTTAACAGCATAGCTGAAGTCTACAAACAGCAGTCTGACATAGGCCTTGGGGTTTACAAGGTGTTGCGAAATAAAATGTATTATGGTTAGTATCACATCATCAGTGCCACACATGTCTTAATAGGCAAACTGATCAGACTATAGCTGTCCATTTGTTTGACATCATCTTTTCCACACTTCATTACAAAGATATTGCTGTATAATAAAAAAAAGTACAAATGACATACAAAAAAAAAAACCAGACTACAGAGTACATACTAATGAGTTAGACAAACAGGCGGGTGAAGGAGACTGAAAAGCTAAAAATCGTAAAATTAGTTTATAAAACCTGTCTGGCCAGTTCAGAAAGACGACTTGGACATGCTCTGCTCATGCTATACTGCCATGCTGAGTACCTGACACTAAGTGAATATTTGTCTTGTTCGTTGACAACCATAGTTATTCCAAACTAGCCTGTAAGCGGTAACAGGATAAGACTTAAGTCAGCTCTGTGATAAAGCAGATTTCACAGTGAGCACCGTGACCAAACCACCCTTAAATCTAAAGAGTCTGTAGATAGAATGAAAAAAGACAATCCATCCATTTCTTCTATGGATGATATGATTTGTGTTTTACAGGAAAGGCCCAGCTCATGTTAACAGATAACAAGTCACTGCTCATTGGTACTCTGATTGCTTTACCTTCCTTTATTGATTGATATTTGGCTCCCCTCATTGAAATCATTATTATCTCAAACCAGCCTGTGAGTAGAGACAGGTGCATTAGTCCAGTCTATTTGTTAGTAAAGCACATTTAGAAACCAAAGTGATGTATTATTTGAAGAAAAAAAAGGAGTAAAAATAAATGGGCAACACAAGAAAACGCAGACATCAAAGATATTTAAGCATAAAAAGAGGATTGAAAGTGAAATGAAGTTTTAAGTGGGACTATATAACCCTGCATTGGGGCGAGGTTAGTTTGTGCTGCAGGAACACGGACAAGGACACGCAGTGTCATCACATGTGAGGCACTGATGTGTTGTTGCGTGCAAGCAAGTAAAGACTTGGTGGAGCTCTATTCAGTGGACCTGGGCTGTGTGTGTACCAGAGACATGTAGTAAAGCACTTCCTGTTTTTTTGGGGGGGGTTTTTTGTGCGTTGTTTTCTATGGCATGGTCACACTTTGAGCTGTCTCAAGTCGGTGCAATGACCTGACGGCGTTTAGAGCCTGCAGCCGTGAGCGCTCCTCATCTTTTCAGAGATGACACCAAACCAAACACCAGCTTTGCTGAAGGGCACAGCTCATCTGTAGCTCTTCTCCTTCCCCAAACCCACTCGAATAATGGATTCCTTTGCACTCAAATGCAAATGAATGAGGAAAAATGGTGGGAAAATGGTATGATCCATATGAGAGGGACTTGCAAGCTGTGATTTAGAAAAAGAAGAAGATGAAGACAAAACGACTCTGTTCAGAAGAATAATCACTGAGTTAATTTTTACATTGTTACTTGAAATTTTGAAAGGTTTTTTTTTTTTTTTTTGTGCAGTTGCTTTGTTTTTATTTCCAAGCCTCATTAAATGCATCTGAACTTTAGAGCCCTGGAAAGCAGGAAAGTACACTTCTTCGTATTTACTAGTGTTGTTAGTCTGACTGAGAGATCCTTGTCTCTAGTAAGTCTAAATAAAGAGATTATATCTACCGAGGGATTATGCTGACTGCTGTTTTTGGTAGATACAATCACAGCCTTCAAATCCAGTTTGGAAATAGTGTTCAACTCTGTTATGGTCTTTCGGAGTATTGTATCAACATTAGCAGGATCTTAACACCGACTGATGCGATATCAGTGTCATAACACTGATGTTTTGTAATAAACACTTGAACATTTCGAGTGCAGAAGTAGACAAACTCCTGTAAGCATGTTGTATTTCAAAAATACTGCACTAAAATAGTTACATGCAAAACACATTACTTCTATATAATAGGTATTAAATATCCTGCAGCACCAGTTTCTGGTCTCTACCCTGCAGACAGACAGACAGACGGACATGCAGACAGAATGACAGATATACATGCAGACAGACGGAAAGATAGACAGGCAGGCAGATGGGCAAGCTGAAAGACAGATAATCTAGTCTTGTCCATGAGAAACCTAATGCAAAGCAGATGTTTGGCTGGGGTGCCTTATCGTGCGTGTAATGAACTGACGTCTGCTGTTTGCCACTCAAATCAGTTGACCGCTCCCGTGGGAACCTCTCGTCTCATTTACATAATCTTATTTTTTATTTAATGTTATAATTTAAAAAAATATATTATTTTCTGTTTAATTGGATATCATAGAGTGGGACGGAACAGTGGCGGGTGACGGCTGTGGAATAAGGGCAGTTTCGGGTTCGGGCATGTAACCCTTCTCCCCTGTTTTTTTGTTTTGTTTTCCAGCTCGATCCCGTGTTGCTCCAATGGTCATTTGCATTTGCACTGAACCCGCTAAAGACAGAACCTAGCTTGAAATGTTTGTAGCAGAAAATATGCGAAATTGTGACTCTTGTGTGTGTGCGTGTGTGTGTCCAGAGCGTAGCGGTTATGAGCTGTACAGTTATCCGGGGATGAGTTCAGGTGAGGCAGTAGGGTGAGACAGGCCGTTAGACGGGTAACATCTGACTGTGGCTTCAGGTCAGCATCACCAGTGCGTGGCCCCGCCCCTCTGAGTGAGTTAATGACTGGTTAGTGTTAACTATGTACTTTGTGTTTCGTACTTCTGCCTGTGTTTCCATGTACTGTGTGACAGCAGGGATTTTTCTGAGCATAATAACAAAGTATACTTTGTTTTTGACAATGACCTCTGTGTGTCTTTGTGCTCACGGAAAGATGTTTGGGGGCTTTCATTCATGAAAGCATAAAGCCGTAGAAAGATGATGAGAGAGTGAGACTATCAAGGAAGGAGTAAAATGAAGAGAGAGAGAGAGTGTGTTTGTTTGTGAGTATATGTGTTTGTGTTTTTGTGTTAAGAATGCATGCCAGAGCTTGTTTTGTGAGTTTTCTTTTTAAGCCTGTCTTCAGGCTTGTGTGCCTCTGTACACGCGTGTGTGTGTCTGTGTGTGTCTGTGTGATCTTGTCTGGGATGCTATTTTAAGGGCTGCATAGTAAAGCTGTGGGGAAGAAATGAAATCACATGAGCTACTTAGAAGTCCCTTACTCTTTACTACGGAGAGCGAGCGAGACGAGAAAGAGAAGAGAAAGAGAGATGTGCACAAGTTTAGGAGGACGGGGAGACGAGACAGGAAAGTGGCCAAGAGAAGGAAGCAACAAAGAAAGAAAGAACAAACGAAAGGAAGAAATGAGTTCAGGACAAGGCGGAGATAAAGAAAGGAGGGAAAAGGAGAAGAGATGTAGCTTGTGTTGTGTGACTGGATCAGCACCAATATGACAGCTGATCTGCAACAACCACAACAACCACACACACACACACACGCACCACTGTGCACTATAGCAGCATCACAATCAGATCTTCCTATGTGTCACTCAGCAACCCGATTGCACGCACACACACACCACATGCCACAAAAACAAGTTTCCACAACTGATGTAACGGCGATCACCAGTCACTCACGCAACTTCAACAAATTCAGTAAAGTATAGCCACAATATTATCAGGGCGCCGCCGCCTTCAGTTCAATAAGAAGAAATGAAACATGGACATTACCTTTGCTGGCCCTGGCAAGCCCATCCAGCTTACGTGTAGGTTTTCCTATTTCCCTCTTGTCGCCAAACGACCACCTTGAAAAAGGCACACAAAGTAGATCGGCAACAGGCTCGTCGGTAGCTGTGACTGTAGCGGCCATGCGTTTCCCATCAGTGTGTAGCTTAGCTCGTTCACAGCCCGCCAAAGGCGCTAAGCGTAAAGTCGATAACGACGCCTGGGGCCTAGTACCAATACACGACAACATTTGATTGGCTGATGATGCGGTCACTCAATGATGTCATCAGTGTGCAGCTTCTGGCATCAACGGTAGGCTAGCAATAGCGCTAGTGCTGGTCCAAGGAACTGTGATGCGTTTAGATGACATTCCATTATAGGAGATCCCTGCTCATCCCCACGAGAAGCGATTGAATTCAAGTAATTGAATTCAGACACACTTCAGGCTCACATGAAAAACAGATTATGATTTTGATTTTGACAGGGCCGGCAGAGAAGGCCCTGACAGCCCCCCCACTGCTAATTGGTGGCTGACCAGCTGACTGATGTGTGTGTGTGTGTGTGTGTGTGTGTGTGTGTGTGTGTGTGTGTGTGTGTGTGTGTGTGTGTGTGTGTTTGTGTGTGTGTGTGTTTGTGTGTGTGTTAAGCCAGCCCTCCCTCACAGTCCGTTCCCAATCCTGATGTATCACGCTGAAGATATGCTACTGACTCCATGTCAAACTCTCAGGCAACTGTTGGTTAAACTACTACATCTGTCTTTAATTGGAATGGAAATAAAACCCTCATCCAGATGGTGGAAAACTGAGCAATTGTTCAAATAATAGCCTAACCTCACTGCTTAAAGGAACATATTTTCATTTCTGGTTATATATGTTTATATTTGTTCCTCTTTGATAACCTCCTGTCTCGTGGTGCCACCATGTTCCGCGTTGTGAACAAGTCTTCCTCTCTCCTTGATTCAGGTTTCACTGACTTTCCCAGAACCTTCCTCATTTTCATGATCATCTCTGGATCACAGGGATGCTGTCAGGATGCTGTGATGCTGACCTTTGACCTCTCACTCGGTTGCTTGTAGCTTTTGGGATAGCTGAATAATCCAAGCTTATTCTGCTGTTAAATTGTCCATCCATCCATCCATCCATCCATCCATTATCCAAACTGCTTATCCTGCTCTCGGGGATGCTGGAGCCTATCCCAGCAGTTCATTGGGCGGCAGGTGGGGAGACACCCTGGACAGGCTGCCAGGCCATCACAGGGGCAATGTTTTAAGAACAAATCGACTGAAATTCAAGATTTCAAGGTCTCCACTTGAGAAAAAAATACATGAATAATAATAATAATAATGACAATGATAATAATAATAGTAATAATAATAACAACAATGCAAAGTATTGCTACTTTTGTTTGACAACCATCCAATTATTTTTGTGATGCTTTTCAGTCAGATTTCAAACCTGACTTGGTAATATTATGTGCAAAACTCGTGATCTTAAGGCCCACAAATCCCATTCAAAACCCACCGTATAATTTTAAAAGTCCATAGTTGTCAATGTGAATCTGACAGTTTTTATTATTCCTGACAATTTTCCAAAGCATACCATGAGGGGTATACTTTGAAAAGAGATACAGGGGCAATTTTTATATGATACGTATACTTTCCAAGGCGGCACGGTGGCGCAGTGGTTAGCGCGGTTGCCTCACAGCAAGAATGTCCTGGGTTCGAGCCCCGGGATAGTCCAACCTTGGTGGGTCATCCCGGGTCGTCCTCTGTGTGTTTGCATGTTCTCCCCATGTCAGTGTGGGTTTCCTCCGGGGGCTCCGGTTTCCTCCCACAGTCCAAAGACATGTAGGTCAGGTGAATCGGCAATACTAAATTGCCCCTAGGTATGAATGTGTGTGTGTGTGTGTGTGTGTGTGTGTGTGTGTGTGTGTGTGTGTGTGTGTGTGTGTGTGTGTGTGTGTGTGTGTGTGTGTGTGCCCGGTGATGGCCTGGCAGCCTGTTCAGGGTGTCTCCTCGCCTGCTGCCCAATGACTGCTGGAATAGGCTCCAGCATCCCCGTGACCCTGAGAGCAGGATAAGTGGTTCAGATAGATGGATGGACGTCTACTTTCCATATCTCCATATCGCTGCTTGTCCACATCAAAGTCCATGCTGGTCAGAGCCCTGAAATGGGCAAAAAAGAAAAGAAAAGGAAAACCTGAGTTTCTGCAGGTTAGGGCAATATTTCCCTTACCATGGCGGCATAGTACCCAGTTATCCCTAAGAAACTGGTCGTCTGAGACTCTGAGCAGCTTCCAGATGTGATGTCGTGCAAATTTGTGAATCTTAAACAGGTCTTGACGAGACATGAGCCCACGCGGCGAGAAAACATCTCGACTTGGATAAATAAAGGTTAAAAATAAGTCACTAAAAAAGGGGACAGACCGTTTTTCAAGCCTGCACCTTCTTGCTGCTTGGTCTTACGCCTTGATAGGTAACCGCTAATAATAAATCAGCAAGTCGAAGTTGTAATGAAAAAAAGAAAAAGAGTTAAGTGCTCCCTTGCTTGACTTTAATAAATCTGCCGAGCCGATCCCTGGCCTCAACCCACAGACTGCAGACCGCCTGTCATGAAATTGTTGCCGCGGTTGCTGAGGTGAGGAGACAGCACGGGAACGCTGCCAGTCTTCACAACCACAACGCCTGATTGAACCAGAACAGCCGCCCTGTAGCACAGCTCAAGTGTGCCAATCCAATCATGTGCTAAATGGCAGTTTTAAGGAAAAGTAAATGCAACGGTAAAAAAAACACAGTCAGGAAAATAATAAAGATATAAGATTGCAATTCAAGGGAATGATTGAAAATAAAGAGCTTACACACAAATGAAAGAGCTGTCTTTGAAAGTCAGTTTTTGAGCAGAACTGACAATTTCATGAAGGCCGCCAGTCAAACCTTTTTTTTTTAGCCACTCAAGAGAAATCCCCCGGATGATGTGTGTGAAGGACACCATTAAGTCTTATTTGTACTCGCAGACTTCCGAGTTACTTGGCACATCTCGTCCGCGGAAATGGATTTTGACGGACACGTTTTGTCTATGGTGGCGCAGTGGTTAGTGCGGTCGCCTCACAGTGAAAAAGTCCTGGGTTCGAGCCCCGGGGTAGTCCAACCTTGGGGGTCGTCCCGGGTTGTTCTCTGTGTGGGGTTTGCATGTTCTCCCCATGTCTGTGTGGGTTTCCTCCGGGTGCTCCGGTTTCCTCCCACAGTCCAAAGACATGACGGTCAGGTGAATCAGCCGTACTAAATTGTCCCTAGGTGTGAGTGTGTGTGTCGGCCCTGTGTGATGGCCCGGCGACCTGTCCAGGGTGTCCCCCCCGCCCCCCACCACCACCACCACCACCCAACGAACTGCCGGGATAGGCTCCAGCATCCCCGCGATCCTGAGCGCAGGATAAGCGGTTCGGATAATGGATGGATGGACGTTTTGTCTGTTCTGTGTTGAAGAATGACACTGCTGGAGTTTGTTAGCGTCACGCATCGCTCTTCCAGCAGACTGCATAGCGCCCTCTATCGGCATTAGATACAAAAACGCGATAACTAAAACGCTCACACATGTCTCGTGAATGGGCAAATATGCCTGAAAGTTTTTGCAATGGGCTCTTAATATCGCAAGCTAGAAATCCGCGCATGTAAGTACTGAAACTGGACAGAGCAACGTGCCTTCCTAAACCTTGAGGGAAAGAAAGCCAGGTCTCTTATTTGTGATGTTATAATTAAATACTCTCGCTGCTTGTAAAACGTCTTTTTGCTGCCTTTTTATATTTCTGTAGCTGACAGTTATAATTTAGTATACGGACCTAACATCAACATAACAACCTGCTTGCTCTCCACTGTGGCTCTGCGCTGGCCGACAGGTTAAGCCATTTCCCGACAACTGTCAAAAAAAGTCACATTTTATCAAAATGTCATAACCAAGATCATAAAGAGGATACAAGGCTCTCGATTAATCAGTTTTGATGAAAACATTAGATCCCAACATAACACGTTCAAGCCAACAAAATCCTATAATTCTGATAAAGCATGTCACCGCTAACCCAGAGAAAGTGGAAAACGGCAGCCATGGCTCGTCATCCCCTTCACCATGGTGTTCACGAGACTGGAAACGTGCTCGAGATAAATACTAAGGCATCATGGCGAACTTTTAAGTCACTTTTATTTTTAGTCAAAGTTACTTGACATCCGGGAAGACTTCTAAAATCAATCTGCACTTTATTATTATTATTTGTATTATTTCACAATAACAACGTAACTATGATAATAAAAGATAAAGGGAATTAAATGTTCAGCATAAGGGATGACCTATCTTAAGCAGATTTCAAGACTGCGAGTTGATTTCTGCACCGTACTGAGCTGAATGGAAACCAATAGCAGCTTGGGGAGCAGCAAAACACACTCAAAACTCTGAAAACACCCCGGTGTACTTTGGAAAATTGTCAACAGTAATTTCAAGTTTACACAATTTGTAGTAAATAGGCTAAAACACATAAAAAAAACTCTTCTATCCCATTCCCCCCATCTACAACAAAATGTGCCCTGGCATTTTCAGATCCACTTTGCGGAGCGTTTTCCAAAAGGTCCGTTACTGGTGGACGGAGACGGCTGGTTAGTGTGGATGGAAGAGCCAAGGCAGATTAAAGCTGTTTTAAATCCATCTCAGTGTGAGCATGACTTTAAGTCTAGTCAATTTTATTTGTACAGCCCAAAATCACAAATTTGCCTCCAGGGGCTTTACGGCAACACAACATCCTGCCCTTAGACCCTCGCATCGGATAAGAAACAACTCCCTAAACAAAACAAAAACCTTTAACAGGGAAGAAAAGTAGGAAGAAAGCTCAGGGAGAGCAACAGAGGAGGCATCTCTCTCCCAAGACGGACAGACGTTCAATGGCTGTTGTGTTTACACGCCACCGGAACGGCCCAGGGCCCAAGCCACGCGGCCACCATCACCATGTCCAAAAAAAAAAAAACCCCAGGATAATGAAAATTATATGGATGAAAAGAAAATGTGATGAGGGGAACGTCCAGGTGGCGACCGCCGTCACCATGGAGACCTGGGAGGAGGACCAAACTGCACGCGCACACAAGGGAGACTCACACGACACCATTCACACACAGAAAAAGAGAAAGGAGAAGACATCATTCACAGAGAGAGAGAGAGAGAGAGAGAGAGAGAGAGAGAGAGAGAGAGAGAGAGAGAGAGAGAAGAAGCGTTTAGAAACGTGTTGCGCTGGTGATTGCTTTTACGTGAGCTCACATCTGGGACTTCCTTACATTTCGACTCCATATTCCAGATGATTGTGACTCAGCAAAGGATTAATGGCACTTCTCGTTCAGTTAAATAAAAAACACACCGCTTTTTATTCCCCACGCACTCTGGGCCTCTGAAGAGCCCGTCTTCCAGAGCCCAGCCTGGCCGGAGGCTGAAGTCCACGTCTGGCTGCACCCCCCCCCTGCCCCCCAGCAGTTAAAGGTCCTCATTTCACAACAAAACATCTGTCCACCATTTGACTCTTCATACTGTTGTAAAGGTTTCAGGAAATGTGTAGCCTCCTGTGTGCCGTTAAAGCAAGCTCTTCTTTTCTTTTCAACCTTTTTATGGAGAGCACTTTATCCTTCCCTTTTCTTTCTCTTTACATTTGCACACATTCACACACTTGGGAGTGCACTGACCTGTTGTTTATGATGATGATAATAATAATAATAATATGCTGTCTTTATCAACCAGTTTGAGACAATGTTGGGAAATGTATTCCAAAACAAACAACGAAAGTGCAAAGATCAGAACCATGTTTGTCGGCCATGTAGGTTTGCACATACATGGAATCAGACTCATGGCTCTCTCTCTCTCAGTGTGCCTAACATAGAGTACAACAACACTACAACGCAACAATCTTCAGATATACACACAAGCATTGACTTTGTACAGGCGAAATAAGAGGCGATACAGTTGCAATGGTGCAGAGAATATAGCAGAGATGCAACAGATGGGGCGTCTGGGTGGCGTGGCGGTGTGGGGGTATGTGTCCTGGTCGCTGCACTAGCACCTCATCTGGTCATTTGGGGCGCCTGTTCGGGGGGGGGGGACTGGGGGGGAATAGCGCGATGCTCCCACGCACTACGCCCCCCTGGTGAAACTCCTCACTGTCAGGTGAAAAGAAGCGGCTGGCGACTCCACATGTATCGGAGGAGGCATGTGGTAGTCTGCAGCCCTCCCCTGGATCGGCGGAGGGGGTGGAGCAGTGACCAGGACGGCTCGGAAGAGGTGGCATGGATCGGCATGGTGGCCCAGTGGTTATAACTGTTGTCTCACAGCAACATGGTCCTGGGTTCAAACCCCAGGCTGTCCCAGGTCCTCTCTGTGTGGAGTTTGCATGTTCTCCCCGTGTCTGGGTGGGTTTGCTCTGGGTGCTGCGGTTTCCTCCCACCATCAAAAAGACATGCATGTTAGGGTTAATACTCCTGCCTGTGCCCCTGAGCAAGGCAATGGAAAGAAGAACTGGAGTTGGTCCCCGGGTGCTGCACCTGCCCACTGCTCCTATACAATAGGACGGATTAAATGCCAAGAACTAATACAGTTCATTGTCAGAATACAATGGCAGAATAAAGGGGCTTTCTTTCTTTCTTGCATGCACGCCAGAGGAGATGGACATGACAGAGCGCACCAGTATACATACATACAATGTACAGTACAGCATATGCAACGCAGCTGGATATTCCACTTTTACTCAGGAAGAGGAACCTTGTTTGCAGCAGGAGTGTTTCCTCATGATTGAGCTTGCCAGCACACTTCCACCCAGGGAAAACACTCGCTCACTCCTGTTGCGTTCTTATCTACGAGAAGCTGCTGTGAGAGGCACTGGGTTGAGTCCAGAGTGCAAAACTGTTGGTTGCAGGGCAAAAAAAAAAAGAAGGCCCCACCTGTTTCAGTCAACACTGTGCCAGGTTTGCGAGGGTAATTGTCTGTGGTATGTAGAAAGGGGAGGTGAAGAGAGGAGTCAGACTCACTGACACCCCTACAGTAGCAACCCATTACAGAGCCGAGATGAGTCGCAGGGTCACACGTGGAAGGTAAATGGCGACACAGCGACAGGGAGGCGAGGCGTAGGACGGACTTGCAGATCATTTGCGTCATTTATTAAGGTCCGGCTGAGCCGTCCGAGTTAGTCTAAGGACCAAGATCTGAACGGCACCTGAAATCACCTGACATTGTTTTGCATTTACCACTAGATTATCTTATCGGGTAGGTCTTAGGTACTTCACTGACCTAGCTAACTGAGCTCGACACAGTGACTCAGACTGTACTGCGCTACGCTACCGACCCATCTACATAGCTGGTGCACTGTGGGAATACCCATGCATCATCACAACACTATCACAATGTGCAATCCAACATCCTTCATGGCTAGTGGCTATAACAACACAACAGCGACGACAACAAGGGTACGTTCATAAGAAAGCAAAGTTCACAGTAATTAGAACAACATTATATGTATAAAGGAGACACAACTGTGAAATGCGGTTAGAAACAAATAATAATTTAAAAAAAAAGATAAATAAGGCAGGGATGAACAGAAGGCAAAAAGCTGAGGATGATACTTCCCATACCCGTTCTCTCCCTGCCAATTTATTCACCGTAAATCAGAAAAGCTTGCAGATTTACATGGACACACTGGGTTGCATGGGCTTGTGCATGTACACACACACACACAAACACACACACACACACACACACACACACACACACACACAAACATGAGGAACTAACACCTGGAAAGGGAATGAGAGAGGAAAGAGAGAGCGAGGGGGAGGGGGTAACAGGATGTTGGGGCTGACCTGCTTCCTGTATTTGTACATTAAACATTTCTCATTGTGTGTGTGTGTGTGTGTGTGTGTGTGTGTGTGTGAACGGTGGTGGGGGGGTAGGGGTGCTGCTTATGATCAGCAGTTCGGTTAACAGTATTAAAAGGGACTGCACATGGAGTCTCAGCCCAGACGTTTTGAAAGACTGCACATTGGACTACTTTCTGATCCATTATGAGCACCGTTAACCTGTCTCCTCTACTCTCCTTCCCCCCCTCTGCCCTTCCCTTCCCTTCCCTTCTCTTCTCTTTTCCTTCCTTCTGTTTTATTGCCTCTTTTCCTCTCCCCTTCTGTATATTATATACATAATTATTATATATATATACATACTGTATATTATTGTGTAAAATTATCTTTTCTCTCATCTCATGTCTTCCTTTTTCATCTCTTCTTCCCACCCCCCTCTCCGTCTTCCCTTCCTCCCCCCATCGTTGACGTTTTGCAACTTAACCTCCTCTCCTCTCTCCTCCCTCGCAGAGGCTGGCAGGTAGACGTGGCTGGGTTGGGATCTACCTACACCCACTCCCACGCATCCACCAAGAGCCCGCCTTTCTTCTCGGCATGGTTCTCCTTCTGCTCCTCATCGGACGGCTAATATACACCCAGGACAGAGGCGACGGCTACGACTGATCCCTCCCACGTCCAAATGGTGGAAAACCCAGCAGATGTAGCAGCATTTCTCTGGACTGAGTCTTTGGACATGTAAATAGATGCAAATTCTGATTGCATTACCTCCTTCGTGTTGTTGCTTGCAGACCTAATTGAGTCTTCTCTCCAAGACTTACTTAACTGCTCTTCCTTTCTTTCCCTGGAAACTTTCAGGGAAAGGCCATTCTTTTCCTTTTACTTCTGTACATAAGTTAATATTTTGGAATTAAATAATCATTGAAGAAAATAATTAAGTACAGATACACGTTTTTTTTTTTATTCCTTTCTTCTTCTTCTTCTCCTGCACCTCATCTTTGCACCACCAAAGATGCAGCCGGTTGCTGGAACTTTCCGCTCGGCCTCCGTTCTCGGCGTCATTTGATGACGTCACACCTGGAGGACGACACTCCAGAAAATGAAACGTGCCTTCTTTTTTTTTCCTCCGCTTCCTCCCCTGCCGTTTATTGTTTTTTGATTTGTATTCATATTTACTTTATGTAGACTTGTTTAGTTTGTAAGGTTTTTTGTGTTTTTGCTGCTCTCTGAGTTTTTCAGGGCAAAACAACTGTGTCGAACATCTCGACTCCCCCCCCCCCCCCCCACGAGTCAGAAGAAGTGTGCAGCAGTGTCTGTGTTTGTGCTTAATGCCCACGTCAGTACTGACGTGGCTGCGAGAAGGGTCCTTTCCCCGCATCTTAAACTCTAACGCTGAAAAAAACACATCTGCCCCAAAGCAGCTTGAGTCAGTGTTCATGCCTTTCATAACACAATAAACATATCAACAATGAACGTTTTCTGATTGCTTAACCCAGGCAGCGCTTCCTTCAGAACCCTTTTTAGGTGGCTGTAAGACAGGAAGGTTACAGGGTCATGCTCGGAGAGGTAACAATACAACAAATTGAAGTCATGGTAAATCCCTCAAATGATTTTTTTTTTGCAAAAAAAAAAATTGCTCATTAGCTCAATATTTCAAAAGCGTTTAAAAAGATCACTTTTGTTGGTCGTACCGTCTTCCACCGCTCTTCCTGTTGGCCTCTGACATGAGCATTCGCATGAGCGCTGACATCATCCTAACTGTAGTAACTTGGCAGGCTTTGGTTTGTAGATAAGGCTGCGTTTTGCTTTTATTAGCCTCACACCTTGGATCCAGCCAAGTGTGACAGTGCTCGGCCAGGTCACAGCACTCGTGAGAGGCCTCCCGGGTGATGAGCGGCCTCTTAGTCATCCAGATGAAGCTCACAGTGGCATTGTCCAAACCTAACTGGTGGATCCTGTTTTCTCGTTCTGGATCTAATTGGTACAACTGTCATGCGAGGACACGCCAGAAGTAGACCTAGAAGACCCATTTGTGGTCCGTTGTTAAAATTTCCTGCTCATGTTTCGTATAATGCACTTAAATGTTAAAAACAGAGCTGTAACATTGACATAAACAAGCAATGATTAAAATGAGTCAATTATACTAGTAATTTCATTAAAAAAAACGCACACACCTGTTCGACAGTAGGAGGTACACTGGTGCGCTCGTGTCAGTTGTTGTTAGTCAGATAATATATGGTACCTCCTCAGCCAATAGTAGTTTCCCCATAATCCACCCAAACAGGTTCAGATGGCCGCATTACAGAACGATCCCACTAGTTTGACCAGAGGCTTCAAACACTCACATCGAGGGACGTGTTTCCACCGAGTCCCTGGCAGTTGTCCCAGCGGCTGATTCACAGCAAGGCTTAAGAAAGGCCGCAAACATTAAAATCAAAGATGAGTCTCAGTTGTATAAACAATATTAGCATATAAAATCATGTATGCAAACGTTTACTGCGCCCCTTTGATCAGAACAGGCGAGGTCTAGCACCATCCCCTTCTTCCATCAAAACGCTGTTTTATGTTGTTTGGTTTTATTACTTCCTCTCTAAACTCGGATCAAGGATGACTGTTTCGATCATAGAATAATAAATAATAATGAGGAGGAAAAGTGCCCCAGACTACAATGTCATTGTACATTCCAGACATGGTTTAAACTCTTACCGTGTAAACGTTTTGCTCGTTAGCATTTTCTGTGGCCGTTAATGGTACTGCACCACCATGTGACCATACTTTGACCGCGTTGCCCGTAAATCCCTTCACTGTTACGGTTAGTGGTGCGTTTTTTACAGTTGTAAACAGGAGTGGCGTGCGAACAAAGGCTAAAGGTCAGCCCAGTCTCTAGAAAGGTGAGCGTGGATGGCAACTTAATTCCCACCTCTGCCAATAGGAATAACTTTTATTGAGAGGGAAAGAAAAGTAATTCTTTGGAAAACAACAAAAGACATATAGAAGCCAGGTAACAGTTCCCATATATTTTTTTTTACCTGTAATAATACTATGTTACGGTTATGTCGAGCTTCAGTGCTCTATGAAACTCTCCAAATGGCAGGCTTGCGAGAGAAGTTGCTGAATATGAAATTGTTCAGAATAAAAACTTGCACAGTGGTTGCTCCCTTGTGTTAGAAGTTATTTAGCGAAGTTTCTTTGCTAAATATTTGCACACTAGCTGTGGAGCACATTAGCTTTGCCGAATAAATCTTAATACAAGGACACAGCCAGGTCCTGAATTATAAGTGACACTTGGAGAACTCCTTCAAAACAGGTGTGTGTCTGCCCACCCAACCAAATCTGTTACCAGCTGTTACAAAACAGACATGAAAGTAGTCATAGCGGTCTAGCTAACTCTCTTTCATCCTACATAGTGTTATGTATTTAGTTTGCCTCCATTGTGTGGTGGCAGCGCCAATATTTACGCTGCTTTCGTTTTTCACCTGTCGTCCTTCACTAGCTCAATGTCCCTTTAGTTTCCGCCTCACTTTTCCAGAGCTTCCCCAAAGTAAACCCACGTAGAGGCATTATGATGCATTATGTTTCACTGGAACCGGGCATAATGGTTTTATTCAGCATACGAAAAACATCACTCCCTCCCATGGGGGGGGGGGGACTTTAGCTTAACGTCTCTCCCCAAACGCATTAAGTGGAAAATAGGGCGTCCGAGTAGCTTGGCGGTCTATTCCGTTGCCTACCAACACAGGGCTCGGTGGTTTGAATCCCCGTGTTACCTCCGGCTTGGTCGGGCGTCCCTACAGACATAATTGGCCGTGTCTTCGGGTGGGAAGCCAGTTGTGGGTATGTGTCTTGGTCGCTGCACTAGCGCCTCCTCTGGTCGGTCGGGGCACCTGTTCAGGGAGGAGGGGGTACTGGGGGGAATAGCGTGATCCTCCCACGCGCTACGTCCCCCTGGCGAAACTCCTCACTGTCAGGTGAAAAGGAGAAAAAAGCGGCCGGCGACTTCCACATGTATCGGAGAAAACATGTGGTAGTCTGCATCCCTCCCCGGAACGGCAGACAGGGGGTGGAGCAGCAACTGGGACGGCTCGGGAGAGTGGGGTAATTGGCCGGATACAATTGGGGAGAAAAGGATGGGAATCCAAAACAAAAAGAACAAGAAAAAAAATGGAAAAGATGGTGATGTTTTTCGTTTCAGTTCTGCATAGTGGAACTTAAAAGCCCTAGTAATTGTTTTTGCCCTTCCCCACTGAGATATAAACTACCACATATTGCTAAGGTATTATGATACAGTGCAGATGTTTACCAAAAGGCGTTGTGAAAGGACATAATTGATAGTTTTGGAAGTTATAAGTGCAGTGTTATCAAATTCTGCACCATCTGTTGGTTTTGGTCAGTAGCTTGTGTGTGTTTGGGCAAACAACCAATCAATATCATCAGAGCTACTGCGGGTCTGTGCAGCCGCTCATTCAGCATGGAAAGTCAAAACTGATCAGTTTCTAATGTGCGAGGCAAGATCGGCCAGCCACAGAGAGGTGATTTAAAATGATTCAGCCCAGGTCTGTAAGGGATATACAGGTACATGACTGCAACCACACACAATCTGTTGCATGCACATTTCTCAAACAGCTGTTTTGCTTTGTTTTTTCCATTTCAAATGAAATAATCTCAGTGCATTATTTCTCTGCGGATACGTTGTTTTGCAGTGTAACTGTTGCATATAATTCACTTTACTAATGCACCGACGGTGCATGAGTAATCAAAACCAAATGTGTGGTACTGCCTTGGCCAGCTGTTATGTTGTGCTAGCCCCGTGAACATTTTCACGAGGGAAACATCGGTTAGCGAACCAGAGCTGCCGTAAAGGCTGATGTTGAAATCTTAAAATCAGCAACACAAATCCTCCAGTTTCCGGCAAAATAAATGGGATTGGACTACGCACGTCAGTTTGTAAAAACTCACATCTCAGCAAACATTTCCTGGTGGAAACCTGTCATGTAAAGATGTCCATTTTTATTTTTTTTGGGTTCAGCCACATGCTCACACTGTGAACATTGGATTCTTGTAATTTTACACTTTAGATTACAAATAAATGTTAAGACAATGTTAGTCGTTTTAATGATGGAAAGTCTTCCCAGAGGATCTCGAAATCCGAGTTATGCATTTCATGTACAGGAAGCGGGAAAGCTGCAGCAACACATTTGAACGGATCATGTCAAGAAATACGACGACGACTTCAAAGGCCACGCGTAGACGCAACAGAAAGTCACACGTTCTCACTGCACGCCCCCTACACTATTCCTGTGTGTCTCTCTGATCCTCGTTCTGATTTTGATCGGTCCCCTTTCATTCCTCAGAAGGTGCCAAATCGTGTCTGCAAAATTGGCAGTGTGTAAGAGTTTGGTTTTGCATATGTCTAGTCAGTCATTTACGCCATCTGAGAAAAAAAACAAGGCTGAGTGTAAAATGCAGGATTTGCGAGACAGACGAAGGGCTTCTATCAAACAAGTGGTTTTAGCATGGCACGGGATGGATCTGGTTTACTCGGGGCTTAGTTAAGCGCGCTTTCTGCTCTGACATTTCATTCAGAATATGAGTCAGTGTGTCTCTGGTGTTGTGTCAGCTGAAACCCCAGGCCCGCTATCGTTCATAGTAACGCAGAGGGAGGGAGAGAGGGGAAAATGTAGTGCGGAGGAAACTGAAACATGAATTATCATTGTCTGAAACTGGTATGGAAACTGAATGAAACACCGATTCGAGGTCTGCGTGTAGCCATCCCAGCGCTACGAAGTAACCCCTTCACGTTTCCTCTGCCACCGAGGCTTAACTGGCCTCCTCCATTTACTGTGTGCGCTGCTCGACCTTTGCTCTGCATGGGATTCTTGAAAATAACACGTACCGGTAGAGGGGAAGCAAATCTTTGGGAAAGTACACATAAAAATGCCCTAACATGAAAAGAATGAGGGAGAGAAAAAAAGAAGAGATAATAAACAAATAGTATTAGGCCTGTGAAGACGGATACAAAGACCAAATGTTGTGCAGCAGGTCAGGAAATGGATGCATTTGTGTTGCCTTTGTGGTGATTTGGCGCACCATAAAATGGTGGTCATGGGATTTAATTGCTAATTAAAGCTGTAATGTATTGCTACCACATGTCTCTTAATCATTCCATATGAAATTATGTCACTGCAACAAGCATGGCGGTGATCCGTTATTTCTCTGGCAGGGGAGAATATGTGGGAAAGCTGTTTGTTTCCTGTGAGCGTATAAGCAGGAAGTGCTATCATGAAAAAAAAACACTGTACTTCCTTTTTCAGTCCCTTTTGGAAACACGGTGTCTTCATGAGCAGGCTGTATGGCATCAGTCTCTCAGGCTTTCCCTTTTTCTTTCGCCCTCTGGGTTGAAACAGTCTGGAGGTTACACACAGCCAGCCAGGCCCGCTGGACGAATAACACAATGACCTTTGTGTAAAATACTGTACCCAGGATTCCTTCTGTTTGCAGCCATTCTGCACTGTGCAGACACAGACAAACTAATCTGACTTGAGCAAGTCAAATGACCCAGTGAATCTGTAGCAATTGTTGTAATTTTATTTTGCACTGAGATGTTTGTAATTTTTATATTGTATAGGGCTATAAATGTAAATAAAGCTTTTTTCACCTTTTTAAATAAAACAGCCTCCGCAGTTTTCTTAATCGATACTCACTGATAGTCATTCGTTTTCAGCATCTCTGATATATTCCCTGAACCACTGCACTTTATCAGCTCATATTTTGCCTGTATATAGACAATCCTGTGTATATATCTCAAGATTGTTGTGTTGTATTGTTAGTCTATGTTAAGTACACTGAGAGAGCCACGGAACCGGAGTCAAATTCCATGTATGTGCAAACCTACATGGTCAATAAACATGATTCTGATTTATATATATATATATATAAAGATAGATATAGGAAACAAACTTCAGTGCATTTCAGTATAAGCTTGTGTCCTGCATCGCGCACTCATCAGCTTTTTCTTCCCTACTGTAATGTATTGCTGATAACATACCCCCCCACACACACATCTATCTTAATATTCCACTCCTTATTTATTGAGCACTTTCATCTACACCATTGATGGGTTTTTTCCGGAAACCATCAATGGTGTATCCATCCATCCATTCATCCATTATCCAAACCGCCTATCCTGCTCTCAGGGTCGCGGGGATGCTGGAGCCTATCCCAGCAGTCATTGGGCAGCAGGTGGGGAGACACCCTGGACAGGATGCCAGGCCATCACAGGGCCTATATGTATATAAACATACATACACACACACACACACACATATATATATATATATACACACACACACACACACATATATATATACACATATATATACATAAATAGTATATACATACACACACACACACACACACACACACAGACACACACACACATACATATATAAACAACTGGGGGCTCCTGTTTCCTCCCACAGTCCAAAGACATGTAGGTCAGGTGAATCGGCCATGCTCAATTGTCCCTAGGTATGAATGAGTGTGTGTGTGTGTGTGTGTGTGTGTGTGTGTGTGTGTATATATATACATATATATATGTGTGTGTGTGACGCTGGGAAATGTAACGGTATGATTCTTTGTGAAAAAAACATTAGCAGCTGATGAGTGCGAGACGCATGAAACAGGCCTGTTCTGCTATGCATTAAAATCTTTTTTTTCCTGTATCCACGTATATATATATATAAATAAAACTTTGTTAAAAGAAACACTCAATGGTAGGGAAAGTGCTCAATAAATACAGCAAAATAATCCAGTGATACAAGTAAATTCTTTATGAGACATAATATGTCTCATAAAGAATTTACTCTTGAATCACTGGATTTTATATATATATATAGTGACCTACTTTGAGGTTAGATATCCACCATGCAGAAGAGACGGTCCCTTTAAGACAGAGGGTTCAAGGGTTAGCAGGGGGGATTGTGGGTAGACTTGAGGGCGTGGTTTGGGATATAAAAATCTGTTGACCAGAAATTTGTTTTGTGGAGTAAACAACCCCACGGCTGTGTGGTCAAAAGGAGAAGCGGTCTCATCTCCTTTCTTACATCCTCCACACACACACACACACACACACACATATATATACACATTATATATATATATATATATATAGCTTCTTTTTTCTTTTTTTTTTCAGAAACCGTCAATGGTGTTGATAAAAGTGCTCCACAAATGAGGAGTAGAATATCAATAGAGACGTAGGGGGAAAAAGTTCCTCTCCTACATCTATAGTGAGATATACTATATGTATGTATGCTTGTTCTCTATCAGCAGATCTGTGCATCACACCTGCGATACAATGCAGCCAAACCGAACACAGCACAACAACGTATAAGAAACACTGGTCAAAAGCAAAGGCCAACGCAGCAACATGGAAATTCCCATGAACAGCTCAGGAGGCTGTTCACAGTGAGTGAGTGACGAGTCACCTCACTAAAGTCACCAGCTTGTAATTCAGCAGCGCGTGTGCCACTTGACTCATTGCTGTGGGAAATGATATGGGATATATCACACAGCAAAACTGGGCAAGATCAGCTGGGTAATTCATATTTCACAGATCCCCCAAAATGACCAAAATGGTGATTTCAGGGGGGCTCCTGTCTCTCCACGAGGAGCTGCGCTCCAGGCGGGCCACTGTAGTTCACGCCCTCATGCTCGGGCAGACCAGGTGTGATCAGATGTGGTCTCATTTGTCTTCATCTGTATCAAATCTTAAAAAAGAGGAAAGGAAAAAAAATGTTCCGACTGATTTTTTCCCCCCAATAGGGTAAAGTAGAAACAGGTTGTGTTTTTAAAGTCAAAGTTTTATTATCAAAAAACCAAAAAATAAGCTGGCCATGAAACCTGACAGACAAGGAGCACAGGATTTGTGGTTTCCTCTTGTGACATCTCTCACATTTCTGTTTGTGGTATCGTTGGTGCCTTCACTTGCAACTGAAGTCGTGCATCTATTAGTCTTCTGTAGACTCCTCATAAAGTACTATGTAACCTCTCTTCCTCTCTCTCTGTATTTGGGTCAGGCGAGGACAAGGTCCCTCCTTTGTTTGAGTATCTGCCAGCCTGAAGCAGGTTCTCGGTCTGTCTCTGACTCTGTCACTGCCTCTGTCTCTCACTGTCTCTGTCTCTCAATTCAATTCAATTCAATTCAATATGTGCTTTATTGGCATGACATACGTGTACATATTGCCAAAGCATGTAAAACAACAATAAGCTGTCACTCTCTCTGTCTCTCTCTCACTCTCTCTGTCTCTCTCTCACTATCAGTCTCTCACTGTCACTGCCTCTCACTGTCACTGTCTGTCTCTCATTGACACTGCCTGTCTCTCACTCTGTCTCTCTCTTACTATCACTGTCTCTGTCCCTCACTGACACTCTCTCACTGTCACTGCCTCTCACTATCACTCTAACTGTCCCTGTCTCTCATTGTCACTGCCTCTGTCTCTCACTCTCAGTCTCTGTCTCTCACTCTCTGTCTCTCTCTTACTATCACTGTCTCTCACTGTCAGTCTCTCACTGACACGGTCTGTCACTGTCTCCGTCTGTCTCTGACTGTCTGTCTCTCACTGTCACTGTCTCTGTCTTTCACTGTCACTGTCGTTCACTTTATCTGTGTCACTCTCCGTCTCTGTCTCTCACTGTCATTGTGGTGCTATAAAGCTAGGTCTATAATGATGCAATATGTTCTGTGGCAGGTGAAGGCTTAATATTTAAACACAAATTTCAAGTAAGTGATGAAATTGTGTTTTTAGCTGTGCTGTACAATAATTTTTTTGTCATGAAAAAAAAAGTTTGGATTTTTATCAGTCTTTTTAATCAATGCTTTTAAAATCAAATCTCGCAGTCTTTCGGTTTAGGAGAGGTTTTCGATGACAGCCTGTTTGTCTTTGGTCCGAGACAGCACAGTGTAGATGTGTCACCTTGGTTAATTTTCTGATAGGCCGGGCTAAAATTAGCATTTGGCTTAGTAGAAGCAGCAAAATGAAAAGCACAGGGTCCACAGACGCTACACTCCTGTTCAGGGGGGGTCGACTGGCTGCTCGGCTGGAAATTGAGCTCACGTGTTTTGTTTTTGCTGTGAATGGAGATTGTTGTTTAATATGTATATGAGTATCTGTGTTAATAGTACTGCCCCCCCCCTCCTTTTTCCCCCCCAATTGTACTTGGCCTATTTTTTCCGAGCCGTCCCGGTTGTTGCTCCACCCCCTCTGCCGATCGGGGAGGGCTGCAGACTACCACGTGCTTCCTCCGATACATGTGGGGTCGCCAGCTGCTTCTTGTCACCTGACAGTGAGGAGTTTCACCAGGGAGACGTAGCACGTGGGAGGATCATGCTATTCTCCCCAGTTCCCCCTCCCCCCTGAACATACGCCCTGACTGACCAGAGGAGGCACTAGTGCAGCGACCAGGACACATACCCACATCCAGTTTCCCACCCATAGACACGGCCAATTGTGTCTGGAGGGACACCCAACTAAACCGGAGGTAACATGGGGATTCGAACCGGCGAGACCCATGTTGGTAGGCAACGGAATAGACCGCTATGCTACCTGGATGCCCCCAATACTATTGTTTTTTAATGTGAATGAAAAATTGGACTATTAAAGGTCAAGGTCTCTGTCTCTCACTGTCCCTGTCTGTCTCTCATTGTCTCCGTCTCTCCCTGTCTCTGTCTCTCACTGTCTTGTCTCTCACCGTCTCCGTCTCTTTATCTCACTGTCTGTCTCTCACTGTGTCTCTGTATCTCACTGTATCTCCCTGTCTCTCTCTCACTGTCTGTCTCTCTCTCACTGTCTGTCTCTGTCTCTCTATCTCACTGTCTCTGTCTCTCACTGTCTCTGTCTGTGTATCTCACCGTCTTGTCTCTCACCGTCTCCATCTCTCTATCTCACTGTCTGTCTCTCACTGTGTCTCTGTCTCTCCCTGTCTCTCTCTCACTGTCTGTCTCTGTCTCTCATTGTCTGTCTCTGTCTCTCATTATCTGTCTCCGTCTCTCACTGTCTCTCTCTCACTGTCCGTCTCTGTCTGTGTATCTCACTGTCTTTGTCTTGTCTTTCACTTTCTCTCACTGTCTCTGTCTCTCACTGCTGTCTCTGAATCTCACTGTCTCTGTCTGTCTCTCATTGTGTCTGTCTCTGTACCCCACTGTCTCTCACTGTCTTTCTGTCTCTATCTCAGTGTCTCTGTATCTCAGTGTCTCAGTCGGTGTATCTCACTGTCTCTCAGTGTCTCTGTATCTCACGGTCTCAGTCTGTGTATCTCACTGTCTCTGTCTCTCCCTGTGTCTGTCTCTGTGTCTCACTGTCTCTGTATCTCACTGTCTCTCTCTGTATCTGTCTCTGTATCTCAGTCTCAGTCTGTGTATCTCACTGTCTCTGTCTCTCCCTGTGTCTGTCTCTGTGTCTCACTGTCTCTGTATCTCACTGTCTCCATCTCTGTCTCTCACTGTCTCTGTCTGTCTGTCTCTATCTCGGTGTCTCTGTATCTCACTGTCTCAGTCTGTGTATCTCACTGTCTCTCCCTGTATCTGTCTCTGTGTCTCTGTATCTCACTGTCTCAGCCTGTGTATCTCACTGTCTCTGTCTCTCAGTTTCTCTGTGTTTCACTGTCTCTGTCTGTCTCTGTCTCTCACTGTCTCTGTCCATCTCTCACTGTCTCTGTCTGTCTCTCTCTCACTGTCTCTGTCACTCCTGTGTGTATTTGTGTGTGTGTGTGTGTGTTTTATCTGTGCGCATCTGCAGGGCACGGAAAGTACAGGGCCTTCCACAGTTTCACAAAAAACACACACACACAGGGCCAGATAATTGCATATCCCTTTATATACATGCACACATACACACACCCACACACTCAAAAGTGTTCCCGCACAAGCACACAAACACGCACAAAAAAACAGAATTTATTTTCACCTTCACACACAAGCATGTCCATTATCTGTTCACGCACACTCACACTTGTTCAGTCAAACACACACACACACACACACACACACACACACAGAGCAAGTTCACACACGACTGGTGCACACACGTGTATCAGTCAGAAGTCAGAATTGCAGTCCGGCAGGGTGGATTCCTGCCTCTGCAGACACACACAGAGACGAGTAACAGTTTAACCCTTCAGTGGTTAGTTTGACACTTCTGCCCACTGACGGAAAACTGCTGCTCAGAATCCCAATATACAGCAAACCTAATTACACGTTTATTACATGTCTATTACATGTCTATTACATGTTATGGTTTACTTTATATACTACTTTTATTTATTTTATTCTATTCTGCTGTATGTCCAAGAGTCATGGTGAATTCATGCATCGAGTCAAAGCAAAATGTACTTGTCAGTAGAAAAAAAAATCAAATTCTAATTCAGTTTTCTTTTTTTTTATGTCCAGTTTGGGAGACAAGTGGGTGCCACTGGATTGATGACCTTGAAGCCCACAGGGTTCCCCTGATGCACTTAGCAAATGGGTTTTAAGTCTTAGCAGTCCAGAAGTTGCCAGCCGAACTGTGTTAAATTCCTGTCGACATTTTACACACGCCTCGGACATGACGCCCCCCATCGGTATTCCACCACGCTTGCGTTGGCTGATCGAGAACCTCGCGATCGAAAAGGCCGCAGCGGGACTCCCCTCCTCAACAACCTCTGCCGGGGCGCCCGCGAGCAAGGCACTTAAAAAGCCTAAAGTGCTCATGCGTCATTGTTCACATTTGTTTTTCCTAGTGGCCCTCGTCTGACAGCACATCAGACGGACCTCCACCCTCAAACCACGCCGGCACATACGAGCACTCGCTAATGACATCCTGCCACCCAGCTCAGAAAGCGCCTGGGTGTTTTTATCAAGAGGGCCGACATTGTTGTCTCACTCCATGTCAAGCTAAAGGCAGATCACGAGTTTCCTATTACTGCCCCTGAGCTATGAAACAGCCCCGTCTCTGCCTATGTCACTTCGTCTGAGCCGAGCAACGTCTCCAAACAACGGCTTCATTAGCACGTTCTTCATCAGCCCTTTATTGTCGCGGACGTTTTACTTTTCTGTTTTACTCGCGTGCCACTGCTCGTCCGTGTTTTTAGGTAACTCCATGCTTGACACCGTGGATATGATGCTGCTCAGTTTCCCAACACACAATTCCCACATGGAAATCCAGTTTATCTTTACCTCCGTCTCTCACTTTTACCGGGGTGTCACTTAATATGAATAAAACTGTACCCATAAGCTTGCCATTATGTGATAAAATCTTGGAAAAGCATGCAGTAGGACACACACACACACACTCATTTCACTATCCTTATGAGGACCCTTCATTGACTACATTCATTTCCTAGCCCTTAACCCTAACCTTAACCATGCAAACTACATGCCTAACCCTAACCCTTACCCTAACCTTAACCTAACCCTTACCCTAACCTTAACCTAACCCTAGCCCTTAACCCTAACCTTAACCATGCAAACTACATGCCTAACCCTAACCCTTACCCTAACCTTAACCTAACCCTTACCCTAACCTTAACCTAACCCTAACCCTAACCTTAACCTAACCCTAATTCTAACCGTAACCCTAAAACCAAGTCCGAACCCTAAAATAGACCCTTTTACTTGTGAGGACCTCTGAAATGTCCACACAAGGTAGGTGGTTTCTGGTTTTTCTATCCTAATGAGGACATTTGGTCCACATTTGGATAGTTAAACATGTACACACACACACACACACACACACCAAACAGAGAGAGACAGCGATAAGAGAGGTTTGTCCCCCTAAATTGAACAGTTTTAAACAAAAGCAGAGAAGAGTCATAGTGAGGTGTGGACACTGCTTTCCCTTAACCCCAGAGCGAGAGAGAGAGAGAGAGAGAGAGAGAATGAGAGAGATCTTTGTAAACATACAGAAGAGAGGGTGAACCAGGTGTACACCCACCTCTCTCTCTCTCTCTCTCTCTCTCTCTCTCTCTCTCTCTCTCTCTCTCTCTCTCTCTCTCTCTCTCTCTCTCTCTCTCTCTCTCTCTCTCTCTCTCTCTCTCTCTCTCTCTCTCTCTCTCTCTCTCTCTCACACACACACACACACACACACACACACACACACACACACCCACCAAAGAAACAGCTGTCTGCTGTTTCTCTGTGCCGGGGCCAACAGGAGACATTTTCAGGATGCTGTGGTCAGAGACCCTACGCCTATTCTCTTCCTCTACAGACTGCTGTGTGAGAAGGAGCTCTCTTCTCCTCCATCAAACACTGGTTCAGCCACTCGACGAAAAGGACCCGCTGTGAAACAACTGTGCAATGCTCATAAAACATAAAAAAGTCCTTAAATGAGTCAATGGGCAAATTTGCAAAAGCTAGTTCCTACTAACTTTGTTGCATTATGTCTTTCACCCCATAATCCTTCATTCAGCCGCAAAGTCAATATTTAGAGATATGTACTTTTTTGATAATGTTACGACTTTGTGTCTTTATGATGAGCATCCCACCAAGACAAACTCCTAGCATGTGTAAACTTACTCAACCCTCAATAACGTTGATTTTTTTTCTCCAGGAATGGTCCTCAGTCTGTAAAAATCCCCTTCACCTCCATGCAGAGAGAGGTTCCCCACAGACTTCATGGCTTAAAATCCTCCTGCCTGCTCAAAAAGACACATGGAGGGAATGTGTTTGCCATGGCACCAGTGTTGGCCCTCCCTGGTCGGAGTGGCTGATGACGAGATGAGATGAATTCTGAACACAAGTGTTTAGTCTCTGAAGTTGAGTGAGTGACTTAAGAAGAGAAACCTTCCCTTTGAGGAAGACATCCATTAGGGCCTGTAGGTTTTGTTCTCAGACATTAGTAAGTACTTTAATTATACTTTAAGTCATTAAATATACAATTCAAGTATTTCAAACTGTTGCTCTATCTGAGGGGAAAATCCTCAGGAGTATTTCTACCTGTGCGACCCTACAGTTGGACTTACAACAATTAATTTGGACATACAGAAGCCACTTTATGTGAGACAGTTGGCTATTTGCATCTTTATGGCAGTGTTCATATTTCATATTCATATTCACTTTCCTAATATTGCCTCCTAAAGCTTACATCATGTGGCCTCGGCCCCTCTTGGAATTAATAATTAATTTACAAGTCCCATTAAAAGCTGGTGAGTTATTCCTTGATGTCGCTTCGATGAACGCTGCATAAAAACAGACGTTTCCCTTCTCCTCTTCCTCTCGTCACCCCTCCTCAGATGTCTGCGGCCTTCTGAGCGTCTGCATGTTTGTACTTTCTGTACATTTGTGCAATGTTCTGACTGTGTGTGTGTGTTCAGCTGAATGCACATCCGTTTTCTTGCAATGTATTTTGAGGTGTTCAGGCATGTGTATATCATAAATCTTACACACATGCGCGGTGTGTTTTTGACAGTGTGTATGTGCTTGTGTGAGTGTGCATGCATGCTTGCACATGTGTGTGTGTGTGTGTGTGTGTGTGTGTGTGTGTGTGTGTGTGTGCATGTACTTTAAGTGTGCATACGATGTTGTGCGTTACACTGAGAGATGACCTGTTTATCCATCTGTCTTGTGTGAATGTTAACATTTGTCCATTTATTAGTGTCAGTGTTGCCACATCAAAGTGTGTCTGTATCTGTGCGGACTCCCTAGTCAGCTCTCCAACAGCGAGCACAGTTTCTCTATTACAGACATTGACTCACTCTTACATCATCTTAAGTGAAACGGATATACAGTTAACAGTAAAGTGAGCTGTAAATACACCTCTGAGCACTTCAGACCGATCCACTTCAGTCCAGTAAACGCTACACTAACCAGGACAAACCCACCTGACCTGGACCATGAACACACAAACAAAAACTAAGCCCAAGTGTACCAATTAACTCTCAGCTGAACCAGACTAAAACTAGGGTTAACTAAAACACACTTACAGAAAATGAAAAATGCATTAAATGCCCAACGATTTCTACTTGACCCAAACTTCCTGTTTTCGCATGTGTAATTTCTCCTAAATCACACCATCAAACGAAACAGCCGACTGCTTCCAGGAACAGGTTTCAAAAGGCAAATAAGCAGAGGCAGGTATCAGAAATGAGGAATTTTCTTAGTCATCGATCATCTTCCGGTATCGAGTCTCTGTCAATTACTTTCTGCCCCCCCACCCCCAAAAGAAGAAGAAAAGGAACTCCACAAGCCCAACCTAAGCACAATTGGGAACTTATTTGTTGAAGGGAAATGAGTGAAGATGATTCTTGAAAACGAAAGCTTCTTTTTTCAAGCTCGAAGTAAAAGTGACAACCGGAGAAATGGAAAACTGTGCTTGTGAAACCAGGGTGTGATCCTGACTTGACTCAATGTGTTAACGTTCACATCCAAGGCCTAATTTCAGAAACAGCGGATTCCTATATCGAACCTTCTCATTTTTCAGCCTTAAATGTAAAATACTAAACTTTGTTTGGTATGGATGTTGAATATTATAATGTTACACGGAGAAGAAGAGAGCCTGAGGTGTCTTTTGATATCTCAGTAATAAACTAAGTGAACTAGGCCAATCCTCGGCTCTGTTTAGCCTTAATGCATATCAGCTCCATGCAATGTGCCATTCTCACCGAAACGCCTGAGAAAGGCCCTGAAACAGGAAAGAAGAAGAAGAAGAAATAAATTGGCGACACAAAACAAAATGATTTGTAAGAGGAAAGGAAACCAAAGGCTGATCTCTCTTGAAAAATAAGTTTAAGAGATATAAAGGGACAGACACCCCCCCCCCCAAAAAAAACAATCTCTGTGTGCCAGAACTGCACCTTTGACTCTAAAAGTGAATAAGATTAAAGTAAATTTTGGGCACTTTTAGGTCACCAATAAGAAGAATGAATACCAGTTCCTCAGTTTTACAGCTATAGGAACTTTTGATTTTATGACATGTGTATCGATAGTTTTGGTCAGACAGGTTAATTAAATGAAGATATTCCATCTTTGAAAATTTAACCCACTTTAAAGTCTCTTCAATACCTATTAGTCTGGGTTAGGGTTATTCAATCGCATGCTGCATTTAGCTTTGGTTATTCGCAAACAGTCAGTGCTCATAATAAGTTTGTTGGTTTGCTTTTTGTTAAGAAATTAAATGTGACAACTTCGCCTAAAGTCAACATTGTGGATTTTCAGAAGGAAATGGACAGACAGTGAGAAAAATGAGTGACAGTATGTCCTGATGTCCCCTGTTGTCCCTACTTTCCCTTCTGGCATTGCAGATACATAATATGTAAAACCTACATATTCAAACTCAACAAATAAAAACCAAAGGCTGAGTATCTAACGTTAACCTGTATCATTCAGACAATGTTAATTATTCTTAAATTAACGGTTTATGGGTCCTTGTAGACATTTGTAACATTCATGGTGTCCATATGGAACAACAAAAAAATAAATGAACAACAAACAATATCGACATGACACCAACAGCTACTCACATCCAGAACAGGACTAACAATGTAGACAACATCAATACAGAGATTAGCTAAAAGAGGTCCCTCAGTAGAGGGCAGATCCCCACCAGGTGTATCTCCCCCTCCTTCTCCGGTGCTCAGACTTAGGAGAAAACTAGCTGAGGAGTTAGCACTCAATTGCGGTATAAAACTGGTTTTTCAAAGGTTTTGAATCACCACAACCACGAGAGGTCCCTGATCATAGTTATAACTGCACAAAAATTACACTGGACAATGAAGCTTTTGCTTCCTAAACACTTTTGGGTGTATTTTATGGATTTTGAGCTGCTGATAACAAAAATCCCTTTAAAATTTTCCCTTGTTTTTTTTTTTCCGGTCATATTTTAAGTCTACTAGTATATTGCCCACAAAGCAAGCTGTTTTGGTCAGTCCAAGCATGCCTGGGCATGCTTACTCAGGTTAGATGCTGGCAGACAGGCTACAAAAGCTGCTCACATTTACAGATGCAGTTTGGACGCATGTTGATGCACATGTTCTTCAGGCAACAGCATAGTGAATATACTTAACAATAGGATTTATTGTCTTCAGGAAGATTTAATACAGCAGAAATGACTCATCAATATTACAACAGCTGCGATACATTCTGTTACATCTGTGGCGAATATACACTTAAGGCTCAAAGATGCACCATGACTGTACTTATTAAGAAAGCCTATGAGCTCTACTTCAGATGTAAAATCGGTGACCAAGAGAAACGCCAGGCTCCTCACATCTGTTGGGCAACATGTGCAGTCAACCTGAGAGCTCGGGTCAGAGGTACACAGAAGTCAATACCATTTGCAGTCTCAATGATATGGCAAGAACTGAAGGATCACGTGATGGACTGTTAATTCTGTCTAACCAATGTATCTGGCTTCTCTACTAAAAATAAGAAATCCACTGAACACCCCAATCTGCCTCCAGCCATGAGATCAGTGCCACATGACAGTTTGTCACTACCGAAGCCACCAGACACATGGAGTCTAGATGAGGCAGATGAAGATGCCACAACGCATTTGTGGTGATTTAAAAGTATTGGCACTATAGGAATGCAGCTCAGATATACAAAGTACTGTTGTTTCCTTTGTGAATGGGATAGCCGTGCTAAAGAGTCACATTACATCAAAAAGAACTGGCCGCTCCATAAGCATTTCGTTCCAGGGTAGAAAAGTGTGGCGCATAAACCACTTGTTGACTCAACAAAGATATTTCTGCCCCCTCTTCATATAAAACTCAGATTGATGAAACATTTTGTGAAAGCAATGAACAAAGAAGGTGACGGATTTCGCTATTTGAGACAGATGCTTCCAAGAATAACTGATGCCAAGATTAAGGAAGGCATTTTTGTCGGTCCACAAATCAGACAGGTCATCAAGGACAGGAAGTTAGAAGATCTGCTAGTGGGACCAGAGAAAATAGCATGGAAGGATGTTGTTGAGAATTTTCTTGGCAACTACAGAGCACCAAACTACATTGAGCTGCCTGACAACATGCTTAAAGCATACAAAACCATGAAGTGCAACATGTTTTGAAAATTCATTTTCTGCATTCACACTTGGACTTCTTCCTTGCTGATCTTGGTGCAGTCAGTGATGAACACGGTGAAAGGTTTCATCAGGACATTGCGACCATGGAAAAGAGGTATCAAGGCACCTGGAATCCATCAATACTGGCCAACTACTGTTGGACACTGACACGAGAGGCACCAGATACTGAGTAGAAATGAAAATCAGCTGCATAACATTTTAAGCTCAGTTGAGCTAACACAATGTGTCAGCATTATTATGCGATTAAACATGTTAAATTCAATAAGTTATTTTAATGTGTTTTCCAAATTCCTACGTGATACAGCAAATCTGAAATTATTTTTGTGTTCAGCTTGACATTGTCTATCATAATTTCTAATTTTTTTTCAGGGAGCAAAATGTTTGAAAAAATTTGTTGTCCAGTCTATTAGGCAGACAGACCCAGTAGTATGCAAGATTAGCAGCAGACAGATACACCCACACAGACAGATAAACCAGTGTTTTTCCTGCTATTATAAGACTTTTACGCAGTGCCCAAGTTGAACGAACAGGAATAGGAAAAAAAGTTTTAAATATGCAGCGTAAGTTAAAAAAAAATCTACCTAATAAGAACATTTAGCCTTCAGTCTGTGGATGTGCAGCCTCCTAGGCAGACCCTCGCACGAATGGGACCAAGTCTAATATGAACTTGCACTTTCCAAAAAGAAAAGGTTTGCTATGTGACGATTTTGTTCTAACCCTAACCCTTGTCTTGTTTACGCTCGCCCGTGCCAGACTCACATCTACGGTTGACTCAGATCGGGCAGCAACAAGACCATACAACACTTTGTTTTGACTGAAACCTAGAGGAAATTGTTCCTTTATAACTTTTGCATTTTTTGGACTATCAAAATTCTTTAAATATCTTTTGATCATGTCGCTGCCCCTCCCAGACACAGTTTTGTAGGTGATGTGAATGAGTCTTTGGTTTCACAAAACTTTCCTCCCTCCTCCCAGACACGTTCACACCACCTACAAAACTTTGTTCAGAAACAGTTTATCGTTTATCATTCCAATGAAAAAACCTGGAAAAGACCCTACATGTCCAGATAATATGTGATATGTGATGTTAGGCCTGTAGTCCTATGATCACATATATGCAAGACCCTAGAAAGGATGATAACAGGGAAAGTAACATACTATATAGGAAAAAAAATACTTATTCGCACCATGAGTGGATTTAGAAGAGGGCATAATACTACAGCCCCATTGATATGCCTGGACTCTCACATTAAGAAAGCCCAGCCAAAAAGCTGCTTTCACTGATGTAGAAAAGGCATATGACTTGATGTGGAAGGAAGGTCTTTAAATAAAATTAGATAACATCAGGGTTGGTGGTAAAGTGTAGAATTGGATAAATGATTTCTTATTTGGTAAGTCTGTTCGGGTTCGTTCTGGGAAATCACTTTCAGAGAAATATCTAGTCGAAAATGGAACCCCTCAAGACAGTAATATTAGTCTTCTGCTATTCTCGATCATGATGAAATATATACATATACAGTGCAGCCGGAAAGTATTCACACCCCTTCACTTTCCCCACATTTTGTTATGTTACAGCCTTATTCCAAAATGGATTAAATTCCTTTTTTTCTCATAAAACTACACACAATATCCCATAATGACAAAGTGAAAAAGATTTTGTAGAAATTTTTGTATATTTATTAAAAATAAAAAACTGAAATATTGCATGCACATAAGTATTCACACATATTGCTATGACACTCAAAATTGAGCTCAGGTTCATCCTGTTTCCACTGATCATCCTTGAGATGTTTCTACATCTTGATTGGAGTCCACCTGTAGTAAATTCAATTGATTGGACATGATTTGTTTATAGTATAAGGTCCCACTGTTGACAGTGCATGTCAGAGCAGAAACCAAGCCATGAAGTCAAAGGAATTGTCTGTGGACCTCCGAGACAGGATTGTATCGAGGCACAGATCTGGGGAAGGGTACAAAAAAATTTCTACAGCTTTGAAGGTCCCGAAGAGCACAGTGGTCTCCATCATTCGTAAATGGAAGAAGTTTGGATCCACCAGGACTCTTCCTAGAGCTGGCCACCCAGCCAAACTGAGCAATCGGGGGAGAAGGGCCTTGGTCAGGGAGGTAACCAAGAACCCGATGGAGAACTTTCCAGAAGGACAACCATCTCTGCAGAACTCCACTAATCAGGCCTTTATGGTAGAGTGGCCAGACGGAAGCCTCTGCTCAGTAAAAGGCACATGACAGCCCGCTTGGAGTTTGCCAGAAAGCACCTAAAGGACTCTCAGACCATGAGAAACAACATGGTCTGATGAAACCAAGATTGAACTCTTTGGCCTGAATGCCAAACGTCACGTCTGGAGGAAACCAGGCACCTCTCATCACCTTGCTGATACCATCCCTACAGTGAAGCATGGTGGTGGCAGCATCATGCTGTGGGGATGTTCTTCAGCGGCAGGAGCTGGGAGACAAGTCAGGATCGAGGGAAAGATGAATGGAGCAAAGTACAGAGAGATCCTTGATGAAAACCTGCTCCAGAGCGCTCAGGACCTCAGACTGGGGCGAAGGTTTACCTTTCAACACGACAGCGACCCTAAGCACACAGCCAAGACAACGAAGGAGTGGCTTCGGGACAAGTCTGTGAATGTCCTTGAGTGGCCCAGCCAGAGCCCAGACTTGAACCCCATTGAACATCTCTGGAAAGACCTGAAAATAGCTGTGCAGCGACGCTCCCCATCTAACCTTACAGAGCTCGAGAGGATCTGCAGAGAAAAATGGGAGAAATACCCCAAATATAGGTGTGCCAAGCTTGTAGCTTCATACCCAAGAAGACTTGAGGCTGTAATCGCTGCCAAGGGGGCCTCAACCAAGTACTGAGTAAAGGGTGTGAATACTTATGTACATTCAATATTTCAGTTTTTTATTTTTAATAAATTTGCAAAAATTTCTACAAAACCTTTTTCGCTTTGTCATTATGGGGTATTGTATGTAGATTGATGAGGGAAAAAAAGGAATTTCATCCATTTTGGAATAAGGCTGTAACATAACAAAATGTGGGGAAAGTAAAGGAGTGTGAATACTTTCTGGATGCACTGTATATATTCATCCATTATCCGAACCGCTTATCCTCTCCTCAGGGTCGCGGGGATGCTGGAGCCTATCCCAGCAGTCATTGGGCAGCAGGCGGGGAGACACCCTGGACAGGCTGCCAGGCCATCACAGGGCTCACACACGCACACACACACACACACACACACACACACACACACACACACACACACACACACACACACACACACACACACACACACACACACACACACACACACACACACACACACACACACACAAATTCATCATTAATACCTAGGGATAATTTAGTATGGTCGATTCACCTGACCTACATGTCTTTGGATTGTGGGAAGAAACCGGAGCCCCCGAAGGACAGCCACGCAGACACGAGGAGAACATGCAAACACAGAGGACGACCCGGGACGACCCCCAAGGTTGGACTACCCCGGGGCTCGAACCCAGGACCTCTGCTACTAAGAGTACATCTGTTGCCATCTTACAATGCTGTGATTGCAAACATTCCCAAATCCTCTGTGAATACTACACATGGCCATTAACTCTAGTTAATGATCGCGCCTATTTGCATATGAAACTGATCGTTGGTTTTGGTCATTATGCAGCTGTATTGTTTATAAGAGTGGAGATACCTACAGTCAGTTGAGACTGAAGAGGTCACTTATGTGAGTGATGAAACATTTCTGTCAATAAACGTTGTGTCCAGATGAACTGATTCAATTTTCTTTGAATCTCTTCAAGATGCAGACAAGGAATTGATGTACAGTTGTTATGGGTACCAGCTCATGTAGGCATCCAACTGGACTTTAAATAGTCGACCCCCTCGGCAAAAATGGATTAAAAGCAAATCAAGTAGAGTTGGCAATAACAATAAGTAAGGCAGAAGCCAAAGCTTTTATATGGAACAAAATTAAGGCACAGTGGCAGAATTTATGGGATAATGATACTAAAGGAAGGCATTTGTATCAGATTCAGCAAAAAGTTGGAGAGGGAGGTCACTGGGGAAAAGTAGGAAAGAAGAGTGCCTGGTTAATAGGATTAGACAGGGACACACTAAATTAATTTCATCGCTACACCTCATTGGGAAACATCCAAGCGGAACATGTGATGTCTCCAATGAAATGGAGACTGTGGATCCTGTTATTCTTCTTTGTCCTAAATATGCAAATGGAAGACAGTTACTAAGGAACAAACTGGAATGTAATATGATTAAACACATGGACCTCAAGACAATCTTTGCAAAACTCAGGACCGATAACAAGGATGAAAACAATGTAACATGACAGTTGGTGGCGACAATGCTCCGCCCGGTTGCAATTCACCATTAAAAGAAGCAGAACAAAGTCAGAAACTAGTTCACGTCACCTACAAAAGTTTCTGTCCAGGGGTCCGCGGTGGTGTAGCAGTCTAAGCATCGGCTTTGTGTCGATACAGTTGCCCACTGGGGACCGAGGTTCGCGCCCCGGTCTCGTCAGATCCGACTATGGTCGGACTCGATGAAGCAGCAATAATTGGCAACACTGTCTTCGGGAGGGGGGCGGAGTCGGCTTGTGTTCGTCACATGAATGTGTCTCTGTGTGTGTCGGAAAAAGCAGTGATTCGGCCTGGAGTCGCCTTGTCATGAAAGTGGTGAGGCGTCTCCTTCGAGACTGCCGCCTGGATAGATGCAGTTGGCGAACGCATGCAGGACAAGGGTGCATGTTTGAACTAAAATAGGGATCGATTGGCCACTAAATTGGGAGAAAAAAGGGAAAAATCAGAAATAAATTTAAGAAGAAAAGTTTCTGTCCAGGAGGGACAGAAACAAAACTGGGAAAAAAACTGGTCTGTGGCTGATACAACTTTTTTCTTGGAGGCCTTAAAAGATTTAAAGATTGTTGATTGCTGCTTAATTAGAAAGACCCCAGGACACGAAGTGGGTCCATCACAGAACCACTTCTTATTCTGCCATTTCTGGCAGATTAGATGCTTCACAGCAAGCGGAACCACTTTGCGCATGTCAAGAAAGTTATATTCTGATTAAATGCTTTGGGGCATGTAAACACACATCTTATCAGATCACTTTAGATAGCGTCCATGTAAATAGTTACACTATATGTACAAAAGTATTGGGATACAGCTCTTAATCATTGAATTCAGGTGTTTCATTCAGACCCATTGCCACAGGTGTATAAAATCCAGCAGCTAGCCATGCAGTCTGCATTTACAAACATTTGTGAAAGAATGGGTTGTTCTGAAGAGCTCAGTGAATTCAAGCATGGTACTGTCATAGGATGCCACCTTTGCAATAAGTCAGTTCGAGAAATTTCTTCCCTGCTAGATAATCCACGGTCAACTGTAAGTGGTATTATTGAAAAGTGGAAGTGTTTAGGAACAACAGCAACCCAGTCACGAAGTGGCAGACCACGTAAAGTCACACAGCGGGGTCAACGAGTGCTGAGGCGCATAGTGCGTAAAAGTGGCTAACGCTCTGTTGACTCAATAACTGCAGTGTTCCAAACTTCCTCTGGCATTAACATCAGCAGAAAAGCTGTACGTCGGGAGCTTCATAGAATGGGTTTCCATGGCTGGAAGCCTTGCAAGCCTTACATCACCAAGCACAATGAAGCGTCGGATGGAGCGGTGTAAAGCACGCTGCCAGTGGACTGTGGAGCTGTGGAAACATGTTTTGTGGAGTGACGAATCACGCTTCTCTGTGTGGCATTCTGATGGACAAGTTTGGGTTTGGCGGATGCCAGGAGAACGCTACCTGCCTGACTGCATTGTGCCAACTGTAAAGTTTGGCAGAGGAGGGATAATGGTATAGGGTTGTTTAATAGGGGATGGGCTAGGCCCCTTAGTTCCAAGTTAAGGAAAATCTTAATCTTTCAGCATACCAAGACATTTTGGACAATTCTATGCTTCCAACTTTGTGGGAACAGTTTGGGGAGGGCTCTTTTCTGTTCCAGTATGACTGTGCCTCAGTATACAAAGCAAGGTCCACTAAGACAGGGTTGGGCAAGTTTGGTGAGGAAGATCTTGACTGGCCCGCACAGAGCCCTGACCTCACCCCATCGAACACCTTTGGGATGAACTAGAACGGAGATTGCGAGCCAGGTCTTCTCGTCTAACATCAGTGCCTGACCTCACAAATGCTCTTCTGGATGAATAGGCAAAAATTCTCACAGACACAACTCCAAAATGTAGTGGAAAGCCTTCCCAGAAGAGTGGAAGCTGTTATAGCTGCAAAGGTGGGACCAACTCCATATTAATGCCTATGGATTTAGAATGGGATGTCATAAAAGCTTCTGTAGGTGTAATGGCCAGGTGTCCCAATACTTTTGTACATATAGTGTAAGTTGGAATCTAATCAGAATGATTTCAATCAGGTTGAAGGTATATTGTCCACTGTCGCTGCCCGGTCTAAGTCAACCGTAGATGTGAGTCGCGCATGCGCACAGTTGACTTAGATCGGGCAGCGACGAGCAAGAGAGCAGCGTTGGTCGAGCAAGCTAGAGAGTGAATGGAGAGAGGGAGCGGCGATAGCGAGAAAAAAAAAGTTTTTCAAAGGTTTTGAATCGCCGCAACCACGAGAGGTTCTTCATCATACAGTCATAACTACAGAAAAATTACAGGCTGATAGGTCCATGCGAGATTAGCTGCGGACACACACACACACATACACACACACACAATAAAACACTGTCATCTATAATAGGCCGCTGTTGCTGCAGAGGTTCACAGATGGAAGAGATTGTCTTTAACTTTGTAAAACTGATAGAAACTAGTATGAAAATTGAATGAAATGCTCTGGCAGTTGTGTCCATGTGTAATGTAATTTCAGATAGTGTCCAAGTCCACATAATTTCAGATAGGCAAGGCAAGGCAAATCTATTTGTACAGCATATTTCAGCAACAAGGCAATTCAAAGTGCTTTACATAAAACATAAAGGGCCTTAAGACAAAATGTAAAAGCAACATTTGGCAATAAAATACATTTAACTATAAATAAAAAGATAAGAGTAAAAGTTACAGTGCAGTATAAGATGATAATCACAAGCCTCAAATTTGATTTAATAAAGGCAGCAGCAAACAGGAAAGTCTTCAGCCTTGATTTAAAAGAACTGAGAGTTGCAGCAGACCTGCAGTTTTCTGGGAGTTTGTTCCAGATATGTGGTGCATAAACTCTGAAAGCTGCCTCTCCATGTTTAGTTTTGACTCTAGGGACACAAAGCAGACCTGTCCCAGACCATCTGAGAGGTCTGGATGGTTCATGGTGTAGCAGAAGATCAGAAATGTATTTTGGCCCTAAACCATTCAGTGCTTTATAAACCAAGAGCAGAGTGTTAGAATCAATTTTTTGACGGACAGGGAGCTAATGAAGTGACCTCGGGACTGGAGTGATGTGATCCACTCTGCTGGTCTTAGTAAGGACTCGAGCAGCAGCGTTCTGATAGAAAGATAGATAGACCCTAGATTCCATAGGCCCATTTCCCACCTTTGCTGAAAATGTTTTTCCTTTGCTTAAGTTATCTTTTTTTTTTCTGCTGACAGTCAAACCAACAAACAACACTAAACAATGCCTTATGGGTGGAGTAATAATTGTGGAATTCATGGGAACTAAAGTTGTGACAACATCCATACAGACTGGTTCCCCTTTATTTTGGAGATACAGTATATCTGGGTAAGGACATTTTTTCTCAGCAAAAACAAAAACAAGAGTTTTGGAAATGAAAACAGTCCGGCATGTTTTTCTTACTCGGGGAGGTGTACAGCGGGCTGCTGATGGTCAAAGAAACCATCTGCACTTAGAAGCAGGAAGGCTATATGTCCTGTTGTACTTCTGCCTAGAATCATCACAAGTGAAACAAATACATGAGCCTGTGAGGGCAAAAGTACTACAATTTCCGCCCTTATAGGAAGCATGCATGTCAGTTAGCTTACATATGTCTCAAATACAGAATTATGCCTCATGACTGATTATAGCCTATAATTTAGTAGCATTCTCATTAACTTACAAACACAACTTACAAAACAAACAACACTGCAGCTAAAATAAACTTTTTTTTAATGTTGATGTCATTCAACCATGCAGTAAACGTTTCAAGACAATTAACAGTTTTAGATTTGAAGCTGGCAGCGAAGTGAGCCGTGCACCCTGTGCTCTTGTGCCCTCGGGCTTAATGATAGGTTTATTCTCATTCAACGTATAACGCCTGGCAGGCAGCAGAGCCAGCATGTCTTACACTGTTACACTGACCCACCGTCACATGTGTACTCTTCATTATGAGCGTTCCACAGGTGAGACCCTGAATCTGGTTATCATACACTTTACATTTACTATAGCCAGAACATTAACTTTAGACAGATAGATCGATCGATTGACAGATCGATAGATAGAGACAGACAATAGAGACAGACAGACAGACAGCCAGATAGATAGATAGATAGATAGATAGATAGATAGATAGATAGATAGATAGATAGATAGATAGATAGATAGATAGATAGATAGATAGATAGATAGATAGATAGATAGATTTCTTTTGAATGTTCAAAAATCCTTTAAGGCCTTGAGGGGCATGTGTATCTCTTGTTTAGCGGGGCAGACTGTGATTAACCCTCTTGTTTCCCTCACACCTTGCCAAAATATTTCATCAGTTCTTCGACTCATTGACCGTAAAACAACAGCAAAGACAAACAGGGTTGATCTCCGCGTGGCTGATGAAACACCCTTTGAAAAGGCCTTTTAAAAGCTGCTTAGGTTCAAAATCTAACCTGCTTGCAGTAACTCTTCCACAGGTTTCAGAATCAAAAGGCTTCAGATCTTCAAAACACAAGCCTATCAACCACGGCTATAACCTTGGGCAACTCCTCTGACGAAAGTAAAAAAATAACTTGGACGCTGCGTGCAACACCCCTGAAGGAATTTTAACCAAAAACAAAGCTTTTTTGGGGGGCTTTTTTTACACACACACACACACACACACACACACACACACACACACACACACACACACACACACACACACACACACACACACACACACACACACAGGACATTCCTTTGAATTTCTACGCATGTGTCACGCTATGCTGACACAACTCTGTTTTACCGTTGCCACTTTGCATCACACTGGGTTGAGCTGCTTTGTTGTACTGTGATAAATATAACCCTGGAAGTCAAACTGCAACAATAACTGGAAAATTATTGTTGAGACAAAAAATATGGGAAGGTCTTTCGGGAGCAATCTGTTTTAATGCCACTGAAACCCTTGCAGTAGGTCCAGTCGGTGAGTCAGTGTCTGGAATCCTTTCGGGGCGGATGTGAAACCTAAATTTAAACACACACGGTAAGAAAAGGCCTCACTATCAGTTCGCACAAACTCATTTCAAGTGTATCTGACGCTTATCTGAAACATCCATCCACTCATCTGTCAGAATGATGGATGCAGCAAGAGAGTATAAAGTAGCACAATAGGTCCAAGTTTATTCCAAGTGTCTCTGTGGACTTTTTGCTATTTTGATGCCGGATGGATGGATGGATGGATGGATGGATGGATGGATGGATGGATGGATAGATAGATAGACAGATAGACTAGATTCATTCTTTATTGTGCTCTACAGAGGAAATTTGTATGGTTTGGAGACAGTGGCACTGACGAAAAGAAAGGAGGTGGAGCTGGAGGTGGCAGAGTTGAAGATGCTAAGATTTTCATTGAGAGTGATGAAGAAGGACAGGATTAGAAACGAGTACATTAGAGGGCCAGCTCAGGTGAGACTGAGATAGTTTGGACATAAGCAGAGGAGAGATGCTGGGTATATAGGGAGGATGCTGAATATGGAGCTGCCAGGGAAGAGAAAAAGAGGAAGGCCAAAGAGGAGGTTTATGGATGTGGTGAGGGAGGAGATGCAGGTGGTTGCTGTGACAGAGGAAGATGCAGAGGACAGGAAGAGATGGAAACGGATGATCCGCTGTGGCAACCCCTAACGGGAGCAGCTAAAAGAAGAAGTCAAGTCAAGTCAATACTATTTGTATAGCCCAATATCACAAATTTGCCTCAGTGGGCTTTACAGCAACACTATATCCTGTCATTAGACCCCCTCATTGAATAAGGAACAACTCCCTAAAAAAAAAAAACAATCTTTAACAGGGAGAAAAGGAAGAAACCTCAGGCAGAGCAACAGAGGAGGGATCTCTCTCCCAAGATGGACAATGGACAACAACAAGAAGAGGAAATTTGCTTTCACAGTCTGTACACAAATAACACTCAAAACAGGGTATAAACAACCAGGAACAGCACAACAACACAAGTCTGTTACAGTGTGTGCCCACGCTATTTAAGGCAGTGATAGCTGAGGGCACAAAACTCCTCCCAAAGTGTGTTTTCTTACAGAGTGGCTGTGTGTATCTGCGGCCAGAGGGGAGGAAAGTGGGGGGGGGGGCAGGAGTCGTGTGCTATGGTGAGCGCTCTGCGAGTGGTGGCAGTGTTAATGAGGGCTGGCAGGTTGGGAGTGGGGAAACCAATACATTAGTGATTTTCAGGAGCTTGTTTCTATTGGTGGATGTTTGTGATGTGGTGATCAAAGCTCAGTTTAATGTCCAGGATGATGCTGAGGTACTTAAAGCTCTAACCATCTCCGCTGGCTGGCCATTGATGGAAGTGGGGTTATTGAGGGGTGGTGAGTTTATTCCCAGTGTCAAAGATGAGTGCCTTCATCTTGGTGACGCTGAGGAGGAGGTGACTGTCTGTGCACCGCTAGGTGAAGTGGGCAATGGATTGTTGGTAGGCTGTGACTGAGTCCCTGTCTATGAGAAGGGCAAGTATGGCAGTGTAAATAAAAAATGTGAAGTATTTTGTAGTGGAGGTGGGGCTAAGACGGTTGTTGGTGTAGACTGTGTATAGAAAGGGACTCAGAACACAGCCGTAAGGGGTTCCAGTATTGGCGGTGATGATGGGGGATGTAGGGGTACCCACCCTGACTGCCTGGAGTTAGTCACTGAGGAAACTGTGGCTCCAACAGATGAGGAGAGGTGGAACGTGGACATGGTGGAGTTTGCTGATCATCAGGTGCTGCTGAATGGTGTTCAAGGCAGAGCTAAAATCTATGAAGAGGACCCCGGAATAGTGGCCAGGGGAATCCAGGTGTTGGACGAGTTTGTGAAAGAGGCATGCTACACCACACCATCCTCTGTCCCTCTTTTGGCCTTGTAAGCGAACTGGTAGGAATCCAGCTGCGGGCTAACAACTGGGAGGATGACATTCAGTACTAGTTTCTCGAAGCATTTTGCAACGATGGAGGTGAGTGCTACTGGTCTGATTCAGTTCAGAGTGGCGGGGTTTCTTAGCGACAGGAATGATGGCAGATGTTTTCAGAGGGTGGGGATGGTTGCAGTCTGGAGTGACTCACTAAAGATACAATGGAGAACAGGGGAGAGCTCCAAGGCAATGCTCTTGAGTAGCCTTCCTGTGATCTCACAGGGAGGGAATGACAGATAAAGCCACTTTATCCGTCATTGTATTCTTACAACCAATTTGTTTTCTGCATTTAACCCATCCTATTGTATAGGAGCAGTGGGCAGCTGCAGTGCCCGGGAACCAACTCTGGTTCTTCTTTCCACTGCCTTGGTCAGGGGCACAGGCAAGAGTATTAACCCTAACACGCATGTCCTTTTGATGGTGGGAGGAAACCAGAGCACCTGGAGGAAGCCCACGCAGACACGGCGAGAACATGCAAACACACAGGAAGGACCTGGGACGGCCTGAGGTTCGAACCCGAGACCTTCTTGCTGTGAGGCAACAGTGCTAACCACTAGGCCACCGTGCAGCAGATTGGATGGATGGATGGATGGATGGATAGATAGATAGATAAAGACAGAACTATGCCACATGAGATAGTACATTGTAGTCTCTTTCATTTATCATTACTGTCAGTTTACAAGAAACAAGTGCTTTTCGAGTAAAACCAAACCTAAACATAAAACAGCTTTCAGACGCCAGGGTTTTATGTATTTTCACAAGCACCTGTTGAAATTGACCAAATAATTACTTTTAAAAAAGAAATGTGAAAGAGAAACTGGCTGTTTACTGTAAAAAAAACAAAACAACTTTCATATATCAAACCCTTAAAAACATCATTTCTCAGAAACAGACTCAGACAAAATGAGGAAGCTGTGTCTGTCATATTCACATTGTGAGATCAGGAAAATATATTTGTGTGTCATGAGTCAAACTCAACAACAGCAAGCTGTGAGAAAAAAGGAAAACTCCTTTTAACTAATCTTTTCAGGTGCCAAACAGATTTACATCGGTAGCCACGATCAGACAAGTGTGAATAAGCATTTGCTAAATTCCTTCTTTTTTTTTGTTTGTCATTTCACAGATTGGACATTGACATACTTTGACATCTCAGTCAGTTTCAGAGACAATGCAGTTTTTAGCCTAACAGTCAAACATGTAATGAGGGAATGATATAATCGCATATGGTGCCGTTTGGGGAAGATGCTTTATCTGTGTCTGCATGCTGTGTTGGTCCAATTTCCACTTTTCTTTCCTGCATTGTTTTGCTGTTAACTCAGTTTAGCATCTAGGTGCTTTCATTAACTGTTCTGTTTCTAAATCTGTCCCCACGTTATCTACACTGTCCACTCAGCACCTATTGGAGATATAAAGACACCTACCTATCTGGAAGAGGGATCCCTCCTTTGACGCTCTTCCTGAAGTTTCTCGTAGTTTCTTCCCAAAAAAGTTTTTTCTGGGACGTCCGGGTGGCGTAATGGTCTATTCCGTTGTCTACCAACACTGGGATCGCCAGTCCGAATCCCTGTGTTACCTCCGGCTTGGTCGGGCGTCCTAACAGACACAATTGGCCATGTCTGCTGGTGGGAAGCCGGACATGGGTTTAAGTCCTGGTCGCTGCACTAGCATATCCTCTGATCAGTCGGGGTGCCTGTTCAGGGGGGGAAGGGGAACTGGGGGGAATAGCGTGATCCTCCCATGCGCTATGTCCCCCTGGTGAAACTCCTCACTGTCAGGCGAAAAGAAGTGGCTGGCAACTCCACGTGTATCGGAGGAGGCATCTGGTAGTCTGCAGCCCTCCCCGAATCAGCAGAGGGGGTGGAGCAGCAACCGGGACGGCTCAGAAGAGTGGGGTAATTGGATAGTACAATTGGGGAGAAAAAAATCCCCCCCCCCCAAAAAAAAGGTTTTCATTCACAAACACACTCACACATGATCAAAATAACCAGCCCAGGCACACACAGCGAACCATGTGGAAACTGATACCCAAAGCACTTCGTGTAAGAGGCTGGTACTCTCACACAATTAAACTAAATTACTCAATTAAATCAAGTTATATCATACTGAAATACATTGGCACAATTAGAGTGCTTGAATATAGACCTACCAATATACACGCATACGGCCTATTTCAGGCAGGAACAATGTCAATGCCCTTGACTGAAAAATAAACTAAATACACAGAGGTAAACTGATAATAGTTTTGCTCATTGGAAATCCCCCCCCACACACACACACACCTCGAAGCAATTTTTCTCTAGCCATGTTGAAATAAATGCGAACAATGCTCTTCAGCTCGCAAGTGTTGCTGCCATCCATCTCTACACACACATAGGCATACAAACATGCACACCTACTGTCCCCACACGCACGCACGCACGCACGCACGCACGCACGCACGCACGCACGCACGCACGCACGCACGCACGCACGCACGCACGCACACACGCACGCACGCACGCACACACACACACACACACACACACACACACACCCTGTATCGGTCCTACTAAAATCCCTAGGTACTTTCCTTGTGGAGCAACCACCATTTACCAAATATCACACCATATAGTCATCCCCACCCTCTTTCTTGAAAGTCAAATCAGAGAGCTCCCTGTAGTTTCCGTTGCTCCTCATTGGCTGAAGAGAATCTGTGTTCTGTGTTGGGGTGCAAGGTGCTATGTTTGGTACATACCACAAATGTAATGTCAGAGGGAACTTCATAAAAAGTTATTTAGTGATTCAGATGTTGATGTGATGAATTTATAGGAGACTTGGCAGAGGTAAATATAAAAGTTCTTGCAGTTCAAAATCATCCAACCTAAACAAGCCAAAATATGATCAAAATTCGATATAAAGTGAGACTGAACATGTTGCATAACCTCTTAGATAGTAGTCATCCCGTGGCAGAGCATTACACACAGTATTGAGCAGTCATTTCTTTCACATACATATATATATATCTGAATGAGTTGTTCACGAATCTGTGCCTTGTGGATTTTGGCTGCATTTTTCTCTCCATCTGCTGCGAGTGTTGCTTCTGGTTGGTGTGTATGAGAGCTCTGTATTTTCTCCAGGGCTCCAAGGCACTACACTGCTGTTCGCCGTACCATGGCAGATGGACGATGTGGAGGGCAGCCGATGTGCTACCACGGAAGATGATTGACTCTTTAGTTGACATAGTCGGCATGGTTTCACTACAACTTCTTTAATCAATATGTTTTTGCTTATTTCACCATAACTTATGCTATCATTTATCTGTTTCACTAAAACTTGTGCAATCATTTTGTGCCTCACTGAGTGCTTATTTTAAGTCTATTACGGCTCACCTACTCTGTCCACCTAAAGGTCTGTCCATCCTGGTGTCCATCCTGTTGTGCTTCCCAAGATTTCTCCCTTTATTTTACTTGACATTTTTTTCCCCCTGGGGTTTTTCCCCTATCCGAATCCAGAGTCTAAGGATAAGGAGCGTCCTACGCTGCACAAAATGTAATGTGACTGTAAAGCCTTCTAGGACTAAATTTTGATTTAGGGCTGCACAAATAAATCTGACTCGACTTGAGCCAACAGATGAGAAACCATGTGGCATATCTTGCAGCTTAACTGAATGCCTTTGTGCTGTGAAATTCATTACACAAGTACTTCCTTTAAATTAGCTATAAATATACCTTTGCTACCTATGACTCATGTGAGGCTAACATCCCCGTTGTCAGGTAGGTGGGGATTGACTAATGTGACAGGGAAGGTAAAGGCCAGACACACCCAGTCTGAACAGCTGCAGTACACAATGCCCTAACTCCTCAGCAAAGGAGAAAGAAAATCATCTGAATAGTTCGCAGGTTGAATTTGGTGCTCCACTGGAGCAATGTGGACACACTTTATCATACAAGTAGAGTCAAAACTTTAGTCAAATGACCACATGGATGCCATTATCGCTGTTTGTTCTGTGGTCACTTGAAGCATATGCCCTGTCAACTTGTGGAAGGTTTTCCACAAGTTGACAATCTGCCTCTTACTGCACAAATGCTGCACAACTGGGAAAAGTGGCCATTTTATTACAAAGAAACGATGTCCAAAGATGCAGGCCACCAAACATTTAAATGCTTCCCTCTTTGATTAGCCCCTCACAGGCTCCTTGTGCCAACGTGCTGGTCTGTCTCTCTGGGTCCCAGTTTGCAGTTGCTGTTACTGACCGGCCATCAGACACTCCTCTGCTCTCAGTTTGCAGTCAACCTCCTATCCATACCACATCTCCACATTCATACATTTATGGTAAAGTCAGGAGGCCAGCTCATGTCATAGCCTATGAGGCAGCAACATGACTGAACAGCCTCTAAGTCTGTTAATTAAATTAACTGTGCTGGCTGGGTGGACACTGAGTCTATACCACAACTTGTCACAATAGAGGAATCATTCCAGATCTTGGTTAAATTCGCTTTGATGCTAGAAACCTAATTAGCTTACTGGAGGCATTTTCCCCTCACTCAGCATGTTTCTGGACCCAGCCACAATAAGGGGCATACTCTGGACTTAGTCATATCAAAAGGATTTCATATTACTGTACCCTGTGTCATGGATTTTGCAATTACAGATCACTGTTGCATATTTTTTTGATGCTTCTACCTTTCCTGTACAACAGAAGCATACTCGAACAATCAAAAAACAAAGAAGGTTGACTCAGTTCATCTGGCTACAACGTTTATTGACAGATACGTTTCATCACTCAACTAATCCTCTGTGATAGTTCATAATACACATGATCAAAGGTCACACTCATATTTGCATATGAAACTGGTGGTTGGTTTCGGTCATTACGCACTGTATTGTACTGTATTTTTTATAAGGGTGGGGATACCTGCAGTCAGTTTAGACTGAAGATGTAACTTAGTTGAGTGATGAAATGTATCTGTCAATACACGTTGTATCCAGATGAACCGATTCAACCTTCTTTGATTTTCTTTCCTGGATTATTGAGCATGTATCAAGACAATCAAAAACAATAATACAATTGAAACATTTAAGAAAACTGTTAATGAGCTATTGTTGTTCATGGCATCACCAACTGAGGATCTTACGAACAACTTCATCTCAAATAATACGAAATATCCTTGGCAACATTTCACCTGTCAAAACTAAAACATAGAAAAACAAAAAGCCTCCTGGAGAAATGGAGTGGTTGTAAGGCAGTTTAAAAGAGAGTGTCTCCAAGCAGAACGACAGTGGAGAAAGACTAAACTTCAGGTTCACCATGAAACCTACAAGGATAGACTGAATAACTACAGCAAAGAAATTAAACAGGCCAGACAGTCTTTCTTTTCTTAAATCATTAATGAAAATATTAACAATAGTAAAGTGCTCCTCTCTACTATTGATCGACTTATTAATCCACAATTTCCAACCCCATCAGAGGTGGTCACCATCTGACAACCCCATCATCAACATACTCTACCAGAGATGCCGTTCACTGAAAAATGTGAGCAATTCGTTACATTCTTCAATAACAAAATTATTGCTACTAGACAGAACATTATTCCCTCAAGATTCAGAAATGAACCTACCTGCAGTTCTCTAATAATATCACTAGCCCCAAAGTGGGGTTGCCAACTTCTTGAAATGGAAATAAGGAACAGGGGACAGGGAAAAAGGGGAAAAACAAAAAACAAAACTAGACAATATTGTTGTACAGCTCAGGTCCTCCACCTGTTGCTTGGATCCTCTCTCTACATTTTTTAAAATGCTTTTAACTGGTTAGCCCCTGAGGTATTAGAAATTAACTGCTTTCTTCAGTCAGGTATATTCCTGCAACACTTAAAACAGCTATCACTAAACCACTTCTGAAGAAGAGCAACCTTGATGCGACAGTTATTGCCAACGATAGATCCAGCTCCAAATTACCATTCCTCAGCAAAACACTTGAAAATATTTTTATTCTCAGTTTCATAACTATTTAACATCAAATAACCTTCTAGCCATTTATCAGTCAGGTTTTTGATCTCACCATAGCACAGAAACAGCATTTATCAAAGTTGTCAATGATCTGCATATGAACACAGATTCTAATAAATTATCTGTTCTTGTGCTCCTGGATTTTAGTGCGGCCTTCGACACTGTTGACCATGATATTCTGATAGCGAGATTAGAAAAATGGGTCAGCCTATCTAGCCCAATTCTGATCTGGTTTAGAATCTACCATTGGAGACTTTGACTCAGACAAAGAGGGTATAATGTGTGGGGTACCCCAAGGCTCGATTCTTGGACCATTACTATTTAATCTCTATATGCTCCTACTCACACATGTTATACAGAAACACAAAATAAATTACCATAATTATGCAGATGATTCACAACTGTACATATCCCCATCTCCTGATGACCTAGATCCCATACATTTCCTAACTCAGTGTATTGATGATATCAATCTATGGATGTCAGATAACTTTTTACAACTGAACAAAGACAAAATAGAAATACTAATTTTTGGTGCAAAGGAGAGACAGAGAATTGCAGCTCATCTCAGCTCTCTGTCTCTGGAGTGCAAAAGCAAAGCTAGAAATCTGGGTGTAATCGTAGACAGCAACCTAAATTTTAAGAGCCATATCAATCATCTCACAAGATCAGCCTTCTACCCTCTTAAAAACATTTCACAACTAAGGGGCTTTCAATCAAAATCAGACTCTGAGAAATTAATCTATGCATTTATAACAAGTAGACTAGACTACTGTAATGAACTATTCACTGGCCTCCCAAAATCAGTTGCACAGTAAATACAGTTAATTAAAAACGTGGCAGCATGTGTTCTCACTGGAACTAAAATGTATGAACACGTCACACTTGTTCTTAGAGCTTTGCATTAGCCCCCCATCAAAACTACAATCAATTTTTAAATTCTGTTACTTGTATACAAAGCTCTAAATGGCCTTGCGCCTCAGTATACTATAAAAGACATGCTAATTAGATACAAACCAGCAATAACTCTCAGGTCCAAAGGCAGTGGTCTTTTATCCATCTCTCATACTAACTCTAAAGTAGGGGAAGCTGCCTTTTGTATCTGCACCCCAAGCAGATTGAATGCCCTGTCTGAGGACCTGAGAAAGGCCCCCCACACTGAACGCTTTTAAACCAGGTGAAAAACCTTACTTTTACCAAGAGCATATGGCTAGGTTCTTGGTGTGTGTGTGTGCGTGCGTGCGTGCGTGCGTGCGTGTGCTGTATAATTTGATATTTGTATATTCTGCTCTGATTCCTGTATAACGGCACTATCACCTGTTGATATGCATATTTATTTTCTACATTTGCACTTTTATGATTGTTTCGATTATACTTTCACTTTATGCAAAGCTCATTGTGTTACATTACATTACAGTCATTTAGCTGACGCTCTTATCCATAGCGACTTACAATAAGTGCATTTAACGTAGGTAATCAGGAGAACTACTAGTCATCAGAGGTCATAAGTGCATCTAAACAAGCATCTAACAGCAAAACCAGTGCTAAAGTAAAAGAGTTTTTTTTTTCAAATGAATGAATACAATAAGTGCTAAGAACAAGTAACAGGGTAGTAGTTCTTAAAAAAGAGGTGAGTTTTCAATCTGCACCGAAAGATGGGCAGCGACTCCGCTGTCCTGACATCAGTGGGGAGTTCATTCCACCACTGTGGGGCCAGGACAGAAAAGAGCCGTGACCGGGTCAATATGCAGCAAGGGCCTCTGAGCGATGGGGCAACCAGGCGTCCCAAGGCAGCATAGCGAAGTGGTCGGGCGGGGGTGTAGGGCTTGACCATGGCCTGGAGATAGGAAGGATCTGTTCCTTTCACTGCCCTGTAGGTTAGCACCAGAGTCTTAAACTGGATGTAAGCAGCTACTCGGAGCCAGTGTAGGGACATGAAAAGGGTAGTAATGTGGGAGAACTTAGGGCAGTTGAACACCAGACAAGCTGCAGCTTTCTGAACAAGCTCCAGAGGTCTGATGGCCGACGCCGGGGCGCCAGCAAGGAGGGAGTTGCCGTAGTCCAGCAGGGAGATGACCAGAGCCTGGATGAGCACCTGTGCCATCTCGTCAGTGAGGAATTGGCGAATCCTCCTGATGTTATAGAGGAGAAATCTGCAGGAGCGAGCAACCGATGGAGCGTTTTCAGCAAATGACAGTTGGTCGTCCAGGATCACACCCAGATTCCTCACAGTCTGAGTTGGCATCACCACAGTGTTGTCAATGGTGATGGCCAGGTCTCGGTGCGGGCAACCTTTCCCCAGGAGGAACATCAGCTCTGTCTTGCCCAGATTGAGCTTCAGGTGGTGTGTTGCCATCCACTCCGAGATGTCAGTCAAACACGCAGCAATGCATGTCTCTACTTGTGTGTCAGAGGGAGGAAAGGACAAGAACAGCTGGGTGTCATCAGCATAACAATGGTAAGAGAAGTCATGCGAGCGAATAACAGAACCCAGGGATGTCGTGTACAGGGAGAAAAGGAGAGGACCCAGAACCGAACCCTGTGGAACGCCTGTAGTCAGTCTGCGAGGCTCCGACACAGATCCCCTCCATGTCACCTGGTAGGAGCGACCCGTCAGGTAGGTTGCAACCATTGAGAGTGCAGAGCCTGTGACACCCAGCCCCTCGAGGGTAGAGAGGAGGATCTGGTGGTTCACTGTGACGAACACAGCTGACAGGTCCAGGAGTATCAGGACAGAGGAGAGAGTTTGCTCTTGCAGCGTGTAGCGATTCTGTCACTGCAAGAAGGGTTGCCTCTGTCGAGTGACCCACCCTGAACCCAGACTGGTTGGGGTCCAGGAGGCTGTTCTGGTGGAGGTACAACGAAAGTTGGTTAAAGACAGCACGTTCGAGAGTTTTGGATAGAAAGGGTAGAAGGGAAACTGGTCTGTAGTTTTTGATGTCAGAGGGGTTAAGTGATGGTTTCTTGAGAAGGGGGATTACTCTAGTAGTCTTGAAGGCAGATGGAAAGCATCCTGCCTGGAGGGAGGTGTTGATGAGGTGGGTCAGATAGGGAAGGAGTTCAGGTGCTATAGACTGAAGAAGAGGGGAGGGGACCGGGTCAAGGGAGCATGTGGTGGGTCGACTGGGTGTGGTGAAGTTTAGAACCTCGTCGGGGGAGAGAGGACCGAGGTGGGATAAGGTGGGACGTGGAGAGGTGAGGGAGGGTGCAGAGGGTGGGATAGTGCAAGCAGCACTAACCGGGTGGTGAGAAAAGGAGGATCTGATGTCGTTTACATTCCTGTCAAAGAAGTTAGCGAAGTCATCAGGGAGAAGGGAGGAAGTAGGAGGAGGAGGTTGAAGAAGACTAGAGAAGATTTCAAAGAGTTTCTTAGGATTAGAGGCAGAGGATAGGATTTTACAGCGATAGAAGGCAGCCTTAGCAGCAGAAAGGGAGGAGGAGAAAGTGGAAAGAAGAGATTGGAAGTTGAGAAGGTCCTCTGGCAGTTTGCCTTTTCTCCATTTGCGCTCTGCCACTCTCAGGCTCCATCTGTCAGCACGTACTGAGTCGGTCAGCCAAGAGGCAGGTGGAGTTTGGCGTGCAGGCCTGGAGGTAACGGGACAGAGATAATCCAGAGAAGAGGAGAGGGTAGAGAGAAGATCAGTAGCAGTGTCGGGGGGTAGGAGAGAGAAAGATTCAGGTGTAGAGAGGATAGAGGTAACAGAGGAAGAAAGATCAGTGGCGGAGGTGTCTACGGGTGGAAACCATGTGGGTAGGGGAAGGGGCTGAGGGGGGTGAAGAGAGAGTAGGACATAAAATAGTGGTCAGAGAGCTGGAGGGGAGTAACAGAGAGATTGGAAATAGGACAGTGTCTAGTAAAGATAAGGTCCAGCTGGTTGCCGGCCTTGTGGGTAGGAGGAGAGGGTGAGAAGTGAAGGTCAAACGAGGAGAGGAAAGAGAGAAGAGGATCTAGCTTGTTAGTGTGGATGTTGAAGTCACCGAGAAGGACAAGTGCAAAGTCATCAACAGGGAAGTGCGAGACAAGTGTGTCAAGCTCCTCCAGAAACTCACCAAGGGGCCTGGTGGGCGGTACACAACCACGATGGTGAGTTTGACTGGATAAGAGACAGTAACAGCATGAAATTCAAAAGAGGGCGGAAAAAAATTGTTGGAATGGAAACAAGAGAGTATTTCCATTTCAGGGAAATAAGCAGGCCAGTACCACCAATCCGCCTCCCAGCTCTGGGAGTGTGAGAAAAAAGTACACATCAGACAGAGCTGCGGGTGTGGTAGTGTTTTCTGGCATGATCCAGGTCTCAGTTAGAGCAAAAAAGTTGAGGGAGAGCAAGGATGCGTAGCCTGAGATAAACTCAGCTTTCAGCACCGCAGACTGGCAATTCCAGAGCCCTCCTGTCACCACTTGCTCAACGTGAGTGGAGAGAGTGGGATAGATTAGATTGGTAGGGTCACAGTGCCTAGGGGTGACCCAACGTCTATGCCAGCCCCGCGAAGAGGAAAGGACAGGAATGCGAAGGAAACATATAGTCTATACTAGGTACACAAAATACAGATGACTGACCGAATCTAAAAAGAGCAGTCCGTGCTTGACGAAATCTTGGCTTGAAAAAGTCGCGCTTGCCTTTGTTCGCTCTAGCCTTCGTTCAACCTAGGCTTGTTTGCCTGATGCAAAACACTTATTGCTAATTGTCTGCCAGGAGTGCAGGCCACACCCTGGCCACTTAACACCCAACTGGCCAAAGAGGTACACTGAAAATAGGCTTATTGCCCAGAAACTGGTCACTTATGTAAAACTCTATTAAGCCTCACGCAATACTATTAAAACTGCAAACAGCAAGTTACCAAGGAATATATTTATAAGCTAAAAGGATAACTAAGTCTAAACAGCTAGGCAACAAGAAATATTTAAGGACACACTCGGTGAAAAAAACAGCTACAGCTAGATTAAGTAAATAAGACAAGTAAGTAAATAGAATAAGACAGCTACAGCTAGAATAAGATCCCACTAGGAACCAGCAGCAGATGTATAGAGAAAAGGACTAATACTCAAGCAGCTGGAATAAGACTAATAGCAACTTGTTAAGCAAGAAAGATGATACTTACTCTATACTAGATGAACCAGCAATCCAGAATCACTCCAGAAGTTAAAATGCACAATGTTGCCTGTGTATGAAATATGCTATATAAATAAAGTTTGACTCGAGTTTGAATGAAGAGCAATGCATTTTTTTATTCACACTGACAGAGAAGACAACTCTTCCACAACATTTCAAAATCCCATCTTTGCCCAAATCTGCATTATTTTTCCAGGTGGTTTATCTTCTATCACCATGAAATCTGATTCTGATTAACCATTGACAGTCGATTTACGATTTTAATTGACAAACTGAAACATCACAGAGATCTGGCAAGTCCTACAGAATCCATGCTCTCTCTCTCTCTCTCTCTCTCTCTCTCTCTCTCCCTCTTTCTGTCTTTTCTCTATTGCCCCCTCACTCTAAGACACACACACACACACACACACACAAACACAGATGCACAATGTTGACAAATTTGGGGGGTAAACTCAGGGGTAGTATGCTCTTCTATCTGTAATTGTTTCGCTCTCACAGGAAAATTAACTTTTTTTCATCATTTAGCAATTAAGAATCAAATTATGTCAATAGATGTTATGAAACGAATGTATTTATAACTTTACTGCAGACATGTGTGCATTGAAACTCAAATTTAGCCAAAACTTATAAAAAAGTTTTTGATAAAAATTTTTTATGAAATATCTTCAATTTGCAGGAAATGAGTTGAGCCCCTTGAAATTGTGTAGGGGAGGACCCCCAAACCCCCACAACATATTTGGGCCCCCCTACTCCTGAATACATGGTTAGGCTCCATCCATCCATCCATTATCTGAACTGCTTATCCTGCTCTCAGGGTTGCGGGGATGCTGGAGCCTATTCCAGCAGCCATTGGGCGGCAGGCAGGGAAACACCCCGGACAGGCCGCCAGGCCATCACAGGCCCACACACACACACACACACACACACACACACACACACACACACACACACACACACACCCTTCATACGTAGGGACAATGTAGTACAGCTAATTCACCTGACCTACATGTCTTTGGATTGTGGGAGGAAACCGGAGCCCCCGGAGGAAACCCACGCAGACACAGGGAGAACATGCAAACTCCACACAGAGGACAACCCGGGATGACCCACCAAGGTTGGACTACCCCGGGGCTCGAACCCAGGACCTTCTTGCTGTGAGGCGACCGCGCTAACCACTGTGCCTCCGTGCCGCCCCATGGTTAGGCTCTTAATTTTGAAAAATAACGAGCTCGCTTCTTAATGAATTTAATCAGATCTGAATGAGCCAGATTTGACCTTTGATGACTTGTTGATGCTGATAATATTTTCAAAGACTGCTACCCAAAGGTGAAGAAGATGGGCCGTTTTGCTCTAACCACTGGAAGCAAGGTGAGTTGAAGAGACCTCTATGTTATGGGAGTGGATTTAGATTTAGAACAAAGGAGTAAGGTCTGCACACCAAAGTGCTCCCAAAACTAATTTACTCAGTGGCAACATTTCGATCAATTGGGAAGATCTGATTCAGGAAGATCAGTGTGCAGACCTTACTGCTTTGTTTGTTTTGCAATTTTTGTCTTGCACCTTAATAATGTTTTCCCAATGTGCGCATACTCGGTTCCTCTTGTGACGTAGATTTAGATTTACAATTCAGATTTACACTGGGTGGGGTACAGTGCTTTGTTTGTGTCTCTCTCACACACAAGACCCCCCCCCCAGCACGCGCGCACACACACACACACACACACACACACACACACACACACACACACACACACACACACACACACACACACACAAACACACTTGAAATGTCTCTCTGATCTTTGTGGGGTTTTCAAAAGCAGAATACTCAGCACTGGCCATTTCCTCTTCTCTGCTGATACTCCCATACATGGCAACTGTTCATCGGCTATTTCGCAAACTTGACTCATTTGGAAGTAACCAAAAAAGAGCGGGAAAGGCATGTCTGGGCATTATTCACGACTGGGCGCGTTTTATGAAATCTGTTTGTTTGAGGGGGCGGGGAGGAAACTTGAGGGGGACAATTTCTAACATCTGGACTAAACATCCATGAGATAAAAGAGACATGACATCAAATACCCACATCAAACAGGTGTGTGGGGGGGTATGATGACCCTTTGGCCTTAAACCCAGTTCAAAGCCAGAAATCCCTTCTGGACACAAACTGGGTCATTATCTCTGTTGGCCATTACATCCATGGACAACTCTGCATGGAAAGCCGCTTACTAGGTTGTATTGTTTTGTGTGGGTCCCCGAATTAAGACATAGTGTGATGGTCAAACAAGGGGAAAAACAATGTTTTTCCAAGAAATAAATTCAAAATTTTACTATTAAGTTGGAATTTTGAGACAAAAGTTGAGATTTCTTGATTAAAGGAAAAATGTGCCACTGGTTTTGTGAGAGTGCTAATCAGTACTGATGAATAATGAAGTTGAATGAAGCACTAAAGTCTTCACTGTGTACTGTATTGAAGGAGAAATCGGTGTTCCGCTCACAAAGTCTTTCCCACAGTGCCTACACATACCAGAATGCATTGCTGCACGCTAGCCTCTATATCCATCCATCCATCCATTGGACTGTGGGAGGAAACCGAAGCACCTGGAGGAAACCCACGCAGACACAGCGGGAACATGCAAACTCCACACAGAGGACGACCCAGGATGACCCCCAAGGTTGGACAACCCCAGGGTTCGAACCCAGGACCTTCTTGCTGTGAGGCAACAGCGCTAATCACTAGGCCACCATGCTGCTCAAAATAGTAATCTAACACTGAAAATAACAAATTACTGCATGTTTAAATTAAATAAGACACGCATAACATATGACAGCCTCTATACTGTTGTCCATAAAATTCCCTATGCTAGTGTTTTGGGACGTTGTTTTAAAACATTAGCTTAGCTGAGAAAACGTGGATGTGTTTTTTGAGCAGCGTGTTTAGATTAGAGAATTATAAACCCTGCTAGGTTGTATTTAGCATTTCCAGTCACCGACCAATGTCAGTGCCACAGGGGAACATTGGGGTTCTAGTCCCCCTAAATAAACATGTGCCCTCACCCAAAAAAATACCCCTGATGCTGAAAATGAGTACTTAAGCATCATGTAAAAATCAAAATTAATTAATGTACGTTTAAATACATAAATAGTCAATAAATGTAATGAGATGCTAACATGTTATGTTTGTGGAGGAGCTAGCTGAGAGGGCAGGACACTGGAGCAGAAGGTCAGTGTGTGATTTTGACCACTCGGGTCGTAACTGATGTGACAGGAAATGAACACCACATTATGCAGGCACATTAACTGAGTAAGTCAGCTAACGTTAAAGATGGACATAAGAAAATGGTTTTCTTGTGGCTCAACCTCAACACACCAGCAGAAGGGCGGCAAGATGCTACAGCACCTGAGGAATCAGTTGGTGCCGAGGTGAGAAAGTTCAGAGATAGACATCATTGCCAGTGCAGCTAATACCTCGGTGCAAACATCTGCATCTATCTGCATTCATACATTTTGTCAACATACGTTTTGTCACCTCTGTTGCTGTCCAGGGTGTTGAAACGTGGTTAAAACAACGGTGTGTTGTGCACTCACAGGTGACATGTGTCTTGCTTCCTGTGGTGTGCTGATGCTCAATTATTTTGTGTAGTGTATTCAATGTTAATTCTGGTTTGGTCTCAATGCACTTAATCAGCTGCTAGTTGCCTCTCTCTCGCTCTCTCTCTCTCTCTCTCTCTCTCTCTCTCTCTCTCTCTCTCTCTTTCTATATATATATATATATATATATATATATATATAAAAACAGCCGTCTGGATATTTTTTACCCCCCCCTTTTCTCCCCAATTATACTCGTCCAATTACTCCACTCTTCCAAGCTGTCCCAGTCACTGCTCCACCCCCTCTGTCAATCCGGAGAGGGCTGTAGACTACCACGTCTCCTCCGATACATGTGGAGTCGCCAGCCACTTCTTTTCACCTGACAGTGAGGAGTTTCACCAGGCGGACATAGCGCATGGGATGATCACGCTATTCCCCCAGTTCCCCCTCCCCCCTGAACAGGCGCCCAGACCAATCAGAGAAGGCAGTACACCAGGACACACACCCACATCCGGCTTCATTTACCCGCAGACACAGCCAATTTTGTCTGTAGGGACGCCCAACCAAGCCAGAGGTAGCACGGGGATTCGAACCAGCGATCCTCGTGTTGGTAGGCAACGGAATAGACCGCTACCTGTACCCGCCATCTGGATAGTTCTTGTAGCCGATGCAGTTGTTTAGAATTGTTGGCCAATGGATGTATGGATGGATTTGTTCTGACACCAACACTGCACGCCGCCAACTGACGTCAACTGACATCATCATGCGTCACCTGGCGGCTGGAAAAAGAAATTGGTTTTACTGCCGCTCCAGACATGCAGGAACAATCAGGAACTGCAGATGTTTTTCCTGCGCTATCCCTGTCGTGGATAGACAGAGATAAGGTTTGAAAATCGACGAATTTTCCCTTTAATGTTGACATTATACGTTGCTACTTATTAAGACAAAAATTGAGAAATTGTTCAAAAGCTTTTCTTTTTTTTACGTTCTATGAAGACATGTGCATCAATACAGTTACAGACCATGAGTTCCTCCTCTCCACCTGTTTATTCTTGTTAGGAGATTTGTCTATTTTAAAAAATGTTATTCTCTCCATATGCACTGAATGGTTTAAAACTACCATTGAATTTGTTCTAAAATATTATTTTGGGCAGAAGAACTCTTGTTCAAAAGGTAGAAAGTCCATATTACATCATTTACTGAACGGCATACTACTTTAACCAAAGCATCTGTTTATGAAAAGATATCTTTTTCGACAGGTACTTCTGGAAATGGGTCTTATATGTGCATTACACTGAAGGCCCATAGTTCAGGAACCTTTCCTTAGCTTTCCCCAACCGGAGTTTATCTTTTCTAGTTTTTCCTTCTTCTTCTTTTTTTTCTCATTCCTCATTTGATCATGCTAAGTGCACTGTCTATGGTAATAGTGTAGTGGTTATGGGGATACATAATTCCCCATATAGAGCTAGTAGGAACATTGGTTTACAGTTGCTGTTTCTTCAGTTCGGGTTTGCAGTGACACACTTCCGTTGCGCAGGTTTTTGTTGTTGTAATGGTGGAAGGAATAAATGGTGCACGTTGTGTAGCCGAAAGAGAAAGTTGTCACGACTCCTGCTTGAGCTCCTCTACACTAGTACATTTTGTTTGAAGCAGTAGCAGCCCGTGGCCATAATACTAGCGGGGCAGACACTGGCTCCAGCTCCTGAATCGCTAGCCACGCCCACTTTTGATATCGTTATTTAAATAAGTATAATAAATACTTATATTAATTAAGTATAATTACTATATTAGAGAATCGACAGTACACCTGTAAACATACCGGTCAGCAGCCCACATAACGCCGAGGTAGCCCAACACATTTCAACCCGAGTGTAAGCGTCAAAAAACAAAACAAAAAAAAACAAAACACCCACAATAAACTAGAGCAATGTCTAAAAATAGCTTACTTTTCATCATTATGAGAAGGCCATGACCGTTGCATTGCGTCTAGCATGCAACCGAGCAGCTCGTTCCGGATACTTTTGGACGTACCTTTGAAAACCGTCGCCGTTTCTAGGTGCTCCTGCCTTGCGGTATCCAACGACGAAACTAAATCCGCAAGGCCACGGAGGACGCCAGGGTTATCGGATGCTTCGGTCTCGTCGTGTCCTCTAAGGGCTAGCTCAAATGCTCCATACAATGTTATGCAGTCTTTGACAGAATGTGCCGGTTTTTGTCCACCTCCTTTACTGTGATTCCGCACACCCACATGGTAGCTCTCGTCAAGCTGTGCTGCTGTTAGCTTGACCAAGCATGGCTAGTTCCACAGCACCGTGTAAATGTGCTTTGCTTGACTCGTGTTTCTGAGCCCGTTCTGATAGGGGTTAAAATCACTCAGCCCTGTGTTAGTTCGTATACCCCCTTGTCCTGACCCTGCTACAGATGACCGGAACCGTAGGCACAGGAAACACAATACTGTAGCGAATTCGGGGGACAACGCAACCACAGGAGCTGCCGCGGCCGGGAAGCGAACCCGTATCGCCCGCACCGCAGGAGACGTCGCTAACCGCTCGACTAAGGGGTCAGACCCGCCAGCCGGCGGCCAGCGTGTCTTCTTATCCAGGCACGTTACAATACTGTATTTCGTGTGGAGTAGCCACATAGCCATGTTTTCTTTTCATACCATGTTCGCGAAAATGTCCTATTGTAGGTTTCCCCTTTGTCCTTTGTTCGCTCAGTCATGTTAATGTCTGGTCTATCAGAGCCAAGCTGCTTAATTACTAACGTTTCTTGTAATTGTAGTCGTTCAATTTGTTTTTGTTTTTTTAAATAAACTCCACACTGTTAGACGCAGCCGGGTTCAACAATGCTGGCCGCCATTTCTGCAGTAGCCTATACGTGCGGACTAACTCAAGAAAACGGTAAAGGGCTCCGGAGTACGGGAGTACGCCAGACTCGTTTCCGCCCCAATGAGCCTCTATTGGCGCTTCAGGCAGTTCCCATCTTGGACCACACGGCGCTATACTAAATCTGCCAGCGAAAGCGGGGCGCTGAGGTCTGCTGCCGCAATGCACTAAATTGAGACAGAATCACTGAAATGACTATTTTAACTTCCAAAGATCAAAAATTGTTGAATAGTTTGATTCATTTAGTACACAAAACTATGTAATATTTATTGCAATGTAAATTGTGACGTATTAACCCGGAAAAATGGTTTATGAGGAGGAACTATGTTTTTGGGTGGATTATCTTTTTTTAGTGGGGCGCTGCCCCACCTGCCCATATGAACGAGCCGCGCCTGGTTTGAAGCGCTGATATTTCTGATAATATCCACTGTGATTATTTTGCTATTTGCCAGCACATAGCTGTATGCAGACTGATTTGTGTATGGACACATGGACGTCTGTGCTGAGTGTGACCGTGTAGCGTGTTTGCATATACTTGTGTAATCTCTATGTACGGCGGAGTGTGAAAGTCTGAAACTCATAAAGGAAAGTTTGTGGAGTTAGAAAACAACGAGACAGGAGACGTGAGAGTGGACGTAGTCGAGGTAGTTTTACTAGCTCCAACTTTGCATGTCATACAATCGACAACGACACTGAACTGTGTACCGGAAGCGGAAGTCATTATCTGACCCCTCGCCTCTTCCCTTAAAGGTACACCGTCCTCTTAGGTGAATGTCTCTAGTTATATAGATGTGGGTCACCACACAGGCCCCCCCAGAATTCACCAACACAAAACAATGCAAAACAGCAAAAGCGCAAGTCATGAACATAAAAATAGACTCTACAACAGAACAGTCAATGACATAGTGCAAAGTCACGGGGAAAACAGGTGACGAGTCGGGGGGCGGACCCTGCGGCCATAACGGCTGCGCTTCACAGGAGGGGAAACAGATGGGGCCGAAAGCCGGGCCATAGGCGGGGCCGAAGCAGGAACAGAGGCAGGTGCCGGGGCCGACCTAGGAGGGCGCCCCCGCCGCGGGGGAAGGGCCAATTGCATTGGCTCCCCAATGTCCAAGTGAGCGGGCTTGAGACGGTCTATAGCGACCCGCTCCGGCCTGCCCCCCATGTCCACCACAAAGTTCTTATCCCCCGCCTCCAGGACGCGGAAGGGCCCGTCGTATGGGGGCTGCAGCGGGGACCGATGGCTGTCATGCCTAATGAAGACGTACCTCGCCGATGGCTGATCCTTGGGGACGTAGGACCGGGGGAGGCAGTGTTGAGACATCGGAACGGGAGCGAAGGCACCGGCAGCGCTCCGGGACGCACTGAGGTGAGAGGCGGCCGAACAGGGAGCCGTAGCATCCGGAAGAAACTCCCCCGGAACCCGCAGGGGCTGGCCATACACCAGCTCCGCGGAGGAGGTCTGGAGGTCTTCCTTCGGGGCCGAACGCAGGCCAAGCATGACCCACGTGAGGCTTGCCCGCAGAGCGGCTTTCATGTCCCGATGGAACCGCTCACTAAGTCCGTTGCTCTGCGGGTTGTACGCCGTAGTGCGGTGGACCTTCACCCCCAGGTGCTCAGCGACTGCCGTCCAGAGCTCCGAGGTAAACTGGGAGCCCCGGTCGCTCGTGATGTCACCAGGCGTGCCAAAACGGGCCACCCAGCAGCCGATGAACACCCGTGCTACCTCTGCTGCCGTCGTGGAGGACAAGGGAATAGCCTCTGGCCACCTGGTGGCCCTGTCCACAATAGTGAGGAGGAACGTATAACCACGGGAGGGGGGCAGGGGACCCACCAGGTCAACATTGACGTGGTCAAACCGCCTCTCTGGAACCACAAACGGCGCCAAAGGGGCCTTGGTATGGCGGTGCACCTTGGCGCGTTGGCACGCCACACACGAGCCGGCCCAGGCTCTAACATCCTTACGGAGCCCAGGCCAAACGAACTTGACGCTCACCAGCTTGTTCGAGGCCTTCACTCCCGGGCGGAAAGGCCGTGGACGGTGTCGAAAACTCGGCGCCGCCAGGAAGTAGGCACCAGGGGGCGCGGTTGACCGGTGGAGATGTCACAGAGGAGGGTGGTGTTGGCCGCGTCGAACGTCACGTCCTACAGCCGTAGCGCCGTAGGGGTCGACCGGTAGTCTCGAACGGTCGCGTCCTTGGCTTGGTCCGCTGCCATAGCGGCGTAGTCGAGTCCCAAGTGAACGGCGTTAACAACCGCCCGTGAAAGGCAGTCGGCGACGAAGTTATCCTTGCATACACGTGTTGTATGTCCGTGGTAAACTCGGAAACCGCCGCGAGATGGCGCTGCTGACGCCCAGACCACCGTTCTGAGGTTTTGGCCATACAGAACGTCAGCGGTTTGTGGTCCACGAAAGCGGTGAACTGTCGGCCCTCCAATAGGAACCTAAAGTGTCTGGTTGCGAGGAAGAGACCCAGTAGTTCCCTATCAAAGGTGCTGTATTTGCGCTCGCTCTCACGGAGTTGTTTACTGAAGAACGCCAACGGCTGCCAGCCCCCCCCCCCACCCCACCCACTGCTCACACACGGCCCCCACGGCGTAGTCGGAGGCATCCGTTGTAAGGGCTATGGGGGCGGCAGGCGACGGGTGAGCTAGCAGCGCAGCGTTGGCCAGCGCAGTCTTGGCGGCCACAAAAGCCTCGTCCATCCCCGAAGACCAGTCCAGCACGTCCTTAGACTTCTTACCCCGCAGGGCCTCATACAGGGGACGCATGATGTGGGCGGCACGGGGCAGGAAACGGTTATAAAAGTTCACCATGCCCAGGAATTCCTGCAGCGACTGTACAGTGCGGGGGCGGGGGAACATGGTGACAGCCTCAACCCTGGCAGGGAGGGGAACGGCCCCCTGTGGAGTGATGTGGTGCCCGAGGAAGGTGATGGACGACTCCCCGAACTGACACTTAGCTGGGTTGATGATGAGGCCGTGTTCGCTGAGCCTGTCGAACAGCTGTCTGAGGTGCGTCATGTGTTCCTCCGCCGACGCGCTGGCCACGAGGATGTCGTCTAAGTACACAAACAAAAATGGCATGTCGAGGAGCACAGAATCCATAAGGCGCTGAAACGTCTGCGCCGCCCCTTTAAGGCCGAAAGGCATACGTAAGAACTCAAAGAGCCCAAAGGATGTGATGACAGCCGTTTTTGGGACATCCAGTGGGTGGACAGGCACTTGGTGATACCCCCCTACTAAGTCGATTTTGGAATAGATGGCAGCGCCCGCCAGGTGAGTAGAGAAATCTTGTATGTGCGGTATGGGGTACCGGTCGGGGGTCGTGGCATTGTTTAGGCGACGGTAGTCCCCGCACGGGCGCCAACCCCCGTCGGCCTTAGTAACCATGTGAAGAGGGGAAGCCCACGGGCTGTCAGAACGGCGGACAATGCCGAGGCGCTCCATAGTCGAAAACTCCTCCCTGGCTATTGCGAGCTTGGCCGAGTCGAGGCGTCGGGCCCGGGCGTAAACTGGGGGGCCCAACTTCCGGTTATGGCGAGGGACTAGGAGGTCGCACATCTCAAGTTCTGCAGCTACCGTGTAAATTAATCCTACAATACTAATCCGAATCTTGTCTAAAGTCACGCAATACGTGTATAAGAGTACCCAGAACTAAAATGTCAGGGGAAAAACCCAAAAGAAAAGGCAAAGAGAGAAAAAGAGAAGGAGAAAAGGAAATCGCGGCACGAGGAAGAGGCTGAGAAGGTTAGCGACGCCATGCAGGTTGAAAATATGGCTAACGAAGAAGACGACCACGAGGAAGAAGATGACGAAATGCTAGACACAGATAAGAATAGCAACCAAGATATAATGAAAGCCATACAGTCTTTGAAAAGTGGGCTTAACAAGAAAATTGATGGAGTGCAAGCGACAATTGCGGATGTAAAGAAACAGATACAGGACTGCACGGGTCGCATAGAACCGGCCGAACAACGGATTTCTGACGTGGAGGACGACGTTAAGACGCTAACACCCCGAGTTAGCACGCTGGAAAGCACCGTCAAAAGCCTTGCTGACAAAGTGGAGGACTTGGAATGCAGGAGTCGGCGACATAACGTAAGGTTGGTGGGCCTACCGGAGAAAGAAGAGGGCCAGGATGAACCTGCATTTTTGGAGAAGTGGTTGCCGGAGGCTCTGAACATGGATCTGCGGGAGGGCTTGGTAGTGGAGCGGGCTCATAGAATCGGCGCTCCGGTAGACTCGCACGGGTCGTCCAGGGACATTGATCATGAGGTTCATGAACTTTAAGGATAGGGAGCGAGTACTAAAGGCAGCCAAAACCAAGAGACAGGTCCTTTACAAGAACACGCCGGTCCGTTTTCACATCGACCTCTCTGCTGGGGTGCACAAGATGCAGCGCGACTACGACCAGGTCCGGAAGAAGCTGAGAGACAAGGGGATCCACAAGCACAGAACCATCTTTCCAGCCCGGCTCCTGGTAACACACGACGATAGACCCCACACCTTTCAAACCCCAGCAGAAGTGAAGAGGTTTATTCAATCCCTCGGATAAGGACTGACGCAGTAGGCTATTAAGCCCACTTTATTTTATTTTATTTCCATTTACACGAAAGATGTAGCTACGTGTTCGGGCTGTCGCCATTTTGTTTTTGTTTAGGCTTTATTTTTCTACCTGGACAGGACGGAGTCTGGTTTATAGCTAGACTATTCAGCTTTTGTGGAATGCCCTTAACCCTGAATGAGAGACGATGTCCAAGCACCAGCCGAAATGACATGGGCACATGCAAGTAGGCCTAGGCCTAAGGGACAGAGTCATCATCGGTTTATGCGCCTGTCGGAGGAAGGAAGGCCCAATGCATCGCGGACTCTTGTGACCAGGCTACAGACTTTTCCCTCTCCTCGTCTTCCAGTCTGCATGCACGGGTTCCAGGTTGGTGTATGTGTTCGGGTGGTTAATGTTATATATGCCTACATGTTGTAAGCGTTGCACAGTTCATTACTGATGTTATGTGTGATTAGTATTTAGAAAAAGTAAGATAGCGAGCTGGAGCGAGAAGAAAAGAAAAGGTAGAGAAACTCGTTTTAGCGGTAGTTAAACTTGGGATGGGAGGGGATGTCCAGAGTTTCTGGACTTTAGGTTCGTATGGGGTTGAGGGTGGGTTTTTGTGGTTTCATTTTATTATTTATTCTTTCATCAGTGGGTGTGGTTTGTCAAAGTACTTCTTCACTACGGTTCCTAATATAACATACCGGAATCAATGTCAGAGAGTTGCAAGGTAAAATTTACTTCGTGGAATTGTAGGGGTTTGATCAAACTCACAAAGGTGAAGCAGGTAATGAGCAGGATAAAATCCTTGAAATCAAAAATCGTTTTTTTACAAGAAACACACATGGTGGATGAGGACGTTCCCAAAATAGCAAGATGATAGCAGGGTCAAGTGTTGTCTGCTCCTTACACCACTCATGCTAGAGGGGTTATGATACTAATTCATAAATCGGTTCCATTACGGGTAAAGCATGTAGTTAAGGACCCTGCAGGGAGGTATATTATAGTCCAGGGTAGGTTATTATCTGAAACCTTAACTTTGATAAATGTTTACGGCCCCAATGAAGATGACTCTAAATTCTATAATAGTCTGTTTTTGACTGCTTCAAATCATCCTGGGAAATACATAATAGCTGGTGACTTTAACTGTACGTTAGATCCTTCAAAAGACAGGTCAACTGGTTTAGATGATACCCACAGTAAGTCCAGAAAGACGATACACCATTTTATGAAGGAATTAAATCTGTTTGATGTTTGGAGGCATGGTAAACCGAACGCAGTAGAATATTCCTGCTATTCCGGTACTCATAGAACTCACTCACGCATAGACTACTTTGTGGTTTCAGCGCTACTTGTCTCCAAAATAGATGAATGTCATTATAGTAGTATAGTTCTGTCTGACCACGCTGCAGTATCCTTGACCTATGAAGATAATAACTTAGTGTGCGACCCCCCGAGATGGCGTTTTCAACCTGGGTGGCTTGCGGATCCTACATTCATAGATTTCTTAGATAAGCAGATTGACCTGTATTTTGAATGCAACAAGTCCCAGACTTCTGCTAGCACAAGGTGGGAGGCTTTCAAAGCCTTTATCAGGGGCCAAATAATTTCCTTCACTAGTTCCAAGAAAAAGGCTACACGACTTGAAATGAAGACATTAGATGAGGAAATTAAAAAACTGGAAACAGAAATATATAATAATAGAAATATACCTACAGATGTTCATAGAAGACTGCTACTGCTTAGAGCACAGTACAATGAACTGGCAGCTAATAAAGCGGCTGCTGATTTAATGAGACTCAAACAGTCCTACTATGATCAGGGGGAAAAGCTCGGAAAACTTCTAACATGGCGCATTAAACAACAACAAACAGAAAGGTCTATTAATTGTATTGAAGTCCCAAGTGGTAGAACTATAGTGGACCCGACAGGGATTAATGAAGCCTTTAGAGACTTCTACGGGAAATTATACAGCTCTGAGTGCTCTCCTAATCTGGACACGCAAACACAATTCCTAGACAATCTTAATATTCCTAAAATTTCGGAAGAGGAATGTAGAGTATTAGATCAAGATGTAACTGCATTGGAAATTGCAGAAGCAATTGGGTGTATGCAGGCTGGAAAATCAGCGGGTCCAGATGGCATCCCTATAGACATTTATAAAAAATTTCAAACCAAATTAATACCACCCCTCTTGGAGATGTTTCAGGAATCCTTTGAGAATGGTCTTCTCCCTACATCTATGAGGGGCGCCCTAATCACTTTACTCCCAAAACCAGGGAAACCAAATACAAAATGTGAAAATATGCGTCCAATTAGTCTCCTAAATTCTGATACAAAAATACTCTGTAAAATTCTTGCAAGAAGATTGGAGGATCTTCTACCTAGAGTAGTGGGGGAAGACCAGAACGGATTCATTCAAGGGAGACAGGGTTTTCATAACGTTAGACGAGTGCTCAATATTTTATACAGTCAGAGGGAGGCGCCTGACACGGCCTTACTTTCACTTGATGCAGAGAAGGCCTTCGACCGTGTTGAATGGCCTTACCTGTTTGAGGTGTTAACACGATTTGGCCTTGGGGATACATTTATCAAATGGGTAAGATTGCTTTGTACAGGGCTTACTGCAGAAGTTTTGACGAATAGTAAGGTTTCTAAACCTTTTAACATTTGTAGAAGTTGCCCTCAAGGGAGCCCTTTATCGCCTTTACTTTTTATCCTAGCGATAGAACCATTTGCTATAGCAGTGAGGACATACAGCGATATTTATGGAATTCGAGAGGGACATCTGGAGCACAGGGTAGCATTCTTCGCCGATGATGTGATATTAATGCTTAAAAATCTGCATAAATCTATCCCAGCGCTCCTAAGCCTTATTGAAACATTTGGGAAAATATCCGGTTATAAAGTTAATTACTCCAAATCATCTATAATGTTACTGAATGAAACAGAGAGGAAGAATGGTCTTGTTTATGCTTCTAACTTCAACCCAACAGACACATTTACATATCTGGGAATAAAAATTGTCCCTGGGGTGAATAAGATTGCTCAGTCAAATTATGAGCCCATCCTGGACGCTAGTATTGCTTCGATAGAGCATTGGACATCCTTACCTATTTCAATGATCGGCAGGATTAATATCCTAAAGATGAATATACTTCCCAAATTTCTTTGTTCCAGAATATCCCCCTACCCCCTCCTTCATCTTTGTTCACGAAAATCAAGAAACTGTTTACCAACTTTATTTGGCAAAATAAACGTTCTAGATTACGTCTATCTTTACTTTATCTACCATATGATCGAGGAGGCCTGAAATGTCCAAATATCCAATGGTATTACTTGGCAGCACAATTAAGGTCGATTATGTTTTACTTCTCATCTGGAAGTCCCCCAGCTTGGATTGATCTGGAAGCCTGCTCTGTTAAACCAGGCTTACCATTGCACCTGTATTTGTATTCAGCAGACCGTAAATATCTGAAGAAAAATACAGACAACCCTATAATATTGAATATGATTGATGTTTGGTTCGATGCTTGTAAGTATTTGAATATAAATATGTCCCGGTCACATTTCAGTCCTATTTGGGGTAATGCCAATTTCAAACCAGGGCAAAATGATAGGGGATTTAAATTATGGGCTGAAAAGGGGTTAAGGAAAGTGCAAGACATGTACAGGGAGGAGGATGAAGTATTCATGTCCTTTGAGGAAATATCTACCAAGTATGACATTCCAAGGAATCGTTTTTTCAAATATCTTCAGCTAAGGAGTTTTATATCCTGTCAAAGCCATTCATTAGACATTCCTACCATTTCTATATTAGAAGTTGCAGTCACAAAACAATGTTATGATAAAGGTTTAATTTCAACTATGTATGACTTATTTGTATCTGGATCTGATGAATCATCAGAGACAAAACTGAGATTATGGGAGGGAGATATAGAGGAGGAAATATCTTTAGAAGAATGGAGTGAGGCATGTAAAGAGGCCCAGAGACAGACAGTTAGCAGCAACCTAAAGCTTCTACAGTATAAATGGCTGATGCGTACATATATAACTCCTGTTAAATTGCACAAGTTTAATGACAATATTCCTGATACCTGTATTAAGTGTAGTGAGGCAAGGGGGACGCTGTTTCAATGTATATGGGAATGTGTGGAAGTGAAAACCTTCTGGCAAGATGTTGTTGATATGATTGATCAAATTTTGTCAAAGAAATTACCATTGAGCCCAAAGCTTTTTATTCTTGGTTTATATCCTACCACCCCACATTTACATAGCAATGAGTTCAGATTTATAGATATGTGTATATTACAAGCAAAACGTGTAATTGCTCTTAATTGGAAAAGTGTTGATGGACCAAGAATTGGTATGTGGGTTAAAGAAATGGCTTCAAACATTTCAATGGAAAAGATAATGTATAATGTTAGACGTAAACAAAGTGTTTTTGATAAAATCTGGGGATTGTTTCTGTACTTCTTAAGACGTAATACTAATGTTGGTAACTTGCTTCATCAAGAACAAGCTCTGGGGGAGTAGAACAACTCTATCTGACTGTTTATATGCGTAAAAGCAACTGGAAAAAACCACACCCTCTAATCAGTCTGTGAAAGAAATTATTGTTATTATCATTTTATTTTATTATTTTTATTAATTTAATTTTTATCTTTATTATCTTCTTTAACCCTGCTTTGAATTGTATTACTTGTTACAGGGACGGGGTTATGGGGGGGGTAGGGTGAAAATGTTTGCTGTACTGTGCTATTACTTGTTTTGATGTAATTTGCAAACAAAAGTCAATAAATATATTGCTTAAAAAAAACTGGGGGCCCACTGTGGTGATATGATGTTCCACGCCATGCTTGGCCACCGCCGAGGAGAAGGTGGGTGTGGTGAGCTCGGGGAAATTTGCGAGCAGGCGTTGGTATGGATCCCCGGTGGAGAGTGTGTTGCTGTTGCCGGTTGGCCAGGAAAACCCTGTCTGCTTCAGCAGCCAGAGAACGGTAGTCCTTGGAGGCGGCGAGAGGAGAACTGGCCAGTGCTGTGCGTACAGGTGCGGGGAGCTGCCTCAGAAAAATGTGTGTGAAAAGAAAGGCCGGATCAGCCGATCCCAGCACAGACAGCATTTTTTTCCATTAACTCAGACGGTTTGCCGTCGCCGAGGCCATTCAGGGACAGTAAACGGTCTGCCTTCTCCAGCTCCGACAGTTCAAATAGTTTCAGGAGGAATGTCTTTATAGCATCGTACTTGCCAGCAGCTGGCGGAGCTTCCAACAGTGTCATTGCTCGCGCCGTTGTCGATGCGTCTAACGCCGCCACTACGTGAAGTACTGCGTTGCATCCTGCGTTATCCCTCTCAGCTGGAACTGGGCTTCCACATGTTGAAACCACGGCCGTGGATTATGCTGCCAAAAGTCGGGTAGCTTCACAGTAGCGGTGTAAATGCTAGCGTTAGCAATAGCCATGTTGTTAGCACCGGCGTCTTCGTTGTCAGACATACTCGTATTAGTAGTTCGATCACGGTCGGGGTCACCAATGTGGAGTTAGAAAACAACGAGACAGGAGACGTGAGAGTAGACGTAGTCGAGGTAGTTTTACTAGCTCCAACTTAGCATGTCATACGTTCGACAACGACACTGAACTGTGTACCGGAAGCGGAAGTCATTATCTGACCCCTCGCCTCTTCCCTTAATGGTACACCGTCCTCTTAGGTGAATGTCTCTAGTTATATAGATGTGGGTCACCACAAGTTCTACATTTCTTAATAACTTTGAAAACAGAAGTGCTTGAATGAATGAAAAGTCCATTTCCATGTTTTTATCTCTAGTTTTGTTTTCTCCTTTTATCATTACCTGCTTTGTACCTGTGTTCCTTGTCATAAAGTAAAGCCCAACGCATCGCGTTTTAATGCATGAAATGTGCTGTGTGAATAAAGTTTTGATTGTTTGACTGACTGAATTATTGATTGATTGATTGAGTGATCGATTCGTTGATTGATTGATTGATTACATCCAAGTTGGAAAAGGAAACTGTTTTTGACAGTCTGTAACTGACATTACTATGAAGTAAAGTTCATCATTTAATGTCTTCCATTGTGCCCCTGTTTTTGTCTACCTTAAGCCTCTCTTCCCTGCTGGCACCTTGGTGTATCCATTCTGGCTGTCATTGTTTTCATACTTGGGGGGGGGGGGTATTTGTTTTGGGCAGTATGCTGGTTTAGTGGCCGGACTGTTAACTCACAGAAACAGGTTCCTGTGTTCGATCCCTGCCCGTCTGTATGGAGTTTGTATGTTCCACCTGTGTGTGTACTACAGGTTTCCTCCACAGACTACTTTTCTCCAACAGCCCAGGAATGTGCATGGTAGGGTAGGGGAAGGGTGACTAGCTATGCTACCATATAAATCGGATGTCAACACTGTTGTTGACACTGTGCTGCTCACAATGTGGGCAATATAGCCAACTAAATGACATATTTCTATTGTAGTAAACATATTAACATTGTATAACTCAACTAATTTTGTTCTATTGATTAATTTCACAAGGAATAGATGAACCCATTTCAAAAAGTGGATATACTATTATTATACTTATAGATATTTATAGATTTTTATTCATTCATTCTCTGTGCCTCCTTAAGCCGACCCAGGGTCATGGGGACTGCAGACAGGGAGACACCCTAAACTGGACACTAGTTTAGCACAAACAATACAAATAATAACTCACACATTTTTTATATCGGTGGGAAATAAAGAGTCTTCAGTTCACTGCTTTGTACTGTGGGGGGGAATCTGAAGCGCCTGGTGGAAAACCCACATGAAAATGAGAGAACACACAAACTCCACACAGAAGGGCCGGGATAAAAGTCACGACCCTTTAGCAGTGAGGCATCTGCATTAAACACAAAGCCCCATGCTGGCCCAAGAGAAGGTCTACTTTATCACAAGCTGTTACATTTATAGTATAATAATATGACAATAAAACAACAATATTGATAACAATGATAATAATAACAACAACCTTCTTCTGTCTATACGGACTAATACTATGAATCAGAGACTATTATAGGGCTTCTTCAACTGCCTTCACGCTGTAATTGCCACCGTAAATATAAACCCTGGACATGGTTATCATTAGCTGCCTCTTATATACAAGACCCAAGGAGGCCAGGAGCCAGGGACCAACTCAGTGTTACTCTTGTCAGAAATCTCGACCGCAACAGGAACTAAGCCCAACTGATGACCATCAAAAATCACCGCCAAAAAATACAGAAAAATAGCCTCCTTTCATGTGGTGGGCATGAGTGTGTGGAGAAGAAATGGTTTCGAAGCCTCTGCCTCACCACTTAAGCTGTCACTTGACGCTGGCAACAAACAAAACCCAAGAATGTCTTTCACTCAACAAGACTACTGTTCAATAAAACCATTAAACCATTAATAAAATCATAGAATAACAGCATTCATTTTGCACTCTATGCCGCGCATTTTTAAATTTATGTGATGGGTTTTGCATGTTATTCATAAACAAAAAAATGTCAACCCAACAAACAAAAATTTAAGTCATGAACAATTGAAACCTAAAACTGGATTTGCAAGTGTATCACTTCACTGACAGATAGATTTGTAAACTTTAAATGTGAAACTAATATGCTGAACATTTTTTTCATTCTGAAAAAAAAATTTGTAGACCCCACAAACTGTCTTTTAACTAACACTCATTTCATTGGTCCAAAGATTCCTCCAATTGGCAGCTGTTGCCTGGTGACTCAGAGCTCTTCCCTGCCACGATAAACTTCCTGTCTCTTTCAGCCATCATGACTCATCACACCTGTCAGTATTCCAGCATCTGATTGGGTGATAAGTTTGCCTACCTGCCTGTGTTCTCTGATTTGATTGGACGGGCTATTATCACTATATATATTCAGATATATAAACAGCCAAGCCTTTGTGGTGGTATGTGCAGAGAGAGAGAGGGAGAGAGAGAGAGCGATAGAGAGAGAGAGAGAAAGAGAGAGAGAGAGGGAGAATTGAATTTTAAAACAGGTCTTTATTTAACAAAAATATTAAAAAAACAGACTTGAAATCTTTTTAAACATATAAACAATATTTGTCAAATTACAAACACTCAACATGCATGTTTTAACAATCCCCAAAAAAATAATCATTCAACAACAACTCAAAACATAAAAAAACAGGTAAGACCCCTTTTATCCGAGCTCTGCAGCAAAAACCAGTCCATCCTTTATGGTTGAACACAGCACCACTTTATAACACCACACGGTTGAGAGGGACCATGGGACCCGGAGGGACCAGGGGTGGAGGGTTGGTGGGAGAGAGAAAGGGGGTGGGGGGGAGGTTTGCGTGATTTAGTTTTATTGCTTAATTGCTTGTTTTGTCTGGTCTCAGTCGATATTTATTGGTTATGATTGTTATACGCTGGAAATGTAAGAACAATTTTTGATTGTGATAACGAAGCCACTTGTACTGGAATAAAGTATGAGCGAAGCATGCAGGGGCACAGGCAAGGAGAAAGACAGACATTCATAAACAGTCAGTCAAAGGCGGAGAGAGAAACAGAAATGAAGACTTATGGAGTCGGAGACATACAGAGAGAGAGAGAGAGAGAGAGAGAGAGAGAGAGAGAGAGAGAGAGAGAGAGAGAGAGAGAGAGAGAGAGAGAGAGAGAGAGAGAGAGAGAGAGAGAGAGAGAGAGAGAGAGAGAGAGAGAGAGAGATTCACCAACGGCGACAGTTATAAAGAGACAGAAAGGGAAACAAAAGTAGTCGAGCTGTCAAAGCGAGAGAGGCACAAATAGTATACACAATCACCAACAGATTAACAGACAAGGTAGGAGCGAGAAAGACAGACGGACGAAAAAAGAAAGTCAAAGACAGTTTAGCGTGAGACACAGAGATGAGGACAGACAAGACAGAGTTGAGAGGTAGAGAAAGACAGAAACAGTCACAGACAGTGAGACAGACACAGGTAGATCGGCAGGGCGAGACAGGGATGGAGGGACAAAACAGGCTGATTTAGACGGTGTCCCAGTGACACAGACGGGGCTAATGAGGGCCCGAGACTGGGCTTAACTGTGTCCCCTGCTGTTGTCATAACACAGAAACCAGCTGACCTTTCCCTACGTGGATTCCCCTCGGATTTACAGACTGAATTTATGACCTGTGGTTACAGTGGGGTTGATAAGGGGACAGCTAATTATATCCAAATGGTGACACAGTTGATGTTAATGATGCGGTTGCAAAAAAACTTCCTGACGCACGTAGGCATGCGGGGTCATGCCAACGCAAATGTTTTTCACTGTGCGAATATTTTTCTAAAACACAAAAATAGATAAATGAAGAGTAAACCCACGCTGTAGCGAGTCCGCGGATGGCGTGTTTCCGGTGTTTGTGTATTCCCCAGCGGCGCAGCGGAAGTTAACCCAGCGGGAGTCGCCGCTTCAAATGTCAAATTAAATGTACCCTCGTTTACAGGGGAGGAAAAAAATCCGTGAAAGAAAATTTTATAGTGTACATCTAAATTACTGAACGCACTGCTCCGTTCTGTGCCGCTATGTAATTGTTATATAATTAAGTATAATAACCAATTTTATAGCACCTCTAATGCGCACAGTACAAATCAATTCACAATAAAGTGACTCGCCCTACTTCCTGTTTTAGCAAATAAGAAAATGCACATCTTGAAGACTTAGAGGGTCTCTTAAATCTTTCGACAACTTTTCTGCTTTAATGAAACAGTATCAAGAAAACCCCTGACAAGAGAGGGTGGATCGTGGTGGATTTAAAGTCAGGAAGATGTGGTTAGATCTGTAAACCTTTGGTGCATTTACTGTTTCTGCTGTCAGCGAGTTTAAGAAGAAATTCTCAGAAAGCTCTTCCTGGATTGTTGCTCTGGATTATTTACAACAGAAAACCGCCGCCACACTTTCACCCCCTCAAATAAAGTCTCAAAATACTGAAGCAACGTCCTATTCGTGAGCCAACGTGAACCTTGTGGATGCGTTATGCACAGGTTATGGTGCCTTGGTTGAAAAACATAAATTATAGTCAAGAAATTAATGTGTAATAATGTGTAATGAACAATCTCACATCAATCAACCAATCACTCTGATACCACGCTTTTCTAATAAATAAAATCTATTTCACCGAACCAAAAATAAACACATAAATGAACTCGAGTAAAAGACTTGTGTCACACATTTAGATATGTGAATGAACCAGCGACACTTCCCAGTGATGCTTGTATAACTATTGTCTGTTCAAGTATGACTTGAAGTATGACTGCGCAGTTTCACATTTCAACATGTCCGCCCGGTGTCCGGTTTGTCTGAACAGGAAACACACCGTGCTCCACTGAGTCAACAGCGACTCCCCCGCGCGCCCTGCCACCGTGCGCGTGTGCTCGCGCACGAAATGTATTGTGTCTGGTCGCACGTAGATCGGTCGTCTATTACTATCTCCGCGTGTATGTGCGTGTGTGTGCGCGCGCGCGAGAAACCCTCAGGCGCTGCCTCGTCTCACCAAGGACACAGTCGCGAGCTTCTTCTTTTAACTAGGTTTTTAACCCTTCACACCCAGCCTCAGAGGACTGACAATACCTGCTACCACACATCGGTTCAATAGAAAGTCACTCCATTTCAGTTCAAACAAAACTCGGGTCACTTAAGACAGTGACTTGACCAGCGATGCATATTTAAAAGTCAACAAATTGATGAATAAGTCGAGCTTTGGCATTGACCCAGTCAGCAGACATCAACCCATAAGGGCTTATAAACCGTATATTTACTGCTTGTGTGTCGCCGAACAGACACAGACGGGGCCTTGATGCGGGTGGTGGTGGTGACAAGGCGATGTTTACTTTGATTTATATCAACTCGGAGAGAGATTTACCAAGGCTATTATGGTGAAAACAGAAGTTCCCCGATAATACTAATCCCCGCAGATCACACTTTTGGCAAAAGAAGATGTGATTTGTTTTGTGGCACAATTTATTTTTCTTCTTTTAGAGATGATTTCTATCATCCGCCAAAAATGAAATGTTAACCTCATATTGACCGGCCAATTGGAGATTATGTGAATTTCATTGTCCGGTGTGAATGAATGCACCTCATGAGATACACAGATTGAAGGGCCGAATTCGTTACATATGATACATAGGTAACACCGCCCCAATGGAAATAGGTCTTACAACTGCATTTTGGTACAAGCCCTGTCATTCTGTACGCTCAGATAACGTTATGAGAGTCTGAAAAGCCAAGAATCTGGTGGGCAAAATAAAAAAAACAAACAACAAAAAACCCACTAAATAATCTTTGCCTCTCTCTATCCATCCATATTCCTCTGGCCATCCCTCTTATCTCCTTCTTCTCTCCTGTCCTGTCACCCCTCTGTCCATCGTCCATCGCTTGAACCATGAACCATAATGAGTTTCACCTCCATTACAATAAACAAGGAAATCATTACTGCCAGTAAACGCTTATCTTGATTTGCTCCTTCATACACCTGCATAGGGCACACACACAAACACATAGGCAGGACAGCCATGCACACAGACACACATACACAGGTACAAACAGATTCTCCCTCTCTTTCGCTCTCTCTCTCTCTCTCACACACACACAGGACATACATGCACACAGACACACATACACAAGTACAAACAGTTTTTACACACACACACACATTCTTATGAACCCACAGGCACCTTATATACATGTAAGAACTATAGTATTGTAACCGGTTATTTTCTTGCCCGGTGCGGGATTCGATACGGGGTGTACTGCACCACAAGGCGACATCACTAACCGCTCGGCTAAAGGGTCAGACCCGTAAACTAGGGGCTAACGTGTCTTATTAGTAGTTTACAGTATCTTGACACACAAATCTAAAGATTCAGAATCAGGTTTGTTGGCCATGTAGGTTTGTACATACATGGAATGTGACTCCAGTTTCGTGGCTCTCTCAGTGTACTTAACATAGAATAACAACACTTACAACACAACAATCTTCAGATATACACATACATACAAACACTAACGTCATGGCAGCCTGCAATCTTTGTTTCGTCCCAAGTTCAGAGATAAGCCGATGCGGATGTGTAAGTTCAGAGATGAGCCTGCATGTATGTGTGTGGGTGTGTTTTGCTTGTATGACTCTTGACCTGTGTAGCCCTGTGAAGATACTTAGCTCTATGAACATGATAACTTGCTACTGTTGTTGCTACACTGTTGCATAATAAGTATGGTAAATTTACAATCTCTTCTATGTTTTAAGGTGTGGCTTCTACAACCAATGGGGCTTGGAGGGAGTTAGACCACAGCCTCTTTCCCTGTACCGGGGATGAGGACTGTGGCCCCTCTGGTGATGTTTGAAGCTTTCGATCACCTGGGCCCCCTCAAGCCATTCTGGCGTCCAGGTTTACATAGACCTCTTTCAGATGAACCCATTTACCCTGATCCCATGTCCACTGATCCATTGCTTGAGCAATCCCTTGCTCAACTTTTCACCATTGAGGCGTCCGGGTAGCGTAGTGGTCTATTCCGTTGCCTACCAACATGGGGATCGCCAGTTTGAATCCCCGTGTTACCTCCAGCTTGGTTGGGCATCCCGGCAGACACAATTGGCCATGTCTGCAGGTGGGTGTGTGTCCTGGTGGCTGCACTAGCGCCTCCTCTGGTCGGTCGGGGCGCCTGTCCGGGGGGAAGGGGAACTGAGGGAAATAGTGTGATCCTTCCATGCGCTACATCCCCCTGGGGAAACTCCTCACTGTCAGGTGAAAACAAGCGGCTGGCGACTCCACATGTATCGGAGGAAGCATGTGGTAGTTTGCAGCCCTCCCCGGATCAGCAGAGGGGGTGGAGCTGCAACGAGGATGGCTCGGAAGAGTGGGGTAATTGGATGGGTACAATTGGGGGGAAAAAGGGGGGGGGGACTTTTCACCATTGGTTCATGGGAGCGTCAAATCAGGTAACTGCAACAGAAACCCATTTTGCTCCTGTTATGTTGAATTGCATGCAATGCTTCTTCTATTATTGTATGCACTACTTCAGTGTCATTCAAAGTGTCAGGCTCTCATTCAAAGGTGGATGACAATTAGTTTGCCCACCAATGTTGACGTACAAGATTTTGATAATAAGGCCAGTGATTGAGAATGATTCGTCCAGCATCTAATGGTCTATTTCCTAAAGTTTTCCCTGCAACTGTCTTATTCATCATCATCAGCGGTCACTGGGGGTCGAGTAGGACTGTCCTCCTTCTAGGTCCTTGTGGGTATCCTTGCGGGAGGACGCCTGTGCGTGACATCTTTTTACATGGAGTTGCTGATGCGCCTGCAGCCACCACACGGTCGTTGGCAGGAGGTGTCCAGAGACCATTTGCATGGAGAACCAAGACGATTGGGGACCACCCTCTGTTGCAGCCTTCATCCACCTTCACTGGCATCCTCTTCCGCCAATTCCACTGTTTAGGTCTTTGTTGGCTCGCGCTTCATCTGGAACCTCCCTCTTGACCTATCTGCCTTGGGTGACCCTACCAGGAGCCAAGCTCCGGACGGCATAGTTCTTAGGGATCATTGGTACAGGCAAGCTTCTCCACCACAACAAGGTTGGCGATCCAGGAGAAGACTGCCTTATTGCATCCTACTGGCTTGATACATAGGATAATACAACAATGCCGCCTTAGTTAACTACAGCTAATGCTCTTAAATGCAACCCACACCCACACTTGGTATGGGAGTGCTGGATTTAAATTTAAGCAATATGTACACTTTTCCTGCTAAGGAACTGTTAATTTCAAGACAGTGCAACCAGTAGGAAACCTTTTTTTTTATATGTACTTTATCAATTCCTGTGGGGAAATTTTCCTCTGCATTTAACCCATCCCAGCACACACTAGCTAAGCAGTGGGCAGCCGCCATGAAGCGCCTGGGGACCAACTCCAGTTCTTCTTTCCATTGCCTTGGTCAGGCGCACAGACAGGAGTACTAACCCTCACAGGCATGTCTTTCTGATGGTGGGAGGAAACCAGAGCACCTGGAGGAAACCCTCGCAGACACGGGGAGAACGTGCAAACTCCACACATAAAGGACCTGGGACGGCCTGGGGCTCGAACCCAGGACCTTCTTGCTGTGAGGCAACAGTGCTAACCGCTGGACCACCACGCTGCCCTTTATAGCTGGGTCACCTTTTTACATCAGATGAGGGGAGGCATGTTGACTCCTCACTGGGAATTAATGAAGATTCAAAAACCTATTGCTTTAAATGCAGAGTCAATGTTTTATTTCAGCAATGTCAAGCAATAAGAAAGAAAAAAAACAATGAGAAGTTTAAAAGTGATTAAAACCACAAGAGGATAGATAAAAAAATAATCCAACATCCAGATATGTATCAATCAGACAAATAAAGATCTCCACATTCAGTGAGACATAAAGCAAAAAACACATCAAAATCAGTGATAGAGTCTCACTCTTACGATCAAAAATCAAAAGCTATCAATCTCAAAATATTTTCCAGTGCCATCTGAGAAATACATAAATACCCCTTCTCTGGGGTAACGCCCCAAGTGTCCCACTATTAAGTTCCCCTTTTCCATTACAGGCCTTTTTATACTCTCTTGACCCTCGCGGCCTGTGTAAAACTGTCCAACCGCCCACAGCCACACTCATCATTACCTAACACGGACCAAACAATATGGTCCTAACGAATTCAGCCTCAGTGATTTTACAATGATCACATAAGTGTCATAGTCATCTCAATAATCGTTATTTCACTTGATTATACTCTAATACAATTTCTTACACTGGTCAGTCTAAACACGTGTAAAACTTATTTGTTTCACACCGTCTCTGACTTCCCCTTTTGTAAGTCACTTCCTGTTTTCGGAGCAAGGGCTCTGCCTTATTACCAAAAATCAGCTGTCACTGAATATTTTGGTAATTATTATTTTTGATTATACTCATGATTGCATTCGTTAATCCATAAAATGAATCAAGAGCAACACCGTAGGTTTCCTCCCGGCTACATTCAAAGCCCCTCTCATCTCATCTGATCTCATCTGATCTCATCTCTCTCTGTTGCCCTGCTACCGTCTCCTCCTGTGCCACTATTTCCCTTACTGGTTCCAGCAGCTCCTAAATCTGTTTTTCCTTCTTGATTTTGTCATCACCAGTTTTTCCTCCAGAGGAGCTGAAACTGTAGGAGATGGTGACACGGCCAATACGTTTGAGAAATACCAGTATATATTTTTCTACTGTTAGTTATCCAGTGGGTGTTTGGTGTGCTTTCTTTTTTTCTCAAATCTACATCCTGTTTTACGGGAATTAAGTCTTAAATGTTTACACCTGCTAACAGCTGCCTCGTACAACCACAGCCTTTCTTCTGCTGTCGCCCACTGACTGCAGCTCCACTGGATTGGGAAATGAGCAGCGTTATCTTCAGTCCGCCCAGATCGCTCCATTAGTTTAGGTTTAACAACAGTCTAACACTAAGAAATGTTTTTGGAAAAAAAAATCTTTGAATAGGAAGTGGACAATTAACAATTAGGGCAAAGTAACCCAACAGTGTTTTCAAAAATAAGTCTTGGAGCTTTCCTTATCTATCCAAGTTTCTTACATTTTATTATTAATTTTATTTATTAATCTGTCAAGCAGCCATTAGTTGGTTGGTGGTTTGTGGTATTTTTAACAGCACACTGGTACATGACGTTAGCCTTCGGCTAATACCATTAGCATTATATAAGTAACGATACGACCTACTTCTGTTTGTCTTTATGCTAATAACAAACACAGCAGAGTGGCTTCAAAGAATTAGCTAGCTAGTTTTCATATAACTCCTCTCTGCAGATCTGCCATTTTCACACTGGCTGTTCTGTTATTTGGCTATCTAAGTAGCAAAACTACTTTAACTATCAAGAACCAAGATTCAGGGGTTTATTCGTCACATACTTCACGTATGTGATGAATGAATACAATATATATACAATATTACAATATAATAATAATATTGATATAATATATTATAATATAATATTATTAATATTATAATATTATTAATAGTACAATGAGCAGTGAATTTTTTTTTTGGCAAACTCCGAAAACTGCAACAAAAGAGGAATGGTACAACAATAAGGTACAACAATAAGACAAGAATAAAATAAAATGAAATACTATAAAATTTGAAAAGGTAAAAAAATCCGGGAGTATACAGAAAGTATATCCCGATAAATATCTATATACATTGTGCAGTTGCTGTACAATACAAGTGTGCAAATAGTCTGAAGAGTAAAGTGTGAAGTGTCGGAGGCAAAGTGGCAAATGGCGATAGTATTACAAATGTATTTATGCATGCTCAGTAATCCAGCTAAGAAAATTAAAGAAAGTTGAATCAGTTCATCTGGACACAATGTTTATTGACAGAAACGTTTCATCACTCATCCAAGCGACCTCTCAGTTTAGATCATAACTTGGTGGACAACATTGTGACCCAGCTGATAGGCAGCTCAGGTCAGATAAGAATAAGTCAGAATCAGGAAATACATTAAAAATATGTTTGCACATAAAATGGGTTTGCCTTGACAGGTTGCACACATAGAGCACATAAGAGAGATTATGATTAAAAAAATTATGAAAAGTTGGTATATCTGAGTAAGCAAGAGGAGAATACAGGACAGCAGATGTCCTCTACAGAGATGGTGCAAAAGGTTAGATAAAACTCTAGATTAGAGATAGACAAGGTATTATCTAACGATACCTTGCAGATAGGGAAAAAAACAAAAAAAACAAAACATGGAAACTGGACTTTCTCTACACTATACAAACACTATGCAATGCCATCAGTGGTTGTAGGTTATTATTTAATTTCATTAGAACAGTAGGTAGATTGCGTAACAATTCAGCTGAACCCAAGTCTGCCTTGTCAGAGCTATAAAACAGCTGAGGATCCGGCCTATAAATCAAATGCAAGGCTGTGTGTGTGTGTGTGTGTGAGTGTGTGTGTGTGTGTGAGTGTGTGTAGGCCCTTCTACTGAACATGTCTGGGCGTATTCCCTGTCAGTGCATCCTGAGAGTGATCTTTTTAAGGCCCCTTGCTTTGCTGTAACGCTTTTTACACACAGCCTTTTCAAGGCACGAAAGTCACGCCATTAAGCCGGCAGGACGTTCTGTGTAAAAGGTACGAACACGGAAGGGGGGGGGGTTGGTTAAATAGTTGTTCCGGCGTTAAGACGGCAGCGGAGGTAGTCACAGACCCAAATCGACGTATGCATACAGTGTGGGCAGAGCCGACGCTCGTTACACGTCACGCCGGCTCTGCTTCCGGAACGCCTGCATGCTATGTAATATCGCACACCGGGGCGTCAATCTGCCGCCTTTGTTTGGTTCAGTGTAAAAAAAAAATGTAAAAAAAGGAGCCGGCGCAAAGACGGGTCTTCATTACAGCCCTGTTGCGGGATCTGTGTAAAAACGCCTTGTGACTTTTTTTTAACACAAACGTGCAAGTGTAATTTTCTGCATCTTCAAGTGGAAAAAAAAAAAAAAAAGCGATGTTGATTATATGGATTCGGTGGCGTTGTCCAGCCGAGCTTCCGTTCCTTATGCTAGGAATCGCTTTAGCTAAGCGGCACATCCGGTATTGTTGTTCACACGGGGTAATCAGAAACTTGCGTTATCCGATTTGAATGAACCACTTGTTTTAAAGCCCGGTCTGATGCAGCCAGGCGAGCAGCGGCTGGCGTCCAAACGTCCCGGCAGGGCCGATACTTGGCAATATGGAAATGAAGTGGCTTATGGTTTGGGAATCGTCCCTCTGATCATGAGGCAGGCACCCCGATGACCTCATTTATCTGCTTGTGTGTGAGTGTTTATTTGAAAGTTCAGCTTTATCTTCGCCACACAGTTTCCAACTTATCAGCTTGAGTTTTGGCTGTGAAGTAAGTCATGGATAAGACATCCGCCACAGTACATGGAAGCAGATCCAAACAGGCAGCAGGTGGGGTGGAGGGTGGAGGAGGGACAGCAGCCACTAAGCAAACATTACAAAACGAGCACAGAAACAAAATGGCCCCCTCTAATAGCGCGGCCCTTCAGCAAGGACGACTGTGATGGGTAAATGGTTAATACGAGGCTGAGGCCATCTGGGTCAGCAGTCAGTGAGAGTTTGCTGACTGAACTTGCTGCGCCCACTCGTACTTCACATCCACGACACCGTGTGTCCGAGCTTTGTCCGTGTATATTTACTGGGCCACTTTTGTTAACTATTCCCTCTAAGGTGCCATTTGTGAACCAGTTGTGGCAGAGGTGTCTGATGGCCAAGGTGATTACAAGGTTCACTCCCCGATAAACACTCCTAAGAGATGTGCCAGAGCTGAAGCGTGTGCGTACAAACACACACACACACACACACATGTGCACGCACACACAGTAATGAATATCTGTTTACACTCCCCTTGTCATTTGCAACAAAAACACTGCAGTGACTCACTGTTACTATGGAGGCAGACACTGAGGCACAGTGGGCTCATCTGTATCACCCATCTACCAGCCAGCCTGTCTGACTGATTAGCTGACTCGCTGACTGCCAGCCTGACTGTCTGTCTGTCAGTCTGTGGGACTGACTGGCTGACTAGCTCACTGCCAGCCTGAATGTCTGTCTGTCTGACTGACTAGCTGACTGCCAGCCTTACTATCTGTCAGTTTGTCTGGCTGACTGACTGACTGACTGTCTGACTGACTGACTGTCTGGCTGTCTGTCTGACTTCCTGCCATAACAGTATATTAAACCAACTGAGCCTTGACCCCTCTCCAAACGACATCCTTATAGTTACTGTAAGCTGTCGACAGAAAAAGTCCATGTGCTTACCATCAAGTTCACGCATTATTAATGACTGGGTAAACTCCCATATATATTTTTTTTCTGTGCGTAATGCTAAACCTGTGGCCACATGAACATAAGTTTCCAAGCTGAAACAACTGATGAGTATCTAGCAAACTCTGTGGTAGAGTTTCCACATTTATTGAAACACCCAGTAATGGAACGGCATCATGTGACAGATTAGAGAATAACAAGTGTCTTTCTTTACAGGCTGCAAAAGTAAGAACAAAGTGTCTTACAAACAGGTAAAAGTGCAACTGCACAATATAATATTCACGCAACCATCATTGCGCAAGTCATGTTTTGCACGGATGAGAGAACATACACACACAAACACACATGAACTGTGCCTCACATGGCCTGTGTGCATCTCTCTCCCTTCCTTATCCCAGGTGTGCCAGTGGTCTGCCTGTCTTCATGCAATCTAACCCGAGATAAAAAAAACATTTATAAACTGCCGCCTGGAATGTACTGATAACTGTCTACTGTCGTTCTCTCAGCTGTGTGTGTGTGTGTGTGTGTGTGTGTGTGTGTGTGTGCATGTGTGTGTGTGTGTGAGCATGCAGCAAGAAAGAGAGAGATAGTGTGTTGTGTTAGATTTGCCTTTATTTGAGTGTGTGTGTGTGTGTGTGTGTGTGTGTGTGTGTGAGTGTGTGTGTGACCATGCAGCAAGAGAGATAGTGTGTTGTGTTAGATTTGTCTTTATTTGAGTGAGTGTGTGTGTGTGTGTGTGTGGGAGCATGCAGCGAGAGATAGATAGTGTATTGTGTTAGATTTGTCTTTATTTGAGTGAGTGAGTGTGTGTGTGTGTGTGTGTGTGTGTGTGTGTGTGTGTGTGTGTGTGTGTGTGTGCATGCAGCGAGAGAGAGATAGTTTGTTGTGTTAGATTTGTCTTTATTTGAGTGAGTGAGTGAGTGTGTGTGTGTGTGTGTGTGTGTGTGTGTGTGTGTGTGTGTGTGTGTGTGTGTGTGTGTGTGTGTGTGTGTTTGCAAGTTGTTTTATTTGCCTCTACGTCTGTTGGCTGTGTTCAGACGCAACAACAAAAAAGGTGATAAGTACACAACTGTGTGTGTGTGTGTTGTGTGTGTGTGTTTTAGTGTTTTTGTTTGGATAGAGTGTGGGTGTGGAGGTTGCCTGTATCTGTTTGCATATGTAGAACAACAGACATGATTGAGTAAGTGAGAGTGTGTGAGTGATTGTTCCTATATGTCTGTGACCTTACCTAACCTTATCAAAAGGTCACATAAGGTCAAATGTGAGTGACCCAGTCTTGCCCCTCCATAAACCCTTATCTCTAACAACCAACATTGGGTCATAGGTCATGATGTAGTCCCCTTTATATTTGCATGTCAATACCTGCCCTGATTAACCCCCCCCCCCCGCCACCCTATACACCAAGTTTTCTTGTACCGTTTCATCCCAGAACCCTAAAACCCCGTTTACACCTGGTATTAAAATGTGTCCTGGATCCATCTATCCATCCATCCATCCATCCATTATCTAAACCGCTTATCCTGCTCTCAGGGATGCTGGAGCCTATTCCAGCAGTCACTGGGCAGCAGTCGGGGAGCCACCCTGGACAGGCCGCCAGGCCATCACAGAGCCGACACACACATTCATACCTAGGGACAATTGAGTACGGCCAATTCACCTGACCTACATGTCTTTGGACTGTGGGAGGAAACCGGAGCCCCCGGAGGAAACCCACGCAGACACGGGGAGAACATGCAAACTCCACACAGAGGACGACCTGGGGCGACCCACCAAGGTTGGACTACCCCGGGGTTCGAACCCAGGACCTTCTTGCTGTGAGGCGACCGCGCTAACCACTGCGCCACCGTGCCGCCCACATCCTGGATCATCAGACAGAAATCTGATCATGCTCATTAGCATCAAAATCCAAACGTAAATGCTCCCTTGATGCTTTGGGAGCAGACTGTGGGCTGATTGCCTTAACCTTCAGAGATGGGCTGAGATGCATTTGTGGCTGCAAACTCGCCAAATACATCATCTTTCCACCCATCTTTACATGTAATATATCTAACACGGCAGTGAATGAGAAAGTGCACAGTGGGCTACATTCAGGAGGATTTTCAATGTAGTGAATTCGAGGGGGGGGGCAGACGGGACGCAAACCCGGGTCGCTCGCACCATGGGCGACCACACTAACCAGTCACCTAAAGAGTCTGACCCATTAGCCAAGGGCTAGCGAGTCTATTCATCCGTGGTCGTTACACTACCCCCCTCCTTCGGGAAGCACACCCTCGCGCTTCCGCATATCGGCTCCCTCACGCCTCCGGGCGCACGCGCTTCCGATTGGCTCGCGGTCTCACCACCCACTTCTGACACTGCAGGGATTGCAATCAGACTTCTACCTGCAGATAACTCGTATTCAGACACTCCGGACACAAGTCCCACAAGGTGGAGATAGTTGCAACTTGGAGGCAGAGCTAGTGGGCTAAAACCACAGCCGATAAGATGGGAATGCGTTTCTACACTTGTTGTATAACTACACGCCAAAAATAAGTCCGTGATCTGAGCGTTTATCTCCAGTTTTACAGAGGTTTCCAAAAAAAGAGACTTGCATCAGGTCAAATATTTGGTGTTTGATAAGACTTGGAGGGGAAGGGCCTCGGTGGCAGTTCATGTTATCAGAGAGACTCCACACACGGAGGCCTGCATCGGGCGCAAAACACGTTCAACACCAAACCGGAGTTAAGAGGATGTTCAGTCGTTTCTGATCCAGCTGTGGAGGCTGGGAACACACTTTTGGTCATGTGACTTCTCCGACCTTCAATCGTCACGGTCAGGACCTTCCCTGACCACACCTTTAACCTTTGAACCCCTCCTAAATCTTCAGCGGTCTCTCCATCAGCAGTTGTGTCCTGCATGTCACGTGTTTTGTTATGTAGGTTTGTATATCATGAGATATTCTTGTTTTGGTCCCCCCCCCCCACTTCGAAAACAAGTTTGTGCTCTGACAAAGCCAAATTCTACCGTGTTTGCAAAGTTACTTAACTGTCAATATAACATGAACTCGTAAATGCGACCTTGGGGTAAGAGGATATTTCTTTGGTTAAGTACTGACCGACAGATTGGCCCTGGTTCAAACCCTCCTTAGCCCGCCCGATACTGCCTCTCTGCCTATTTCTGCCTTTTCAGCAGCAACAGGGATGCTCTTCTGTGGTTAAGTCTGCCATAATCACGACATGACTTCAAACACACACACACACACACACACACACACACACACACACACACACACAAACGAAAAAAAACCCAACCACAAAAACTCCCCACAAATGTTTTATCCAAGGTACTCTGACAAAATGGGGAACAAAAGAGGGCTAATGAAAGCGGAAACGCCAACAGTGAAATTCAAACACGCGGGTAATGAGGTCGTAAAGACACAAAGTCCCAGCAACAGGACGTTATTTACAAACACGTCAAACACCGCGAACCACCGACCGACGACAAAAATTTTAAAATATCCATCTGTCCATTATCCAAACCGCTTCTCCTGCTCTCGGGCCGCTGGGATGCTGGAGCCTATCCCAGCAGCCATTGGGCAGCAGGATAGGCTGGACAGGCTGCCAGGCCATCGCAGGGCCCCCCCCCCCCACACACACACACCCACCTAGGGATGTTAAAATATGAAATTTAAAAACTTTTTGAAGACTTTCAGCCAAGCTTCAGAACTCTCAGCAGATGTGGCTCAACTGTTGTTTTGGGGGAAACCAAACCTGTGTGTGGCAAACCCAGGATAAAGGCCCGGAGCCGGGGCCCGGGCCGGGACCAGGTTAGGAAGCCTTCCTCATCACGACTCATCACACACCGTGGCACCCCACCATGTGAAACGACCGTCTGCTGCCAGCGCGAACCACCTCCCCCGTGTTTATTCCCCAGTGGCAAACCGCTGCAGAGAGAACAGGGCTCAGCGGTGGACTGTCAGAGGCAAAATACACATGGGAACAGTAAAGGTTGAAGACTGGTGTGTTTGTCTTTCTGATGAACACTTTGCTTTCTCTACTAGCTATGCAGTCACCATGTGGTTACGAGACATTAGAGGGGCGGTGTGTGTGATCTAACCTTTCCTGACGTGCGAGTTATGGCTCGTAAATATCAGCATGAGTTGTTGAGCTGTAATAACTGAAATTAAATATATATGTATATATTCACTAACTCCTCTCCCCTTTCCAGAGTTCTGCATTCAAAATTAAAAAAAACCAAAAAAAAAAAAAAAAACAAGGTCTGCAGGGTTGTTTTTGTTTTTGATGCCTCACCCCAAAAGAAATTCAGCTCACAATCCCGGGCAGTGATGACGGTGCTATATTCCCTCAAACAAGGACACTTCTCACAATGCCATAGCTGTCAATCTTCTTCTTTGTTTTTTTTTTTAAACAGGTATTAATTTTTCAGGCGGTAAATATCTTATTGTGAAATAAAAGTCATCGACAGCTTCTGATCATCACTGAAATGACCAAAATTAAAAAAAAAAAAAAAACAAAGAACAAAACAAAACAACAAAGCTATGAAGACATCCAGAAGATGAGCACATCTGCTTCTAACAAACAGCGGAGGGACAGACCAGAGTATGGAGTGCAGCTGTGGTTTAAACCGGGCCCCAGTGAGAGGGCCAAACGTCTTGATGCATGCTCAATAACCCAGGAAGGCAAATCACAGAAAGTTTACGGAGAGAAACATTTCATCTAAGTGACCGCTTCAGCCTCAGCTGACTGCAGGTATCCCCACCCTTATAAACTGGCTGCAGGTATCCCCACCCTTATAAACAATACAGTGGCAAATCCCTCAACTGGGGGGGGGGGGGCTAAGAGTACATCTGTCACCATCTTACAATGCTGTGGTTGCAAACATTCCCAAATCCTCTGTGAATAGTACACATTCCCTGGAAGCGGGGCAGGCTAAGCTAACTGCTAGCCCACGCAGAGCCATCCTGGTGTTCGCTGTCGTGGACAGAGACCTTTTTTTTGTTTGTTGATATGCTGGATGTGTTTTGTAGTTTTTTTTTGTAGTTTGGATATGTGTTTTTGTCTTTGTGTTGCACTGCTGTGAGCTGGGGGAAACAATATTTCAGTTCATTTCATGTGCGCAGGTGCGTGGAATGAACTGAAGAGTTCCTGATTCCTCACATGGCCATTGAAACTCGTTAATACTCACGGCAGTTTGCATATGAAACTGATCGAGGAGGTATGGGGCAACACCTACAAAACCAATATACAACCATTATGTATACTACAAAAAAAGAGCCATAAGGATGGTTAATAATGTAGGATGTCGTCGTGAACACACCAACATGCTGTTTTTAAAGTCGAGTGCCTTGAAGTTAAGGGGTTTAGTAGAACTCAACACAACACAAATAAGGTTCAAAGCGAGAAACAATCTACTAACGAGTAATATACAAAAAAATACTCTCAGACGGAGAAGAGGAATATAATTTGAGAGGGAAATTAAATTTCAAGGAATGATGTGCTGGTCCAGCTTTGAAGAGCATGGACACGTCAGTCTGTGGGGTAAAATTGTGTAACAGTCTGAGCACGGAACGCAGAGTACAAACAATACGCAGTTAGTTCAAGAAGAAGTACAAAGGTCTGATTATCAGGAGATACAGGGACGATGAAGAGTTGTGTTAACTGTCTAAGTTCTACTTATCTCTAAACATTTCTTATTACTTTTTATTTTTCATTTTTCTCTCTATGACACCGAGTGGATATTTGGGTTGCACGTAGCATTGAGATCTGTTTATTCGTGGTACATGACATTAAGGTGTTTTTCTTTCTTTTTTTTCTTCTTTCGCTCATGTCTTCTTTTTCTTCTTATTTTTTCTCTCATTGTTCACAGTAGTTGAGTTTGTATTGTGCAGCACAACTTGCATTGAATGTGAGCTACACAGTACGGTGGGAATTGAGTTTTAGATGTAAAGTAGCTGAATTGATTTAAGAGTAGGTGAGAAGGGGTAGGAAAAAATAAGTGTATACTTCCTCCTACTCCTTTTCCAACATGTAACAAATAACCTGATGCATATGGAGATCTGTTTGCTGAGCTTGATGTGTGGATTTGTTGCTCACTTCAGATTATTGGCAGTGGCTTATCTGTATGTTATATATCCTGCTTTTTTACATGTTCGAAATAAATCCTCATCATTCATTGTTGCTTTCGTTCATTATGCCTCTGTGTTGTTCATAAGGGTGGGGATACCTGCAGTCGGCTGGGACTGAAGAGGTCACGGAGATGAGCGATGAACCAAGGGTTCTCTCTCAATAAACATTGTGTCCAGATGAACTGGTTCAACTCTCTGGGAAAGGGCCAAATAGATTTCAGGGGCAAGTTTGGGCTGCGACAGTTCAAAGCAAAGAAAAAAATGTCGAGAGAAATCAGGAATTTGTGACAAAAATGTTGAATAATTGATTTTTTTTAGGGAGGGGGTGGGGTGTTGTAGCGAAATTACTGAAGCCAATGTTATCTGAGACTGACTGTGAATGGACAAATGATACAATTTCAAATATACCATTAACTGTAGGTTATTTTGTGTTTCTGTCGCTAATGGGCTGGAAAATGGCAGCAGATCTACCAGATAGGAGTTTAAGTTGAATGGGGGGGGGGGCACACATATTTATGATGCATCCATATGCAAGGCACTTTTGATTAATGCAGCAGGCCTGCAAGCCAAACGGCATGTCTTTATGTTTATTAATGCAAAACGCAGACTTTTTACAATGTTCCCAATGTGTAAAATGTTAACAGACGCCCAGTCAGATTAACAGATATCCAGTCTTTGACCTTTCCAAGTTTGAGATGTTTTATTGGCAAAGTGTCATCGTTAAACAGATACAGATTTTTACAGAGTCAAGATTCACTTCTGCTAACCTCTCCAACTCGACAGCACAGGGCTCTAAAATGAGAACCATGCATAAAGGCAGACAATTATAGCTCTCCTCCTTTTAAATACCTCTCGCTCTCCCTTACTCTCAAACACACACATGCACGTGTACACACACACTCACACACACACACACACACACACACACATGCACGCACACACACCCTCCGTTTCCATTTGCTGTCCTCCATCTCACAAATACTCTTTGGACGTCACCTCTTTTTTTTTCTTTTTTTTTTTGGGATCCCCCCCTTTTTTTTTCTCTCCCCAATTGTACCTGGCCGACCACCCCGCTCTCTGAGCCGTCTCGGTCGCTGCCCCACCCCCTCTGCTGATCCGGGGAGGGCTGCAGACTACCACATGCCTCCTCCCTTAAATGTGGAGTCGCCAGCCGCTCCTTTTCACCCGACAGTGAGAAGTTTTGCTAGGGGGACGAAGCACATGAGAGGATCACACTATTCCCCCCAGTTCCCCCTCCCCCCCGAACAGGCACCCCGACCGACCATAGGAGGCACTAGTGCAGTGATCAGGACACATCCGGCTTCCCACCCGTAGACACGGCCAATTGTGTCTGTAGGGACGCCCGACCAAGCCGGAGGTAACACGGGGATTCGAACCACCGATCCCCGTGTCAGTAGGCAACGGAATAGATCACTATGCTACCCGGACACCCTGGACTTCACCTCCTATAGTATGAAAAGGCATGTACTGTCATCTGATGTTATCTCTCTGTCTTCTCTCTAGTTCTCTCACTTTCTTGGTATTTCTCCGTCTTACTTGCTCTTTTCTTTCTTTCTCTAACTTCTTCTTCTCTGTCTCTCTCAGGAGGGGAAATGGATTGCAGGCTGTCTGTGCCTACAGGCAAGAAGGTTTAAAACCAGCAGCAACGGTTCAAGTCCTCAAAACAAAACGCCTCTATCGCTCCAGATCACTGCCTTTCACCTCGAGGCAAGAGGAATCTTATTTTCTTCACGCAGACAAGCCTCTTCGGTATTTAGGGACGTCACATATAGTCTGAATGAGTCACTTCAAGTTCACGCTCATTAATATGTAGTTGCTACAACGAGGGCGCAATGTAAAAAAAAAATCAAAAGTTTAAAGCTTCTTAGGATGAACAGCAAATCGCTGTCGCCGGATGAGAGCCGTGTAATTGCTAATAATAGAATTTACAGGATGACAGCAGCTCATACTTTTCATTAATCCTCATATCTGAAAATATATAAATATGTATCTTGGAGTTTCAAACATATTTACAACACCATTGGGTCATGAAAATAATCCCCTCATTACTGGCCATTTTAAAATCTTACTTGAATATGTGAAGGCAAAAGTAAATCACTTGGATACTTCGGGCGTCAAGCGATTCTCATGAAACCAATTAATACACAACTGCTGAGCTTCAAAACCCTCTGGGTGTAAACTACAAAATGGTGGCCATCAGTTTTAAACCTTACTTTGGATCATCTTTATGGATACTTGATTTTTATATGACCTCAGTGGCGGTTGTGTGTGTGTGTGTGTGGGGAGGGGGGGTTCAGATCACAGATTGAATACAGTTAACCGATTTCTCAATCACAGAGCAGAATGTCAAGACACAAAAGGCTGCACCCTGCCAGTTCTGAAGCAGCAGTTATAAACCACAGAGGACACCAACACCCGCCTTTCTTCCCTCTGCACAGAGTCCTCACCAACCCTCCTCCATCTCTCAATGATGCTGAGGTCACGCCCCGGAAGTGATGCACATGGGTCATATCAACTGAAATAAAGACAGAGAAAGAAAACAGTGTTAGGATATAGGTCACAAATATGAAAAACAATAGAGGATAAATACCAAAGCTGGAAAAAACATCGATAATATATCCTGATTGTAGAAATAGACAGTACATATGAGACTGGGCTACAAATGCCAGATATTGGATGCTTTAATTTCAAAGCATCTCACCGAGTCATGCAGAACCACAAGATAATGCATGCTGAACAGTCAGCCTAACTGTTTATTGTTCCTGCAGCCTGCTGAAGTACGGGACAGTAAGTCACTGCCAAAAACTGGACCTCAGGTTCATGTGTTGTGGCGCATGTTGTTGGAAAAACAGGACTTGAGATCCCAACTGCAACCCCCGACACATCATAGGCGCGCGCCCACACACACACACACACACACACACACACACACACACACACACACACACACACACACACACACACACACACACACACATATATATATATATAACTTTGTTAAAAGGAACACTCAACGGTAGGGAAAGTGCTCAACAAATAAGGAGCAAAACAATCCAGTGAGTCCAGTAAATACTCTATGAGACAGTAAAAGCATGTTTCATGATGATTGCTTATGGCATGAAACAGGCTTGTACTGTCTCATAGAATATTCACTTGACTCACTGGATTTTATGTATGTGTGTGTGTGTGTGTATATATATATATATATAAATATATGTATGTGTATATGTATGTGTATATATATGTATATATGTATATGTATGTGTATATGTATGTATATAAATATATATCCTTTTTTTTCCGAAACCGTCGATGGTGTTGAGTGCTCAACTAATGAGGAGCAGAATATCGACACGGATACAGGAAAAAAAGATTTTGTATATATATAGTGAGATGTACACGCATACATTATTGAGACATGGGTAGTGCACCTTATTCACAGGCACAGAAACATACAATCTTGTATGGGTGTGCTCACACACACTACAGAAGTGAAAATATGAACATGCAATTGAAAAAGATACAAACAGGCACACATATAAATGTACACATTCGGATGTAAACTAACAAACACACACACATTCATAAAGTAAGTGCACACAAGCAGTACGAGTACATTTTTTCATTTTTTCCACTATTTTTCTCACTTTCATTATTTTTAATTTCCATCATTACTATTGTTTTGTTTTTTTTGACTCATTGACAAGGTAAGTGATTGAGTAAGGCATACACACTTATGTGTAAAAAATAAGTTTACTAATGAGACCGTATAGACTGAGCATCAGAGAGGGGGCAGGATATTATAAGTAGAAACTTCCTCCTGCTCCTTTTCGAACGTGTAACATTTGTTTGTTTGTTTGCCGTGTTTAAAATAATTACATTTGCTTTCTATGCTTGAAATAAAGACCTAGCGACTTACCTATACAGTAAACAAATACGAACACACACAGGCAAGTGGACACACACAAACACACACAGCAGTTAATGAAACCCAGGGCTGTTATTTGTGAGTCCCTAAGGGCCACCCTTTCGTCTCAGTGTCGTCAGCATCAGCAGATAGATATTTTGTGAAAAACCCACTTCCTCACTGCAGCACTGTAAACACGTGTTAGCCGAAAAATGGAAAACAAAACTTTCTGAGAAAGGCGCACCTCATTTGGTCCTTTCCATTGAACCACATCAATCTGCTGGTTTACTCATGTTTTGACCACTTTGATGTGGAAGGCCAAGTAATTCTTCACCATGTGGTGACGGGGCCGGTGTTTTACTGCCGCAACGCCCCCCCATCCCCACCCACCACACTATCTGCCCCACTCATTACCTAGCACAACTTCAACCAGTGAACAGGGGGTTCAGGTACAAAAAATTGACCGAATTAAGTGTTGCGGTGTTTGGTTGGAATGAAAACCTGCAGACTCTCAGCTCTGGTCCTCAGGACACACGGTCCTGCAGACTTTCTAATCTGCCAGGTAGCTAAATATGTTCACCTGCTGTGCCGGGTCTAAAAAACATAATTCCTGATCGACAGGTGGAATAATTGGCAATTCTTTTTTTATGAGGGCCCCCAAGCACTGGGGTTGAGAACCACTGCTCCAGACCCCCTGATGGCACCCGTATGAAAACCGCCGCAGTGGTTCGAGGCCTCTAAACAAAACCAAAACATCTGTCTTACACACATTTCTAGTAAGGTACTACATCTGCATGTTGTCTCAGCTGCACCCTTCGCTCCAACAATTTCAGCTCGTTTTCTGGATTAAACCAAAGTGCGTGCCGATACCGCGGCTTACACAGGAACGTACTAAGACGAGGCATTAAAGAAACCAAACGACTCTTCGGGCCATGTTCATGACTAAAAATACACACCAAGTCACATTCCAGTGAAGAGCCCCCTTCACCTTTCTCATGAAAACACTCAGACGTTGTCTTTCCTGTCACACGCCGCTCACAGAAGGGCAGCTGGACGACTGCAGAAATCATGCCGTTTCTGTAAAAGTGCAACATTTTGCTTTCGAACTCCTTCAGATATGCAGACTTTACATCAGGCTCCGATGAGAATCAATGTCAAGTACACACATACATTTTACATGATATGTTACACAATTTAGTTTACGGACGTTTATAAATACTGCACATCCTGCAAGGCTGCAGCAAGAACAGATTCTCATTTTAACTTACGGTTTTATATTGCGGAGGGGCAAATTTAACACAAAATCTGAAGCACCAATTTGATCCAACAAATCCAAAAATTACATAAAAAAACCTATTTAATTTCTAAGTAAATCGCCAAAATTATTTAACTCCCGGAATTATTTAATCTCAAAATACAGCCAAGGAAACAGCATTTCAACATTAACAAACCCTGCAAATATAATGCATATACAGTATTAGTATGTTTCCAAGAAAAAAGTAAAGGGACAAAATATTATCTATTAAATATGTCTTCTTTTTATTTTATATTTTTTTAATGAATGGTACCACCGCTGCAAATCCCTAAACATTTTTAGACAACCAAGTGATCCATCATGATATTTCATCATTCCCTTATCACCGTCATTATCGTGCTGCACACGACACAGGCCGTTTCCTCTTACAGTATCGTGACAGCGTGGCAGCTTTGATAACACAGCAGGAATATACCGCGACCTCCTGACTGCCAACAAGGTCAAGGCCCTCTGTCGGAGCAACACAGAGATGAGGACAGTGTGTTGTCCACGAATTTACCACACAACACAATGTGTTTCCCTGCTCGCCCAGTGCCAGCCTCTACCACAGTCTCTGCACATACACATCCTCCATTTTATAGTTTTGCTGACAATTCAATATGGTGCTGCAGCACGGGCCGACGTGAGAAGCGGCTCTAAGGGTTCCTCCGCGCTCCAACACACAGACATCATGTGAGAGAGGTTAGTAAGGCACCGGTGTCATGAGTCAGTACTGACTTTTCCCCAGCTACCTTTCTGTGTTTTGACTTAATTCTTCCTCTTTTTCTTTTTTTTTTACACAAAATTGATTTTTTTTTTGCATCCACAATGTGCCGTGAAATGTGTGTCTTGTGTGAAATGTGCGGTGCTAGCAAAGGCTGACCCGACTACCCCTGTGTGCTATGCAAGGCATCCTGGAGGAGCTCAGTGTGTTCAGTACACAAGGCCTATAAGCACACCACTTTTCCTTTGCATTGCTGTGTCGTTATTTCACCGGATTTGGTGTACTAACATTTTATTTTCCTGTTTGTATGGGGGGGGGGTTATTAGTGTTTTTCATTATCGAGAGGACCCACCACAAACAGAGCCCGGATGGATAGCTTCAGCTATAATTACTCTAATATTTTATTTTGGCTTTACTTTAGAAGCCTGCACAAGTTGGAGCTGTGCTGAGGCGGTCGAATTGGCGGGTTTTTGTTTAGACTGGGCAGACAGGGTCATCCATGACTAAGAAGATAAAAGCAAATACAAAGACTTCACTACTTCCCGTTGTAGCCGTGCGTGATTCCCCAAACTGGGCTCCACATGCCAACAACAACATGGTGTATGTAGTGAGACGCCTCGCATTTACAGCTTGACTAGTCGAAAAGCCAGCAGAGTTTCATCACGAGAGAAGCAGCTCCAATTACAATAACACGGGGTTTTTTTATATGCAGATGTATATACACAGAACATACGGACAAATTGTTGATATAATCCAAGCTTTAGTCATCGTCCCCATCATTAGAGATTTAATGTATAGGGACTAAAACCGTCCAACTCACCAACCAACCAACTTACTCTAAACCTATGGTCAGTCTTTAAAATCTTTTTATATATATGTTGAATAAAATCGCGTTCTAAAAATCTGTAATATCTTAATATTGAACTGCATACTGCTCGAAGTAGTTTTTAACAAGCTGTAGTTTAATGGGTTTATGACCCACTCAGTAACAATGAATTGTAGAGTGATTTTTTTTTAGTTTGTGTGTGTGTGTGGGCCCTGTGATGGCCTGGCAGCCAGTCCAGGGTGTCTCCCCGCTTGCCGCCCAATGACTGCTGGGATAGGCTCCAGCATCCCCACAACCCTGAGAGCAGGATAAGTGGTTTGGATAATGGATGGATGGACAGACGGGCGTAAAGCCCAGGCATCTGAGTCTTAGATCCCTCTTCAGATATAGATGAGGCCATCTTGCCGGCGGTGTTTGAGCTTCGGTGGGAATAAGACGGCACGGAAACCACAACAAGGAGGGATTGTTAGTTTGCAACTTGGCGGTGGGAAACGAGTGTTTAATGGAGGTCTCGCAGAAAATGAGCTTCAGTGCAACTTGTTTTTCCAGAATCATTCACACTTTTTGACAAAGATAAAAGACGCCGAGGTGCCGCCCTTCACACAGAACTCAACCCTGGCTGCAAATGATGGAGGAAGAAAACACCAACTAAGACGACCGACTTGAGGATAATGAAAAGATAAATTTATACTTTTAACACTAATTCTGTCGGATCTAGCGGATTACTTTTTGCTGCTTATTTTCCACACAGCCTCTAAAAATAATCATATTCAAAAGATGTCAGAAAGACATTCATATTAAAAACATAATTTCAGATGCTTTAATCAACGCATGACTGTCAATTTATGCCTAGTTTCAGAAAGCACCGAATTATAGACCTGCATCACGATATTTGTCAGTAGCAACATGTGCTACGTTCATGTGTTAGTCCTGTGTATTATTCTGTGCTGTTCAAAATAAAACTAACAACATGGAAAATAACATTTGCATTTTAAGAAGTTAATCTGAAGGGTTGATGTGCTCAGGAACAATTGAATTCAATTACGCTGAAGTAAAATGGCACAATTCAAGTATTTGCAAATTAATAATAATAATAATAATAATAAATCAGTCACATACCGCTTTTCTAACACTCAAAGTCACTTTACAATAAACGGGGTGAAACAAGACAACAGATAAACATAGCACAAACATAAAGGGGTGGATGGGAAGGGGGGTGTATGTATAGTGTTTACACACATACAGTCTAACTTAGAAACAACGCAAAACGCCCCTGACTGAAAAGCGACCAAATGACACAGCGATACATACACCAATAATACTCCCCCTCGATGGAAATCCCCTCAAACAGAGGCAATTTCTCCAGCCACCCAAAACAAATAAAAAACAATACTTCTCAGTTTGCAACCTCGTCTCAAAACACGCATAGTATGCGGATGCACACACACACACACACACACACACACACACACACACACACACACACACACACACTTTCCTATCTTTATCCAAGAGCGTGGTCTTTCAATTTGAGATCATGACTTATTGATTTCATGTTCAGATTTTGAAACGCTTTCCCTCAAAATGCTGCCCTCGCCCTCAAATAGCCCCTGCTCACGCTCAGATTTGCCCGCCTCTGCTCACGCTGCATGCCTGCTCTCAGACGTATTGTTGCTTGCAGATTTACTGCGCGCACTCGTAAAACGTCGGCTCTCAGATTTCTGCTCTGCTACCCGGATGTTTTTTTTTTGTGTGTGCAATAAATAAGCCTGTCAAAATGTGAGAGGGATCTGTCTGCGGACTGCAAGAGAGGGTGCGCAATGCGAAGGGGGCAAAACTTGAACTTGTCAAGATCACACAGAACCACACAAGATGTCAAAACGAGACGTCGACAAGGTGGCAAATCACGTAGATACAATGATAAGATTATTTTCCCGAGATAGCCGTTTAAGTCGAAATGATTTTGTTTTTTGGATTTTTCTTTTTCTCCTCAATTGCGCCCATCTAATTACCCCACTCTTCTGAGCGGTCCCGATCGCTGCTCCACCCCCTCTGCCGATCCGGGGAGGGCCGCAGACTACCACATGCCTCCTCTGATACATGGGGAGTCGCCAGCCGCTTCTTTTCACCTGACAGTGAGGAGTTTCACCAGGGGGACGTAGCGTGTGGGAGGATCACGCTACCCCCCGCCCCCAAGTTCCCCCTCCTCCATGAACAGATGCCTCGATCAAGCAGAGGAGGCGCTAGTGCAGCGACCGGGACACATACCACTACTAATTACAACACCATTATCATTATTATTAAGCATTTTATCCCAATGTCAATTCTTACACAACTTTAATTTTGAACACTGCCTGAAGAATAAAGTATGTATGAGTAGTTTGTAAACTGGACTTCTCTTTGTTTGTAGGGTATAAAACATACAGACGCCACGGTGGATGTGTCAAAAGCCATCATTATCACTGCTGCTACTGTGCAAGGACTACAACCTGGCAAATTTTATTTTTGAGCCATGTGCAGGTCAGCCCCGTCAACAGGTCCCTGTGCCTCCACACCCTCCAGAACCTCTGTAGCCTCCACTGTCTCTGCACCCTTCGGGGCCTCCATAGCCTCCATCGTCTCTGTAGCCTCCAGGGCCTCCACAGCCTCCAGCGCCTGTGCAGCCTCCAGCGCCTGTGCAGCCTCCAGCGTCTCTGCAGCCTCCAGCATCTCTGCACCCTCCATCACCTTTGCATGCTCCAGTCACCAGTGGTTGACAGCCCACAGGACAACTTCCTATCCAACAGTCATGACTAGGAATGGAACGATTCTTTGTGAGACAGTAAATTCCCGATGCAGATATGTGGTGATTCAAATCGGTGAGATGAAAAAAAAGCGATACACATTTAAAACCGAAGAGTGCACTATTTACTTTTGAAGTCACTTGTTCAACATACTACATCATCACTCGCATCAGTAGCTGTATCAAGGTGCAAAGACATGGCGGCCACAGACAAACGTCGCTTTAGCCCGTTGCTGGAATGATGCAGGATGCTGAATATGGAGCTGCCAGGCAAGATGGAAAGTAGAAGGCCAAAGAGGAGGTTTATGGATGTGGCGAGGGAGGACATGCGTGTGGCTGGTGTGACAGAGGAAGATGCAGAATGATCCGCTGTGGTGACCACCAACAGGAGCAGCCAGAAGAAGGAGAAAAGGAAATATGCAGTTTTGTATAGTTTATATATACCCTACCTCAGAAATTAAAAAAGGATTCATTAATTTCATTAATTTGATAAAGAAAGGATGAGAAAATGTATTTTGTAGATTTTTGTCTGAGAAATGTTTTTTTTTTGTTAAGACAAAACACATTTTCAATTTCACTTTTACAAAGAAAATGAAATATGCATTGTTTTGTATAGTTTATACCCTACTTCAGGAATAAAAAAGGATTCTTAAATTTGATAAAGAAAAGATAAGCGAAAACATATTTTGTATGTTTTTGTCTGAGAAATAAAGGAATCTTTCAGTCATAACTGGTCTTCAATCTTTTGTTCAAAAAATCATTAGAAAATCGTATCATGAACCCAGTATTGTATCAAATCGTGTGTTGAGTACGTTTTTACAGGCCTGGACATTACACTAACAGTGAAGACACACCTGCATCATCAAATCCAGCCCAGATCATCTGGATAAGCAACCCCAAAATACTCAAGTCAAGGCCCAAAAGAATTACATGCACATTCCGTAATTCATTATGAACAAATCAGTGGGCCCGCTTATTGGGGTTCAGGGGTCTGCGAGCTGCCCACTGAGTAAAGAGGTCACATTTGGCAATGAGACATCGAATATATATGTGTCAGTTCTGGAAATACGCATCTCATATTATTCCTGTTTAGGGAGAGTAACTGTGTTTTGACAAAAAAAAGAAACACTTGGCACTGCCCATGCTCTAAGCCAGGGGTCCCCAACCACCGGGCCACGGACCGGCACCGGGCCGCAAAGCATGTGCTACCGGGCCGCAAGGAAACAATATGATATACAATATTCAAATAAAAGCCCAGTCCAGCCGGACTGTGTAACGCTAGAGGGCTTTTAATTTGAAATGGATACTTGACGTGTATACAATGATGTAATTTTATTACTCGTTCACGTGACATTCGGCAGACCAATGGTAACGTAACTTCATAACTCAGAGACACACTCAGTCAACTCACTACTAGCAGCTAGTTAGCTTCCATGAGTACCGGTAAAAAACAGACGTCGCTTGAGAGTTTCTTCGGAAGAGGTAAGGGAGAGAAAAGGTCTAATGATGATGATAATGCAGAGACAGCAAACGCCGGCAGCAAAAAAAACAAAACAAAACAAAAGAAAGCTTCCTTTAATAGGAAATATGGGGAGTCATAATTAAAATACGGCTTTATTGTGACCGGTGACTCGCATGCTCCGAGACCCGTGTGTGTGATACGCGGAGACAAGCCGTCTAATGAGGCAATAAAGCCCTCAAACCTGCTTCAGCACGTTACTTTAAATGTTATGATACTATTGACTTATAAAAGACTAACCTATATTTCGATCGTTATTAACCCACCCCCGCCACTCCCCCGGTCCACCAGAATATTGTCAATATTAAACCGGCCCGTGGTGCAAAAAAGGCTGGGGACCCCTGCTCTAAGCCAAGGAACTGTCCATTGCAACATGACACTTGAATCAGATGTGTCTGACACCTTTGCAGAATCTGGTCCTCAAGATATGCACAGTACTGAGGAAGTTCTTCTATATCCACCTGCCAAAATTGACTGCAACTGTCCTTTACTTGCTGAACACAAGGAAATACCAGCTGTTCTGCCAAAAGATGTTTGTTCACCTCAGAACATGGAGACACTGCCCAAGCACCTCATTCCACGTCCAGGAAGGACTCCTCTTTCAGAACCAACCTTAACTACACAGAAAGCAAAGATTGTCACATTCACTGGCATACTGAAAGGTGTGTATAATTTACATTACTTTAAATAGATTATTTTTTCTTAGTTTTTAATATTTACATGGCCATACATCTAGATAAGCTGTAAAATAGTTCATTCAAACTACAACCTACAGTGATCGCATGACTAACACGGTATCATTTTCATGCCTTATAGACGTGACCACACACTGTTAACGGTGTGGGGTATGTGGAATTTCCATCAAAACCAAGAATGAACCGAGGGGCTGCACAATTTCCATGACTACACAATATCAATGCTGCATCTTTGCCTGTTCTTCAGACAGTCTGTACAGGTCATCTTCACTTATGCATTAATGCAACTTCAATGCACCCATCCTGTTTCAGTGAACACACGACTTACATGTTTTATCATATACAGAAGGAAAAACTATTTTTTTATTTTAATTTTTTTTATTTTATTTTTCATTCTGTACGTGATAAAACATGTTAAAAATATATTAATTTTTTCATTTTCTCCTTTTAACACATTTTTCAATTCATGCTCTCGTACAGAATGTCCATTAACAGTAGCTATCGCTCTTTTCACACGTGCAGCTTTTTCCTTAACCGGAATTGGGCTCGTGTGTAAATGTAACAAGGCCCAAATGATGGCAGCGTAATGTCAGTACTCTCTGACACAGCTTTAGCCGTTTCTCTTCTCCCCAGTTCCACCTAAAGCTGTTTTTGTTAACGCAATAGAGTCATACTGTCGCAATACAGGGTTCTCTTTTTCTGTTCATACAGCTTGCTGACTTCACATGCACAAAAAAAAAAATTACCAACACAACTTTGCTATATTTGCAGTACTCCTGGTATATGTTGTCATGGAGGCTCCATTTGATTTCACAATTGTAAGTATAACTTTGGTACTAAATAGATATGGTTCAATAAATGCAATTTCATTTTTGCTTTGGTCCAGGAAGGGGCCCCCCCCCTGTGGTTTTCCCCCAAAATTTCTGCCCTTTTTTCCCCTTTGTTAAAGGTTTTTTTTCAGGGAGTTATTCCTTATCCGATGCGTGGGTCTAAGGACAGGATGTTGTGTTGCTGTAAAGCCCATTGAAGCAAATTTGTAATTTGTGATATTGGGCTATACAAATGAAATTCACTTGACTTGACTTTTACCTTTGGGTTTTTTGGGGCAACTTCTTGCTACTATGAGGGCTTAAGTCAAGGGTTGTCATCCTGTTTCGTTTGATGTAAACTTGTGGGCCTGTTAAGCCCTTTCTGACTGGAAATACTGAGTTGGGCCTCCAACTAAACTTAACGTGAACTTAACTTGAATGTATTGTACTCTGTTCTCTTCTTCAGCATGACATGCCTTGCTTAAGGAGGTAGTGGTGCACAATTTTGATGGAGAATCTTGAGATTGAAGGATACCTCTAAAAAAAACAAAATCAAGATAAATTCAAGATATTAGCAGTAATCTGGGACAGCAAGGTAAACTTAATTTTTTTAAAATTTACTACTGCAGCCATGGCCAGAGGTTTGCCCACTTCACCACGCAGGGAATACAGATGGCCAGGTGAAGTCTGGACCCAGTTTTCCACATCCCTATGTAGAGGAAATATGATGAGGTCACCATGGTAAGAATTATGGCCAACATTTTACAGGCCCACAAACTTGGTCTAAAGTAATATTCATTGCTGTGCTTAACATGTACTAACCTATTATCTAATATGCATCTCACTCTCTTGATGTAAAGGAACATGTCTTCTCAAAGCCAAGCCAGGCAGAGGAGTCATGCAGAGTCGAGTCCTCTCCAGAGGGAATGGTCATTGGCATTTTGCAGGCGTATATCTAGACTTGATTTCCTTCAGTTTTTAGAAGTGAAGCACCTCTAGAAGCCATAGGTGAAACTCACTCACTCAGGATCAGTTAGTTATAGGTGCGCTCCACATAGACATGCCGGCTTCTCATATATTGTATCTTAATCCGAGATGCGACAATAACTATACATGCCATCTGCGGGACACAAATGTGAAGGCTACAGAACATGCAAATAAAGAGTGGACCTTCACCGCTGACAATGTGTCCTTGTTCTAAGATGATGATGGAGACCTATTACTGAGCCTACTGATTTTGTTGTGACTCATGTTTGATGTTCACAGCTGCGTGTGGAAATTTTGCACATGATCATCATCATTGTGGTGCAACAAGATGGCAACCCTGTAATCTGTACACTGGCTCTCATGTGCACACATTTCTGAAGGATAGTGACTGAGGAATATTTCTGAAGGAAGCACACTTCTGCTGGCTTGACAGTAAGTTGAGTGCCCTCCTCCCATCATCTTAGATGCAAAGCACCTCTGAGCTGTAGGCGAAAATCACTCACTGACAGGATCACAATAAGCTATAGGTGCACTCAGCTTGGACATTGCCACTTCTTACACTGCAGCGAGGGCAGAGCAAAAGGTTTGTGGGTGGCAGCTGTAGGCTTCGGGCTTTAAAAAAAAGAAAAATTAACCATAAAAGCCAAACTTAAAATCATGTTTGTGCTTCTGCAAGCATTGTGATTGTAACCCAGTGACAGATGTAATCAGGGTTTAGCTATAATGTGTGCTGTGGGTCAGGTTGGCAAAACCAGTGTTGTTCCACCCTTGCTGCAATGTAACAAGTGGCAAGCCGGCACCCCAGATGGAGCGCAACTATAGCCAACAGGGATCCTGTGAGTGGCACTCATACAGAGACTCTGCATCTACAAATACCCTGCAACTTTCAGAGGAACTTTGGGCTTGTCAATCTGTGTCCAACTGAATGTCCCACCGATACCAGCAACACAAGTGGATGGCCCCTTGAGTGTTCGCTTGCCATTATTAAAAAGTACAATGTGTGTTGTACATAAATATCACCTAACTGATTGTTTTCCTATACAGGTTTACCACAGTGCTTCCTCTCATTTTTGTGTGGTGCTTTTGAGTGACGATTCTACATTTGTCCTTTATCTGTCTGTTTGGGCCCAAGTTATGACCCAAGTCGAGGTTCTAGTGCTAACATGATTTTAACCGTAATATATAATCATTACTTCTAAAAGACTGGACTTTTTTTGTTTTGTTTTCAATAAGTGTTTTTTTTTTATTTCACTTTTCTCTTGCTGTAAATTCCCTTGCTGTGGCGGCGCACCACTGCTGCTAAATGAATACCGAGGAAACACTGGTGCCAGAAATGTACACATAAATAAAAATATCTGAACCTAAATTTTGCACATGAAACCTTCTGCTCTTTTGTCAATCAGGTGTGGTGAACTGGAACACATTTTCAGAGGGGTATAGAAGGGCCTTTTTTAAGGGAGTTGTTCCTTATCTGATGCGAGGGTCTAAGGACAGGATGTTGTGTTGCTGTAAAGCCTACTGAGGCACATTTGTAATTTGTGATAATGGGCTATACAATTAAAAAAGACTTGACTAACAGGACTCCACATATAATCTGCTAAATTCAGTGCAATTCTCTACAAAGACTGATAAAGGCTATAGGGGACGTGGACAGAGAAGAATACTGCACACATTTTACGGTGACAATGAACCTGCAAGACACTGCAGCATTGACTGTTTCTGTTTGGCTGGAGGCACTTTCAGAAAATAAAAGTACATTCTGTTCTCTGAAGCTGGCTGGTTACATTTGCCTTATTAACAGTCATTTACATATGCTTTGGCTAATTACCCTTCTGAGCTTGTCTGCATAATTTTGACAACATAGCAGGAACAGCATGATTGTCATAAATTTTAAGTATTGCCAAGATTGACAGTGACGAATTGTACATTCATTATGTGCAGTAAATTTATTGTTACGCCCCACGGGTAGGTATACATTGCAAAAGCCAGTAACGTCAATGTGTGATTGTGTTAGTAATGAAGATTTATCTCCTTTACAGATGAGAAAAGTACTATGCTGTCCACAGAGGGCATGCTCATCCAGGTATTAGTGACATTTGGCCATTTAAGCCAAATAACAATTTGGGTCATGTAGTACTCTGCGGTGGAGGAACTCCATGCACATGGCTCTGCACAGTACTGCCTTTCTCCTTTTACACCTGCTGAGAAGGATTTCAGCTGTGTGGACACCTCAGCTCACCAGTACTCTATATGGTAAAATGACATGAGCTACATTTTGAGGGGGAAAAAAAGCCCAGCTAGATTTACATTGCTCAATCGTGCATTCATCACATCTCAAGGGCACAAGAGGACAAAAATTACTCTTTTAAGCCTGTTTCCCTTTGTTTAATGATTTGATGAATAATTACCACCGCTGCACATAGATAGGGAAAAACATTATTATAAAAATAACGGTTTGAAGAATAATTTCCACCGCTGCATATGAAGTAAAAAATCATTATAAAAAGCTTCAAGAAGTAAAGTGAAGGCACCCATAATGAGGCTGGGCTCATTTCATTGGTCAACGCTACACATGGCATTCTATCGGTTAGGGAATTTTGACAAGATTATTGTACAAATAAAAAACAAAAATAAAAAATCCGAGAGCAGAGCAGAAATCCGAGAGCAGGCGTTTCACGAGCACCCGCAGGAAATCCTTGCAAGCAACAATACATTTGAGTGCAAGCATACAGTTTGAGCTGAAGCAAAGCAAAGTTATGTGCAAGCAGGGGCTACTCGAGTGTGAAGGGCAGGATTCTGAGGGAAAGCGTTTCAAAATCTGAACGTGAAATCAAGTCATGATCTCAAACTGAAAGACCACGCTCTTGGATAAAGATAGGAAAGAGTCGCTCCACACACACACACACACACACATACACACACACCATGTGAAGAATACATTCCCTATGGGTCATCTAAACATACACACAGCACGATCCCCTCCTGAAGATGGACGACTCAAGCCATCTAAAAGTACCTCAGGCGGACATCTTGATTAAAGAGCTTCTAAAAAGACAAATTACAATCTTCCATTAAATTTTAGTCTACGTCTTCACACCGTAACCATTACATCGACTACTGGGCTGACAGGTTTTCAGTCTGGCTACAAATAAGAGATTAATAGTTGGTCAGAATTTCAAAATGGAGTATCACATGCTTTAGTAAGTCACCAATCATTGAGAATAAGCATCTCAATTTCACGTCTACTGCCTGCCAAGTAAGTTTGCACATACTCTAACTAGGGATGAACACTGCATTAAAGTAGAAAAACGAAGACTATCTACCATTGCCCATGAAAAGCATCCATCTTAAAGATTACCTTAACATCTAAAAATCTAATTTGCATGTAAATATGGAGTGATTATATATATATATATATACAAAATCCAGTGATTCAAATAAATTCAAATAAAATATATACCTATATATATTCATTAATTTTCCAAGCCACTTATCCTGATGAGGGTTGCAGTCGAACAATTAATTCAATTAATTTAATTTACAATTAATTTATATTGTAAATTAATTTATCAATGCCTGCGATGGACTGGCGACCTGTCCAGGGTGTTTCCCCATCTTCCGCCCAATGAGCACTGGGACAGGCTCCTGCACCCTGCGACCTTCATCAGGATATACATTTTATATATATCTTTATGGATGAAAAAAATAAGAGCTTAAAATCTAACTAGAACCATCAATCATAAACAGGTAATAACATCTAGCATGCCTTTGCTATACAGTATGCAAGAATTTGAAGTATTCAAGCTTTGACATCTACAGTAAGTTTCCTTAATTTTGAGTTCATCCATCCATGTTCATGCATAACTACAATGAGCCACTATGTAGGATAGTAAGACAACAGGCCCGTGTCTTTGATTAACAAACACGACTAACAAGGCTTATAATTCACTCCAGCCATTTTCTAAAGACAGAGACTTATAGTCATGATAAATTGTTTATTGAAGTGAGAAGACGGGATTTTCCAGCCTGATAGATTATGGGACACTTTGTCTCCCCCATCTGATAAAGTGTATTCCCATCTAACACTCTCAGGGGCACTTTGACTGTTGCGAAGAACATTTATTTTGAAGCCGCTGTGTCAAAATGCTTTAGAGGTCCAATCTGTTACCGTGCAAAGGGAATTAAACTTGTGGCATCAAGCTCTTCCTTTCACTGGTTTCATCCCTCCATCTGTCTAAACCTTTCATCTATAAATAAGTAGAATATAATTATCACAAGAGGTACAGGCTGAAAAGTTTACTTCTAGTAGATGATTAATAATTTCTTGTGTATTGCATTAGCATTTTAAACCAGTTGTTTGAAACCAGATAGTCACATTAATATCCCGTTTGTGAACACTCAGGTTTATTTGGGGTTTTTTTTATCAGTGCAATATGTTCCCCACCAGCGTAATACTAAATATGTGAATATTGTTTAGCAGAGATGCAATATAAACAGATCTGAACTATTTTTAGTTGTAAATTCAGTTCTAGGTACTGAGATAACTCTTTATGGGAATTGTTTTAATGGAACATTTAGAGTCACCGTTCTTTCTTTCTTCTTAAAAACACTTTGTTCACATCACTGGGCCTTGTGAACAAACATTCTCCCACTCATCTATTGTAATTCTCTAGAACATGGTCTCGTGATGGAAAAGAAACACAATGTAAAATATGGCCTTGTGATATAAAAGAAACACAAAACTCGTGATGTATAAGAAACACACATTCACAGAACTTTCACAACCACCCAAACCAGTTGTTTAAAATACCCAATTTCCCCTCGGGGATAAATAAAGTATATTCTGATTCTGATTCTGATTCTGAAACCTCTCAACCGTGGCTTAAATGTCAAATCTGGCTTCTAGTTAATTTGAAAAAAAGTACCAGGGACCCCTAAGTGTAGTTAGTCTCCAAAACAAAAAAAAACAAAAAAAAAAAACTAGAGCCTATTGTGAATGTTGCGTGCAGAAAAAAAGACATCGCTCTGAAGGAATCTAAACATCCAGTCAGGTGCTACCTTCAAATAAAGGACATGCAACAGTGCAACTGATCTACAAATACAAAAAAAGGAATATCACATCAGAAATTAATGTGCTGCTTTCAGAACTGACCTCACAGTTTGAAAAAGTTTTTTTTTTAATTTTTACGCAGGAACGTTAATAAAGTATAACTACTTCCAGTTAAGTGTTATGTGTGTAGCAGATGACATGCAAAAAGATAAAGAAGCAGGCACAACAGCGAAAAACATACCAAGTAAAATACAAAACTGAGACACAAGGAAGCTCCCGTGAGGGGACATATTGCAGTAGAGACATTTTGAGCGAGCAGCTCGTCCTCGGACGTACTTGTAATATGTTATAGTGACAAATGTCACTACTACAATACGTCCTTCTGAAGGAGCTTTCTTGTATCAGACATACTGTGTGTACACTGGTACGCCCTGTCATATCCGTCTACCTCAGGCATGTACGTAAGTAACCTGCTCACATCTATTTCAGCATCTCTGATATATTCTCTGCACCGTTGCACTTTATCACCTCTTATTTCACCTGTATAGGTCAATCCTTGTGTATATATCTGCATATTGTTGTGTTGTAGTGTTGTTATTCTATGTTAGGTACACAGAGAGAGCCACGAAACTGGAGTCAAATGCCATGTTTGTGCAAACCTACATGGCCAATAAACACGATTCTGATTCTGAGATAGAATTGCTGTACCATTTTTCTTCTTATTTGCATTTAAAATGATATTAAATAGGTATTCAAAGCCTTTTCAAAGAACTGACACAAGGAAGAAATTAAAAAAGAAGAAGAAGAAAAACCTCATTTCGCTTTCTAAATGATTTGTTCCTCAGTACAGACGACATTGGCACAGAGATGTCTCCAGAGCTCACACATTACACATAAGTCTGTATGGACATACATGGTCCAGACACGGCAGGCTAAATACAGCTCGAAGGGCAGCATACAGGATATCGGACAGACAGTAGCCATTCACAACATGCCATATACACACATATACATATACACTCAGCTTGCTAGTACTATGTTCAGCTGACCACGGAGCACCACACACAGTCTCAGAGATGACAACAAGGTCCGTCTTAATAAGCAGGTTTCGCTTTACTCTTAGCGCTTGCCGCATCTATTGGTTAAAGATCAAAGCTCAAGTCGTTGGGCTTCCACACGATAAATCATGCTACAAATTACCTAGAGGAGAAAAACCAGCTTGACTGATGAGTAGATATTTTATCTTGTTGTCCCTTTATGGTAAATTGCAGCCACTTGGCAGGTTTAGGAGTACTTAGCCCTGGCTGTATGTATTGGCTGGGGATCAAGGGTTACAGCAAGGGCTTTCTGGAGGACATATGTCACTGCAACTCCGGCAGTCCTGTTTTTCAGAGGGACCATTTCATCGCTTGGAATTGCTTTGTTAAATGTGGTCAGCGCGGCAGAAGAAACAGCGATGCTGGAGTGTTTCATTTCATCATTATTATTTTTTTGGAGCTTGATTCATGTGTTTACAGTAAGTTTAATGTTTATTGGTTAGTTTTGTGACCTGAGGCCTATTGTGTGACTTCAAAAATACATGTCTCAGTTTAGAAATAAAAACCCTGCTTTTTTCCTTCAAACTGAAAAAAAAGTAATTTTTACGGATTTGTGATTTGTTTACCTCATTTTTGGAAGCTAAAATCCACTGAAGGAATAATTGAATTGGCATTTTATTTAATGGTTTAAACACTTGTGTTAGTTTTATTTTTGCAATAACAACAACCAGGAATATTGCTGAGAGTAAAGAAACTATTATAGTCGATGAATACAGTTTACACACCTTTCCATGTCGAGAGATCCTAATTCAAATTCCAGTGGAAAACAGCAACATAAGCAGAGTAAGCTATAAATTGATATGGTATTTATATATTATATACAAAACTTTGTTAATGAAACACTCAACAGTAGGGAAAGTGCTCCACAGATAAGGAGCAAAATAATCCAGTGATTCAAGTAAATTATTTAATGGACGGTACAAGCCCGTTTCATGCCATAAGCAATCATCAGCTGATGATTGCTTATGGCATGAAAGTAAGTGCAAAGTACATTATTTTTATATATATATATATATATATATATATATACACACACACACACAAACACACACACACACACAGCATTTTTTTACGCAAACCATCAATGGTGGAGATAAAAGCGTTCAACAAATATATATAATTTAATATATAATTTAGAAATATATATATATATATATATATATAAATATATATAATCCAGTGAGTAAATTTCGCTCCTTATTTGTTGAACACTTTCCCTTCCTTTAAAGAGTGTTTCTTTAAAAAAAGTTATATATAGCATTTTTTTTTCAGAAACCATCAATGGTGTAGATAAAAGTGTTCAACAAATATACATAATTTAGTATATAATTTAGTATATTATTATATAATTTAGAAACAAACCTTTTTAAATTGCTGCTAATACTATTTTCTAAATATAGCTTCTCAAAGTTCTCATAAGCTGTTCTAATTATATAAATTTACTTTTATTTAACTTCTCATATTTTAATGTATTTATTTCACTTCATTATCTCCAGTTAGGGTTATCACTTCAGATGTCTCTTGTTGCTGCTCATCTCATTGCACTTTTGCTTTCTCCTTTGTAAATCCCTGTATTTGAAAGTGCTGTATAGAAAATATGTTATTAATATCGTTAGTAATATAAAGGGAGAAATTAAGTGCAAGTGGGTCTTGACCATGGCTGGCTGGACCTGCATTTTCACAAACATGTCGCTTGACTGGATTTCTTTTCTCTTGCAGAGTTGCATTTTCCACCTCGGGGGGACAGAGAACAAATTTTCTCTCTTTTTTTTTTTCCTTTTGTTACAGGGGTAATTTCTTGTTGGAGGGAGCATTGCCGCCGAAGAGAGCGATGGATATCAAGATAATGAGGCTGGGTCATAAAGAGAGGGAGAGACTTTCCACAGATGTTGGTTCTCTCTCTCATACACATACACACACACAGCTGTCAAAACAGACTGTGGAGAAAATAGAGGCGCTTCACTCAACAGCAAAGAGTTTGTATTGAGGGGAAAATGGATGTCTGCTGTTACTGTGTTTGATGTGAGCCTGGCTAGGTAATCAAGTAAAGACTTGGCCAATAAATTGAAAATGACTGGAAAATATTCCCACTGCAGACTCCAGCTTCAATTTCCAGTAACAGAACACAGAGATGTGTCTACTGTTTGCTTACATCTGCATTTAATTGATCAATCAATCAAACTTTATTTATGTTGTGGGATTTGGTGCAAAAAAATGCAATCTAATGTACTTTACTGTACACAAGAGCAAGATAAAAGCAGTGGGGAAAAGGACAATCTTATTAATAGGACAAGAGAGCATTCAAGTGTTTATCTGGACCCTGGTAAGGTAAGTCCAAAGTGCATGTATGTACCTCTACATATAAGGGTGGGGATACCTGCAGTCAGTTTAGACTGAAGACGTCACTTAGATGAGTGATGAAACGTTTCTCTCAATAAATGTTGTGTCCAGATGAACTGATTCAACTTTCTTTGATTACAGGCCATCGTCACAAAACAGAAAAGATCACACAACTAGAAGAATGCAGATCTCCACCAGGCGTATCTCTCCCTTTCCGGCGCTCAGCAAAAAACCTCCCATTTTTTTCCCGAGAGAAGGGAAAATACGGAGGCACTGCCTGTGTAGCTCCCCTCCTCCGGTGCTTGAACAAAGGCGAAAAAACAACGGAGGAGTTGGCACTCACTTACAGTATAAAACAGGTTTTTCAAAGGTTTTGCATCACCACAACCATGAGAGGTCCTTGATCATACAGTCATAATTGTGCACAAAAATTATTAGACTGGTAGGCCTATCTCTGAAAGAGTATGAAAGATTAGCACGCAGACAGATACACTCACACACGGACAAAAGAACCAGTGTTTTCCCGGCCATTATAATACTTTTGCACAGCGCCCAAGTCGATTGAACAGTAAATTTGGAAAAAAAAGGTTTTAATATGCAGCGCTCAAGTTAAAAAAATCTACCTTATATACTTTTGCCTGTCAGTCTGTGAATGCATAGCCTCCTTGGCAGACCCTCACATGAAAGCGACCAAGTCTAATATGAACTTGCACTTTCCAAAAAGAACAGGTTTTCTAAGCGACCATTTTGGTCTGACTCTAACCCGATCTTTATTCTCATAATATAATAAAGCTGGGTAAACCAGCTTTATCATAAAGCTATATTATATCATATATTAACCACAGACTTCTCAAACCTGGTGACAATGCCTACAATTCCTTCACGGTTAAAAAGTGCAACTCTTTCCTTTAATTTTTCCAAACCAAAATTGACACCATCTAGTCCGCGGTGGTGTAGCGGTCTAAGCATCGGCTTTGTGTCGATGCAGTTGCCCACTGGGGACTGGGGTTCGTGCCCCGGTCTCATCAGATCCGACTATGGCCGGACTCGATGAAGCAGCAATCATTGGCAACGCTGTCTTCGGGAGGGGGGCGGAGTCGACTTGTGTTCGTCACGTGAATGCGTCTCTGTGTGTGTCGGAAAAAACAGTGGTTCGGCCTGGAGTCGCCTTGTCACGAAAGTGGGGAGGCGGTCTCCTTCGAGACTGTCGGCCGGAGAGATGCAGTTGGCGAACACATGCAGTACGAGGGTGGGTGTTTGAATTAAAATAGGGATTGATTGGCCACTAAATTGGGAGAAAAAAGGGAAAAATCAGAAATAAATTTATATATAAAAAAAAAAAATTTGACACCATCTACAGAAACCTGATCACTACCCCCAACCCCACCCTCTCCACCTCCCCACCTGTCCCCCCCCCTTTCCCCTCAGCCCCTGTCAAAGTTCTCCCCTGTGTCCCGAATGGAGCTGTCCAATCTTATGGTAGTAATGAGAAACTCCACTTATTTTCTGGATTCCCTCCCATTCAATCTTGTTAAGGGCTGTCTCCCAGCTATCTCCTCACTAATGACAAAAATCTTTGCTCCTCCTTCAGTTCTGGTTTTGTTCCCCATACACTTAAACTGGCTGCTGTCACCCCCATACTCAAAAAACCTGGACTCAACCCTGATATCATGAGCAATTTCCGACCCATCTCCAATCTCCTCTTTCTGTCAAAAAATACTGGAACATGTTGTCGCCTCCCAACTCAAAGCGCACTTCACCTCCAACAACATGTTCGAACCATTTCAATCTGGTTTCCGCTCACAGCACAGAAACAGCCCTACTTAAAGTCACCAATGACCTCCTCCTCTCCTCAGACTCTGGCCACCTCAGCATTCTCATCCTCCTTGACCTCACTGCAGCTTTCAACACCATTAACCACACCATTCTTCTCTCCCACATTGAATCATCCCTCCACATCACTGGTACTGCCCTCTCCCAGCTAGTCATATCTCACAAACAGACAAAGGTTCATCAGCATGAACAACTGCACTTTTTTCACCGCTCCTCTGTCCCAAGGTGTCCCCCAGGGTTCAGTGCTTGGTCCTCTCCTGTTCACCCTTTACATGCTCCCCCTTGGTAACATCATATGTTATCATGATCTCCACTTCCACTGCTACACCGATGATGTCCAGCTCTACATCTCTGCTTAAATCCATGCAACTCACTCCACTCTGACCAACTGCCTCACTGAAATTAAATTATGGATGCAAGCCAACTTCCTCAAACTAAATTGTGATAAATCTGACATGATCATCATTGGTCCCAAATCACTTACCAGAACCACTCACAACTTCTGCCTCATCATCAATAATTCCACTCCGTCTCCCTCCCCATACATCCACAACCTCAGAATCATTTTCTACAGCAACCTCTCCTTTGAACATCACATCAATCAAATCACCAGAACTGCCCTTTTCCAACTAAAAAATAAAGCTCATATCTGCCCATCACTCTCCTCCTCTGCTGCTGAGACTTTGATCCGTGGATTTTTATAAAAACTAAAATTGAGCAACATCGAAATTAAAACGAAGTCACTAAGAGCAAGAACACGAACACACACACACACACACACACACACACACACACACACATTGCTTAGTGTGCTGGACTGACACCGGTGAGCAGACTGTAAAAATCCCAATGGCAGCCATTTTGCCCCATTTGAATCCATAAAACCTATTGATCACCAGGACTGTAATGTATAGACTCCACTTAAGTTAATTAATTGGAGCAACTGCTGCCAAGCTCACTGTAGTACCACTGGATGAGAGTGTAAACTCCAATGGCTAAGATTTAAATGGTTAAGTGTTGAGGGACGGGGGGTGAGGAGTAGTGGTAGTGGGGGTTGGGGGTGGAGTTTGATGGTGAAGTGAGAGGAGGAAAATGAGAAAGGGAGGAGAGAAAGGGAGACAGGAGTGGAGTAGGGGGGCAAGGAAGAGAAATGAAGACAGGAGGTGAGAGAGGAGGAGCTGCTGAAAAATAAAGCAAGAGGATAGGAGGGGAGCAAGTTGGAGAGAAGAAAAGGGGGAAAGGTGGGCTGACAGCAGAGGGAGGAGGTGAAAGGATGGAGGACAAGAAAAGGAGAGGGATCAGAAAAAGATACGGTGCAATGAGGTGAGGGCAGGCTGGAGGGCTGCCAAAGAAGAGGGATGAAAAGATGGTTTTGGGGGACGGGGGGGACACGTGGATGCTGAAAAGGGAGAGATACGGTGAAGGAAGACGATACAGGAGCAAAAGGAGGAGGAAGAGACAGAGACCGAGGAGTAGAGAGATGGGACATGGTGCAATGAGAAGTTCAAGTTCAATGTTATTGTCATGTGTACAATACAATGAAATAAAAAGGACACACCATCCGAAAAAAATGCATACAGTACACAATAGCACAACGATGTAAGGTGAATATGGGTTCAGCAACCTGATTGCCTGTGGAAAGAAACTATTACTGAGACAGATGGTGTGTGATTTGATGCACCAGTAACATTTTTTTAGATGGAAGGCGCAAGAGCAGAACATGAGTGGGGTGGCTGGTGTCCTTAACAATTTAGGGGCTTTCCTTTTTCAGTGGGTGGTGTAAATACTATGAAGTTGTGGTAGTTCCATGCCAGTGATTTTTGCTGCTGTATTTACAGTCTTTTGAAGCAGTCTGCAGTCCTGGGCAGTCAGGTTGCCAAACCACACTGTGATACAGCCTGTCAAGACACTCTCGATACTGCAATAAGAGTTCATAAGAGTTTTGGTACTCATACCAAAACTCTTGAGACACCTCAGAAAATACAGTTTCTGCTGTGCCTTCTTCAGATTGCAATTGGTGTTGAGAGGCCATGTGAAGGAGTCTGTGATGTGTAAATCGAGAAACCTAAAACTGTCCACAATTTCAAAAGATGACCCGTTGATGAAAAACAGGAATGTGATTTTCTCTGATCTTTCTAGTGTCAGCAATGATTTCTATTGTCTTATTAACATTTTGAGAGAGGTTTTTATCATGGCACCATATGGTTAAATCTTCCACTTCCCTCCTATAGGCCCTCTCATCACTGTCGCTTATCACTGTGGCATCATCTGTGAATTTAATGGTAATGTTGTTGTCATATTTGGCAACACAGTTGTGTGTAAACACACTATACAATAGGGGACTGAGACAGCAGCCCTTCCAGTTCTAGTTCTAAGAACTAACATAGATGAGTAGGTTTTACCTATTCTCACAGTCTGGAGCCTGCCTGTCATGAAATCAAATAGCCGATTACAGATAGAGTTGTCTAGACCAAGACCTCTGAGTTTCAACACCAGTTTGGACGATACAATTGTATTAAAAGCAGAGCTGTAATCAATAACACAACTCACAACATCTGCCTCATCAGTGATAACTCCCTCCCTGTCTCCCTCCCCACACATCTGCAACCTCGGAGTCATTTGACAGCAAACTCTCCTTTGAACATCACGTCAGTCAAATCACCACAACTGCCTTTTTCCACCAAAAACACAAAGCTCGTCTCTGCCCATCACTCCTTCCCTGCAGCCAAAACTTTCATCCATGCCCTCATCACATCCAGACTTGACTACTGCAACAGCATTCTCTATGGCTCATCTTCCAAAGTCTTAAACAATCTCCACTATATCCAGAACGCTGCTGCTTGCCCATTCCCCCTCCTGCTCCCTTGACCACATCGCCCCTGTCCTCCAGAACCTCCACTGGCTCCCTGTCCCCATAACGGATCCGATTCAAAGTCCTTCTCCTCACTCACAAAGTCCTCCGTAACCAGGCCCCCTCCTACCTCACCAATCTGCTCCACTACCATACTCCTTCCCACAGCCAATGCTCCTCTGATGCCAACCTCCTGTCTCCACCACACAGGACCATCGTACCTCCCTCTGGAAGTCCCTCCCCAAATACATCGGAGACTGCACCGATCTGTCTAGGTTCAAATCATTAATCAAAACTCACCTTTCAGAATTGCTTTTAATGTGTGATCAATGTTGTGCATTATATGTTTTTGGTGTGTTGCTTTTATGTTTATTTTAACTTATGTAAAGCATCTTCTGGTACTTTGAAAAGTGCTCGTTAAATAAAATGTATTATTATTATTATTATTATTATTATTAAACTAAATACCTGCATTTGTGCCCAACAGTGAGTCATTGTGCCTATGTTTGCCTGTTAAAAACGGGAATAACCATCATGTTCCCGTGATTAAATAAGCACCACCTAAACCACGAACTGTTAAAACTCAATTCCCAAGAATTATCATTACTCATTGGAGTACCTTGGTGGTCGAATGGTTACACACATGCCAGATGGTCACATGGTCGCAACTGTCGCTGGTTCGATTCCAGCTGGCAACCTTCATTACATGTCATACCCCTCTCATTCTCCCACATTTTCTGTCTGCCTCTTCACTACCGCAATCAAGTAAAGCTAAAAAATGCCCCCCCCCCCAAAAAAAACAAAAAACAAAACAGGAATGATTATCCACATAACTTCAGAGGGGGAATTTAATGTGAATCAGTATGACCTTGGTGACCAGATGAATAATTTGTGTAATGACCGAGTGTTGATGTGGTCCAATTAAGAGCAGAGAGAGGACAGCGCATTAATGCCCAGTCTAGGAAATACCCATAATAAACTCCAATTCAACATCAGAAATGACTATTTATATTATTAATTATATGAGCAATGCTCGGGCACTCAGGACTGGCTACAGACTGCTTAAGGGGGAACAAACCTTGTTTGTTTGTTTTTCTACCATTTTCTTTACTGGAAACATGTTGGTATGGGCCTAGGGTGGAAGCGCTGATCGATCTCATGATAAATACAACACAAACGAGACACATCATTTGAGAGAGAAAATCTACTCTTTTTCTTACACCCAAGGGAAAACGCACATCAACCCTGTCCGAATTCCAGTACATAATATGAGAGCATCGAAGACATCGAGACCCATGTGACATGCAGGACACATATAGGGTCCATATCTGAGAAGATATATGAATCGAATAGAAAGGTGACATGCCCCTGTGCACCACCATGACTGTCCTCTTGCTCTCCACCTCTTTATTTCCTTTTTTACAAAATGGTACAACGACACTAAAGCAAATTATTTGTCACTTCACTTAACCATCAATTCCCACTGGCTTTTCTTTTTTGCAACTTCAATATTTGTCCAAAAAATAATTTGTCGGAAATGCAGTAACAGGGACAGCGATGGATACATAAGATTTTGTTTGAAACGCCTTTGTGAATTTTTTCGTGTAGTCTCACAAACCACCAGAAAAAAAATCCACTAGTGAAAATCCTTCTCATGGCAGAAACCCCGTTGGTTTCCTGTCTCAGGTTCAAGTTTCATCGTCAGCCAACACATACGAGGAATTTGACTTATGATGCTCACATGAAAAAATAAGAAAACCACAGGGTACATGACATTTGACATTCTAAAGTAGAACTGAGAGTGTCTGAGAATATCTAGAAAAGGTGGGTTGACAATGGATAAACAGTGAGGAGGCTTTATTGCAAATGTGGTGCCTTTTTTTTCTTCTAAAGAAACAAGCTATGCCAAGCCTAGGGGTTTACAACGATTTTCCTAATAAAGACAAATCTTGCGCTATGCAACTTTCAGAACCAGTCACACTTTATTAATATTTCATCAGAATGCCACAAAGCGAGAGCTTAAAAAACTGTAGTCTTCGAGTCCAATGGAAAAAGGAGGTTAAAGTTCAACTGTGTCTCTACATCCCACATAGGTAAATAGGAAACAGCAACAACAAAAAAAAAACACTTAACATTTTGCTGCAGCAGGAAAAGTTTTAGGCACACCTTATGAACACTTTCTATCATGTCGAGTAACTAGTCATTGAAATATTACAACAAATTTTCTGGTATAAACACCTTTTTTCACTATTTACAAGGCAGTTATCCATCATATCAACAGTCACAACTGTAACTGATGAGATATGAGCTGCCTGAGCTCTGTAGCACTGCAGGCCAGCCGTCACTTCATGCCTTGAACATTATTAACATTATTCATTATAAAACAAATGTTTGTAAAAGGTGTGATTTTATGTTATCATCTCAGTATTACCAGTCATTAAACAGCACATTTACATGTATTTACCATCGTACCTATTGTCTAAAGCCCACTGAGGCAAATTTGTAATTTGTGATATAATGGCCTATACAATTTTATAATTGACTTGACTATTGTATTTTACTTGGTAATTTTGGATGGCGCAAACTAGCAATAGAAAAATTAACACAATTTACACAAACTAGACAATTGAAAAATCTGAATTGTGGGTCTCAACTATAAAATATTTACAACCAATTTGGAAATGTACTCTAATTTACAAAGTATGTAGGGAGGTGACAAGTGTTGTTGTGTTGTTCGATAGATGAGGCGATACCTGAAAGCTGTCCCACTTACATTAGACAGGTCCTTAGAGGCTCTGTGTGGGTGGAAATCCTGTATGCATGAGCAAGACAGACAGAGGGAGAGAACAAGAGAGACAGAAAGAGAGATTATGTAGGCGGTTTCGGGTCAACTTTAAAAAAAAAATAAACAAAACAGAACCACAAATCCTATCCTTCCCTCTCACCCCCCCCTTTTTTGTGTGCTTCATCTCTATTTGTATGAATACACTTCTTTTTTTCTTCTTCTTTTTTTTAAACTAGCTTGACTGATATCAGTTTGAACCAAGTCCTTTGCTATAGTTTCTTCTGTTTAATGACCAAAAACTCTAATCTCTACTATTGTAATGACCTACAGTAATTTCCCTTTCAGGATCTCAAGTGAAATTCATCTTCTCTCTCTACTTTTCTTCTGATCCTTTAATCAGATTCAGAGAAATATCAGTGTCACTGAATGGGACAAAAAATGGACATTAAAGAAAAGAATTCTTTGCCTTGCTATTAGTTTTCTGTTGTTGTTATACTGTGTCAAGTAGTGGTCCAGCATCCAACAGCTCCACAATAATGCCAGTGATTAAAATATGACAGATTTGCATGATGGCAAAAACTATGAAAGTAAGACCCAGGCCGTGAAAAAAGGGAACTATCCTTCAAGCTTTGTGTCTGCACAGGGGAACAAAATATTCATAAAATTTGTACACAAATCTCACATACATTCTTACTTCTGTCATGTCATCCCATCTCCTCTCTCTGCACCTCTTCGTCCCTCTCTCACATTGCCGCTATCTTCCTCGCCTCTGCAGCTGCACACCTCCCTTCCTTCTGTTCGCCATCATGTATTCTGTGCGTGGAAATATAATTTAAAAAAATCATCAAAAATAAAGTCACTCGTGCTTTACATCTCCTAGAGCTTTGATACTCATCAGCACTCTACAGGCAGTTAAATTTACGGTCAGTAGAACTTTACACAAGTTTCAAGCAGCTGACATTGTGCATGGTGTGATGTGTGTGTGTGTTTGTCACGAGCTCCGTCACTATTCATTTTCAAATTCCTCCGTTATCAAACAAACAAAGACCTTGTCTGGTGCACCTGTATTGGACTTTGGTAGGAAAAAATACTTTTTTTTACCCTTCCTTGCTTTTGTTTTCCTTTCCACCCATCTTCTAAAATTGAAAACAGCGACAGAGAGCCAGACCTACAGCCGACAGCCTGCAGTTCAGATTTGCACCCTGGGAATCCCAGCAGATAAAAAACAAGGAAAGGTCCAGTGATGCCTACTTTTCCTTGCGCTCACAGTGGAAGTGCCTTTGAGCAAGGAACCAGTCCCCCCCCCCCCCAAGACTGCAGCGGGAACGCAGCACCACAGCAGTGACCCTATGCTTTTGGTGCATCTGCTGGGCTTTGTGTGTGTCCTACCAAGGGACACGTGGAAACTGACCAGCTCTTGCTGGCACGTCTAAAGGTGGTGATTAAAGCAGTTCTTTCCGTTTCCCTCTCTGTTACCCCCCCCCCACCCTTCTCTCTTTCGCTCTCGCTCTCGCTCTCTCCATCCAAGTCCATTTTAAATTAAATGCATTGTGTCTCCTGATCTCTGGAAATAGAAGTTTTTTTTTCTTTTTTTGACTTCCTTTTTTTCGGTCTCCCTTCTATGTTCTCACAAAGACTCCCTTCTCTCTCTTGATGAGCGCTATCGTGTACACTGTAGAAAACAAAAAAACGCCTTGGGGAAAATGTCTGTATCAACACGTACAGAAAGCCACACGCACGCACACACACACACACACTGTTCGTGCATGTTTGTATCAACATGTACAGAAAGCAACACACACACACACACACTTTCTGTGTGTGTGTGTGTGTGTGCATGTACATATGTCAGTGCACCTTATGTGAACTGTGTGTGTGTGTGTACATATGTCAATGCACCTTATGTGAACGAATGTAAATGTGACACTTCACTGAATCCCTGTGGAGCAAATCCTCATTTCATCAGTTCCCCCGCCGGCAGTATCCGGGACTAAATGAACGTTATCGGTGCATCGTCCCCCTCACAGAGTTTTGATCACGATGACTTGGCAGAAAGCGGAGTAATAACACCGGCATTGTGTGGGTCAGAGAAACCAGGTGCACTAAATGTGGTCATGGTGTCACGAGCATTCTGAGGATACCGCCAATATCCAAAGTCAAACGGTCTGAATGTACCGGTGTAACGCTGACTGGCTACTTGAATGGTGGGATAATAAAACTGCTCTAATTATCAATACTAATAAGACAGAGGAAATGATTTTTGGCCTTCCTCCTGATTGTCAGTGCATTTACTCTCTTTGTACACTCAGATCTTTTGGAGCTGGTAGCCAGATCATTTTTCTGGCTATTACATCAGTTCAGAGGGTCATGCTGTGCTGCAGCACGGCCTGCCTCAGCAGCCTATCTGTGAAATTTACACCTATACATCCATCCATTATCCAAACCGCTTATCCTGCTCTCAGGGTCGCGGGAATGCTGGAGCCCATCCCAGCAGTCATTGGGCAACAAGTGGCGAGACACCCTGGGCAGGCCACCAGTCTATCACAGATAGGGCTGACAAACACACACACACACATTCACACCTAGGGGCAATTTAGTACGGCCAATTCACCTGACCTACATGTCTTTGGACTGTGGGGGGAAACCGGAGCACCCGGAGGAACCCCACGCAGACACGGGGAGAACATGCAAACTCCACACAGAGGACAACCTGGGACAATCCGCGAGGTCGGACAACCCCAGGGCTCAAACCCCTATACCTATACAAACCTAAACAACCAAACTCCAATCTGTGCAAAGATTACTGGCCAACCTGTGGCACACTCCCTCCGAGCAACTCACAACAAGAATATGCTCAGACTTGCTAACAGCATCTCTTCTGACTCCTCGCATGTTTTAAATGGAGAATACCAACTTCTGTGGTGATTTACAGTCCCTCAACTTAAACGCAACAGTCTGAAGAAGTCTTTCATACATCAGTCTAACCTGCTGCTAAACCAAAATCAGTGTGCTGCTATCTGAGATCTGAATCCAGAGGATATAATGCGATATGTATATGTCTGTCATGACTGCTCAATATGGTAGATGTCAAGAGTTTTGAGATCAAAACACAATTTTCACATGTGGCCCCGACACCCTGCAACAACAAGAAATGGCCACTTCAGTAACAAAAATAAAATTCTGAAAAGCCATTTCTGACAACATCAGAATTTGCAAAGTCCATGCATCTAGTCTCAAACCACACAAACCTACGTGAAATTTCAATGCAGCGTCGATCATAGCAACACATTTTGTTTCAGCAGAGGGCTCTTATAAAATATGTCCTTTCGAAAACATGCTAACAGCGACATGGTTTAAAAACCATACTTTCACTGATGAAGCTTGTGGCTCACCCAAATCCTAACCTGAACCCATGACCCTGACCCTATTTCTAACATGAATCTAGCTGGATAAATGGCAGGAGCATCACTGTCAACATGCTGACCTGAGAAGCAAATTCTGCCCCCTAGATTCAAACACCATTAGGACCCGTTTCTGCTCTGCCGAGCCAGGCTTACCACCGGTTTTACGGTATTTCCCAGCTGCCCCGGAGTATCTGTGATGTTAGGAAACAGTTCCACAGCATCGTCGGCTGTTCTTACTGTGCATCCTAACGCCACTGAAGCAGCTGTGAAACGTCTGCATGCTGTTTGGCAGGAACATAACAACAAAGACTGCTGTGACGTCTTTCACTTGTCCTTCCACTAACAGAGGCACGCTCATACAGTATGTGGTTTACTCTGCAGCACAACAGTAAAAAAAAATAAATAACAGACCCCACCCTGAGCCACTCAGTCCTCAGAGTAGCTGCAGTTTGACGCCATCTTCACAACTAACAATCAACTGTCTCAGACTCAAAAGGTTTGACCCTTTTCAACTGATTCCTGCACACTTGGCATTTTATGCAGCTTGTATCCGGATTGCATAAAGATGAGTTTTCCACATTACATTTACACAAGCTATTACGCTTATCTCCAGCGGCTTAGGTAGAGATTTCATTGTACTCCATTAGCGATTCACTATGAAAAAGGACAAATCCTCTTCCTGAATTTAGCTTGCTTTACACCGAGCAGAGACATTATGTAAGTGGGCTACGGAAACGAGCCAACTTTCAGCCATGACACACCTTACATATAACTGCACTAAGATTTGAAAGTGAATAAGAAAAATCTGATTGACCATTTAAGAACCATTTCATTTGCAGTTCAATTACACACGCAGTGAAATAACATAACTGCTGGCACCTTCACTTGCATAATCAATCTGTTGGGCCAGCCAAGTTACACATGTACCATATGGTCTCAGACTCAACCCGAATATCCTGGGTTTGCCTCTGGCCTGCACCTGTGATAAAAACCATCCCCTTCTCTTAACCCTCTTTCACATCACTCACTACTGTCCTGTCGCCATAACGCAGAAAACACGGCAAAAAAAATCTTGAAAATATAATATCCCATCATAGAAAAACCTCTTTCTAGATCCTAGGTAACAGACGTAACAAGCAATCAGCAGTAAAGAGTTCAAGGGTCAGGTTTACGTTGCCTTGACAGCAGATGTAATTAATATCCATTATCCAAACCGCTTATCCTGATCAGGGTTGCGGGGATGCTGGAGCCTATCCCAGCAGCCATTGGGTGGCAGGAGGGGAGACACCCTGGACAGGCCGCCAGGCCATCACAGGATCCACACACACACACACACACACACACACACCTAGGGACAATTTAGTACGGCCAATTCACCTGACCTACATATTTTTGGACTGTGGGAGGAAACTGGAGCCCCCGGAGGAAACCCACGCAGACATGGGCAGAACATGCAAACTCCACACAGAGGACAACCTGGGACGACCCCCAAGGTTGGACTACACCGGGGCTCAAACCCAGGACCTTCTTGCTGTGAGGCGACCACACTAACTACTGCGCCACCATGCCATACCGTGTGTAATTAATATTCATGAAAATATTGAACATAAACGCACAATAAAGAAGGCCCCGGTTATGAAAATAGCAACGAGAGACCAGTGTGTTAATGCTCCTCACTGGCTGCTGTTGAGTCTGTGGGATACGAAAACCTAAATTCAGATTATTAGTTTTGTTGTTGAAAAGACAATACATAGCAAGACACACTATCAATGTTGGGAGTTCGAGTCCTACTGTGTGGCCCCCCCCCCCAGCATGTATTACAGGATGCCATATTTGCCATCATGACATTCAAGTGCAAAACAGGATGTAAATATTAGTGTCTCTAATGTTAATATTCACAAACATTAAGGGTAAACGAAGAGTAAATTATCAGTAGTGTACATTCACTGCTTATTTTAATTACAAGTGTGAATACGTGAACAAAAATAGTGCTCATCCGATCTACACCACTGAGGTCTTTGGTTGCATTTTGAATCACCATACTGCATGCACGGTCCACATCAACCACAGCGAGCACCGATCTACTTGGATCTAGGAACCTCATTTAAACGTTAAACTGTCAAGCTATATCAAGATATGTAGGAATATATTCAGCTTATTCCACTATATACACTCACTACATACACTATATACACTTTGTTAAATCTTGCAAAGTGATGGTTGCATCATAGGCTGCGTGGTGGCAGCTTTCTGGTTACTACCCATGAAATCACCTGGATCAATTTTTCAGATAGGCTGCACATTTTCTCCTGGTAGTTTATTCTCTAGTTGTTCCTGCCACCAAGGAACTATGTTACCCCCCAGTCCGTTAAAATGGGACGGCCCATCTAATGTTGTGCTGCATTAAAGGACAATTTCAAGCGTCATTCTTTTTTTGTTCCAGTCGCCGGTGTGGACGTACATATCGGGGAGTTAAACCACGTTTATTTTTAAATGGGACTCTGTATTTAATTAAGGAACCTTGTGTTTTGCTTTTGTTATTGTTTTTTTTCCAAGAGCAGTTTCATGAGGAAGGTATCAGAACATTTGCATGCAAATGCATAAAAAAAGCCACGGGGTACAATTTGTGATTCCATTCAAGCAGCATGTATGCACATTGTCAACGCTAGTTACATTTGTGTATTTGCACGTCTGGCACAGTGTATCCCCAGTTTACATAGTGAAACTTTTAAGCAAATAATATTTAACTGTTTAATCAGCCGGAGTGAGCCGTGCCAGGCATGGTGCCCCTAACGCCGGGCAGGGTTTGTGGTGCGCCGTTCTGACAGAGACCTGAAAAATGCTATATACCGATTATGAATTAGCTTCTTATTGTGAAACCTTTTTAGGAGTACCTAAAATTGCCTACACGCCGCTATTCGACAACCTTTACATGTCTACATGTCTTTGCTTTAATTTACCTTACAGACGTTTTCCTGAATTTGGAGCCGTATGAAACGGCACTAAAAAGATATTGGATCTCATGTTGGTGGTGACTGTGGTGGACCCTTGTATGAATATCAGTGTTTAAATTTACACACACCCATAACCCACAATTTCAAATCTATCAACAGGGCACCTCATGTTCAGCTCTTGTCGAGCCTATTCTGCAGGAAGTCTTGTTTTCTACAAGGAGAAAAACATGCTGCTGCTGCAGTTAATCTGTAAATTCGAACGCAGCTTGAATCAAGAATAATCTCGACAAGACATCGATTCCTGACCAGTCACTTTAAAACCCCTGGTGACAAAAGCGAGAGCAAAACCTCAAAACAGAACTGCAGATAAATAAGTCTCGGAACGAGGTGTGATGACAAGTAAGGACGGTGACAAACTCATTTGCGATTCATTTTCATATGGCTGAAAGTTCACTTCCACAACGCGCATGTTCAGAAAGCTCGACAGCCAGATATCCTAATATTCAGCTTTGCTACACATATTTTCTTCTGCAAAGCCCTGCTAATTCTGTACCGTGTACGAGTGCAGGAAGACTTTTTAAATGTCTCAGACAGAAATATCCGAGACATGTAATTATAATATCAATAATAACAGAAATATATAACCTATCAAATGAGCTTGTGTGATGGAGCAGATGGAACAGCTACAGTCACACACAGTGCTGAGAGAGACGTGTATGCATGACATTTAACACAATTCTGCACAATCACACAGAGATGTGTGTGTGTGTGTGTGTGTGTGTGTGTGTACACACACTCCATCTTTATCCAAGAGCGATCTCTCAATTTGAGATTGCATAGACAAGTGTGTATAGACAAGTAGGCACACAAATACACCTCACTCGTGTCCGTCTGTCTGTGTGACACGCACGTATGAATACAAAACACACATACATACACACACACACACACACAAACATTATGTATAAGCATATGGAAAAGGTTACTGAGGTTATTAGTCAATCAGCATAAACAACACAGAGAAGCCGCCCACGGCCTCTACCCAACACTGGCTCACTTGTCCACACACACACACACACACACACACACACACACACACACACACACACACACACACACACACACACACACACACACACTCCCATTTCATTTCATTTGACCTTATTTTGGGGAAAATAAAACAAATAAAAACAAACTATCCCATTCAAGATCTAAAGTTTTGAAAGCAGAAACTTCTTGGTTTGAGACTGACCTAAATGCATTGAATAAGACACACACGGGAATTAAGGACAATCAGGTCATCAGCAGATAAAATTGAATCAACAGTCTCCAGGCGACAAATGCAATAAGGATTATTTTTAGACGTGACATTTTCCAAAACGTTGCCGTGAAAAACATTTACAACAATGTGTAAAATGACTGACCACAGTAAGTACAGCTGGATGATTTACAGATTACATTATTCTACAATATAAAGTACCCAACTGTGAAATACCTCATCGCAAAACAGTCTTGTCATTTGCAGAAAGCAGAAAGAAATGTATTCATCAAATACACACGTGGCAGGTGTGACGCTGAAAATGAACTACAAGAGTACAAATGATTCAAATCAAAATTGAAAAAATAAAAAAAATTTTTTTTTAAATCAACTGGATAGAAAAACACGACTGGCTCATTTCAGTCAACAGCAGCACGAGTACTGAAACGACACGATCCTGTTGCAAATTCAGATGGGTTTTCTTCTTCTTCTTCTTCTTCTTTGCACCATCAAAAAATATTCATCTGCCACGACAAGAAGTTAACAAATGCCCCAGTGAGCATGCAGCCACACTCGCCTCGTCCTCTCCCTTCTTTTTTAATTTCTAATAGGCATTTGCTGTTGCTGAAAAGGTTAAGAAGTTTTTCCAACCAAATGTGAGTGGGTTGTGAGAGAACAGAACATTTCAGAAGACAAATTTCCCCTTGTGCTCTTGTAATATTATCACCCCAAAGCATCGTGGTTTCACTATGAGTTACAAATTTATTTATAAGAAGAAAACAAGTCTGACACAGTTCGACACAACTACGTTTGCATGTCGAAGCTGACAGTACGTACCACTTACTGCATATCTCCAAAATGACAGATTTACCTCTTTGGTTTTGCAAAGACGAAAATGCCATGATAACATTTTAAAGTTCACCTGTTTCCTTTATGCTTCGTCTATTTTTTGATGCGACCTTATACGTATATATATTTTTGCAATGAAAAAAAAAAAGAGTTTTATGATGCTAACAAGTTAGATTTTGTTCCACTGTTAAGCACCATTCTGTATGACTTATATCCTGACAAATAAATGCCTCAAAATTCACTAAAACACACCATTAAAGCCACATAATGAGAATATCTCCTATTGATTTAATTATTGGATAACAACTCTGAACCGAATATAAGCCAGGGTGACAAGTAACAGTTTCATCACAGCGTCGAGATGACTCGTGGCATAATTACGATTAAAAAAAAAAAAGTTTACCGATGATTAAAAACACTCATTGGTACATACATAGCTGTTAACGTGCTTCTCTTGAAGCATCACCCTCAAAAATGATTCTCATTCTGATACTTTCAACATGACTAATCAGTTTATGGTTACAAAAAAAAATAAAAAGCCAAATAAAAAGAAAAGTGCTACCAGAACAAAATCTGATTTAAATAATTACATGGCATATTTCTCGACATGAGTGGCAAAACTTTGATGCTGTTTTTCACTCTTTGCAACAATTAAAAACTTTTAAGGCCTGCAACAAAAAAGCAAAACACACACAGCAGAAGAAGAACACCAGCCACAAAGCACAATTTCCTTTCATCCAATTCAAACATTAAGCTCAAATGCAATTTGAAACTGAAGAGGACAATTTTTGCCCCAGCACTGGAGACCGAGTCTGAGTTGGTGTAACGTAAACAGGCCTCGCTGTGAGGCGGTCAGACGACCTATTTTAAGACCCGGGAAGATGGCTGAGATAACCCGGGTATGACTAGTCGCTCTCATATCAGGGAAAAATAAGGAGACAGATCGCATTTACTCTGCTTCTTTCATACTACCAATATCAGTCAGAGAGAAACGAGAGGAGTCGAGCGTGTTTTGTTGACACGTTGCTTGGCCGTCGCACAAGCATCAAATATGAAAAGGAAGCTGAGAGAAACAGAGAGAAGTGGGCAGAGCTGCCGAGATGTTTTCTTTCTCTCCATCTTACTGATATTCTCAAGCTGAAAGAATGACAAATGGAAATAAAAAACGTGTGTGTGCGTGTACATATATGTGCATGAGACAATGCAAGACGACGAAAAAGCTAAGAAAGGTGGAAAAAGAAGCGACAAAAAGGGAAAGCATGAAAAGAGAGAGAGTGCAAGACAGAACAAAACAAAAGACACGAGGAACACAAAAAAAGGCAGAAAAGTCTGAAAAACCTTGAAAGAAAGAAAGACACGGGCATGAAAGACAAAGAGAGATAATCATAGATGGGGAGACAGATGGTTAAAAAAAGAAATGGATGATAGTTAACCTGTGAAAGATGTAGGCAGACAACAAATTACAGGTCACCTTGCAGAATAAAGAAATTTGTGCCTCTTTGAAGAAAAAAAATGGCAAGAAAAAGAGACTGAAAGACAGATAGAGTAAAAAAAAAAACAGAAGTCTGTAGGAGAGTTGTGGTTAAACACCCGTCTCCATTTTGAAGTCAGGCATAGAAATGCCTCCACCATCTGTTAAGTGGGTTAGGTGGTAAGGAAAAACAGAGATTAAAATTAGGGCTCACACACGCCCACGGCATAACTGATTTAGTGTAAAGCTCAATAACTAACTACGACATCCTTCTTAGGGCAGAAAAACGACACACGCCTATTATTTTGCCTTCACCTCTGTGACCAAACGGTCAAACAAATCAATTAGTCCTTTAAATTTAATTCATTGTTTACTTGAACTCATTGTGAGTCAAGGAATAAATTCACTCATTCGGTTAAAGTGGAAATGGAGCTTTTTGACCGAGCAATGAACTGTATTAGGAGCAAAATCAAGTGTTGTCACTTTAATCATCCTGAGTCACTGCGCAAGTCGCTCCCCATTCACCGAGAAGAAAGAGAAAGGAAAGGAGCGGAGCGGAGCGGCTGTGAAAACCTTGGCTTGGGGAGAGAGTATGAATGAGAAAAAGCTCACCTTCCCTTCCCTGAAAAACTACTGCCGATGTGACCGTGAGCAAAGCATTAACGGCCCCTCCCTTCCCCTCCCCCACGGCCCCCAACATTTCGGGGGCCCACAGTGGAAATCTGTGGTTGCAGCAAGCCTTGGCCCAGCATGAATGAGTGACACATTCAAATGCCTGAATGTGGAACAGGGTGTTGCTTTGTGTGTGCGGCGAGTCAACTTTCGCTCACCAAACTTCATGAATAAAGTTCAAAACGGATCTGTCTTTTTCCACCGTCAACGTTATCTGTAGCTACAAGGTGATAAAAAAAAATTGACATCTTTTGGGGGCGACAGGGACAGACCGGACGCCCACTTACAGGTTACGAAGTGAGCGGGTGCTCGCACTATTCAAAAAGTTGTTGCCTATCACTAACTTTTGGGTGCCAACTTGTGCGATTTTGGAGCAATGCTCCGACCACAAAGGTGACAGAAACACCCAACCAAACCCCTATACGCTAGGTTGATGTTTACAGCAAACTGTGGTGAAACAGCAGCCAATCAGCAAAGACTTTACATGCGGAGAAGCAGAGCGCTACCTGCCAGGAGACCATGTCAAACCCCATCACTACATCACGTCGGTAGCACGGTAGTACAGAAAACCAATAGATATTTTTGGGGTTGTTGTAGATCTTATTATGAAAAGATGGTGAGGAGAGACGGGATGTATCAGGTGGAAAGAAAGAGGCGAGGACAACCAGCGCAAGGCCCTTGCCCGTCTCCTCATTTACGTTTCTTTCACATGGGAACGGGCCACGCCTGGTCTAAACCCTGGAGCTTTGAGAAAATGCTCTGCCTCCGCTTTTATTTCGTCTGACTCTCGGTGTGAAATGCAGGTTAGAGCTGCTTAATAGACAATATAAACTGGAATAGCGTTTAAAGCATGGCTAAACCTTGCCGCAGATAATCTAAGTGGTAATTACTACGACAATTACCAACCAGATGCAAACATCCCCAAACACCAGTGTTTCTCAACTACCCTCTGGGTCCTCAAGTCCCCTCCGGTTCTTCCAGTTTTCTAATCTGCCAAGTAGTTGAATATCTCTACCTGTTGTGCCAGGCTTACAAACTCTCTGAATACCTGGCAGAGCAGCTGTACTGTGAGTCCTGAGGACAGAAATCAAGAGCTGCCTCTTCAGTGACATGCCCATGTTATCCCGTCGTGTAGGCACAGCGACCTTACACAAAAAAAAATAACCGAGTCATAATTGTACAAACTGAATGTGTTTATCAGCTTTTTTCATCACAGAACACTGCGCGTGTGTTGGTGGCATGCAAACTGTAGCTGTCGTGATGCGAAAGGTGCTAAAAGTCTGCATGCCTCCCACAGTCTAGGTCTAGGAACTGAGCCTGGAGGGAGGGAGGGAGGGAGGGTGGGTAGAGAGAGAGAGAGAGAGAGAGAGAGAGAGAGACACACACACACACACACATAGATGCATGCATACACACTCATATACTAAATATCTCTCTCATACACACATATACATATTAGACAGATGGACAGACAGGTAAAGAAAGAGACACATGTATCACAAGGAACACAACAAGATATCCTTTGTCTCTGGTCCACACAAACAAACTTAAAACATGCCAAGACATCTACTCGCTCTTGATAAGGCAGTGAGGTAGAACCAGTAGTAAAACGGCAGGCCTTAACACTCATTTTCTTTCTCAGACCAGGGGCAGAGTTAAAAAGAAAAACAACCTCAATATGACTAACAAACCAAACACAACACACTAAAGACGCTGAGAGTCATTTTGTTGGCATAACCCTTTGAGGCACAGGTCCCCGCACGCATTTCAACACACTACAGGTGTCAGGAGTCGTGGAGGAGGATTAAGTGTGGCGCACCAAGCGGTGTTGACTTTGCTGACAAAAACGACGTCACAAAACGTTCAGCAACGACCCTTCGTTGCATGACAAAAATGAGACGACGACAAAATCAAATCCCACCTCTCTATAAAGGAGAACAATGCGAAGATGTAATGACATAGCTAATCCGAGTCGTTGATGAACCTTACGGCGGTTTGAAGTAGAAACTAACAGTGTGTCGATGACAGGGGAGCGTGTCTATGTTCCCCCAACCCCATTTCAACGAATTTGCCTAAACTTAACCTAGCCTACCTTAAACGATAGCTAACCTAGTATTGATAGCTAAGCTACAGGACTGCAGGGCTGAGGGTTGATCCCATTAAAGGCAGGTTCGATCAGGCCTGGCTGACCTTCGGGAAGCGCGCATATCAGCTCCTTCACGCCTCATACGCTTCCGATGGCCTTACGGTCGCTCCAGCCCCCTTTCGGACACCAATGTAGCGAATTCGGGGGGACAACGCAACCACAAGAACTGTCGCGGCCGGGACGGGAACCCGTATCGCCCGCACCGCAGGAGGCATCGCTAACCGCTCGGCTAAAGGGTCAGGCCCGCGAGCCAGCGGCCAGCGTGTCTTCTTATCCATGCACGTTACAATAGAAACAAACGTGGATTTTCATGTTCGTAGCTATTGTCATATATGTATTGTTAATTTGATTAACATTGATGCGACACAATAACGCAGACGGATAGCGCGTTGATTAGCTTGACTGTCTTTTTTAACTGAATGTCTTCTTCTATGTCATTCAACAGGCACGTTGCAGCAGCAGCGCCACCACAGGCTAAGCCTGTTTACGACACATCACATCTCCCTCTTTCAAGCAGAACACCTAAATATAAACCTCAATCATGCAATAATAAACTTCACTTGGCCTCTTTTACTAATCAACAAAAAATCTACGCAATGTTACTTCCAACTCGGTACAAACATTAAGCAAGTATGTGACCTGTAATGTAACAACATTAATTCACTGTTACATTCACTCAACTATACTTTTTTTTTTTAAATTTACTGTGACTAACGTTTTGGAGGTTTAATCGCTCTCCCAGAGCGTGAGGTCTTTACTGGACCTGTTGTAGTTGTAGTCACCTCCGGTGTTACAGTCTCTCTTACAGGAGAAACGACAGCTGTTGGCATCACTGCGATGTCTGCTGGTTCACTAGCAGACGCCGTGAAGTCCACCTGTTCTGTCCAGTTCTGGAAGTCTGTCCTCTCTGCTCTTTAGCAGATGTCGCCTGGTTCTGCAAAAGGTGCTGCCTTCAGGTGTTTGGATCACAAATGACACAGGCACAGGGCGCAGGCACAAGCTGTTCGGTGGCTTTAGTTGCTCCATACTTCACTTCTGATACCATGTCATATATGTATTGTTAATTAGATTAACAATGATGCCGCACAATAACTCAGACGGACAGCGCGTTGATTCAGCTTGACTGTCTATTTAAATGAATGCCTTCTTCTATGGTGTTACATGTCATTCAACAGGTACGGTACAGCAGCAGCGCCACTACAGGCTAAGTCTATTTACTACACATCACAGACGTCAGTTTAACTTCACTTTGGCGGGAAAAAAAGTTGTCGACAACCCCTTTTTCTACGCAGTTTTTGTCAACAGCATGAACGCAGACAACCGGAGCAAGTAGGGCATTAAGTGCCTTGCTTCTAGTACATTTTAACGTTATCAAATGTATATATAGTGTAACGTGCATGTATAAATAGACACGTTGGTCGCTGGCTGACGGGTCTGACCCTTCACTCTAGCGGTTAGCGACGTGTCCCGCGGTACGGGAGCTACCGGTTCGTGTCCCGGCCGCGGCAGTTCCTGTGGTTGCTCCCCCGAATTCGCTACAACATAGACTTTCAATAGAAGCAGAAGCAACTTACGTAAGGGCTCTTCGTTGTGATTATGGATCATTAAGAGGCACGTTAACGGATACAGACAGCGATTTAGCGTGCCCTCAGTTTCATTGTGTGGCAAACCCCAGCCGCCGGCCACTACACGGACATAACCACAAACCGCCACGGAATTTCGGCAGTTAAATGGGAAGGACTCAACTCTCCGGGGAGTAATAATCTGGAAAGGGTGGAAGATTAGTCAAAAAAGCCATTCATAAAAAAAAGCACCACTCAGATAGATACGACTGACCTTTTCAGGGACAAACCACAGTCTCTAATAATGCTTCTTTTTTTAAGCAACAGTTTAATCAGCTCTCATTAGAAACCACAGACACTGTCCACCCTGTCATGAACTCCCCTCTCATCTTTTCCAGCTCAAACAAAATGCGCGCGCGCACACACACACACACACACACACACGCACGCACGCACGCACGCACGCACACACACTTTTATACTGCAGCGAATTCGGGGGGCAGTCTGGGAACCCGTCTCCCACTCCGCAAGCGACAACGTTAACCAGTCAACTAAATGGTCCGACCCGTTAGCCAAGGCCCACGCGTCTACTTATCCATGCACGTTACGATACATAGCGATACATAGGTACACAAACTAAGAAAATATCCATCCATCCATCCATTATCCGAACCGCTTATCCTGCTCTCAGGGTAGCAAAATAAACGTAAAGTCTTGTGAATTTCTCAGCTTCCAACAACCTGACAAAGCTCAACTGAGTAAACCTCCCATCCTTGTGTATTTTCACGACTACATCACTAAGCAGTTACCATCTTGACTGAATTTCAAGAGAATGCGAAGTTAAGCTGGGGTCGAGATACAAAGAAAACATTAGACCTTACACTCACATGTTTTAGCTCGTCGATGTTTATCGATCAATAAAACGGTAGAACAAATCGGATCCTTTGAATGATCACAAGCAGCCAACAGTGAGGCGTGTATATGTCGACGCCTCGGCGGCATGCAGGCATCTTCACTGAACCGAGATGTGCAAGAAAGAAGTGAGACGAGAAGTGGCGAAGCGGGGAAAGAAGTGAGAGGATAGAGAGGTAAAAGGAAATGATGGGGTCTTTTTGAGTGAGAGGCTTGAGAATATTTCAGATGGAAATAATGAGGGAAAAGCAGCATGGTTGGTTATCTTTGTTGAATCATAGCAAGCAAGGGGGTCCTGGGTTTCAGATCAGTCATGGGGGGGCGGGGGGGCACGATGTCTGATTCACACATGACCTCTGCCTCAAAGTAGCCAATCATTTCTTTGCATCCTGGTGCGGTGACCAATACATAGTGCCCAGGTTTTCGGTGATGTGAATGTATCTCGGAATCAGGGTATGACACAGAGGCTACTTCAAGGTAAACATTTTCTTCTTCCTTTCTTCTTATTTTATTGTATTTCTATTTTATCTTATCTTATTCTGTCGACACCTGAAAAACCAAACTCGAATACGCCCTGTGGCTTTCACGACAGGCCCAGCCGTGCTGTTCGGGGAGACATGGTTGATGGGGAGCAGCTCTGGTGTGCTGATTCCTGTTGACATTTCGAAGATTGTGTGCATTTGTGTTCCTGTGCCATCTGGAGAGTCAAAACAAGCCCACGCACTCCCCTCACCCCAACTCTCTCTCTCTCTCTCTCTCTCTCTCTCTCTCTCTCTCTCTCTCTCTCTCTCTCTCTCTCTCTCTCTCTCTCTCTCTCTCTCTCTTTTCTCTTTCTGTGTGTGTGCGTGTGTGTGTGTGAGCAACAACAATACAAACCCAGAAAAAAGAAGGTAGAAAAGTTAGTGTAGAAAGCGGAGACACGCCTACAGACGCACACCCTCACAACACAGCACAACTCCGTCGCTCCCCGTCCCTCCGAGAAAAGGGCGGGACGTGCGCGTCTTATCAGACAGCGTGTCGACGCCGTGTCCGTGTCTCCATAACTAACGTCCCGCAGGTGGGAGGTGACGAATCTCGCCATGAAAACAAATAGCGGTGTGTTCATGAACGTATGTGGAAGGGGGGGTTGACGCGCTATTTAAAACGAGAGAGAGGAGGGTCAAACTCCCCGTCAAGGATGTTATTCAACTGTCACTTGTGTGTGTGTGTGTGTGTGTGTGTGTGTGTGTGTGTGTGTGTGTGTGTGTGTGTGTGTGTGTGTGTGTGTGTGTGTGTACATGTTGCCATCTATACGTGTGATGATTTTTTTTTTTCACACAGAAAGTCGGTCTTTCAGAAGGCCTTCTAATCACACATGCGCACATATCCCCGTATACCTTTTAAGGGTCCAGCAAAACCTATACAATCGTCTTTAAAACATGTAAGAATCAAACGTGCGTTCAACATGTCATCGCGTTGTGTAGGAGGCCAGTATTTCGGGGCAGCAGCTGAGCCGTTTGATGGGCCAGACGATCAGCTGTGAGGGCGCTTAAAGTGGCTCTTTGTGCTGCCGACACGGGCCCGAGTAAAGCAGATGTAGGTCAGCGTGAAGCGCGTGACTCTATCCTACATCCATACTCCATCACGCTTTACTGCACCAAAGACAATCGAATCTCCAGAAGTAAAAATAAACTAGTGTAACCGGTTAGTTTCTTGCCCGGTGCGGGATTCGATACGGGGTGTACTGCACCACAAGGCGACGTCACTAACCGCTCGACTAAAGGGTCAGACCCGTTAGCTAGGGACTAACGTGTGTTATTAGTAGTTTACACTAGTAAAAAAAAAAAAGTTAAAAAAAACCTGCCTCAGCCTGGTGTATGAAAACTGACCTTGTTGTATTTTTCTGCTTTCCTGCATGTGGTCGCTTTAATTCCCCTGCTCTTTTCTAACGCTGCATTTCAAGGATGAAAAGTGACGTCTGTTCGTTTTCTACCCTTCTTCACACCGCCCGTTCAACTCCGCCCTCCCATTCTGAATCAGTCGAGCCTGTCCCGCGCGACGCAGAACAGAAACCGTCCCCGTTTGTTTCCTTTTTACAACCTTTGAGTCTTAAAGTTCAGGGGTGATGATCCTCTGCTTTAAATGCCACATGCTAATGATGTGTGGAACGCCAGGAAATGCACCAAACAGCAGACAGGAAAGTGAACTTTCTGACAACAAAGAGAAGCAAGCAAGTGGTTAATATTTCATACGTTTACTGAGGTGATTGTTGAAAGAAGAAAGAAAGATGTTATCAACTCCTGTTTCGGGACTGTAGAAGTATACACATGTCCCACCGCTTGTGTTTACCTGACATCTCTCCTGCACCACAGCTGTATGGGCCTAAAGAGCTGTTGTTGAATTCTCCCTTCGTGTGTTTATTCACCTTATATATTCAGCACTGTACATGCTGCTCGCTGCATTGCCCTTCACGTATCAATTCTGCATGTATCTCTGAGCAGTGGAGGCCCAGGCTGGGAAGTGGTGGCATGTGTCGTATTACTTCCCTTCATGGCTCATCAAGTCAAGTCACATGTGTTTTGTAAGGGTGCCTACCAAACACGGGGCATCGCCTGTTCGAATCCGTGTGTTACCTCCGGCTTGGTCGGGCGTCCCTACAGACACAACCGGCCGTGTCTGCTGGTGGGAAGCCGGATGTGGGTATGTGTCCTGGTCGCTGCACTAGCGCCTCCTCTGGTCGGTCGGGGCGCCTGTTCGGGGGGTGGCGTGATCCTTCCACGTGCTACGTCCCCCTGGCGAAACGCCTCATTGTCAGGTGAAAAGAAGCGGCTGGCGACTCCACATGTATGGGAGGAGGCATGTGGTAGTCTGCAGCCCTCCCCGGATCGGCAGAGGGGGTGGAGCAGCGACCGGAATGGCCCGGTAGAGTGGGGTGATTGGCCAGGTACAATTAGTACAATTAGGGAGAAAAAAAGGGGGGGTATTTATTTGTATAGCCCAAAATCCCATTTTAGTCCCCAGAGGGCTGTAGAATAACATTACATTATCCAACAGATAAAAAACAAATAATAGGTGTGAATGTACAGCGTCCCCCATTGGACCTTTGACGGAGGTGAGGAAAACCAACACAGGAAGAAAAAAAAAACTTCTCAGGAAAGAAATGAGAGACGCTTCAGGAAGGTAGGAGGGATCCACTATCTTTTGCTCACAAATCCTACTGCTCACCTTTTTTTTTTAGAAAGTGACACCACCAAAACAAACAGGTGAGCTTTGCCAAAACAAACAAACCCAAAATAAAAAAATAAATTAAAAAGTTTCTCTCAAGCTGCACCTTCTCCCGCCAGTCCCGGAGAAGGGTGCAGAGCGGGATTCACTATAATGGAGCAAAATAAGTAAAACACTGGTAGTAAAGGTGACTCCAGCAGTGGTCCCATATGTGCTGTTGTCATGGCAACAGTCATAGCAGAGATGACTCAGCCCATATTAAGTAGTGGAAAATTATTTCCCCTGTCTTTTTCTCTGGACAACATACCTTTAATACTACTGCTACACCTACACCTACTACTGCTATTACTATGACTATTACTACCGCTATTACTATTACTATGACTAGTACTGTTACTATTACCTCTGCTATTACTATGACTATTACTATTACTAAGACTAGTAATATTACTATTACTACTGCTATTATTATTACTATGACTATGACTATTACTATGACTATTACCACTGATATAACTATTACATCCATTACACGTTGTCCGTCTTGGGAGAGAGATCCCTCCACTGTTGTGCTCCCTGAAGTTTCTTCCTGGGGTTTTTTCCTCCCTGTTAAGGGTTGTTTTTTTTAGGGAGTTGTTCCTTATCCGATGCGAGGGCCTAAGGGCACGATATTGTGTTGCTGTAAAGCCCCTGGAGGCACATTTGTAATTTGTGATATTGGGCTGTACAAGTAAAATTGACTAGACTTGACTTGACAGTGTGATAGAGAGAACCAGTCACTTCGGTGATATCATGATTGTTGCTATATTCATATGATGTGGGCAGTCATCGGAAAAGTTGCAAATACACACCTTTAAGAGCTTAACAAAACACTGCCCCTCTGTTTCCACACTTGAGGCTCGATGATAACCGGGGAGGAGTATTTTGCAACAGCAGAGACTCGCAGCGGGCTGTGCTGTCCGACGAGGAAGTTGGACTTGCAAAAGAATAACGTGGGTACAAATCGTGGATTACAACAAGCAGAAAGTCAAGATCAGAATTGATCATTGTTGTCAAAGCTTGGACAAGTTTGCTGATACGTCGCTGCCGTTTCAAAAAAAAAGAAAAAGAAAAGAAAAAAAAGAAAAGCGAGAGACATATTTGCTTAGCAAATGTCAGCCATTGAACAACTAATAGCCCCTAAGATGTTTTGCAAAAGTGAATGCCGAGGGACAGAGGGCCGCCATTGTGCTGGGGGGGGGGGGGCATGTGAGGTTGTTGGCACGTATTGTGTGTTCGTGAGAGACAAAGCAAGAGAGAGGGAGGGAGGGAGGGAAATATGGGTAAGTAGTGAGAGAAAGACGGACAAAGTGTGTGGGCAGGTAGGGTGTGTGTGTGTGTGTGTGTGTGCGTGCGTGCGTGCGCACGCGCGTGAGTGGGATCGTGTGACTTGACGATAAAAATCTCTCATTTCCATGTCCGGCCTGCTTCACACCTCTGGAACTCGTAAAAATTTCCTTATTCGGCCCAGAACAATAATAAGCCCTAAAAACACACGGTTACGCAGCATTTCAGGCCAACTAGACTCAAACCACCCGAAAAAAAAGGGAAAACCTCGTCATTAAAGAAATACCGGCGGCACAAGCGGCAGTATAACAGAGCAATTGTACATCTTAAGGTTGCTAACTTACGTTCCCACTTTAAAAAGCCTGATCCGAATCACTTGTTACGAGACCTGGTCTACAGACTCCACCTTTCCAGCATGGCACGAGAGAGGCCTGGTTTCGTGTTGTTGTTAAAGGTCTGTGTAAGGATGACATCTTTCATAGTTTTGCTGATCTATCATGTGAATTTCCTCTCGCGCCTCCTCGTCTCTTCCGTTATTTTCAAATTAGGCGTTACGTTAAATGTTCGTTTTCAGTTGTCCCCTCCTCCGCTCCGAGTCAACCCTGGGATGACGTTCTCAAGATTCACCCACTGCGAAGGTTTCTAACACACTTCTGCCATGTGACAGTTCACCAGCCACTAAAGCCAAGGCTGCCTGGGAGCTCGAACCCGGACGACGACCGGTGGGACGAAGACCGGTGGGACGTCTCTCTTAACAGAATTCACGCAAGCTCAACTTGCGCTCGACTCACACTCATACAGAAGTCTACCGAAGCTCCCTCCAGCACTCAGCGGCTCAGGGAACCCCCCCCCCCTTTTCTCCCCAATTGTACTTGGCCGATTGCCCCACTCTTCCGAGTCGCTGCTCCACCCCCTCTGCCGATCCGGGGAGGGCAGCAGACTACCACATGCCTCCTCCCATACATATGGAGTCGCCAGCCGCTTCTTTTCACCTGACAGTGAGGAGTTTCACCAGGGGGACGTAGCGCGTGGGAGTATCAGCCCCCCCCTCCCTGAACAGACGCCCCGACCGACCAGAGGAGGCGCTAGTGCAAAGACCAGAACACATACCCACATCCGGCTTCCCACCCGCAGATACGGCCAGCTGTGTCTGTAGGGACACCAGACCAAGCCGCAGGTAACACGGGGATTCGAACCGGCGAGCCCCGTGTTTGGTGGGCAACGGAGTAGACCGCTACGCCACCCGGATGCCACCATGTCCTTTCTTAAGCTAGAAAAGCTCAAATACGCTGTGAGAGGTAACTCTGATAACTTCTATGGCGGATGACAACCCTTTTTAATGTTTTTTAACTCTCCTCAATCTCCGTCTCCTGATTAATGCCCCCCCCCAGCCCCCCTTCCGCCCTTTTCTGTTCTTTTACCTCCTACTGCCAGGAAAAAATGGCTGCTGGGATAGGCTCCAGCATCCCCACGGCCCTGAGAGCAGGATAAGCGGTTTGGACAATGGATGGATGGATGGGTGGACAAAAATCTTCAATTAAAAAAAAAAGAAAAGAAGCCTGATCCTCTACATTTTGATGCTATTGAACAACAGGATGAAGAGTTAACAAGGTTTTGTGATAACATTGCAAACCCCTGGTTCAGGCTAGGGGCCTGAAGAGAGGCGCAGGCCTGCATCTACACACATCGGCATTAGTCTGTGTGTGTAGCGGACGTGTGGGGGGAAACACGATTGTTGTACTTCAGCGATGTTTCCGTCTGTAATCACTGTGTCGTTTTCTGTTATGTGCTTGGTTATGTCATTAGCCACGAAATAAATTTACATTTTAAGCATTTGGAATCAGTATGACTTGTCATTTGCAGAAATGTCACTTGTCGTTTGTTTTAACATAACACCAATTATAATAAACATACCACCATAAGAAAATACAGATAAAGGACAAAGCAATGCTGGTGGGAGGGAACCCCCCCCCCCAATGAAAAGTAATAGAAAAAAGCAACACAGCATTAGTGTTCACATGTGAATGCGAGCATCTTACAGATATGTACTTTCTGTGCACACATATGAAATAATCCAATAAATCAATCCTTGTGTATATATATCTGAAGACTGTTGTGTTGTTATTCTATGTTAAGTACACTGAGAGAGCCACGAAACCGGAGTCAAATTCCATGTATATGCAAACCCACATGGCCGATGAACGTGATTCTGATTCTGATAAAGACAGGGTGTGTGCCTCTTCAGCCCCACGTCTGACCCAGCTTAACAATATGAACACAAGGACAAGCGAGGCCCAGTCCTTCACTCATCCACCAAACAACTAACACGCAGTAAGAGGTGCCGAGATGGCTGCCATACAGTTCTCCACATTAGACCTTCACGGTGCTCGGTCTGCAGGCTCAGACTAACGTTTATATACCGGTTATAAGTCTCTCTATCCCGCTTGAAGAAACTTAATGCACCCACTGATGACATGATGGAGATGTTCACTGCCCCACATGAACAGCCTCACATCCACGATGAACTCATTACGGTGACTGGGAGGATCATTTCATCTCATACAGGCCCAAAACTGACGAACTTGTCTTTTATGACTGCCATGGTTTTTGTGGAAATAGCAGTGACATATATATATATGTATATATATATGTATATATATATATATATATATATATATATATATATATATATATTTCCCACACGGTGCCATATTGGTTTGGAAGTGACTACAGGATCTAATTTCTGAATACAATTATATTTATTAGATTACTGTTAATTTGGCTCTCAACGAATTTTTTTTTTAAAAAAAGTTGAAATTAGTTTGCTATTTAAAAAGAAAAGCAGATGTAAACTCTCAGAGATATTAGGCCATCCTACACATATTACCCATCTATACGAAAGGCCACGTTTGGTTGAAAAGCCTGCAGATTGAACTGAATTGCAACAATATGTGAAAGTATTGCAGCTGATCGTGGATTTTTATTCTCAGCAAAGGCGACTGGAGTTCACCAGAACAGATGACGTGTAAGTGTGACATGTTTTCATACGGCGTCTGACCAGCCGGAGAGTGTTTGCAGAGAATAAACGCACTCTTGCAAACGACAAAGACATTATAATCCTCATAAAATACACTTCAACTTAACATGACCCATCAATTACTCCAGCAAATAGCCCGTCGTTGCATTTATCCAAAACACACACACACACACAAACACACAACGAGAGAGAGAGAGAGAGAGAGAGAGAGATTTTCAACAGTACTGTAATAAAAAATTACAAAAAAGTTGCAACATAAGGCCCAACATGGTCAGTAACACAAGATTCACAGAGTCTAAATCATCTCAGTCAGTCCCCAAGATCAGCTCATCAGCAACAACACAGCGAAGCACATTTTTGTAACCCCACACACTGCGAAAACTCTCCAGATCTGCCATCTTGTCGAAGCAGCAAAACTTCACTTTTAAACGAGCCCGTTGACATTGGTACAAACACGGAGACAGCATCATCATCATCATCATCATCATCCCCGGCGTCCTCCACTCCGCTTCCTCTGCTCAGGTACGCGGCCATCTTTGCGCTCCCCAGAATGAAATTAAACACCTGGCTTTTGGCCTTGTTTATCCGAGAGTACCTGTGGCCCGGAGGGAACACGGGTTTGGAAAAGACCCCCCCCCCCCGAACAATCCGAAAACAGTGTGCGGTAACGTAAAAGGTGGCAGCAAGTCGACATTATTCCATGAAACAAATGAAAAACCGTTTCACGATTAGTGCAAAAAATCGGCAATCATGGCTGACATCAGAAGTGATAACAAAGGCAAACGCATCAACAGCCACGACACCTTGTAAGAGAGAGAGATGATGATGATGATGATGATGATGATGATGATGGCGATGATGGTGATGATGATGACGCGACGTGGGCCCGTATTCAAAAATACAATTGGCAGATTGAACCCGCCTGGGGAACTAGACGCTCCTTATTATTCAACGTAGCCTATAACCGCCTCGGTGCCGGGACACCTGTACAGAGACGGAGCAGTCTGGTTTGCCCAGACGTCGGCGCGTCAGTAGGGACCCAGCGGCGGTGAACACAGACGGGAGCGCAGGCAGCGCGCCACTTGAGCGAGCGAGCGAGCGGTCGAACTTGCTCAGGTGAGACAACCGAACGCGACACACAAGCCCAGAAAGAACGCCGCAAAACGTCCAGGTTTGTCGGAGAGACAGACACAGAGAGAGAGAGACAGAGAGAGAGAGGGGGGGGGGGGATTCATTTGTATAGGCGTGTCAGCGACCCTGCTTATCCATCAGATAGTACCACAAACCCGGACGTAGGCCGGCCACACAGGGCCGTCCGTTCCCAGGCTGATATTGCTAATATCAGCGTTGCTGTGCCTCGGAGTGGAAAACACCGGTATGGTAAACGGCCTGCATCACTGTCACGACCGCAGGCTTAACGTGACTCAGAAACCGACAGACGGATGATTAAAGACGTGAAACTTAACTAGGCACATGTCAAAGTAAACGAAATTCAAACGTTATATTGACTTTCATATCGGGGCGTCTGATTTTTATCAAATACAGGATGCAGGATACTGTTAAAGATTATCACCAATATAGGCCGTGCTTGATGACAGGGGGAATCTCCACCATTTATTTTGCATTTTTACTGTAGGTATATCTATCTATCTATCTATCTATCTATCTATCTATCTATCTATCTATCTATCTATCTATCTATCTATCTATCTATCTATCTATATTTTTTTTTAAATTCTGCCAGGCTGGAATATAATTTGGCAGAAGCACAGATCGACCTAAAGTACGACTGAAAAAAAAGAAGAAAAAAAAGCAGTTGCCTCATTTGATATTTCAAACTGCAAGGTGGTTTAACGTTGACGAAGCCCTCTTTTAATTCCCATCCGGGGAAATTGATCTAGATTCTGCCCTCGTGCCTCGTGTGACTGTTTCGTTTACACAGAAGCAAAACACGCGACGAGGTGAAAACAAATCATCTGTCCAAACCGAAATGTCAAATGTCTATTCTCACATCACACAGGAAACGTGACATTTAATTATCAATTTTTTGTTTACCACGTTTCGATGCTCTGCTGATTTTGCCTGTCGGATGTTTTTTTTTTTGGTTTTTCTTTTTCACATCAGTTTGTCGGCATCAAGACAAACAGCTTTATTAACAGGGACCAAATGGATATTCCCCCCCCCTCCCCAGTCTCCTGTCATAAACGTTGAGATTAAGAAGATTTAATGTAAATTCAACCATACCGTCACGAGCCGGGCCGGACTAAGACGGGTATATAACATATGATGCGTTAATAACGGGCTTTGGTCATGCATTGTTACAACAAACAGGCTCATCTGATCGAATTATGAACGTTAAAAATGTGTAATATTTCAAAAATACGACTACAAAAAAACAACAACAACAAAAAACCCAAGGCCATAAAACTGGCAGAACCTGTAGTGAAACGTAAGGGTCCTCCATTTAATTCCGTTTTGTCCACCGTCCATTTGATTTTGCATTTCCACGTATTAATTATGACGCAAACCTCGCAGCACTCAGCCTCGACGCAGACCCAGGCAGCACACTTTACACAATCGTTATTGTGTTTTGGAGAAGAAGAAGAAAAAACAAAAAACACAACACATGCAATTGCTTATTTTCCCGGCATCTCGGCGTCTGAGTGCAGGGTAACCCTGGATGACCCCCATCTGGCCAGATGACGGAGAGACCGCCGAGACCATCGTCCTTGAGAGCGGCTGTGCATCAATACCGGCAGGTAGACTGGCAGTGACGTGTGCGCTTGAAGGGGAAGTAGGCCTAACCTCGTGATTAAACGGAAGTCAAACGCACCTTTCGTTTCCAATAAATAAATAAATAACTCTATCAATTTCAGCTCCTGTTTGACAATGGTGACATTTTCTTTCTTTCTTTCTTTCCCCCCCTCGTCATGCATTTTCTGGGGTAAATGTCGCTCCGGGGTGCCCAAAAATGCTTCTTTTTTTTTGGTGCTCTGCTTTCAGAAAAACCAGGAGCCTGTGAGGATTATAAAATCAGACACATTAAAGATGAACGCCGAAGCCGATGACGCGCCGCCTTACCGTTTGTATTCCGACGTCTTCTGTACAGACGATGACGTATGACACCTACAGGCCAGTACAGGCCTCTATGCTTATGTGGGAGAGAAATGAACAGCGTAACTCTTATTAGACAATGCAGACCGGGATTTTGGTTTATGATCGCAAAACCATTTTATCGACTTTGAATGAAATATCGACGAAAGTGACTGCAGCGTGCAGTGTGTTTTCAGTAGTTTCACGGAGGAGGCGTTGGTTATGTGACTAGCAAGGGTTTTTTTTTCCAATGGGACTGTGTCGCCATCTACTGGCCGACAAGACGAAGCGCTGCCTAAACTGGCATTGACGGGCGTCCTCAAACGATGGATGCCTGACAGAAACGGAGGTGAGGTCGAAACAGCAGCACAACGTAAAGAGTGGATGAGTCCCAATATCTGGCGAGGTCACTAACTGCTCTCTATCCGCCTGTCCGTCTTTCTCTCTCTTCTTCTCTCCGGAGGGTCGCTGACCTTTGCATTGCAGGATGTCTGTCAACAGACACAACACATTTTAAACACCCATATCACATCTGCCATCTCCCTCCCAGCTCCAGGGGGCACTGTTGCGTGGCTGATCCCGTGCCCCGACCTCCGTGCTCAGTAAGTGTGTATCGGCTCTTGATACAGCGTAAAATGTTGACGTAAGGTTGAACAGCGTACGCGGATTGTCAAGAACACACACACACACACACACACACACACTCACTCACTCTTGTGAGGGAACGATTCTTTCTTTGTGAGGGCCCCTCATGCATTACATTCATACCCTAGCCAGTGGCGCCCCCAAGGGGTGGCCAGGGGTGGCTACGGCCACCCTGATACTATCCCTGGCCCCCCCGCTGGCCCCCCCCGCCACGAGTCGCATATGCAGAATATGCTTCTGATTATGCATAATATGCTTCTATCTGATATTTTACATTAGGTGCTGTTCATTTAAATGAATAACGTATATTTTTCTTAACTCTCATATTGACAGTTTTCCACTAGGCTATATAGTACACTACAACAGCATCATAGAATTCCCGAAATTCAGTCATGGCTTTTGGTTTTGGTGTGCCACCCCAAGATTTTCAGTGGCCCCATTTGGCCACCCCTATGAAAAATTTCTGGGGGCGCCACTGACCCTAGCCCCATCAGAACCACATGACTAACCTTCACCCTTACCCTAATCCTAATTCTAACCCTAACCCCAAGTCCTGACCCCAAAATAGACCCCTAAAGAAGTGAGGGCCAGCCAAGATGCCCTCACTTCGCAAACATGTCCTCACTCTGATGGTTAAAATTTCAAATTGGCCCTCACAAAGACGGACACACACACACACACACACACACACACACACACACACACACACACACACACACACACACACACACTCCTGTCTCTCTCTTGGGCAAATTTACATAAGTAAAAGCAGATAGCTCACCTTGTGTTCAGAAGAAAAGAGTTGTGGCTCGATTGTGAGTAGATGACGTGAAGGGATAAAAGTCTGGGGGCCACAGTCTAGGGGACACAGTCTGGGGGCCACAGTCTGGAGGCCACAGTCTGGAGGCCACAGTCTCGGGGCCACAGTCTGGAGGCCATAGTCTGGGGGTCACAGTCTGGGGGCCACAGTCTGGGGGCCACAGTCTAGGGGCCACAGTCTCGGGGCCACAGTCTGGGGCCCACAGTCTGGGGGCCACAGTCTGGGGGCCACAGTCTCGGGGCCACAGTCTGGAGGCCACAGTCTGGGGCCCACAGTCTGGAGGCCACAGTCTGGGGGCCACAGTCTGGAGGCCACAGTCTGGGGCCCACAGTCTGGAGGCCACAGTCTGGGGGCCACAGTCTGGGGGCCACAGTCTGGGGCCCACAGTCTGGAGGCCACAGTCTGGGGCCCACAGTCTGGAGGCCACAGTCTGGGGCCCACAGTCTGGAGGCCACAGTCTGGGGCCCACAGTCTGGAGGCCACAGTCTGGGGGCCACAGTCTGGAGGCCACAGTCTGGGGCCCACAGTCTGGAGGCCACAGTCTGGGGCCCACAGTCTGGAGGCCACAGTCTGGGGGCCACAGTCTGGGGGCCACAGCCTCAGAGATGCTTTACAGGACTAACCGGAGTATACGAACGAGCACCAGCAATTTGCGGCTTCTTTTGCAACTACTACTATGGTCATTGCTTAGTCATTTACTTAAGTTAAAACTGAAACTTATGATGACTAAAGGTATTTCAGGACACACACACACACACACACACACACACACACACACACACACACACACACACACACACACACTTTTCATCACTGACATTAACTTGACATTTGTTCATCTCATTTGCCATCAGTGAAACCCCTCCCCCATCAGAAGAAACCCAGGTGTACACGCACACACATGCCCGCACACACATGCCCGCACACACACACACACACACACACACACACACACACACAATACCAATATGTGCAATATCAAAGAGATCCAGCCTGGTTTCAGGAGTCTTGAGGGAAAAGAAAGCACCCCCTCTGACAACCTGCCTTCCCACACACACACGCACACGCACACCCACACACACACACACACACACACACACACACACACACACACCCACACAGAGTGGAGGTTAATGAGCAATACAGGTTTTAAGACAAGTGTATCCCTTCAGTGAATGACGTGGTTTTCAGATTCAAACAAACCAAAACCTGTTACGGGACATTCAAATCAGTCAGGTCTCCTACGGTCGCTCTCATCTTTCGATTCAGCTGAAGTTGAGCAACATACATACAAACACACACACCAACACCCCCCCCCCGTACACACACACACACACGCACACACACACACACACACCAACAACCCCCCCATACACACACTCACACACACACACACACACCAACACCCCCCGTACACACACACACACACACACCAACAACCCCCCCATACACACACTCACACACACACACACACACCAACACCCCCCGTACACACACACACACACACACACCAACAACCCCCCCATACACACACTCACACACACACACACACCAACACCCCCCGTACACACACACACACACACACACCAACAACCCCCCATACACACACTCACACACACACACACACCAACACCCCCCTGTACACACACACACACCAACAACCCCGCCATACACATACTCACACACACACACACACACACCAACAACCCCCCCCATACACACACTCACACACACACACACCAACAACCCCCCCATACACACACTCACACACACACACACACACACCAACACCCCCCTGTACACACACACACACCAACAACCCCCCCATACACATACTCACACACACACACACACACACCAACAACCCCCCCATACACTCACACACACACACACACACACACACAACACACACACACCAACAACCCCCCCATACACACACTCACACACACACACACACACACCAACACCCCCCTGTACACACACACACACCAACAACCCCCCCATACACATACTCACACACACACACACACACACCAACAACCCCCCCATACACTCACACACACACACACACACACACACACACACACACACACACACACACACACACACACACAACACACACACACCAACAACCCCCCCATACACACACTCACACACACACACACACACACACACACCAACACCCCCCCCACACACACACACACACCCTAAACCCAAGTCCTAATGTATCCCCTGAAGTTGTGAGGACAGGCCAACAATTCCCCAGTTGCCACAAAGGTCCTCATTTTCTAAAGGTACTCATAGTCCCCACAGATCAAGGTGCGTACTTCATATTCCTATATGACATACACACCTTGTGTGTGTGTGTGTGTGTGTGTGTGTGTGTGTGTGTGTGTGTGAGAGAGAGAGAGAGAGAGAGAGAGAGAGAGAGAGAGAGAGAGAGAGAGAGAGAGAGAGAGAGAGAGAGAGAGAGAGAGAGAGAGAGAGAGAGAGAGAGAGAGAGAGAGAGAGAGAGAGAGAGAGAGAGAGAGAGAGAGAGAGAGAGACTATGCTGAACACATAGAGAAAGGCTGTTTCTGTTTCTAAGCAGCCTATGGAATGGATAAATGAGGGGTTGTTGTTTGTTTTTTTTTAATTGGCTGAATGTGGCTCAGCGTGTGGATGGAAACGTGACTCATCTCCACCTGCCGAATCTACTTCAGTCATGAAGACAACACGGAGACAAAGCGGCTGGAGGACTTTTCTTTTCTCAAGTCTTTACTTTGGGTTACATTCTCTGTTGTGTCTACTCATGTAATCTTGTTATCTATCTGGACCAGAGTTATTAAGTAACCCCCACCCCCCCACATATTCCTTGTTTTTCTTACATTTTATTCAGGAAATATTCAATGGTTGCTCCCAGGACGAAGAGCTTTTCAGCATTACGCACATCATGGCTGACATCACCTCTAACAAATGAAAAGGCCATTGCCCTGCTTAAAGATGGGCCTTGCCCAACATCCGTGTATAAGACATTAATTATCTTCTACCCTTGTTAAACCAAACTATACTCATGGCCACATTAATGTATACATTACACTGTCTCTAAACTTGAATGTGTATTAAACTAAAACAAAAATCACACATGCACACTTTAGTGCACACGCATTGCTCCTAACATAGAATATGTGCTGGGAATATGAAGGTGCTATAGCGAGATGCTCTCGCTATACCCGGAGGGAGGTTAACTCATCTTCTCCCTTTCATTTCTGCTTTGATTCTCGGTTTGACAAATCCCAACTTCTGACTTCTGCTGCTGACGTGCTTATGTGATAATCAAAAGACAGGAGATGAGTCCTCCCTCGCCCAACGTCCCAGACTCGGTAGCCTGAACGCACCGCTCATTCTGCCGTGACCTTTAATTGACATATAAGCTGAGCATTTCAAAAAAATATCAGGACCGACACCTCTAAACACAAGTCATGCCGTAATACATTATGTGTGAAGGGTAGGAGAGTTAAATATGTACCACTGGACGGGACAGCCGCCCATGAGATGTTCTCAGTATGTCAGAGCTGCAGTGTGTACTTCAGAGACCTCCGCTGGTGGCGGGGCCTTTTCCTGCTGCCATCAGACAACCAGAGTGAGCTGGGTCCCTCCAATCCAAACCTAAAACTCACCCTTTTGCCTTAGCTTACAATTAGTTGCCTTTACGTTGAGTGCTTCACAACCTGTACTGCATGGCCGGTCGGTTTTCTGTCTCAATGAATTTACCAACCACTGTTCTGCCGATGAGGTTATAGTGTGAATATTATGACTAATAGATGATTTAATTGATTATGACTAGTGGCTATTGCAAACTGTTCCCTTCTCTCACGTGTCTTTTCTCTCCCTCTGAATGATGTCTTCTCCTTTCTCTTTTTCTGTATGTGAATGTTGTCATGTGAGTCTCCCTTGTGTGCACGTGTAGTCGGTTCTCCTACCGGGTCTCCGTGGTGATAGTGGTCGCCACCTGGACGCTGCTTGGCATTCCCCTCATCACATTTTCTTTTTGTATAGCTTATAAATCCATATAATTTTTTTTACATGGTGATGCTGGTCGCGTGGCTTGGGTCCTGGACTGTTCCGGTGGCGTCTGGACACTGCTTGGCATCCTGCGCGTCATATTCTTCATAAATTGTATAAGTCCATTATACTTGTGTTTATCATCTTTCAATGTTGTATTGTGTAAACTGTGTAAACACAACATCCATTGCATGTTGTCCGTCTTGGGAGAGAGATCCCTCCTCTGTTGCTCACCCTGAGGTTTCTTCCTATTTTTTCTCCCTGTTAAAGGTTTTTTTAGGGAGTTGTTCCTTGTCCGATGAGAGGGTCTAAGAACAGGATGTTGTGTTGCTGTAAAGCCCACTGAGGCAAATTTGTAATTTGTGATATTGGGCTATACAAATAAAATTGGTTTGACTTGACTTGACCTCCATTGTTCAGTGGTGTGAATGGCAAAAACAAATCAAAATACACAACACAAGCAAATTCATCCTGAATGCTTGTATTATAACACTAATAATAAACTTTGGGCAGCACAGTGGTTAGCACAGTCTCACAGCAAGACGGTCCTAGGTTCGAGCCCCGGGGTAGTCCAACCTTGGGGATCGTCCCAGCTCATCCTCTGTGTAGTATTTGCTTGTCCTCCCCATGTCTGTGTGGGTTTCCTCTGGGGGCTCTGGTTTCCTCCCACAACCCAAAAACATGTAGGTCAGGTGAATCGGCCATACTAAATTGTCCCTAGGTGTGAATGTGTCAGCCTTGTGATGGCCTGGCGGCCTGTCCAGGGTGTCTCCCCACCTGCCCCCCAATGACTGCTGGGATAGGCTCCAGCATCCCGTGGACCCAATTGGGATAAGCGGCTTGGATAATGGATGGATAATAAAAACATTTTATTTAAAGGTGCCTTTCATGACACTCAAGGTCACCTTACATCAAATACAATAAAACAAAGCAGTAAAAAACAGTGCAATCAACAATAAAACACACAATAAGCAACAGAACATACATCAGCAGGAGTTGAAAAAAAAGATGCACATGAAGCAGTTAAAGCTGTTGAAGTGAGTAAGCTAGTTTAAAAAGGTGGATTTTAAGAGAAGTTTTTAATTCTGTAATGGAGTCCAGTCCAGAGTTTGGGTGCAGCACAGGAGAAAGCCCTGGTACCCATTGTGCTGAGGTTGATGGCTGGTAGGGCCAAGAGACTTGCTGGTGAAGACTGCAGGGGGCGAGATGCAGTGCAAGTCTGAAAGCAGTCTGTGAGATAAGCAAGGATAGATTATGAAGAGCTTTGAATGTTAATAATGAAATTTTAAGATTAATCCGCTGTGACACAGGAAGCCAATTTAATTAAATCAGCAGGGGAGAGACATGTTCAGCGGACTTTGAACATGCAATAATCCATGCTGCAGAATTCTGGATGAGTTGAAGTCGGTTTGTTGGGGATGCCTGCCAGGATCGCGTTGCAGTAGTCAATGTGTGATGTGACCAAAGCATTGACTACGACATTCATGGAGTGTTGTGTTAAAACAGGGTGTAGTCTGGAGATGTGTCGCAGATGGAAGCATTGTTTATATGACTGAAAAAGGAAATGGTACTATCTAGGATAACACCAAGGCTATCAGCTTGAGCGGAGACCGGTATGGAGGCTCCAACATTGGGAAGTGATCAAATATTAGTTTTTGAGAGTGTAGATTTAGTGCCAATGAGGAGTAGCTAAGTTTTACTACTGTTGAATTTCACATAATTGTTGGTCATCAATATCTGTATATCATGGAGACAAGCAGTGAGGGTACTGGAGGGGAGAGTGGAAGTCAGCTTAGTGGACACATAAAGCTGTGTATCATCGGCATAGCAGTGGAAATGGATACCATAGTGCCGGAGGATGTTGCCAAAAGGGAGGAGGTAAATAATAAACAGCAGTGGCCCCAACACTGAACCCTGTGGAACTCCATGAGGAACTATGAAACTGTCTGACCGGTAATTCTGAATTTGTACAAAATGTGTCCTGTCTGTAAGGTAGGAAGCAAACCACAGATACACAGTGCCCTCAACTCCAATGCTAGCCAGACAATCCATGAGAAGCTGATGGGATATAGTATCAAAGGCTGTGGTGAGGTCAAACAGGATGAGGGTAAAGAGTAGACTGGCGTTAGATGCACGAAGGAGTTCATTAGTGAGCTTAACCAGGGCTTTTTCTGTGATATGTTTGGTGTGAAAGCTGGTTTGGAATTGTTCAAAATGATTATTATTATCAAGGTAGATCTGGAGTTGAGATGCAATTACCCTCTCAAAGATTTTAGAGATTAATGGCAAATTGGAAATAGGCCAGTAGTATTTTTGGTCAGTAGAATCTAGATTAAGTTTTTTCAGAGTTGGTCTGACTATGGCAATCTTCAGTGAAGGGGGAACTGTACCAGTGGACAGAGAGGAGCTGATGATGGAGGTCATCAGGGAGATGATAGAGAGCAGGCAAGTTTTAACTAGGGTTGTGGGAATTGGATCCAGGTATTTGATGCCTTTGGTGGTCTGTCCAGAGCAGCAATAATGATGGGTGTAGGTCCGTAGAGCTTAACACCAAGCAGTTCAAATGAAGATTGATCAAGTAGAGAGTGGCATTACTTTTATACTATCGCGATAGATCAGTGCAAGGCCCCCTCCTCTGTATATAGACCAAGGTTTGCACATGTAAACAAATCCTGGTGGAGTTGCTGAATTTAGCTGTAGAAAGTCATTCTGTGACTTCCAGGTTTCAGTGAGACATAAATAGTCCAGTTTGTGTTCTGTGATGAAGTTATTGAACAGAAGGGCTTTGTTGGTAATAGATTGGATATTGTATAAGGCAAACTTATGACAGGTTGTGCACATATAAACAGCTGATTTAACTAGCGGAGTTAGCACACTGTGGTCTACATGTCGGTCACGTTGTAATATGTCATGTGGATAAGAGGCCCGGTTTCTATTAATAGTCTGTATGGGGAAAACTCCCGGTGAGAGAGTTAATGACAGATGAGCCCAGTTGGGGGGGGGGGGGGTATTGGACAAAACAGTACTGTCTGTGGGGTGCTGGGAAGGAAGTGCGGGATGTAAACAGTCAGTCACGTGGAGGAGACTGTACGGCGTGCTGCAGGTTGGCCATTAGGCTTTGGCTATCCACCCCATTTGGGTGGACTTCCTCAGTTCTGAAGAGGGTGAATCGATCCCAAAGCAGATCAAAATTGTCAATAAAAACTTATATTGTGAGCTCTGCAGGTGGGGATGAGCCATGTGTGCAGGCTGAGGATTCTGCTAAAATGCCCTGCTCCACGGACCAGTGTCAGAATAGGACCTGAAATAAAAACAGACTTTCCACAAGTATTTAAAAAGCTGAAAAAGTCATTAAAATCATTTTTGGTTAACTCAGACTGCTGATGAGCTGCATCGTTTCTCCTCACATGAACAGTCAGTCGATGGGTGGAGGACGGGGTGAGCACAGCAGGCCCAGGAGCTTATTGAGGAAATCGGACTGTGGCTCCAAGGCAACAGTGTGTGGCTTCGTTGAGAAAACAGATGTCCCTGATTTTATGTAATCTCCAACTATTAATGTGGCTGGGGAGAAGAGGGGATGAGGAGATGTCAGCTGTGGGTCTCATGGTAGGAGAGTACACGATCAACACTGTGTTGAAATCACCGACTGGAAATATGGTGTCCAAGCAGGCAAGTGTTGTGACGAGGCAGCGACGTCAGACGTCAGAGTATGGATTTCCCTGGGGGCTCAGGGCAAAGAAGACTTCGAGAGCATCTAATCACGGCCCCTTTCAGGATCTAATGATGGGAAGACGAGGTCACCATCCAGGATGAGGGCTGCTGTCTTGGTTGTTGAATGGTGAGCCACAGTTGAATGGTGAGCCACCTGAACACTGCTAGCCACTAGTGGGGAAGCTGCAGTGTCTTCAGGAGCCGTTTTTGTAGAAGGTCCTGATCGGGGTGTGTCGGAATCACAGCAACATCGGCTAGGTGGACCAAAGTGTCATCAGACAGGGTTGTGTAGCAGTTGCAGAGGTTTAGCTGAGGGGGGAGGCAGCCCTGTCCGAGCCTCTCTTGCAACTGCAGACCACCACTTCGGCCCAGGACGACTGGTGGTTAGGTGTCGAGCAGGAGGAGAGCCATGGACAAGTGGAGGGGTCCCACAGAATTGTGTCCTAGATGGTTGCACTGAGAGGCAATCCATTTGGACTGCCCAGAAGCCACATCCATGAAGCTGAGCAAAAGGGATTCTTTCTGATGGAGTTCATCAGAAAGCCATCGAATATCCTATGCAAGGTCAGTGACCCTTCTATTTGCATTCTTTAGTAGCACACAGTCCTCATAGGGCAAAGCTGGCATAATTGTTTGATTAGCTTAGCCGCAGGCTAGAAACAAGCCTAATACAGCCCCAGCACTACAAAATCGGAGGTTTCAGTGTGATCAAGTCAGTGCAGGAGCTGATGATTGAAGAAAATTACTCCAAACCAGGTTTGTGGACTCCAAACCCGTATGCTGACGTCTGCCATTTTGAAAGGCTTTCAGTATTCACCAGTTTGCTGCAGTCGCTGCATGGTAGACTGGGGGCCATGAGTTGTTTAGTTAACCATCACCCAGCAACCTCTGCTCATTTCTACCAGTAATATTCTGCTGAAAGCTAAAATATTACACCATATTATAGCAACATAAGCAATGCTGCAAGTGGTTTAATTATACTCTGAATAATTACTCTACATTTTAATTAAGATAAAACTGCTCATTTGGGTCCCAAGCTGAGTAATAAGCCCACAATTCACTTGATGTGCAACATCACATTGCAAGACCTCTAGCCAGCGACTTCCATTTGAGAGGTTTGTAAATAAATCAGAATAATTAACTGCACGGCAGCCATTTTGTACCAGAATGCGCACCACACATTTGCTTGAGATGGAATCATTGAGGGAGGAATAATTGAGCGAATTACACAGCAGATGATTAGGTGGCCAGATGGAGAGAGGCAGGATGGGAATTTTGCCAGGACACCAAGGGACCCACCTATTCATTGTGATATGTGCCATGGGATCTTTAATGACCACAGTGAGTCAGGACCTTGCTTTTAACGTCTCATCTGAAGGACAGCATAGTGTCCCCATCATTGCACTGGGGCTTTTGTTGTTCTATTAGGACCAAAGGGAAGACTACCCCCTACTGGCTCACAAACACCACTTCCAGCAGCAACTAATTTTCCTCCGAGGTCTCCCATCCAAGTACTAGCCAAGCCCACACCTGCTTAGCTTCTGTCATGCAGCAGAACCAGGGTACATGTTGGCATGGCTGCTGGCAGTATGTATACTATGTATACTGTGTACACTGTGTATACTGTGTATACATTACTAACAACTGTTACTACTGACAATTTGCTTCTGACACTTTGCTTCATACAGACTTTTACACGTTTGTCTATAGATATTAATCGGAGTATAACTTCTGTATACTGTATTTTTAACTTTTTAAAATGTATTCCTATTGACTGTGTTCTACTTTTTTGTTCTTTTGTTTCACAATTTCAGAGTTGCCAATAAACATTTCACTGCTCATTGTACTTGTATGTAGTGAAGTATGTGACAAATAGACCTTTGAATCTTTGAATCTTGAATCAAACAAAGACAGCAGGAAAAAGGGTAGCCAGACAGTTTGCCGGGCAAGGGATATTTCTGTTTCCATCATCGCCCACCTTTGAAGTCATTGTGTGTTTAAAAAGGGAGGGGAAGCTTGAGACTATACGTATCCAAGAGAGATTTCAGTAGAAGATATATCTCCCCATGCAATAGACCGTTTAATCAGATGCAGTTTAATCACAAGCACCTGTGGGGTGGGTGTATGGCGGGTGATGTCTACCCGGCAACAGAGTGCTTAGTCATTTCTCTCTGTCCTCCCACACCTACTCACACTGCAATAGCTCTCAGTCTCTCTTTCTAGCTCTGCGTGTGGTCGGAGCTGCACCCACGGACATGGATATGATACCAAAACTAAGTGCATCACTTCATCCATGCCCACAGAAGTTGAGAGCACATGCTTACCGTAAATAGGGGATGAGTTTGTTGGAACAGGGCTGGTGTACATGTGTGTGTGTGTGTGTGTGTGTGTGTGTGTGTGTGTGTGTGTGTGTGGGTGTGTGTGTGTGTGTGTGTGTGTGTGAGCGTGCACGTTTTTTTATGTCGATGTGTGTGTGTGTGGGGGGGGGTTACACACACACACACATACACACACACACACACACACACACATATATATATATATATATAATGTATGTATGTGTATATTTGTGTGTAAGTGTGTGTTTTGTAACTGTACACGTGTGTTCTTCTCACAGTGTTAGGAAATATTATCTCAAATGGGGGGGAGAGAGAGAGAGAGCGAGCGAGAGAGAGAGATAGAGAGATAGAGAGAGGGGGGGTGTTTGTGTGTGTGTTTGTGGTTGCATGCATCTACAAATAATCTGCTGTCCTGTGCAGGCTCACTAGGGCACGCTGGCTCCCTCACGTTGGTTCAAACTGATGTTCACCATTAAATCTATAGTTTGTCCTTCATGCCAATCCATAGATCAAATTAGGATCATTTTCACTCCAATACCATTTAAAGTACAGGGGCAGGTGGAAAGACGGAGAAGGGGTTCCACCTCACAAATCTCAAATCCATGATAATGAACGAGAGATGAGGCATGAAACAGCCGAGAAAGCCGATCACGTTTACTCCAACAACTAAAAACCCCTGTCATTTGAGTCAGATCTTCTAAAACAACGTTTACAAGGTGCTTCACAGTCAAGAAGCTCAAACATGGAGAACTGGTTAGATGAATATAAAACAAAGGACTAAAAGCTGTAGGCAAAAGGGTCAGGGATGGAAAGACAAACCCTAGTTTGGATGGAGTGTGTGGGATCGATGAAGACCTTGACGTTGTGAACTGCATCAGACCTGAGCTAACCCAATCTCAGGCTGGGACTTGCGCTTGTGTAATAGCGTCAGTACTGGTTTCATATACCGGGCTCCCCACCCCGTCTGTTCAGATTCAACCAGTATGAAGACTGTTATGTGTGGTCTACCTTCTAGATGTAAACCGATATTATAACCTACCGTCTTTAAGACGAGGGGTGACGTTTAATAAATGTGTACAGTTATAGGCATAGTCAACATCTAATACTGTGATATATGTATAGTCGTATGCCCATAAGTAGCGTTATGTAGAGTCAGTTGTCTGAATTAAGGGTGATATGTATTGTATATAACTCAGCCCACATTAAATCAAATTAAGTTTCCTTTATTAATCCCCTTGGGGAAATTCAGTTACTGCAAATTAGCCCATCCTAGCTGTGATGTGTGTAGCTAGGAGCAGTGGGCTGCCGCCTTCATGCTGCGCCTGGGGAAACAACTCCAGTTCGTTTCCCATCGCCTTGGTCAGGGGCGTAGACAGCAGCACTATTAACCCTAACATGCAAGTTTCTTTTTTATGGTGGGGGAAACCGGAGCACCCGGAGAAACCCCACCACAGACACGGGGAGAACATGCAAACTTCACACAGAGAACGACCTGGGACGACCCCCAGGGTTGGACAGCCCCAGGGTTCGAACCCAGGACCTTCTTGCTGTGAGGCAGCAGAACTAACCGCTGGGCCACCGTGCTGCAAAATGAAAAATGACATGTATAATCCATGGTCTTTTACTGTATGCGGTATGATATATAAAGTTATATATATAGTGCACTATCAATAGGTAAAGTTATATGTGTACTCCAAGGTCAAGGTCAGCTTTATTGTCCTTATACAAAATGCACAATGAAACGCTGTAGCACACATAGTAATAACTAGTAAAAGACAAACGGAAACATAGCAAGGTTAAAAGTGCTACTGTAATAGTCTTCTCTCTATATGTAGCGAGACATGTGGTGTTCACTGTTTATATGCAGAGTGAGGTGTATACACACACACACACACACACACACACACACACACACACACATATATATATATATATATGTATCTATATATACACTCTTCCATCTATATGATGAGTAACTTTGTCTGTATATAAAAGACAGACAGATAGATCGATAGATAGAC